>NC_079190.1:263740669-264340669 GCF_029499605.1 Hyla sarda | reverse complement strand
CCAATAACATAAAGTAGAATATGTCACGAAAAAACAATCTCGGAATCAGAATTATAGGTAAAAGTATTCCAGAGTTATTAATGTTTAAAGTGACAGTGGTCAGATGTTCAAAAAACGCTCCGGTCCTAAGGTGTAAAATGGCCTGGTCCTTAAGGGGTTAAGGGTCCATGGTGACCCGGTGACCCAGAATATAAGGGGGATCACGGGTGTCTAAGACACCCACAATCCCCCTGAAGAGATAGGAGTGAGGTGGCAGGGGTGCCACCCCTCCTATCCCTGCTATTGGTGGTCTAGACCACCACTTACCGATCTGTGGAGGCTGCGGGTGACGATCAGCGTCGGAGATCGGCGGGCGACTATGTCGTGCAGCAGGCTTCCTGGATCCAACGGAAACCGGTAAGTTGCCTAGCAACATCTGGAGGGCTGCAGTCCGAGACCACTATATAGTGGTCTCTACACTGTAGCACTCCAGATGTTGCAAAACTACAACTCCAAGCATGCCCAGACAGCTGTTTGGGCATGCTGGGAGTTGTAGTTTTGCAACAGTTGGAAGGCTACAGTTTGAGACCACTATATGGTAGTCTCTGAACTATAGCCCTCCAGATCTTGCAAAACTACAACTCCTAGCATGCCCACACAACTGTTTGCTGTCCGGGCATGCTGGGATTTGTAGTTTTGCAGCATCTGGAGGGCCACAGTTTGCAGTGGTCTCTATACTGTAGCTCTCCAGATGTTGCAAAACTGCAAATCCCAGCATGCACAGACAGCAAACAGCTGTCTCAGCATGCTGGGAGTTGTAGTTGTGATCCCTCCAGCTGTTGCATAACTACATCTCCCAGCATGTCCTTCGTTGATCAGTACATGTTGGGAGTTGTAGTTTTGCAACAGCTGGAGGCACACTGGTTGGAAAATATTGAGTTAGATAACAGAACCTAACTGAAGGTTTTCCAACCAGTGTGCCTCCATCTGTTGCAAAAGTACAACTCCCAGCCTGCAGGGTCTGTCAGTACATGCTGGGAGTTGTTGTTTTGAAACAGCTGGAGGTTTGCCCCCCCCATGTGAACGTACAGGGTACATTCACACGGGCAGGCTTACAGTAAGTTTTCTGCTTCAAGTATGAGCTGCGACAAATTTTTCGCCGCAGAGCAAACTCCTAGCAGGGAACTCACTGTAAACCTTCGCCAGTGTGAATGTACCCTAAAAACACTACACTACACTACACTTACACAAAATAAAGGGTAAAACACTACATATACACCCCCTTACACTGTCCCCCCAATAAAAATTGAAAACATATTGTACAGCAGTGTTTCCAAAATGGAGCCTCCAGCTGTTGCAAAACAACAACTCCCAGCATTTCTGGACAGCCACTGACTGTTCAGGCATGCTGGGAGTTTAGCAACAGCTGGAGGCACCCTGTTAGAGGTATTCTACGCCAGTGATTCCCAATGTCCACCCCTATGCAATCCCTAATTTAGTTCTCAAATGCGCATGGCGCTCTCTCACTTCGGAGCCCTGTCGTATTTCAAGGAAACAGTTTAGGGCCACATATGGGGTATCTCTGTACTCGGGAGAAATTACACTACAAATTTAGGGGGGCTTTTTCTCCTTTTACCCCTTATGAAAAGGAAAAGTGGGGTCTACACCAGCCTGTTAGTGTAAAAAAATTTTTTTTTACACTAACATGCTGGTGTTGTCCCATACTTTTTATTTTCTCAAGAGGTGAAAGGAAAAAAAAGACCCCCAAAATTTGTAACGCAATTTCTCCTGAGTACGGAAATACCTCAGATGTGGGCGCAAAATGCTCTGCGGGCGCACAACAAGGCTCAGGAGTGAAAGCGCACTTTGTACATTTGAAGCCTGAATTGGTGATTTGCACAGGGGTGGCTAATTTCACAGCGGTTCTGACATAAACGCAAAAAAATAAATACCGACATGTGACCCCATTTTGGAAACTAAAACCCTCATGGAATGTAACAAGGGGTATAGTGAGCCTTAACACCCCACAGGTGTTTGACAAATTTTCGTTAAAGTTGGATGGGACAATTAGAAAAAAAAAAATTTTTTCCCTAAAATGCTGGTGTTACCCTAAATTTTAAATTTTCACAAGTCAAAATAGGAAAAAAGTCCCCCAAAATTTGTAACCCCATTTCTTCTGAGTAAGAAAATACCCCAAATGTGGATGTAAAGTGCTCGGCGGGCGAACTACAATGCTCAGAAGAGTGGGAGCGCCATTGGGATTTTGAAGAGAAAATGTGTCCGGAATTGAAGGCCACGTGTGTTTACAAAGCCCCCATAGTGCCAGAACAATGGACCCCCCAACATGTGACCCCATTTTGGAAACTACACCCTTCACGTAATGGAATAAGGGGTACAGGGAGCATTTACACCCCACAGGTGTCTGACAGGTTTTTGGAACAGTGGTCCGTGAAAATTAAAAATTACATTTTTCATTTGCTCAGCCCACTGTTCCAAAGATCTGTCTAATGCCAGTGAGGTGTAAATACTCACTGCACCCCTTATTAAATTCTGTGAGGGGTGTAGTTTCCAAAATGATATGCCATGTGTTTTTTTTTGCTGTTCTGGCACCATAGGGGCTTCCTAAATGCGACATGCCCCCTGACCAAAATTTGCTCTCAAAAAGCCAAATATGACTCCTTCTCTTCTGAGCATTGTAGTTCGCCCGTAGTGCACTTCAGGTCAACTTATGGAATACCTCCATACTCAGAAGAGATGGGGTTACAAATTTTTGGGGGGGGGGGGTATTTTCTGCTATTAACCCTTGCAAAAATGGGAAATTTGGGGGGAAACACACATTTTAATGAAATTTTTTATTTTTTTTTACATATGCAACAGTCGTGAAACCCCTGTGGGGTATTAAGGCTCACTTTATGCCTTGTTACGTTCCTCAAGGGGTCTAGTTTCCAGTTTACTGTTCTGGCACTATAAGGGCTTCCTAAATGCAACATGCCCCCTAAAAACCATTTCAGAAAAACGTACTCTCCAAAATCCCCTTGTCGCTCCTTTGCTTCTGAGCCCTCTACTGCACCCGCTGAACACTTTATATAGACATATGAGGTATGTGCTTACTCGAGAGAAATTGGGCTACAAAAACAAAAAATTCAAAAATGGGGTCTACAAGAATATGCAAGTGTAAAAAATTAAGATTGTGAATTTTCTCCTTCACTTTGCTGCCATTCTTGTGAAACACCTAAAGGGTTAAAACACTTACTGAATGTCATTTTGAATACTTTGGGGGGTGCAGTTTTTATAATGGGGTCTTTTATGGGCTATTTATAATATGAAGAACCTTCAAATCCACTTCAAACCTGAACTGGTCCCTGAAAAATAGTGAGTTTGAAAATTTTGTGAAAAATTTGAAAATTGCTGCTGAACTTTGAAGCCCTCTGGTGTCTTCCAAAAGTAAAAACATGTCAATTATATGATACAAACATAAAGAAGACATATTGTATATGTGAATAAAAAATATATATATTTGGAATATCCATTTTCCTTACAAGCAGAGAGCTTCAAAGTTAGAAAAATGCAAAATTTTCAATATTTTCATCAAATTTTGTGATTTTTCCCCATGAAAGGATGCAAGTTACCACTAAAATTTACCACCATGTTAACCCCTTAAGGACCGGAGGTTTTTCCGTTTTTGCATTTTCGTTTTTTGCTCCTTGCCTTTAAAAAATCATAACTCTTTCAAATTTACACCTAAAAATCCATATGATGGCTTATTTTTTGCGCCACCAATTCTACTTTGTAATGACGTCAGTCATTTTGCCCAAAAATCTATGGTGAAGCGGGAAAAAAAATCATTGTGCGACAAAATTTAAAAAAAAACGCTGTTTTGTAACTTTTGGGGGCTTCCGTTTCTACGTAGTACATTTTTCGGTAAAAATGACACCTGATATGTATTCTGTAGGTCCATACGATTAAAATGATACCCTACTTATATAGGTTTGATTTTGTCGGACTTCTGGAAAAAATCATAACTACATGCAGGAAAATTAATACGTTTAAAATTGTCATCTTCTGACCCCTATAACTTTTTTATTTTTCCGTGTATGGGGCGGTATGAGGGCTCATTTTTTGCGCCGTGATCTGAGGTTTTTAACGGTACCATTTTTGCATTGATAGGACTTATTGATCGCTTTTTATTCATTTTTTCATGATATAAAAAGTGACCAAAAATGCACTATTTTGGAATTTTTTTGCGCGCACGCCATTGACCGTGCGGTTTAATTAACGATATATTTTTATAATTCGGACATTTCCGCACGCGGCGATACCATTTATGTTTATTTTTATTTTTATTTACACTGTGTTTTTTCTTTTATGGGAAAAGGGGGGTGATTCAAACTTTTAATAGGGAAGGGGTTAAATGATGTTTATTCACTTTTTTTTTCACTTTTTTTTTGCAGTGTTATAGGTCCCATAGGGACCTATAACACTGCACACACTGATCTTCTATGTTGATCACTGGTTTCTCATAAGAAACCAGTGATCAACGATTCTGCCGCATGACTGCTCATGCCTGGATCTCAGGCACTGAGCAGTCATTCGGCGATCGGACAGCGAGGAGGCAGGTAGGGGCCCTCCCGCTGTCCTGTCAGCTGTTCGGGATGCCGCGATTTCACCGCGGCTATCCCGAACAGCCCACTGAGCTAGCCGGCATGCTTTCGGTTTCACTTTAGACGCGGCGTTCAACTTTGAACGCCGCGTCTAAAGGGTTAATAGCGCGCGGCACAGCGATCAATGCCGCGCGCTATTAGCCACGGGTCCCGGCCGTTGTTAGAGGCCGGGCCCGACCCGCTATGACGCGGGGCCACGCCGTGGCCCCGCGTTATAGATCGGGAGTGGACACATGACGTTCCAGTACGTCATGTGTCCTTAAGGGGTTAAAGTAGAATATGTCACGAAAAAACAATCTCGGAATCAGAACGATAACTAAAAGCATTCCAGAGTTATTAATGCTTAAAGTGACAGTGGTCAGA
Source organism: Hyla sarda (assembly GCF_029499605.1). Classification (NCBI taxonomy): domain Eukaryota; kingdom Metazoa; phylum Chordata; class Amphibia; order Anura; family Hylidae; genus Hyla; species Hyla sarda. The sequence continues at coordinate 264,335,666 of NC_079190.1, read as the reverse complement.
TGTGCAAAAAACGCTCTGGTCCTAAGGTGTAAAATGGCCTGGTCCTTAACCCCTTAACCCCTTAAGGACTCAGCCCATTTTGGCCTTAAGGACTCAGACAATTTAATTTTTACGTTTTCATTTTTTCCTCCTCGCCTTCTAAAAATCATAACTCTTTTATATTTTCATCCACAGACTAGTATGAGGACTTGTTTTTTGCGCGACCAGTTGTCCTTTGTAATGACATCACTCATTATATCATTAAATGTATGTCGCAACCAAAAAACACTATTTTTGTGGGGAAATTAAAATGAAAAACGCAATTTTCACGCCGTACAATTTATGGTAAAAATGACATGTGTTCTTTATTCTGAGGGTCAATACGATTAAAATGATACCCATTATTATATACTTTTATATTATTGTTGCGCTTAAAAAAAATCACAAACTTTTTAACCAAATTAGTACGTTTATAATCAATTTATTTTGATGACCTATAACTTTTTTATTTTTCCGTATAAGCAGCGGTATGGGGGCTCATTTTTTGCGCCATGATCTGTACTTTTTTTTGATACCACATTTGCATATAAAAAACTTTTAATACATTTTTTATAATTTTTTTTTATAAAATGTATTAAAAAAGTAGGAATTTTTGACTTTTTTATTTTTTTTCGTTCACGCCGTTATTCGTACGGGATCAGTAACATTTTATTTTAACAGTTCGGAACTTTACGCACGCGGCGATACCAAATATGTCTATAAAAAAATTTTTTACGCTTTTTGGGGGTAAAATAGGAAAAAACGGACGTTTTACTTTTTTATTGGGGGAGGGGATTTTTAACTTTTTTTTTTACTTTTACATTTTTTTTACATTTTTTTTTTACACTTGAATAATCCCCATAGGGGACTATTCATAGCAATACCATGATTGCTAATACTGATCTGTTCTATGTATAGGACATAGAACAGATCAGTATTATCGGTCATCTCCTGCTCTGGTCTGCTCGATCACAGACCAGAGCAGGAGACGCCGGGAGCCGCACGAAGGAAGGAGAGGGGACCTCCGTGCGGCGTTATGAATGATCGGATCCCCGCAGCAGCGCTGCGGGCGATCCGATCGTTCATTTAAATCGCGAACTGCCGCAGATGCCGGGATCTGTATTGATCCCGGCACCTGAGGGGTTAATGGCGGACGCCCGCGAGATCGCGGGCGTCGGCCATTTCCGGCGGGTTCCTGGCTGCGATCAGCAGCCGGGATCAGCCGCGCATGACACGGGCATCGCTCCGATGCCCGCGGTTATGCTTAGGACGTAAATGTACGTCCTGGTGCGTTAAGTACCACCGCACCAGGACGTACATTTACGTCCTGCGTCCTTAAGGGGTTAAGGACCGGGAGTTTTTCCGTTTTTGCACTTTCTTTTTTGCTCCTTGCTTTTAAAGAATCATAACTCTTTCAATTTTGCACCTCAAAATCCATATGATTGCTTATTTTTTGCGCCACCAATTCTACTTTGTTATTACGTCAGTCATTTTGCCCAAAAATCTACGGTGAAACGGAAATAAAAAACATTGTGCGACAAAATTGAAAGAAAACCCACCGTTTTGTAACTTTTAGGGGCTTCTGTTTCTACGTAGTACATTTTTCGTTAAAAATGACCCCTTATCTTTATTCTGTAGGTCCATACAATTAAAATGATACCCTACTTATATAGGTTTGATTTTGTCGTACTTCTGGAAAAAATCCTAACTACATGCAGGAAAATTTATACGTTTAAAATAGTCATCTTCTGACCCCTATAACTTTTTTATTTTTCTGCGTATGGGGCGGTATGAGGGCTCATTTTTTGCGCCGTGCTCTGAAGTTTCTAACGGTTCCATTTTTGCTTTGATAGGACTTATTGATTTTTTTGCGCATACGCCATTGACCGTGCGGTTTAATTAACGATATATTTTTATAATTCGGACATTTCCGCACGCGGCGATACCATATATGTTTATTTTTATTTACACTGTGTTTTTTTTATGGGAAAAGGGGGGTGATTCAAACTTTTAATAGGGGAGGGGTTAAATGATCTTTATTCACTTTTTTTTCCACTTTTTTTTGCAGTGTTATAGCTCCCATAGGGACCTATAACACTGCACACACTGATCTTTCACATTGATCAGTGATTTCTCATAGGAAACCAGTGATCGATGATTCTGCCGCTTGACTGCTCATGCTCATGGATCTCAGGCACTGAGCAGTCATTCGGCGATTGGACAGCGAGGAGGCAGGTAGGGACCCTCCGGCTGTCCTGCAAGCTGTTCGGGATGCCGCGATTTCGCCGCGGCTATCCCGAACAGCTCACTGAGCTAACCGGCAGTTTTTACTTTCACTTTTAGCCGTGTGGCTCAGCTTTGAGCGCGCGGCTAAAGGGTTAATAGTGCGCGGCACCGCGATCAGTGCCACGTGCTATTAGCGGCCGGGTCCCGGCTTCACTATGACGCCGGGCCCACCGTGATATGATGCAGGGTCACCGTGGGACCCCGCGTTATATCACGGGAGCCGGACCAAGGACGTACTCATACGTCCTTGGTCCTTAAGGGGTTAAGGGGTTAAAGTCATTCCATCCTCATGGTTAGCTATTTTCATGCCTTCTCATCTTTTTGTTCTTGGGATTATTCACATTCATATTTTGTGTTTATTGATCCTTTTGTGTTTTCCCAGATAGGTTTTAACTTGTTTTTAACTACCACTATTTTTTGTTTACTTATGTTTTTCTTGTCTGTTTTCAGTATCACTATTTGCTTAACCTATTCTGATTTTCCACATGGGTTATTTTTATGACCCATACCCCATTGGGATTTCCACTCCATGGGCTTGAACCGTACCTGTGACTGGCACGTTGCACTTTTTGGTCCTGAGACTCCCATATGGGAAATTTATGGGACATGTATTTTTGCTCCATTATGTTATTGACAGGGTCACCTCACCAATATGGACTAAAAAAAGACAAAGAAGGAGCGCTCCATAGTGTAATAATGCCAAATCATGCAAGAAGCTCAATGTAAATTGGCGCTTACCAAAGCAGGTTGTGCATAAGCCAGCACAACATGAATAAAGGTGTGTAATAGTGATCCACTGCTGGTGCTCCACAAAATTGGCACAAGAAAAAACAGTCACCTCCAAAGAAGGGTGGAACTCAGGCGCTGAAGGACCAAGCAAATCTCAGGACAACAGTACATTTATTCCTAGTCTGCAACGCGTTTCACACATGTGCGCGAAACGCGTTGCATACTGGGAATAAATGTATTGTTGTCCTGAGATTTGCTTTAGATATGTACTTTATGAACTCCTGTTATATACTCACACTATCATTATTCTATATTAATCTATCCCAATTCACACCTATGGTATTATTCATTCCTTTTGTCTCCAACATTACACCTGGCTCCCATTTACACCATGCATTTTTCGCATCTGTGCGGTTCTTTTCATTCCCACTGCAATTGATTTACAGCTTGCAGGTTTATCAATATGCCTTCATATATACTCATTACCTTTGGTAGCCATTTGGTCCCCAATCATTATCTATTAGTCATTTCTTTTCATTTTTTCCCTTTCAATTTTTCCCCTTCCGTTCTCCTCTCTATTTACTATTATATTATTTTTATTTCAAAAAACCTTTGGAGTTCCTTAGTAGTATGTATTGTGTGGTACTTATTCATGTTTTATAATTTTTCGCTATACACTTGCACTTTGGTTTATTCACTGTGGGATGTGTGTTAACAATGGATCTCTCTATGTGTTGTGCATGATATATGTATTGTTTGTCTCTGTGCCTTGTCAGTCTCTGTGCCTTGATAGCAGCAGCAGCAATGCTAAGACCCCATTGGTGGCCACACAGGTATGCAGAGCTATGGATGGAGCCTTGCGCAAGTTCGCTGAGTAGCCGACCATCATTTGATACCTATCCTTGGTCATATGACTTTTCTATGAGTAATTTACAGTCAGGTGTAGATGGTCTGGACCTAGCTGATAGGTAAGCACATATAGCTGTATAAGGGTGGCATATTTATATTTTTTATATTTTCAATCTTAACAGAGCAATGGGGATTGGATCGGAGCCTATATTTATTCTTACCTGTCCCTGAATCTAGCCAGGCCCCCTGATGAAGTATCTGTGAAATGTATGTTGGGGTACGTAGATGTATGGCTCTAGACAGCACACATGGCAGGTATTACTGTTCTGTTGTTATCTTTTCAAGCATTATCTCTGTATTGGGGTAATTTTCTGTCACTATTTTTTCTTGTGTGTGTTCTTTTTACCCAGCTATTCCTGTTGTTCTGTTCCTTTTGTTCATGACAGTTTTGGCTTTCTTGACACTTTTCATCATTGTGTTTTATTTACCTGTCTGTTACCATTGTATGTATTCTATTGCCATCACCTTATTCACTGTACTTTGTAACCTTAGTGTTGTATCTCATTTGTGTTGTTTAAATATTGATCTTTTTATGTATTTTTGTACTAATAAAGAATTGCAATTTTTAAACTGTAGATACTAGTAACAGTGTCCCCTCCGTCTTTTCCCAGTTGTACCATACCCCCTTCTCATATTAGTCACAGCAGTTAAATTCTAATCCTCTCCCAGTATCCCTTCAGCTTACCTCCCACACATTCCCTACAGAGTTGCAGGGAATGGATCAGTGTTGGCCATTTGCCATTAGAAGTGCTCCAGCCACATATAGGAACAAGTGCTATATAGAACATGTGCTATAGGAAACTTTGTGCTATATATTATAATATTTCATTATTGTTTACCAATTACTGCTGTTTTGTCACCAATGTTTGTTGGTCACCTTCTGAAACAGCTGGGTCACAATAAAAATCGCCCCCTATGTGATTGTTTTTCAGCCTTCCTAGAGTCCTTAACAAAACAGATATCTAGCAACTCAACCGTTAGATATAGCTGGAGCACAAAACCTATAGGTATTTAGGATCCTAAATGTGTACCACAGATTTCTGTCCGATTTAAAATTAATTTGACAGAAAAATCTGTATTCGGATATGTTCACACTACAGAGTTCCCCGGGGAATTCCGCAGTGTGAACTTAACATTAGGGTGAATGGGTTTCCGTGAGACCCGTTCACACTGCCGAATTTCAGCGGCGGACAATTCCGCCGCTGAAATTGTTCCGCGCAAAGAATGAACATGTTCATTCTTTGCGTGGAAGTCCGCGAGCACTGCATAGCCATCAATGGTGACGGCGCAGTGCCGCGCGGTCCTTCCGCTGCCGCCGTCTGCCAGTCTGAATCTCCGCTCGCTGTCTGTAGTGTGAACATACCCTTAGGGTCCCTTTACTTACTTTTTTACATGTATTTTTAATGTTTTTTTTTACATGCATTTTTATTTTTGGACATTCCATACAGACATTTTTCCTAAGGCTAGAGGAACACCACACCTAGAGCAATGCTGTAAAAAGTCACCAAAAACAAAACAAGTAAAAATTATGTGCGTTCCAGTCTATTATAGTTATATTAGAGTAGTTCAATGGTGTCCTCATTGATGTTTGGCACCCAGAACACATGCCCCACATGTCCCCCCTAGCTATGCCCCTGCATACCAAGTATCTATTGCTACTGTATTTGAGAGACTATATGAGAACATATACAGTACATAATAAGGAGAGAATAATTATGACTTAGTAAATCTTGATCATACAATGTGACATGAACAGCTTAAGTAAAAGAACTAAAATATGAAATAAGTACAGAAAGAATATATATATATATATATATATATATATATATATATATATATATATATATCAGAAACCCTTTAATATGCTTACATAATCTATATAATAGACCTGTTAAAAAGAAGACCAAAAGCTTTCTGCCACAGAATTGAAACTGTACAAAGCAGGATAAAGCATTGCAATGTCCTTTCAACATAATAAGTTGGGTAGGTTCAATATTTCTCTCCTCTAGCAGACTACGATCTTCCTCTGTTTCCATGTATTGATTGCTTTCTGTAATCGAGCCGAACAAATATAAAATTCCCCAATTGAATCCTCCGACGCTGCTGATATAAACCTAAACCTTGTTAAATTTATTGACAGAACAGTGAAATAAATTATGATAGGTCCAGAGGGAATGTTTCAGGTCATTGATTTCTTTAAGGAAATAATAAAATGGTGGACAAGCCGTACAAGCCCTTCTCCTCCACCGCCTCCCCTTACTCCTGATATAATAGGAAAATATGCTCAGTGTTTGCTGTGTGCAGCATGGAAATGTTACATTTTTTTTCCCCAGAGGAAGTACAAGCTGTAGCATTAATCATTAGTGCCCTGTGTCTGTTTGCTCATGTTTACTGAGCAACCTTCCAGTGGAGATGGTAGACTTGGTTTCCAAATGTTTAAGTTACTCTTACATTATGGGAAACTCTAATCAACCAATTTGATTTATACATGATCATAAAATACATGGGCCAGAATTATCAATCTGTTCGGGAAAAAAAAAAAGATTTGCCCATCCCAACCAATGACAATATTTCTTATAACTTTTTCCTCTGGTAAGACGATGATGACTTGTAACATAATCTGTAAAATTAGAAGACAACATATACAAATTATAGGGGAACAGGGAAAATGACAAAAGCAGATATTCATTACGTGCATGCTAGTATCACATCATCAATAGTTCATACCAAAAAGATACCCCATTTTCAACTAGTAAATTCAATGGTTTTGCTGACAAAAGGCTTGCGCCAATCCTTCTATTTTTTCATGTAATCCCACAAAGACTTGATGATGCTGAGATCAGGACTCTTTACGCTGACATTGACTGTTTGTTTGTGGATGTTGTCCCACTGCAGAATCAAATTAAATCAGATGCCTCCCGTTATTGTATGATAAATAGGTTCCTGTATGAGGACACCATTTAATGATGACCAAATGTCTACCTCTTATTGTTGAAATGCAGTCCCAAACTTGTAAGAAAGCTCCATCACCCTTCAGCTACCCTTTAGCCCTTCAGGAAACATACTACCTTCTGCTATAGCTAAGTATTTCACATTTTCACTCATCAGTCCAGAGGATCTGCTGCCATTTCTCTACACCCAGTTCCTATGTTATCATGAATGGTTGAGTTGTTTGGCCTTGATTCCATGTCAAAAGTATGTTTTTTTCCCACAATTCTTCCACGAAGACCACTTCAGGCAAGACATCTCTGAAGAGTAGATGGGTGTATCAAAAGATGTTGAACAGCACATCTTGAAACCCCAGTCTGCTATGCCGAGAAAGACCTTGCTGATGTAGTATAACTACCTTGTGTTTTCTTGCTGTGCTCATACTTGCCATGGTGTACTGTATGGCCTGTTACATGGCACTTTCAACCTTAGCTGTGTAAAGATTGGCTCTTTCTCACCCAATTTAAAGTATATGGACAGAGTGAAAAAGTTTATTTTTTTATACTTTAATTAACCCCTTAAGGACCGGAGGTTTTTCCGTTTTTGCATTTTCGTTTTTTGCTCCTTGCCTTTAAAAAATCATAACTCTTTCAAATTTACACCTAAAAATCCATATGATGGCTTATTTTTTGCGCCACCAATTCTACTTTGTAATGACGTCAGTCATTTTACCCAAAAATCTATGGTGAAGCGGGAAAAAAATCATTGTGCGACAAAATTGAAAAAAAAACGCTGTTTTGTAACTTTTGGGGGCTTCCGTTTCTACGTAGTACATTTTTCGGTAAAAATGACACCTGATATGTATTCTGTAGGTCCATACGATTAAAATGATACCCTACTTATATAGGTTTGATTTTGTCGGACTTCTGGAAAAAATCATAACTACATGCAGGAAAATTAATACGTTTAAAATTGTCATCTTCTGACCCCTATAACTTTTTTATTTTTCCGTGTATGGGGCGGTATGAGGGCTCATTTTTTGCGCCGTGATCTGAAGTTTTTAACGGTACCATTTTTGCATTGATAGGACTTATTGATCACTTTTTATTCATTTTTAAATTATATAAAAAGTGACCAAAAATGCACTATTTTGGACTTTGGAATTTTTTTGCGCGCACGCCATTGACCGAGCGGTTTAATTAATGATATATTTTTATAATTCGGACATTTCCGCACGCGGTGATACCACATATGTTTATTTTTATTTTTATTTACACTGTGTTTTTTTTTTTATTGGAAAAGGGGGGTGATTCAAACTTTTAATAGGGGAGGAGTTAAATGATCTTTATTCACTTTTTTTTTTCACTTTTTTTTTGCAGTGTTATAGGTCCCATAGGGACCTATAACACTGCACACACTGATCTTCTATGTTGATCACTGGTTTCTCATAAGAAATCAGTGATCAACGATTCTGCCGGATGACTGCTCATGCCTGGATCTCAGGCACTGAGCAGTCATTCGGCGATCGGACAGCGAGGAGGCAGGAAGGGGCCCTCCCGCTGTCCTGTCAGCTGTTCGGGATGCCGCGATTAGCCGCGGCTATCCCAAACAGCTCGACTGAGCTAGCCGGGAACTTTCACTTTCACTTTTAGCCGCGCGGCTCAGCTTTGAGCGCGCGGCTAAAGGGTTAATAGCGCGCGGCGCCGCGATCGGCGCTGCGCGCTATTAGAGGCGGGTCCCGGCTTCACTATGACGCCGGGCCCGCCATGATATGACGCGGGGTTACTGTGTAACCCCGCGTTATATCGGAAGAGCAGGACCAAGGACGTACCGGTACGTCCTTGGTCCTTAAGGGGTTAATGGGTTTTTCAGTGTCACCCATCACTCCCATTTTTCTTGATCATCTCTGAGATGTTTCTACACCTTGATTGGAGTCACCTGTGGTAAATTCAGATGATTGGACAGGATTTGGAAATACAGACCCCTGTCTATATAAGGTCTCGCAGCTGACAATGTATATCAGAGCAAAAGCCAAGCTATGAGGAGAAAGAACTGCCTGTAGAGGTCAAAGACAGAATTGTGTGGAGGCACAGATTTGAAAAACAGTGTACAAAAAATAAATCAGCACTGTCAGGGACTGACCGGGGGACAAGGATAGTGAGCCGTAAACTGACCCTAAAACCGCTCTCCCTGCCTACTTGCCCATCCACCCATGGTGCATCGACAACTGGGCGCCAGTCCCTCCCTGAACTAAAGTGGAGGGGCCTAACACATACTAACAAATAGTCGCTCACAAACCAGAAACATACAGGTACACAGAACTCCATAGTATAAAAGTTCAGAAGGCACAGATCAGTGAGTTAGTACAGAGGACACTATATCAGTGGTCATGAACAGAGGACTCCATAGATCAGCAGACATGAACAGAGAACTCAGAGGACACTATAGATGGCCAGTCATGAACAGAGGACACTATAGATAAATGGTCATGAACAGAAGTCCAAAGATCTGAATAATGAACTAATAAACATATAGAGTTCAAAACACCAGAGAGGAGTCTGAACATACTCCAGAAAAAAAACAGGAATACGCTGAATCCCCTAGAAAAACCTCTGGAAGACACAGGAATAACAATACCCTCTGAGTCCTCACTGACAGGTAAACGGGATCTATCGCTAAACAGGAATTATCGCAATCCCACATACAACCTCCAGTAGACATGGAGTCTCCATGGACAGGTAACAGGGATGCCTAGATACACAGGATTTATTTATGTAACACTTTTCACACTGAACAAAAGACAGGAATAATCACAATCCTTTCAGAACACCTCCAGTAGATGCAGGAATAACAATACCCTCTGTGTCCCCATGGACAGGAAACAGGGATGCCTGAAAGCACAGGATATAATTATAGAACACAATTCACACTTAACACAAGACAGGAATAGCAATCCCTCCGAACACCTCCAGTAGACAAGGAGTCCCCATGGAGCGTTAACAGGGATCTAACATAGGACACTGTTCACATTGGACACACAAACTGGACACTCCTCTCCACTAATGAAGTAGCCATTTATAATAAATCCAAACAGACTACTGGCCAGCGGCACACTCCACAGTGTGGTCAGAAGCTGACCCAGTAGGAAAACAGAAATATAACACACAGAACTTCATATAAATGGATACAAGAGAAAACACAGTGTGAACAGACACAAAGCAAAAAGAACATACAAATACTAAAACCGACTAAACAAACACAGCTTAAAATCTACTAAGAGCATGCCACATAAAATTGTCTAGAACCAGAAAATACAAAATGCATGCTAAAACAGAGATAGTAGATTAAAAATCTCAAACAAAGAGTGTTTCACTAAGAGCTCCATGCAGCATATCCAGCATCTTAGTAAGTCAGGATATAATGAAGTCAATCACCAGCCCAGAGGCTAGACTGGGCTGACTTTAAATAGACACACCCTAGGAGCTATTGGCTAGCAAGCAAAAGGTTATTAACTATTCCCTGACCAGGGAATATAAAACTGTTCACACACAACCAAACCAATAGCTGTGTGTGAACACAGGCCAATACAGACATGACAAGTACTGAGAGTTCCTAAGAGCATTTTAACCTCCATAATACTTAAAAGAAATGACGGAAAAACAACAGGTCTTGCTACAGATGGCCATTCCACCAAACTAAATAATCAGGGGAGAAGGTCCTTGTGCTTAAGAGCAATGAACAAGAACCCAATGGTCACTCTGGCTGAGCTCCAAAGACCCTGTGTGCAGATGGGCAAAACATCCAGAAAGTCAACACTGCAGCACCAATCTGACCCTTATGGAAGAGAAAAATACACATGAAAGCCCATCAGGAATAAAATATAAATAAAATAAAACTGCTTATCACCTGCCCAATACCATCCCTACAGTGAAGAATGCTGGTGGCAGCATCATGCTATAGGGATATTTTTCAGCACCAGGGACAGGAAAACTGGTCAGGGTATATGGAAAGCTGAATGTTTTGATCAAAAAAGTGCGCTAAGAGCCTCCATTTTGTTGACCAAGTGTGCTGCTGCCATTTTCTGTTTTTTACATGTTTTGTACTTGCCACAGCAGCGTGCATCCGTGTATTGGGTTTAGGTGCTGGCTACATTTTTGTTTTTCTTTATTTCTAATGAAAGCCTGATCCAGAGTTCCCTGGACCTCAGATTGGACTGACAGTTCACCTTTCAGCAAGACAATGACCCTAAACACACAGCTAAGAAAACACAAGAGCAGCTTAAGGACAACTTACCTGCAGTGGTCCAGCCAGATCCCTGACTTTTACCAAACTGAACATTGAATGGCTGTCCACAGAATGACCCCATCCAACCTGAAAGAGCTTGAAAGGATCTGCATAGAAGAATAGCAGAAAAAGTCCAAATCCAGGTGTGAAAACCTTGTAGCATCATGTCTAAGACGTCTGGGGACTGTAATTGATGCCAAAGGGGCTTTGGCTATGTATGTAAAGGGTCTAAATACTTATGTCAATGCAATATTTTAGTTCTTACTTTTCAATAAATAAGCAAATATTTTTTAACATTCTGTTTTCACCTTGTCATTATGGGAAGTTGAGTGCAGAATGGAGGAAAACTTGCATTTTTGTTTTAGTACAAGGTCACACTACACCAAAATTGAGAAAAAGTCTGCAGGTTTTCCGGATGCTTTACCGTCTCCTGCCTGCTATGTGCATGTTATCATTGTTGTCACCCAGGGTTGTGTGCAGTGGCTAGAGTCACTGGTTTGGGACGTCACAGTGACAGGAAGCCCTGGACAGGAAACCATTGGATGGGAGGGGTGCATGACAAGGGAGTCTGCGTGGCACACGAGGAGTTAAGGGATCAGGAGGTTAGGAAGGGGGGATGGGGTTATAAGGAAGAGGTTTAGAGGAGGGGGCCAGTCTGCTGGAAAGGGGCTATAAGGGAACGTTCCCATCCGCCTGTCCTGGTGATATGATTGTGGTTTGTCACAGCAGCGGGAGTAGGGGAAAGGCTTGGAGGCATACTTGGAGATCTATGCTGGATGCAATGATTGATCGGCTGGGTGAAGGTACCAGGGTGTGGTAGGGACTCCAAAAAGGGTGCCCCGGTGTCCAATGAACTACGGCCAGGGGTAAAGTAGGAGGCCCCTTACAGGTGGAGTGAGGACGTAGAGAGTGTGCGAGGTGCCTTACGATCTTTCCCCTGCTTGTTTGCCTCATGATGCTAGGTGACACTTGCTATGTATATGTATGATGTTCATATGATTATTCATTGTTATGTTAAATTTGTTAATTTTTAATTAAAAGTTGGTCTGCTGTTGCCGTTATACACCAACTTGTTTCAGTGTTTCTTTGGGATAAGGGTAAAGTTGAGTGGTGGGATGATTAGCAGCAGCTAGACTATCCCCTTAGTCATGTTGTAGCTCTGTTGGCCCTCTCACTCTTCTCCAAGTCAGCACAGTGATTGGGGTTGTGCACTGATTGATGGTAGTAGTGTTTTCAATGTGATGAGGTGCTACATCCAAGAATATGACATAATATACAGTCTGTATAAAGAATTTTGAAAGAAAGTCTTTCATAGCAAAGAAATATGCAATTTCTTGTAAGAGTGGTGCAGTAGCAGATATTAGGAGATACTCCATTACCAATGTTAACAAAGAAATATGCAGCAGTGATAACTTACATGTACATAATCTGCTGCAGGTTTTCCACAGCCGAAATTCTGCTTGTAGATTTAGTTGAGTTTTTCTGTTCATACCTGTTGTGTTACAAAAAAATAAACCAAAAAAAAAATAAAAAATGGATTAAAATAGAAAATTTGCTAGAAACTAGAAATCCCCCCCCCTTATTCCTGTAAGCAAACTAAAGGGTTAACAAAGTTTCTGTATCCTGTGGTGAATTCTTTAAGGGGTGTAGTTTTTAAAAATGCGGAGATATGAGGGGGATTCTAGCATCCAGGCCCTTCAAATCCACTTGAGAAACGAACTGGTCCCTTGAAAAATCCAAATCCTCTATTGTCGTAAGGACAATTGCCAAATCTGAATTATTAGCTATGTATGTAGATTAACTATTTTTCTTAAAAGTAGAGAATGTCAGATATGGAAAATACTAAATGTTTTTTCAAGGTAGTGCTGTTGAGATTACATTCATACCCTGCTGTGACCCTAAAAGGGGTAGTTCTCTGCCCTAGCGTTCGGAACATTTTGTTCCGAACGCTTGAAGTGGGTGGTGGGGGTCTTAACATCACGGACACACCCCTCGTGACATCACACCTTGCCCCCTAAATGCAAGTCAATGGGAGGGGGCGTGGTGTTTGTCACGCCCCCTCCCATAAACTTGCTTTGAGGGGGCGTGGCATGGTCATGACATCACGACCCCCTCTGCCCGCACTCAGCATTCTAAATGAACGCCGGGTGCTGAACAGAGATCATTGGGGTCCCCCATGATCAGACATCGATAGGGGATGAGATGTCTAGGGGCAGAGTACCCCTTTAAGTTCTGTGTGCTCAGTTATCACCCCAATATCAACTTTCAGTTCTGCTCTATGTTCTTAAAGGGAAACTGACAGCAGGGTCACGCGCACTAACCTAAATATATAGGTAGGTAGTGCAGATGATGCTGATTCAAACGATTCTCACCGAGAGAAGTCCCTAGAGCTAAGTAAGGATCCATAGTAGCTGTAGGGAACTCCATACATGTCCCCAGCTGGTCTCATTACTTTACAGGTATTCCTTGGAAACATCTGGCAACTAACTCATTGCACTGTAACTTTATCTGAGAGAACAACTCATCTCCTGGCTCTCTGTCATTGGGGCAATGGACTTCCCTTCCAGTGGTCCAATTGTGCTCCTCTTGTAGATTGTATACATTGTGGTGCAGGGGGCTGCTGCAGTGCTGGGTGATTAACAAATGGTGCATTGCAACCTCTATAGTTATTCCATTGCTTAGATCTGTCCTTTAATACATATATTCACAACAGCATCTTAAAAATATCTCCAAAAGCTGTCTTCTTCTTCTTCTTCAAACCTCTTATTGTTGCTCTCCCACAAAGTCCTGCAAAGTGCTGAACATTTCTGGAATTAGGGCTTTCCTCCCACGCTTCATCCGTTCATACAACCAACTTTACAACAATCAAGGACATATAGAAAGAAATACTTTTTTACTGCACATTTCCCCCATCCTCCTGTTAGGATGTTTTAGTTGTGCGGTTTATTAAGTAGCATATATCACACTTAATGTTCGCCTGGTTTCATGGGTATTAAAGTTGTAATCAGATCACACTGTTTTGATAACAGAATGAAAATGTTATATTTATTGAACATATGCTTTTAGTATAGTTTCCATTCCTATTCTCTTCTTTTTTTTTTTTTTTTATACATTGCAAGCGACACTTGTTTTAAGGAGCCCAGATTAAATCTGTTTTGGCTTGTGATCTGATTTCTTGCTGAGACCTATTTCACCCGAGATGCCTCTTTTTCTCTCCAGAGCAATGCACAGCAATTTCATGACGAACCCTCGCCTGGAAATAATTAAGAGTGTTGAATTTGGAAAAGTCGTGCTCAATTTCCATTATGGGATGAGCCTCAGAGAGCAGGAAAACTCATGCAGTGAGTATCACAGCTTTAAGGTCTGCAAGATGCTGCGTTGTTGGATGAAAACGTACACAACAAGTTGTAAAGTCGCACAAAGACTAGAAATGATGGGGGCTGCTTGAAACTTTGAAACAGCTGGAATGGCAAAGTGTGGAGCTCAGCAATGCAATTACTTCACTAATAATACTATAAAGCAACAGGCTTAGTGCGTTATATGTGCAGCCAGTCTGGAAACTGTAATGTGTGGCACTTCAAGGAAGCTTTTAGAGAATGTTTTCATCTCTACTGGCATCTGATGTCTCCAGCTAATGGACCTCCTGCAAAGTGCACCGACTTTAAAATCCCCTGTTCTCTGGTGTTCTGTTCTTAAAAGATAATACAGCCGAGTGGGTAATGAAAGGAGCGGGCTTCTCAGTATCGGTGTATACGGCACTGTACTTCCATTGCTGCTTATGATCTTATTTCTCGGTATATGTATTCATTGCAGACCATTGACATGTGAGGGTAAATAAGACAGTAATCCATGTTCTGTCTGATGAAATTTGATATTACAGATATGTATTGTTTGCATTTATTAATAATAGGTATAATAATTATATATAATAATCACTTTTTCACATTTTGTAATGTTGCGGACTTGTGCTAAAATAAAATACAAAATCAAGTTTTCCCTTCATCATTCTGCACTCAATACGCCATAATAACAAAGTGAAAACACAATGTTAGAAATCTTGGCTAATTTATTGAAAATGAAAAACTCAAATATTACATTGACATAAGTATTCAGACCCTGATATAGTATTCAGATACCCGATCCAACTCACACAGCTTGAGAAGATCTGCAAAGAAGAATGGCAGAACATTCCTAAATCTTGTACTGAATGAAGGGTCTGAATACTTATGTCAATGTAATATTTGAGTTCAATAAATTAGCAAAGATGTCAGTGGAAGCCATTTTCAGGTCTCTCCAGGGATGTTTTATCAGGGTCAGTCTAAGACTCTGGCTGGACCACTCACGGGATTCACTGAAGCCACTCCTGTGATGTCTCGACTGTGTGCTTAGGGTCATTGTCTTGTTAGAAAGTAAAGTCTAAATGTGAAAGTACTCTGGATTAGGTTTTTTGGAGCTCAAAGTGACCTTTGGATTCTTGGCCATATTTCTTACCAAGACCCTTCTCATCTTATCAGTGTAATGGCTGGAGAGAAAGATGAGCCTGGCATTTAGGATGGAGTGGAGAGGGAGAGTTTAGAGAAGGGAAGGTTTGAGTAGTAATGAGTACTGATAGTCAAAATGAGAATGAATCAAAGCAACAATAAAAGTTTTTAAGGAGGCATTGTGGAGATGTTTTTAAGGTGTTAGTGACAAGATCATGAAAATTATTTAATTTAGGGAGGGGAAGATAGATCTGAGTCTAGCTTAACCCCCAAGACAGTGGGATTGCTGCCTAGAATCTATGGCAGTACCATGAATTGAGATTGGCAATGTGCCAATTGTCAGATTTAAGTAAATTAGTCAACAGAGATAACACCAGAAGTTTAGTTTTAGAAAAAGTTTGTCTCAGCTATAGAGAGGACATCATATTTGAGTCAGCAGAGAGACAGGTGTTTTGTAGGGGCATGGGGGTACAGATTGTTAGGGGCGTCAGGGTACAGATTGTAAAATCAAATCTGCTGATATTATGGAGGCTGTATAGAGAGAAAAGAGAAGAGGGCCCATGACATTTCCCTGAGGGACCATAACAGCAAGAGACTACATCCTTAGTTACTATCTCAAAAACTGAGAGTAATAAAGAAAAACTGTGACAATGAATGGGATCCGTACCACTAGAGGATTTGGAGTTAATATTTTGATGAATATTTTCTATTTTATCTTTTTAATATATAGCCAGGTCTTTAGCGCAGGAGAAGAGAGTTAAAAGCCTAAAGTGCTTTTTTGGGTTCTTAGACCGATGAGGAAGGTGAAATAATTTTGTTTGGCAAGGTGAAGCACAGAGTAATAGGTTTTGATTATTAATGTAGAAAGTCTGCTGAAATGATATTTTTCCACAATGTTGCCAAAAGAGGATTATGGTCTGGCACTACTGATATTGCATACATTTAGCCCACTGGGAGGGTTTGGGTCTGGCACTTCTCTAATCTTATTGCATACATTTAGCCTACTGGTGCCTTTTCAGGTCCATACCTCTGCTCTATACCTCAGTGGTGCTCATCAAACAGATGCAGCCATAGACAGTAGTCCAAACTCTCATGTAGAACTAAATGCGGCACTGACCAGTCCATGGACTGCTTCAAGCTTTATTATTTCAGTGAAGGAAAAAGTGATGCATATTTTTTATTAGGCCAGCACATTATATAGCATACTTTTTATTTGTTGCCTAAGGTATACAGTATGTATGCATAACCTTGTAAAGTTGTTGTACCAAAATAATAAAGCTTGAAGCAATCCATGGTGAGTGTCATGTTAGTTTCTCTCCACAAATATTCAGCACACCTAGAGTATTCCTGAAAATAAATGATTGTGTATGGCAGGGTTGCTGCTGTCTGCTTTGGAAGGTTCAGATTGTAGGGGATGCTGCTTCATCCAGGATAGTCTTGATGGTGTCATGGTATTGTTTGGCTGCCAGATTGGGACAGGAGAAGAAAACGATTGGGGATAATGATGACTCTGAAGTATCTATTAGTTGTTGGCTAGAGATCAGCAAATTTTTTAAAAATTAGACTCGGCCGATTCTCTGAATTTTCTGAAAAAATGAGGTTTGGTACAAATAAATTTGTGGTGAATCTGTATTAAAAACGGCTGTCTCTGGCCTACAGAGAGCCTCAACAGGACTGTAGAACACTTTGCCTTGCTGTAACACGCATAGGGTGTGTGCTGGGTTTGTGAAATAATACTGTTATTCGGTATGACATGCAGATTAGAGGCAATGCTATTAGTATCACTGTCGCAGAGCGGCACAATGACAGAGCTTGAAGGTGGCATCAGTAGGAGGAGACCATATAGTGGCTGAATGACACAGGGTGGAGGTGGCAGCAGCAAGAACAGACCATATAGTGGCTGAATGACACAGCCTGGAGTTGGCGGCAGCATGAGGAGACTATATAATGGCTGAATGACACAGCCTGGAGTTGGCGGCAGCATGAGGAGGCCATATAGTGGCTGAATGACACAGCGTGGAGTTGGCTGCAGCATGAGGAGACCATATAGTGGCTGAATGACACAGCCTGGAGGTCCCAGAAGCATGTGGAGACAATATAGTTGCAGAATGAGACAGCCGGGAGGTGGCAGCAGCATAAGGAGAACATATGATGGCAGTATGAGACAGCCTGGAGTTGGCAGTATCAGGAGTCCTGAAAGTGACCCGGTGACATAGTGGGGTGGTGGGTGGCAATACCAGCACCTCGTGACGAAGGTGGGTGAAAAAAGGAGAACTTAGCATCAGATGTGTGAAATCAGGCAGCTGGCAGGATCAGAATAGTATCTGAGGCAGGTAGGCAGAAGAAAACAGTCTCTTTTGTAAAAGTGTTAGTGTGCACAAGTCAGTATTGAGGATATGCATTACGTAAAACTTAACTTTTAATAATATTCTTAGAATCAAATATATGTACCCCAAATTTTTTTGAAATCAAACAAAAGGAAAGGTGTGCAAAAAACACCATGTGCCACCTACATCACCAAGTATTGATGTGATGCAAAGACCTCTAAAGGGTGGAAGGAAACAATGTATGGTTCATTGTAACCGGTGGGGGTAAAAACTTCCCCTGTAAGGCCCTTCTCTCGCATTATTAATTCCCTTCTTGGCAAGTGTTCCTTACCCCAAAAAGGGCTGCCCCACACAGGAACCTCTCCCTATTTCCACCTGCAAACACTGCCATTTCTCAGGGTTTTTAGGTGAAAATAGGGAGAGGTTCCTGTGTGGGGTCTGCCCTTTTTAAGACGAGTAACACTTTCCTTGAAAGGGTTTAAAAGAACAAGGTATTGTCCATTGTATCAGGTGGGGGTAAAAAATTCCCCTGTAAGGCCCTACTCTCGCCCTATTAATTATCTTCTTGGCAAGTGTTACTCGCTCTAAAAAGGGCGGCCCCACACAGGAAGCTCTCCTTATTTCCACCTAAAAACCCTGTGAAATGGCAGTGTGTTGTGGTTCTAAAGGTGATAATCCTGTCCGCAGCTCCACTTATTGTGGACAATCCTGCATGCTACACCAATTGTGATTTTAGAATTAGAGTAAAACAAACATGCCCCTCCCCCGACCATGTGCTCTCTTTGTTGGAGTCAAAATGGCACCAACTATATGAAAACGGAAGCAGGAAGTTCAGGCTAAATTTATAGGTCCTAAATATGTTTGTAAAACACCCAGAAACACTGATTAAGTTTTGTACAACTATGAAATAATTGTACAAGGTATTTTGGCAGAAATGTCTTGTACCGGCAGTGTATACCACCAAATTAACTATCACTCGGTAACCAGCAAAGTTAATAACATTTAATAAAAACATTAATTACCTAAACCAAATAAGACATACATACAAGCATTAATACAATAGTACATACTCTGTGTTTAGCAAACTAGCAGGAATCTACGCAAGTGATACATGAATATTTAGTGTAGGAATGATACAATCAATATACTTATCCATCCCAGGCTAAGGAGCAGGATGCTCCTCTCTCAACGAAATTCCCAAGCAAAAGAGGCCCAAAGGCTATGTGGTTTCCTGTGATATCCCCTAATGCCCCACCCCTTTGGCCTACTCTCCTCACATAACCTGGAAAAACAGGTTCTTTAGCCCCGCCCACTGTGGCTGTGGCTAAACCAAGCTAAAACCGTGGGTGCAGGGAAATGTATACTGCATGGAAACAATGGATGTAAAAACACATAATTTCAGTGTCCATAACATTCCACCTCTTGCTTTTACATCATAATTGACGAATGTTGGGTGATTCCCTAAATTCCATGTCTGCTAGTTTACCAAACATACAACATGTATATCTCCATAAAACAAAGAAATACAAAGTAATTATATTCCCCCAGTTTCCCCATCCACCCAAATAATCCGGTGTTTGGTGTTCCATGGAGTTTTGATCGCTGTCAGTCTACATTGATGATGGTTAATGTCGCCCTCATTGTTCACTATGTAGCTGCAGCAAGGATCTAGAGCTAGGAGATTGTTAGAGCTACAGCCCTTATTTGTAGCTTCTCTTCAGACAGTTTCTTTAAAGCATCCTCTGTGGTGTCCAAAAGCCTTTTCCAAAATGCTGGAGGGAATTCTTTGGTTCTGGGTTCTCCTGTCTCGCGATGTCATCCAAACCCAGTCTTGACGACTTGATCCTTGTCATCTTCCAACCACGGGATGCTGGGGAATAGGTAGCCTTCTTCACTCCATTAGAAGCGTTGGTCATCTGGTCATCTCTTTGTGTTGAGCTTGGATTCTTCTGATAGGAGGTCGATGGGTTGAGCGGGGTTACACTGCCACTAATCTGCTGAATGGAAAATAAACAGGTTTAGAGTCACTTTCCAACAATACAATTTTAGTATTTCCAAGCCCATCAGAGAATCTCTTCTGTCTGTGCTGATCAGTGAACCTTGGAACAACCCAACACCAGACACAGTTGAACTCCACTCTGCATATCCACACTCACTTTCCCAGCATTATTCCGACCATTGCTAACTAATATTTGAGTGTGAGTGTTACCTCAGTCCCTCTAGGCATATTGCCTTCTAGTGGGAGGAATAGCTATTGCTAAACCTCCCCCACCTCTTGAAAAAATAAATAAATAAATCAAAGTGGTTAGTTAGTTTCTTCCTAATTAGTTTTCCCCACAAATTTGGGGAGGCTCCTGTAAATGTCAACCCTAAACTAACAAATGAATTGTCATTTTTACAAGTAAGCCTATGGTATGGCCCTAGTGGGCAGAAAGAAAGTTTAGTCAGTATCTTATGTACCTCCATTTTTCCCCAAAAGACAAAACAAGTGAACACTATTTACATGCAAAAGGAAGGTGGCCCTTGTTTACTACTTAGTCTCCCTTCCCCCGTTTGACCAAACAGGGGGCATGGGATCCTTTACCTGTATATACGGTTTCTGTAAGAATATTGCTACCTGTGCACACAACTCCTTGAACATGTATTTTGTAATTTCATCTTTCATAGGATTAAACAGATGAGGTTTATATGGGAAGCTGAGAGATTTCTCTGGAAACTGTTGTTTGGAGGAAGAATGTATATTTCCCTTCCCAGTCTGTTTGGATTTACCTGGTTCCCTCTGCATCATGTTTCCAGTAGAATAACAACTTGTAGAGATATGGCCACTAAAACCACATGTAGTACATTTAGCTGAACAGTGTTTCGTTTTGTTACTATGTGCCTTACAATATCTAGCGATATGGCCTGAAACACCACATGCAAAACAAGACTTTACCCTTTTAGCCGTATTTACTATCTGGGTCTCATTTTTCATAGCTGATCTATACCGCTTCACTGCCAGAGACACACTTCTAACAACACTTAAACTTCTCCAATTTGCTTTGTATTTCCCCTTATTGTTATTCAATTTCTGTTTATTACACAATTGAGAACCAACACTGGGAACTTCTACAATCTCACTCTCTAGCGCCCTCTTATTTGCACTTGAAACACAGACCTTTTCAGAGGGCAAATCTGCTGTGAAATGTGGCTGTGAATTATGGGAAGAGGCCACACCAGACACCATTTTGGGGAACTCGCTTTTAGCAATCTCATTCCTCAACTCCTGGATTTCAGCATAAGACTGAGACAATTTTTCATCACTATCTATACATTGGTTCTCCCATTCCAGTAATTCTGATTCCAACATGCAAATCTGCTTATCTTTATCACAAATCACCTGTGTTTTTGTCTGCAACTCTTTCTCAAGTTCCTCATTTCTCTGCACCTCACATTTTAGGGCATGTAACAAAGTCCAGCCCACTTCTGCCGCAGCTCGGCTCTCATTTTTGGGATAAACCCCTAAATCAAGCTTCAGAGCCATACCTCCTATCTCACCCCCCATCTCTGGGTAAACCGGTGCACCATAGCGTACAAGCTCTTCTGCTACAACACTCCATTTTCCCATAGTGGTAGCCCAATGTGGTACAGCCCCAAATTTGGGCCTTCTATCCTGCCGCAATGCACAAAACTTCCGTCTAATGAAGCTCATTCTCTCAGTCAGATATACTTGGAATATGATCAGACAAAGGAACCTCAAGCACAATATCAGATGGCAGGACAATCACCAAACACGTACACAAACAGGCTACACTGGGGTATCTCGTACAAACATTTGTGTATACGCCCTCCAACACTAGAAAATATAGTGGAGAGTTACAGATCGCACAACTAAAGGTACAGTCACAATATAAAACACATGTACAACAGGAGACTTTCAATATGCTTTACAGTCTGTGTCTAATAACTATCATGGATGCAATACAAACAACCATTACCTAGAAAAGCAATGCTATTGATTACCAGTGACAAATCACTAAATAACTATCATGTATGATATTCAAGTTACCCTTAAAACAAGGAACACAAAGCAACAGTCTATTAGGATCCTGTAAAACTAGTACAGTGCTACACGAGATAACCACATCTAAACAGATTAACCTATTGTATAAGAGTACAACAAAACATGCCCCTCCCCCGACCATGTGCTTTCTTTGTCCCTAAAAATGGCACCAACTATATGAAAACGGAAGCAGGAAGTTCAGGCTAAATTTATAGGTCCTAAATATGTTTGTAAAACACCCAGAAACACTGATTAAGTTTTGTACAACTATGAAATAATTGTACAAGGTATTTTGGCAGAAATGTCTTGTACCGGCAGTGTATACCACCAAATTAACTATCACTCGGTAACCAGCAAAGTTAATAACATTTAATAAAAACATTAATTACCTAAACCAAATAAGACATACATACAAGCATTAATACAATAGTACATACTCTGTGTTTAGCAAACTAGCAGGAATCTACGCAAGTGATACATGAATATTTAGTGTAGGAATGATACAATCAATATACTTATCCATCCCAGGCTAAGGAGCAGGATGCTCCTCTCTCAACGAAATTCCCAAGCAAAAGAGGCCCAAAGGCTATGTGGTTTCCTGTGATATCCCCTAATGCCCCACCCCTTTGGCCTACTCTCCTCACATAACCTGGAAAAACAGGTTCTTTAGCCCCGCCCACTGTGGCTGTGGCTAAACCAAGCTAAAACCGTGGGTGCAGGGAAATGTATACTGCATGGAAACAATGGATGTAAAAACACATAATTTCAGTGTCCATAACACAGTGTTTGTAGGTATAAATAGATAGAGGTTCCTGTGTGGGGCTACCCTTTTTAGGGTGAGTAACACTTGCCAAGTAGGGAATTAATAATGCGAGAGTAGGGCCTTACAGGGGAAGTTTTTACCCTCACCGGTTACAATGGACCATACATTTTTTATTTCAAAAGGAAGTCATCCCGCTGCCGAATGGTGACAATTTGGCGGTCACTATGCAAGCAAGTGAGCATGCATTGTTCCATTTGTGCAAGTGACTCGGAGGGACTCCCTGCCTCCATCTCCACTGCGTACTGCCACAATGTGTCTGAGTCCTCTGTCTCGCCTTACTCATAACCCTCTAGCTCTTCCTACTCCTCCTCTCCTGTCAGATGACCACCCATCTCGCAAAACCTAAATTGTGCCCCTCCCCCTCCTCCTCCTCCAGTCCAGCTCCCACAGGGCTAATGTGGCCGTGAGATGTAGGCGCCACATCTCCAGTGCCCTGACCAGCCATCGTTGCCAACACGTGTTGAAGTAAATGAAGCAGTGGACTGATGTTGTTCATCCCGTAATCCTGGCGATTGACTAATTATGTGGCTTCCTCAAAGGGCCTGAGCAAATGGCAGGTGTCACGTATGATTTGCCACTGGTTGACATTTAAGTTACACAGGAGAGTACCCCTATCCACTTGGATCATCAAGAAATCGGTGATTGCTTTTCTCTGTTCTTACGGTCGGTTCAATATATGGAGTGTGGAATTATAATGTGTGGTAACGTCACAAATCAGACTATATTGGGGGATACTGTTCTGATGCTGCAGCTCAAGGAAGGTGTGCTTTGCAAGTGTCTAAAGTGCATGCAAAGTTTCCTTCCAATTGTTAGGATGTCTTGCAGATGGGGGGAACACTTCAGGAACCGCTTGACAACCAGATTGAACATGTGTGCCATGCAGGGTGCATGTCTCAGGCTTCCTTGTCACAAGCGCAGACAAGATGTTCTTCCCGTTGTTGGGCAACATGGTTCCCATTTCCAGTTTTCGTGGAGTAAGCCATGATTCCATTTCTTGATGAATTACTTTTAGCAGTTCCTCCCCTGTGTGACTCCGTTCGCCAAGGCAAACCATGTGAAGAACAGCGTCACACCGCCATGCCCTGCACACATGGTATGCTAAAGGAGCACTGAGACATGTCGGTGCAGTGGAGGCTGAGGACATGGTGGAGGATGTGGAGGCAGAGTCCCACACTGTCACAGGACCAACGACCTGAAAGCGTGAAGGCGGGAGCGGCGTGACCTGTCCAAGTTGTTGTTGTGACTGTGCAGGAACCACATTTACCCAGTGGGCCGTAAAGGACATGTATTGTTTCTGATCTTAGTTACAGCTCCACACATCGGCGCTGCCGTGCACTTTGGTACACATCAACAGGCTCAAGGACTGGCCCAACTTCTCTTCCACAAAATTGTGCAGGGCTGGTACTGCCTTCTTCGCAAAGAAATGATGGCTTGGGACTCTTCACCTGGGCTCTGCACTCTGCAATAGAATGCTGATGTGACTGGCCACAAAATGGCTGCCGATTATGTAGGACTGTGAAATCACAGGGGTGGCCGACCCTTGTTCCCACCTTCCCAGGATTGTTTGCCCAATGTCCTCACATGTGGATCTGCAATTTTTGATGCCCTGGAGCCTGCACCGCACTAAATGGAGTTTAATGAAGCGATTTGCGCGATCGAAACTCGGCGATATTCGCATTCATTACAAATCGAATCTTGTCGGAAATTCATAACAAATTCAGATTGGTCAGATTAGATTCGCTCATCCCTATTGTTAGCTATTGATGGCACACAGATTTCTGTAACTGTATGAGGTTATAGGGTTTAGTAGAGGTTGAGAGTTTTTGATAGAATTTAGAGAAATGTGCGAGCTCTGTTGTGGAGATATGGGTAAACCACAAATATCACTCATTTATGGCATATCTTATTGGCATGCTGTAAATGTCTATGATAGGAATATCCCTTTAATAGACTTCACACTACAGACTGTTGATTAAACTGCAGAGACATTTCTGAACCACTCGAGTGACTAAAATGTGTTCTTCTGACAATCATTATAGTAAGGATTTGCAATTTATTAGATTGCTATCTAAAGATTATATCAAATGCAGTTCTTAAGGATTAAGAATAAGGCGCTCAGCCTCATTTAAGTAAAGATCAAGCTGTAATTTATCCTATGTAAAAGGGAGGGACTGTTTCTGGAAAAAAAAAACTATTTTTTTAATACTGTGGCCCTCAAATGAAAAACATTCCTGTTATCCATCCAATTGGAAACAGCTTTTATTTCTTAAACAGTCCTGAAAAATATAAGCTGCATTGTGATTGGTTGTTACGGGCAGCATGATCAGTTTTACTTTTAGGCTGTCTAAGTACTGAGGGCCAAGATTTATTACATTTTTTACAAATACAGTTTGGCAAAGCCCATTCTTTTAAAATATCAGTATTATCATATTGCCACCAAACTATTGGTAAGTAATTGGTGAGTTCCAAGTGTTCATATACTAGTGTTTATTGTTAAATGAAAAAAAAAAAAAAAAAAAGGTAAAGTAAGAAACCTAATGTGATGTGCAGGCTATCAGAGGGGAAATGGAGGCACAAATATTCGGAAATATTGGAAAATTTCACAATCTGGTGCCTAAGAATAAAAGTTTTACATTACTCTTTAGCTGCTATATATTTTAACAGTAGTAATAACTTTCAAGAGCAACTGTGCTCCACATTAACAACAACAAAACTGATGGGAATAGTATTTTAGTTCATACAATTTAATTCACAAAAACAGGATGTTGTGTTAGTATGTATCTGTATACAACAATGGAGCATACAACCATGTTTACTAAATATGTACAGAAGGAAAGCGATTTGCTGAGCTTAGTAGAACACTTTCAGGTAGCCAGTGGCACAGCTACAAACAAGCAAGAGTATAAATATTACATGTTTTGTAAGGTTGATTGGTAAACACTTATAGATACAGTATATGCAGCACTGACAACTCTTAGCATAAGGATGCCATTGCTTACACTGACATTTTACATAAATATCTCAAGAATGTACTAGCATGGATTTAGGGGATACATTACTGTATTTCATGGTTTATAATGACATAAATAATTAGAGAAAGCCCCACTTTTAGAGAACATTCACACATATTTCATCTGCTGCAGATTCAACTGTGGATTTTATACTGTGGATTTCATGCCGCAAATCTCAACAATTGATTAATATTGAAAAAATCCAAACTGTGCAATATTTATTTCCTACAACACTGAATATCATACAGTTCAATACGTGTGTGACCCTCTAATTCTGCAACACCAAAACAAAAAACAAACTTTAAAGGTGACTGCAGCTTCAGTGCACTATATGTGTAGAACATTTCAAATAATAAGGAAAGATATCAAGATTGGCGTAATTGGAAAGTGAGGGGGTAATCAATAACAGCCAAGCAGGCCATTGACAATGTAGACCCGAAATCTGACATCTCTGATTTCAAATGTAGTTATGATGAAGACTGGATTTCTAAGGAATTGTACACCTTGGATGATCTTTATGAAAACGGACTAATGTCTTAGTCAAGTTTTCCCACTTGGTAGAGTTTTTTTTCTGTCTCTCCTAGAGATTTTTTCTAATAAATATCTACAAAAGTAATTAAAAAAAGTATACCTATAAATGCTTTAATGTCATGACCACTGATGAATTCAATGGACATGGGGTGGTGGATTCCATAGGGTGCAAGTGCAAGTAATAATATCACAGGGATATTGATGTAATTGTGGTGGTGACATAAAGGAAAATTTCACCATTTGGGGATGACATTATAGCTGTAGGTGCAGCAGAAAGCACTCAGTGCTGTAACCCAGATAACCTTGGCTGCTGCACCTAAAAGCAGGGTGTTTCACTTCCAAAGGTGGGATCATTCTTGGGCAAAAGATAGAAGTCTAGATCATTCTATTGAGTCACCAAATACTAAGGAGGAGATTTATCAAAGCTGGTCCAGAGGAAAAGTTGCTCAGTTGCCCATAAGAACCAATCAGATTGCTTCATTCATTCTTAAGATGCATTTTCGAAAATGAAAGAAACAATCTGATTGGTTGCTGTGGGCAACTCAGCAGCTTTTGCTCTGGACAGGTTTTGATAAATCTCCCCCTAAGAGCCCACAGCCTATCTCTCTGATATTCTAATCAATTTGAGCATTTCATTCAATCTGTATTGTTCATGCTTTTTGTCATATATTTTTGCGGTTAACATATTTTTGTTCTATCGTCTGGTGAAAAAGCTGACCAAGTGTTAAAACAACCAGTACTATTTTTACCTGGACTTGTGGCTTGGCTCTTAGTAAAACTATCAACATATCCACCTTTGCGTGTACGCTTACACCAGACGGCACACCTCCCTTTAGTGTTGAGGAGACAGGGGGCACAAACTTTCTGGCTAACCTCAAAACCACAATAGCAGTATAAATTCAGACAATGTATGGAGACCAAGAGAGAGTTTTCAAAAGGACATGATGATTTTATTGATCATATCGTATATTGTAGCTGAGCATAAGATGTATTAAATGCTTGGGATAGATGAGATATAAAAATTGTAAAAGTGTATAAACATACATAAGTAGATACAACACAGCACAACATTCCAACAATACAACATTAAACAATGGTTCACAATACTATATTACATTAGAACAAATTGTATAGCAAGACAGGTAATCATTGGAAAGCATATATAGAATACAATAATTGGTATGATGGCAGAATGAGGACATCAATGATGAGGGGTATCCAATCAGTTAGTAGTTCATCCTACATAAATTATCTATGAAGAGGTTTCTGATTTGGAAAGATCTGCAAACCCCATTTTCCCATATGCACCATTCAGTGTTATGCCTGTCATCGTACAACCATTTCAGATTTGCACATTATCTTTGCATTGCCTTTATTCACCTCACACATCTTGATAAATTAGGGACTATGGGGGGGGGGGGTGATTTATCATAACTTGTATTGTAAATGGTTGTAGAGGAAGAGTTGACCAACGGCCCATAGCAACCAATCAGATTGCTTCTTTCATTTTTTTCAGAGGCCTTTTTTAAAAATGAAGGAAGCGATCTGATTGGTTGCTATGATCATCTGGCCAACTTTTCCTCCTCACAGATTTTAATAAGTCTCCCCCTTTACGTATATTTGTACTATGCATTTGGTAAAAATGTGTATACTTTTTGTGAAAGAAATGCTTTCTTGTACCTGGAGCTTTTGCCTGTATACAGAGACAAAATACAGGAAGTGTGTGCAGGACAAGCAGGGCTCTGTACACTGAGGACAAGCAGGGTTCTGTGCACTGAGAACAAGCAGGGTTCTGCACACTGAGGACAAGCAGGGCTCTGTATACTGAGGGAAAGCAGGGTTCTGTGGACTGAGAACAAGCAGGGTTCTGTACACTGAGGACAAGCAGGGCTCTGTCTACTGAAGACAAGCAGGGCTCTGTATACCGAGGACAAGCAGGGCTCTGTACACTGAGGACAAGCAGGGCTCTGTGCACTGAGGACAAGCAGGGCTCCGTGCACTGAGGAAAAGCAGGGCTCTGTGCAGTGAGGACAAGCAGGGCTCTGTGCACTGAGGACAAGCAGGGCTCTGTACACTGAGGGCAAGCAGGGCTCTGTGCACTGAGGACAAGCATGGTTCTGTGCACAGAGGACAAGGAAGGCTCTGTACACTGAGGGCAAGCAGGACTCTTTGCAATGAGGACAAGCGGGGCTCTGTACACTGAGGACAAGCGGGGCTCTGTACACTGAGGACAAGCAGGGCTCTGTGCACTGAGGAAAAGCAGGGCTCTGTGCAGTGAGGACAAGCAGGGCTCTGTGCACTGAGGACAAGCAGGACTCTGTACACTGAGGGCAAGCAGGGCTCTGTGCACTGAGGACAAGCATGGCTCTGTGCACAGAGGACAAGGAAGGCTCTGTACACTGAGGACAAGCAGGACTCTTTGCAATGAGGACAAGCGGGGCTCTGTACACTGAGGACAAGCGGGGCTCTGTACACTGAGGACAAGCAGGGCTCTGTGCACTGAGGACAAGCGGGGCTCTGTGTACTGAGCACAAGCAGGGCTCTGTACACTGAGGGCAAGCAGGGCTCTGTGCAGTGAGGACAAGCAGGGCTCTGTGCCCTGAGGGCAAGCAAGGCTCTGTACACTGAGGACAAGCAGGGCTCTGTGCACTGAGGACAAGCAGGGCTCTGTGCACTGAGGACAAGTATGGCTCTGTGCACAGAGGACAAGCAAGGCTATGTACATTGAGGACAAGCAGGGCTCTGTACACTGAGGACAAGCAGGGCTCTGTGCACTGAGGACAAGCATGGCTCTGTGCACAGAGGACAAGCAAGGCTATGTACACTGAGGACAAGCAGGGCTCTGTACACTGAGGACAAGCAGGGCTCTGCGCACTGAGGACAAGCGGGGCTCTGTACACTGAGGACAAGCAGGGCTCTGTGCCCTGAGGGCAAGCAGGGTTCTGTACACTGACGACAAGCAGGGCTCTGTACACTGAGGACAAGCAGGGTTCTGTGCACTGAGGACAAGCAAGACTCTTTGCGGTGAGGGCAAGTAGGGCTCTGTACACTGAGGACAAGCAGGGCTCTGTACACTGAGGACAAGCGGGGCTCTGTACACTGAGGACAAGCGGGGCTCTGTACACTGAGGACAAGCAGGGCTCTGTACACTGAGGACAAACAGGGCTCTGTACACTGAGGACAAGCAAAGCTCTGTACACTGAGGACAAGCAGGGCTCTGTACACTGAGGACAAGCAGGGCTCTGTACACTGAGGACAAGCAGGGCTCTGTACACTGAGGACAAGCAGGGCTCTGTACACTGAGGACAAGCAGGGCTCTGTACACTGAGGACAAGCACGGCTCTGTACACTGAGGACAAGCAGGGCTCTGTACACTGAGGACAAGCAGGGCTCTGTACACTGAGGACAAGCAGGGCTCTGTACACTGAGGAAAAGCAGGGCTCTGTACACTGAGGTTCTGAGACACGCTCCCGACTCACACATCAGAATGATTGACAAGCAAGGAGCCTGCACAGAGCCCTGCTTATCCGACCCTCACTTCCTTTATTTTGTCTCCTCACAGACAGGCAATAGCTGCAGGGACAAGACATTTTTTAACCAATGTATATTACAAATATTCTCATAATATTATTATCTACATTATATAAAACATTTTTGCAACTGACCGGTATGATTTAAAAGATTTAACAGTAGATACTGATGCTGGATATAATGGTAAACATTACCATTTTATTGCTCTGTCCCCATCACAAATTTTCAAGTGAATGGGGCTGCAGTTCAATGGTTTTATAGCCAGTGTACTGCTGTGCAGGAACATTTTTAAGGAGGTGAGGAGCTAAAGAAGTGCTGCAAACCTTTCAATCCCAGCTGTCAGACCTGCACTGATCACATATTGACAGCACATCCTTGCATTATGCCATTACTTTGTGTGATGGAATTCAAGAAACAAGACAAATGGTCTCCTTGAGTCACATTCACAGGTGGACTTGAACACTAGTGAGAATGTTTCTAGTCAGTCATTTTATTTAAATTAGTTCCAAGAGAGCCAGTGGCCCATATGCTAGTGGTCCTCCACTCTCTGTGTCCAACCTCACTGCACATGACCAGAAATGCCTTTTTGGAACTGAAATCATACATGATTTTTTGATTCAGTTTAATAGTCAAAGCCAAGAGGGGATGTCTGACACTTCTCTCTTTTGTTTCTCTACATGTGCTCGGCTCGAAACACTGTATCAAAAACTGTCATAAACATTGCATGCATGATTCCAGCCTTACAGACATTTCTGGATGGTCAAGTTCTAGAATTCTTTTTGTTTTGTAAAAGTAGAAACACAAGACTTAAATGTTTAATAAAATTGACTTTAATTTAACAAAGAAATCTGGTCGAAAATAATTCACTGAAAAGCCCACCTCTGGATTTGTATTTAATATTACTTGACACTTAGTTTAAATCCTTCTCTCCCAATGCTGAATGGATAGAAACAAAATAAAAAGAGGAGAGAAAGGAATACATTTTTAAACATGACCCACAGGCAAATATAATATTTATACTTATTTATTATCCTAGCTCAGTCATCAGACCCAAAACATGTCTAATGAGCTAAAATTGCCAAACGGCTCTCTGGGTTGTGTTGTGTTATATACTGGTTTCACTACAGACCTGTTTGCCTCTGGTGTTCTACACTGGGACTGCTGCAGGCAAGAATGGTAAGGAGAGGACTCAGGGACTTGTGTACAGAACAGTCCCTGCAGAATTGCACTGCAAAACTGCCAAGCAATGTAAAACATGCCACATGCAAGCTAGTGCGGATGAGAAGTGGTGATAGAAATGATTATCACTTTCAAGAAATGCAAGAACTTTTCATCTAGTCACTATATAACTTTTCATTCCTTCATATGCCATAATCCTAATTACCAATATTTGAGGATAAAGCATGTAAAATGTAACTTTTAATAATGAATAAAGATTAAAAGATGCAAAGTAGACCCTATGAACACTACGTGAGTGATGATACACAAAGTGAGTCATAAGACACAGATAATGTGGCAAATCTGTTTATAATAGACACCAAATGCCAAATTGGCATGCAGGGAGGTCATGTGTAGTGCCAAAGATATGGGTGAGGGGTTGGGGCTCTAATGATCTGGCCCTAATCTGACCCCTAGTCCACCCTTCTTGGCTAGTGTTGCATAGCCTTAATGTATCGTCCTTCCATCTTTGCTCTCCTGTACAGTTTTTCCCTCTTATAATCCCCTGATGATTCCACTTCTACCTGTGGATGAAACATGTAGGGAGTTGAGGGCAGTAATAGGACTTTTCTAGAGATAGGTTCCATTGTGGGGCCACCTTTTTTAAGGCGATGCAACACTAGCTAAGAAGGGTGGACTAAGGGTCAGATTAGGGCCAGATCATTAGAGTCCAAACCCCCCACCTATACCTTTGGCTTTACACATGACCTCCCTGCATGCCAATTTGGCATTTGGTGTCTATTATAAATTGATTTGCCACAAAAAGTGTTAATAGGGTCTACATTGCATCTTTTTATCTATATTCATTATTAAAAGTTAAGTATTACATGCTTTACCCTCAAATATTGGTCATTGTGTTTATGCGCTGCGGAGGAAATCTATAAAGTAACTTGGTTACAGCACCCCATAAATTGATGCTGCTGATATTGCTATGCCATAATCCTGTAACATATGTATACATGTAAAGCTGACCATAATAGAACACAAAACATAAAAAAATAATTCAGAACTTTGTAAGCACTCAGAAATATGTAAACAAGGAATATTAGAATTATTTTGTATTTCTATATTTACTGAGAGGTATTTAGCTCACTTTTTAATAAAAACTATTCAAGCCTATCTGCCCTGAAAAGGCAATCTCATAAACAGGGGTTCCTAACTGTTCATAACATTGAAAAATGAATTAAAGGGGTACTCCTCCCCTAGCATCTTATCCTCTATACAAAGGATAGGGGATAAGATGTCAGATCGCTGGGGTCACGCTGCTGGAGACCCCCGGGATCTCCGCTTATTACACACAGAGCGAGCGTGCTCTGTGCAGTAATGATAGTGGGATGCATTAGCGGAAATCCCGGGTGTCCCCAGCAGCGGGACCCTCGTGATCATACATCTTATCCCGTATCCTTTGGATAGGGGATAAGATGTCTAGGGGCGGAGTACCCCTTTAATTGTCAGCAGATAGTTTTTAGTTACAATAAGAAAACATATTTTGTCCACCTGTTATGCCATCCCCCCCAACTCTTACCTTAAATGTAACCATATATCATAAATGACTAAGCAAATGAGACAAACTTCCATTTTTATCTACTTGGCCAATGCAGATGAGTAATTCTTCACTGAAAATCCCTTTCATCCAACTCTTAACACTCCATGATTGCTTCTCTTTAGCCACTATGACACTTAGTTCTTTGATAACCTTCCCATTTTGTTAACACTTTATTTACACAAATTCTACCCATTGCTGACTGGGAACAACTAACATCTTCTCCCGCACTAAGGATTCACATGAAAGGAGCTTTAGAATACAAATTACAAGGTGATTCTACCATTTATTCCTCAACATTATGTGATTCCGTAATATATTTATCTATGTCATCTCAATAAGCACATGCCATTAAGGGAAATAATTTACTTTCATTTGTTTGAGATATATTTTACAGAACTAACTTATGTAAACGTCTGCTCACCATTTGGGAATAAGGTATTGCATATTTGGTTTTGGGATCAGCACAACTGGACTGAATTCATCACACAGTCATAGCTATAGAAGAGCTTAATAACAGCAGATACTCCAGTGTTTCCCAACCAGGGTGCCTCCAGCTAGTGCACAACTACAACTCCTAGCATGTCCAGGCACTGCTGGGAGTTCTAGTTGTGCAACATCTATAGGCACCCTGACTGGGAAACACTGAGACATACCTAGGTTATACAAAGACCTAAAGGTCCCACTACCACACAATAAGAAATCTGTATTTTTAAAGGGGTACTCCCGTGGAAAGCTTTTTTTTCTATCAATTGGTGCAAGAAAGTTAAACAGATTTGTAAATTACTTCTATTAAAAAATCTTAATCTTTCCAGTGCTTTTTAGGGTCTGTATGCTACAGAGGAAATGCTTTTCTTTTTGGAACACAGAGCTCTCTGCTGACATGATGACCACAGTGCTCTCTGCTGACATCATGACCACAGTGCTCTCTGCTGACATCTCTGTCCATTTTAGGAACTGTCCAGAGCAGCATATGTTTGCTATGGGGATTTTTTCCTACTCTGGACAGTTCTTAAAATGGACAGAGGTGTCAGCAGAGAGCACTGTGGTCATGATGTCAGCAGAGAGCTCTGTGTTCCAAAAAGAAAACCATTTCCCCTGTAGTATTCAGCAGCTAACAAGTACTGGAAGGATTAAGATTTTTTTAATAGAAGTAATTTAAAAATCTGTTTACCTTTTTGGCACCAGTTGAATAAAAAAAAAAGTTTTGCATGGGAGTACCCCTTTAATAGTACATTGTAGGTGAAGTCTTGTTACAGATTTTGTACTGGGGCGTAGTAGCATTACATAACCCCTTTATTGGTGACCTTTAGCCATTGGTGCCTAGTGAATCTTCATTACTATGAGGACAAGTAGGGTTGCCACCTTTCTTACTAAAAAAAAATACCAGCCATGCTAATGTGCATAAATAATTATATATGCGTGACATCACATGATACACATATGCGGGGGGAAATTTTGTCCTATTCTGACCCCTATAACTTTTTAATTTCTCCTTATATGGGCCTGTATGAGGGCTAATTTTTTGTGCCCCGATCTGTAGTTTTTAACAGTACCTTTTATGTTTTGATGTGACTTTTTGATCGCTTTTTATTATTATATTGAGGAGTTGCAGTTAGTTACTAACTACAATTCCCAGCCTGCCCTGACACAGCCTGTGGCTCAAGCAGCTGCCCCCAACGAAAACTTCAACTCCCTGCATGTTGGACTATATTGTAGTATATAGTATAGGTCCGTGTCTACCAATGAGGGGTGCTTCCAGCTGTTGCAAAACTACAACTCCCAGCATGTTGGACTATATAGTAATATATAGTATAGGTCAGTGTTTACCAATTAGGGATGCCTCCAGCTGTTGCGTTACTACAACTCCCAGCATGTTGGACTATATAGTAATATATAGTATAGGTCAGTGTTTACCATTTAGGGGTGCCTCAAGCTGTTGCATAACTACAACTCCCAGCATGTTGGACTATATAATAGTATATAGTATAGGTCAGTGTTTACCAATTAGGGGTGCCTCAAGCTGTTGCATAACTACAACTCCCAGCATGTTGGACTATATAGTAGTATATAGTGTAGGTCAGTGTTTACTAATTAGGGGTGCCTAAAGCTGTTGCATAACTACAACTCCCAGCATGTTGGACTATATAGTAATATATAGTATAGGTCAGTGTTTACCAATTAGGGATGCCTCCAGCTGTTGCGTTACTACAACTCCCAGCATGTTGGACTATATAGTAATATATAGTATAGGTCAGTGTTTACCATTTAGGGGTGCCTCAAGCTGTTGCATAACTACAACTCCCAGCATGTTGGACTATATAATAGTATATAGTATAGGTCAGTGTTTACCAATTAGGGGTGCCTCAAGCTGTTGCATAACTACAACTCCCAGCATGTTGGACTATATAATAGTATATAGTATAGGTCAGTGTTTACCAATTAGGGGTGCCTCAAGCTGTTGCATAACTACAACTCCCAGCATGTTGGACTATATGGTAGTATATAGTATAGGTCAGTGTTTACCAATTAGGGGTGCCTCCAGCTGTTGCATAACTACAACTCCGAGCATGCCCGGACAGCCGTTGGCTGTCCGGGCATGCTGGGAGTTGTAGTTTTGCAACAGCTGGAGGCACTGTGGTTGGGAAACACTGGTATAGGTTATAGTGCAGCATTCCGGAAGTTGCAGAATTGGTTGGATAAACACCGACCATTGCATTGCCGGT
The DNA here is from genome assembly GCF_029499605.1 of Hyla sarda. Lineage (NCBI taxonomy): Eukaryota > Metazoa > Chordata > Amphibia > Anura > Hylidae > Hyla > Hyla sarda. The sequence goes on along the minus strand of NC_079190.1, from coordinate 264,300,279 downwards.
ATTTTTATATTACAAATACCGGTCAGGTGGCGACCAAAAGAATCCGCAATACTAGCAGTGTCTACAGGAGATGTTCTACCACTTCCTGCTCATTCATGCTTTATTCACAGAATTCATTTTATTTCAAATCTACCCGGTTCACATATGCAGACTCAACTAATGTTGAAGTATTCAGTAAATGTTACTCATATTGCACACATCATTTCTCAGTATTATTGTCCTGCAGTGATGTGTTAAAACACAATGTGAACAGTCCAGGATTCATTTCAAATGACACAAGCATATTATTTATTTCATTTAATATTTACCATGGTCTAGACTTTTAATGTTATTGCATCTAAGAATTTCACTGTTAAAATAAAATAGCTGCTACTTCTGGCTTCACATAGGTTAATTCATATGTCTGACACAGATGCAAGGAATTAAAAAAAAAAAGTATATCTATAAATTCACATACAATAGCGCATAATAATAAAAAATCTGAATGTTAAATAATTAAGTACAATTTAAATATTCATATGTTTTCAGGGGGCAAGGCCTTTTCATCTCCCGTCTGCAGATACATTACTTTAACATTGAGAATTGTTCCTGGTTCATTTGGTAGAAGACAGAAAGATGGAGAGACAGGTGGTTAATATATATCTACAATATCCCGTCTTGATAAAGTACAATATTATAAAGATCGGATGTATATAAAGATTATTCAAATTAATTCCATTTGACTTATCTTAATATATATTTCATATGCCTCTGTCCCTCAGAGTAACCATATGGGAGCCTGTCCTCATTTTAGGTGTCGCTTTCTTTCTATTCTTTTTTTTTTTTTCTTTTTTTTGATGGTTCCAGAAAATAAGATTTTAACTTTACAGAGAGAAGTTATATCGGTGTTGGGGTAAAGATGTGACCTAAGCTTAGTTTCATTTTGGACCAAAAAAATCTAAAAATATACTGGTATCATATTGGTAACCATATCTGAGCCAGATACCTTTCCAGATCAGAAATAGCATAAAACAAATATCAGTGCAGTGGTAGCATTTATCCTCTCTTCCCTGCACCTTGAGGCATAGAACATACAATGCATTTTTCATGTACTACTGAACCTTGTTGGTCTTATCCTCATGGCCACTGGATGTTGAGAAGTTGTGCAGAACCCCACTCCACGGAGAAAATATACTGTTAGCAAACAGTAGGGTGGTAAATCGACCTATGGTTTATGAAAGGGCACGGAAGAAGAAGAACAACAACAAACACTATCAGTTGTGGGGGCAAAACCGAACCATAATTGGATGCCCATTCTGATTGTTGGAGTGGTGTTTGTAGACTCTGATAATACTAGTGAAGGACACTTGTACAATTTAATGAGGCCCACAGTACCAGGTTCTATAAATATCACTAGTGTTTTTCATTTTTTTTTTTTATAAGTAGGAATGGGTACCTTTCTTTAACTAGGTTCTGTTACAAACTATAAGGAATTTTGTAGCGAGAAGGCATTCATCTTTCTAAAGTAGAAAAACAAAACATTTTGGAACAAGTACTTTACCATGAATGGTTGATCTTTCCCTTAATTCTCTATGCCGTTATTATTGTGATGATAGCTGATCAATTAAAAAGAGACTATAGGGTATCACACATTGATAGCTGGTAACTAGCCCCCAAGAGGTTAAGTAGTGATACACAGCATCACTAGTTGACTCCTTCCCTGCTGGGTCAGCGCAGAGCACTCAGCCCAGAAAGAGGGTGGACAGTTAGTCGCAATATATATAGATCACTTCTTACTGTTCCAAAAGAGCAGCATCGCTACTTGACTTCTTCCTTGCTGGGCTCCTGCATAGCCTGAGCTGCGATCGTGGTATGCATCCGAATTTACCACCGTACACTCTGTGACACAAAGAGTGTATTTATTATGCTCAGCAGGCCAAGTCTACCTTTTTTGGCCTGCTGTGCAATTCTGTGCAACAGTCACTGTTACACACTAACTTTAGCCAACATGTAGAATGAGGCACACACCTGTTCATACATGCCGGCCAGACGCAACATGTACGCCACAGATGTGCACCTAGTCGCACCCAAACCTCACTGGTAATGCATGACCCCCATAGTTGTTTGTTTTGCCAATTTGGGATTTCAAAAAATCCCAGCAGCCATCTCTCTTCTGGGCACATGTTATTATCTGATCTCTGTAAAGAAGAATGGTGATGAAGCCATGCCAGCCACCACACTGCCTAATAAGCGCTGGAATGGCAGAAAATATTCATTTAGGGAGTCCTAATGTGTATTCACAATGGTAAATTAAATTTTTTTACCTGAGGTTTTCAGGTGAACAGTATGTGTATGTGATTGACAGCAGGGATGGCACAATGAGAAATGTATCTACTGTACTACTAAGCTACTGTCAGTAACTGTCCTGGGTGATGGAATGATTAAATACATGGTGATTTGTTACTGTCACATTATAGATATTCTGAAGGCAGGATCAGAAAACATTCTTTAACAAGCATTTCTCATTGCAGTTCAGGAAAGAAAAGGTTAACTTCACATATACTGATAAACAAATCATTAACAGAATGTATGCAGGATGTGAAATTCCAGTCTTCTCCATGTCCTGCTGGTAGGGCGTTCACTGATATTTCAGAATGGGGTTATAATGTAAAAGTTATGACTTAAAATAATTTTCTCATAACCCCAAATCATTTTTTATACATATTTTCACTGCATATTGTCTGCTGATTAATGACTTGTGGTTCAGTTTTTTTTAGTCCGGCAACAAGACCGTATACTGTCCAAAACGGACTTGACTGGAGTCACTATCTGATAAATGGGATCGGGTGCAGGTCCGGCAGCCATATGACACAATCGTACATCAATTGTACATGTAAATCTATCAATTGGCTATGATATATAATTTGGATACAATCTATTTATTCCTTCTTCTATGGATTACAAGGAATACTGTGAGTTTTACCATGGTTCAACATTGCAAATTAGAATTTTATTTCTTAAAATAAATCTGTTGTGTTGAACAAATTCTACAAACTACTGACAACGTGATATAGAGCAGGAGGAGCTGGGCATTTTGTTATATCATTTTGTGGAAAGATGCAATATAATTTGTGTTATTTATTTAAATCCCTGCTAATGCTGGGAGTTGGTGTCCTGTAGGAAGTCTTATCGGTAATGGACAGCCTACTATATGAGTGCATACAGAGAAATCTTTTAACACTGAAAAGAACCACCCACTAGACTTCTAAGCCATTCATTTATCTTAATGGGTTTATCCAGGGAATGAAAAACAGAGATAATATATTTTAAAAACCACTCCCTCTCTGTCTCCAGGTTGAATGTGGTATTACGAATTTGCTCCATTCACTTAAATGGAACAGAGCTGCAGAACCACATCCAACCAGGAGACAGACGGGGAGGGGGTTTTGAAAGAAACGTTTTTTTTTTGTTTTTATTTGTTTTTTCGATTTCTGGATAACCCCTGTAATGAAATATTTTATAGAAAAAATTTCCCAAAAAACTGTTCAATGATCTGCTTAGCTCCTCCTACTGTACAACTGTAGAAACTGCTGCCCATGAATCAGTGTGTTCAACTTGACAGGTTTCCTTTAAAGTACAATAGCTAAAAGGGAACTGTCTTTTTTGCTGCAAGACGCAAAGTCACAAAGAATGTAGTAAGGCATTTCAATGGGCAATATACAGTTATTACTGGCAGTAGAGGAAAGAAAAACACTAAAAAATATTTTTTAAATTAAGTTTTTATTAGTTTAAGAACTTAAATATTCAAATTCCAGAAATCCTTTGTTGACTCAAACATTGAAATTTCTGGTTGATCTGTTTCACAAGAAATTCTGCTGCTGTAGAATGACCTTTAACACTTCAATCCAAAGTTCACATCTCTGCAATACAGATCCCATGAATCGATTGTCTTCATCGAAAGTCTTATTAGAATCTGGTCCTAAAAGATTGCTTATTTGGTTGTATTTATAGTATTTAATGAAGAGCAGCCTTTTGCTTAAGGATACCATTCTGAATATCCATGACAAAAAGCTCTAAGAATGTGGAAATTTCAGAAAACGGTACCAATAAATCAAATTTGTTAACCCCAGCTGAAGCTATGTGGGAAATGCACGTCTGTTGTGTGCAGAATTGAATGTTCTTCTGGAGCATTTATTTTCTAGTATATGTTACTATTAGAGATGAGCGAACTTTTCAAAAATTCGATTCCGCCGATTCGCCTAATTTTCCGAAAAAGTCATTTTCGTTTCAAATTTTTTTCTACCTTCTAGCCTACATACAGCCTCTATAGGGGTATAGAAAACTCTGCTGTGTTCTAAAATGCATATGGAGGGTGCTGGGTTAGTGAAATAATACTGTTATTCAGAATAACATGCAGATTACCAGCCTCGCTTTTAGAATCACTGCCGCACAGCAGCACAATTACAGAGCCTGGTGGTGGCATCAGTGTCAGGAGACCATATAGTGACTGAATGACACAGCATGGAGGTGTTGGCAGCATGAGGAGACAATATGATGGCTGAATGTCACAGCGTGGATGTGTTGGCAGCATGAGGACACCATATAGTGGCTGAATGACACAGCATGGACAGGTTATCAGCATGAGGAGACCATATAATGGCTGAATGGCATAGCGATGATGTGTTGGCAGCATGAGGACACCATATACTGGCTGAATGGCACAGCGTGGAGGTGTTGGCAGCATGAGGACACCATATAGTGGCTGAATGACACAGTGTGGAGGTGTTGGCAGCATGAGAAGACCATATAGTGGCTGAATGACACAGCATGGAGGTGTTGGCAGCATGAGGAGACCATATAGTGGCTGAATGACACAGCGTGGAGGTGTTGGCAACATGAGGACACCATATAGTGGCTGAATGACACAGCATGGACAGGTTGTCAGCATGAGGAGACCATATTGTGGCTGAATGGCACAGCGTGGATGTGTTGGCAGCATGAGGACACCATATAGTGGCTGAATGGCACAGCGTGGAGGTGTTGGCAGCATGAGGACACCATATTGTGGCTGACTGACGCAGCGTGAATGTGTTGGCAGCATGAGGAGACCATATAGTGGCTGAATGACACAGTGTGGAGGTGTTGGCAGCATGAGGAGACCATATAGTGGCTGAATGACACAGCGTGGAGGTGTTGGCAGCATGATGACACCATATAGTGGCTGAATGGCACAGCGTGGAGGTGTTGGCAGCATGAGGACACCATATTGTGGCTGACTGACGCAGCGTGGATGTGTTGGCAGCATGAGGAGACCATATAGTGGCTGAATGACACAGTGTGGAGGTGTTGGCAGCATGAGGAGACCATACATATAGTGGCTGAATGACACAGCGTGGAGGTGTTGGCAGCATGAGGACACCATATAGTGTCTGAATGGCACAGCGTGGAGGTGTTGGCAGCATGAGGACACCATATAGTGGCTGTTTGACGCAGCGTGGATGTGTTTGCAGCATGAGGAGACCATATAGTGGCTGAATGACACAGTGTGGAGGTGTTGGCAGCATGAGGAGACCATATAGTGGCTGAATGACACAGCGTGGAGGTGTTGTCAGCATGAGGAGACCATATAGTGGCTGAATGACACAGCGTGAAGGTGTTGGCAGCATAAGGACACCTTATAGTGGCTGAATGACACAGCTTGGTTGAAGCTAAAGCATGAGGACACCATATAGTGTCTGAATGACACAGCATGGACAGTTAGTCAGCATGAGGAGACCATATAGTGGCTGAATGGCACAGTGTGGAGGTGTTGGCAGCATGAGGACACCATATAGTGGCAGAATGACACAGCGTGAAGGTGTTGACAGCATGAGGACACCGTATAGTGGCTGAATGACACAGCTTGGATTAAGCTGAAGCATGAGGACACCATATAGTGTCTGAATGACACAGCATGGACAGGTTGTCAGCATGAGGAGACCATATAGTGGCTGAATGGCACAGTGTGGAGGTGTTGGCAGCAGGAAGACACCATATAGTGGCTGAATGACACATCTTGGATGAAGCTGAAGCATGAGGACACCATATAGTGGCTGAATGGCATAGCGTGCAGGTGTCTGCAGCATGAGGACACCATATAGTGGCTGAATGACACAGCGTGGAGGTGTTGGCAGCATGAGGACACCATATAGTGGCTGAATGGCACAGCGTGGAGGTGTTGGCAGCATGAGGACACCATATAGTGGCTGAATGACACAGCGTGGAGGTGTTGGCAGCATAAGGACACCATATAGTGGCTTAATGACACAGCGTGGAGGTGTTGGCAGCATGAGGACACCATATAGTGGCTGAATGGCACAGTGTGGAGGTGTTGGCAGCATGATACACCATATAGTGGCTGAATGACACAGCGTGGAGGTGTTGGCAGCATGAGGACACCATATAGTGGCTGAATGACACAGCTTGGATGAAGCTGAAGCATGAGGACACCATATAGTGGCTGAATGAAACAGCGTGGAGGTGTTGGCAGCATGAGGAGACCATATAGTGGATTAATGGCACAGCGTGTATGTGTTGGCAGCATGAGGACACCATATAGTGGCTGAATGGCACAGCGTGGAGGTGTTGGCAGCATGAGGACACCGTATAGTGGCTGAATGGCACAGCGTGGAGGTGTTGGCAGCATGAGGACACAGTATAGTGGCTGACTGACATAGCGTGGAGGTGTTGGCAGCATGAGGACACCGTATTGTGGCTGAATGACACAGCTTGGATGAAACTGAAGCATGAGGACACCATATAGTGGCTGAATGACACAGCATGGACAGGTTGTCAGCATGAGGAGACCATATAGTGGCTGAAAGGCACAGTGTGTAGGTGTTGGCAGCATGAGGACACCATATAGTGGCTGAATGGCACAGCGTGGAGGTGTTGGCAGCATGAGGACACCATATAGTGGCTGAATGACACAGCGTGGAGGTGTTGGCAGCATAAGGACACCATATAGTGGCTTAATGACACAGCGTGGAGGTGTTGGCAGCATGAGGACACCATATAGTGGCTGAATGGCACAGTGTGGAGGTGTTGGCAGCATGAGACACCATATAGTGGCTGAATGACACAGCGTGGAGGTGTTGGCAGCATGAGGACACCATATAGTGGCTGAATGACACAGCTTGGATGAAGCTGAAGCATGAGGACACCATATAGTGGCTGAATGAAACAGCGTGGAGGTGTTGGCAGCATGAGGAGACCATATAGTGGATTAATGGCACAGCGTGTATGTGTTGGCAGCATGAGGACACCATATAGTGGCTGAATGGCACAGCGTGGAGGTGTTGGCAGCATGAGGACACCGTATAGTGGCTGAATGGCACAGCGTGGAGGTGTTGGCAGCATGAGGACACAGTATAGTGGCTGACTGACATAGCGTGGAGGTGTTGGCAGCATGAGGACACCGTATTGTGGCTGAATGACACAGCTTGGATGAAACTGAAGCATGAGGACACCATATAGTGGCTGAATGACACAGCATGGACAGGTTGTCAGCATGAGGAGACCATATAGTGGCTGAAAGGCACAGTGTGTAGGTGTTGGCATCATGAGGACACCATATAGTGGCTGAATGACACAGCATGGACAGGTTGTCAGCATGAGGAGACCATATAGTGGCTGAAAGGCACAGTGTGTAGGTGTTGGCATCATGAGGACACCATATAGTGGCAGAATGACACAGCGTGGAGGTGTTGGCAGCATGAGGACACCATATAGTGGCTGAATGACACAGCGTGGAGGTGTTGGCAGCATGAGGACACCATATAGTGGCTGAATGACACAGCGTGGAGGTGTTGGCAGCATGAGGACACCATATAGTGGCTGAATGACACAAAATGGAGGTGTTGGCAGCATGAGGACACCATATAGTGGCTGAATGGCACAGCGTGAAGGTATTGGCAGCATGAGGACACCATATAGTGGCTGAATGACACATCTTGGATGAAGCTGAAGCATGAGGACACCATATAGTGGCTGAATGGCACAGCGTGGAGGTGTTGGCAGCATGAGGACACCATATAGTGGCTGAATGACACAGCGTGGAGGTGTTGGCAGCATGAGGACACCATATAGTGGCTGAATGACACAGCTTGGATAAAGCTGAAGCATGAGGACACCATGTAGTGGCTGAATGACACAGCATGAAGTTGTTGGCAGCATGAGGACACCATATAGTGGCTGAATGACACAGCGTGGAGGTGTTGGCAGCATGAAAAGACCATATAGTGGCTGAATGACACAGTGTGGAGGTGTTGGCAGCATGAGGAGACCATATAGTGGATGAATGGCACAGCCCGGAGTTGCCAGCAGCATGAGTAGGCACTAGGCATTCACAATCTCTAAGTTTAAAAGATGAATTAAGAAATTTAAACCGAACATTTTGGATAGCGGGTGCTACCTATGAGAAAATTTGAAATGACACAGCCTGGAGTTGATTGATGCACGAGTACATACCAGGGCTTCACAATCCCCCCCAAAAAACACCACAATTTTAGAAATTTTTGCAAAAAGATTTTGGATAGCGGGTGCTACCTATGAGAAAATGTGAAATTCCCAGACCCAGGCCCAACAGCAGCATCAGTAACCCATATATTGCCTGAATGACACTGCCTGGAGTTGCTTGATGCACGAGTACACACCAGGGCTTCACAATCCCCCCCAAAAAACACCACAATTTTAGAAATTTTTGCAAAAAGATTTTGGATAGCGGGTGCTACCTATGAGAAAATGTGAAATTCCCAGACCCAGGCCCAACAGCAGCATCAGTAACCCATATATTGCCTGAATGACACTGCCTGGAGTTGCTTGATGCACGAGTACACACCAGGGCTTCACAATCCCCACCAAAAAACACCACAATTTTAGAAATTTTTGAAAAAGAATTTGGATAGCGGGTGCTACCTATGAGAAAATGTGAAATTACCAGACCCAGGCTCCACCACAGCGGCATCAGTAACTCATATATTGGCTCAAGGACACAGCCTGGAGTTGGCTGATGCACCAGTACACGCAGGGCTTCACAATCCGCCCCAAAATCAACAAAATTGTATAATTAAAAAAAAAATGTATACCTTTGTGTAAAAACAAGCGCATATCCAACAGTTCAGAAGACTCTATAATGCAGGACAGTGGACCACCCAAAGACTTTTTCTCATAAATAATAAACCAAAAATAATAAAAACATTATGACATATGTGTGTAAGCGCATCTGTCTCCAAAAGATCAGATCACCAAAGGAATTTTTTCGCCAAAAATGATTAAGCAGAGTTAATCCCTCTCCGTATTTTTTATTTTCATTAACCCCTTAAGGACCCTTGACGTACGCGTACGTCATGACACCCTGGTACTTAAGGACCCATGACGTACGCGTACGTCATGGACAATTCCGGCCCCCGCCGCGCACCGGGTGGGGATCGCACCGGGATGCCTGCTGAAATCATTCAGCAGGCATCCCGTGCAAAGGCCCAGGCCCAGGCCCAGTCATCAGACCCCCCCCATGTCGGCGATTGCGGCAAATCGCAAGTGAATTCACACTTGCGATTTGCGCGGTTCCCGGTCATTATGGGTCTATGGTGACACGGTGCCGGTCTAGACGCGACCACCAATAGCAGATCGGGGGCGGGCGATGGAGATCGGCGGGCGGTGACGAAGATCGGCGGGCGGCGACGGAGATCGGCGGGCGGCGATGTCGTGTGCTGGATCCTACGGAAGATGGTGAGTTGCCTAGCGACATCTGAAGGGTACAGCCTGAGACCACTAGATAGTGGTCTTTAACTGTAGCCCTCCAGATGTTGCAAAACTACAACTCCCAGCATGCCCAGACAGCTGTTCCCCCAATAAAAATTAAAAACGTGTTGTACGGCAGTGTTTCCAAAACAGAGCCTCCAGCTGTTGCAAAACAACAACTCCCAGCATTTCTGGACAGCCACTGACTGTCCAGGCATGCTGGGAGTTTAGCAACAGCTGGAGGCACTCTGTTTGGGAATCACTGGCATAGAATACCCCTATGTCCACCCCTATGCAATCCACAATTTAGTCCTCAAATGCGCATGGCGCTCTCACTTCAGAGCCCTGTAGTATTTCAAGGAAACAGGTTAGGGCCACATATGGGGTATCTCGGGAGAAATTGCACTACAAATTTTGGGGGGCTTTTTCTCCTTTTACCCCTTATGAAAAGGAAAAGTTCGGGGCTACACCAGCTTGTTAGTGTAAAAAAAGAAAACATTTTACACTAACATGCTGGTGTTGCCCTATTCTTTTTATTTTCAAAAGCGTTAAAAGGAAAAAAAAGACCCCCAAAATTTGTAACGCAATTTCTCCTGTGTACGGAAATACCCCATATGTAGGCGTAAAAATGCTCTACGGGCGCACAACAATGCTCAGGAGTGAGAGCGCACCATGTACATTTGAGGCCTAAATTGGTGATTTGCACAGGGGTGGCCGATTTTACAGTGGTTCTGAGATAAAGGCAAAGAAATAAATACCCACATGTGACCCCATTTTGGAAACTACACCCCTCACGGAATGTAATAAGGGGTACAGTGAGCATTTACACCCCACAGGTGTCTGACAGATTTTTGGAACAGTGGTACGTGAAAATGAAAAATGTAATTTTTCATTTGCACAGCCCACTGTTCCAAAGATCTGTCAAACGCCTGTGGGGTGTAAATGCTCACTGTACCCCTTATTACATTCTGTGAGGGGTGCAGTTTCCAAAATAGGGTCACATGTGGGGGGGGGGTCCACTGTTCTGGCACCACGGGGGGCTTTGTAAACGCAAATGGCCCCTGACTTCCATTCCAAAAATGTTTTTCCCAAAAGCTCAATGGCGCTCCTTCTCTTCTGAGCATTGTAGTGCGCCAGCAGAGCACTTGACGTCCACTTGACGTGGGGTATTTCCATACTCAGAAAAGATGGTGTTTCAAATTTTGGGGGGCATTTTGTCCTATTACCCATTGTAAAAAAATGTTATTTGAGGGAAAACTAGCATTTTAGTGGGAAAAAAAAAATCATTTACACATCCAACTTTCACGACAAGTCGTCAAACACCTGTGGGGTGTTAAGGCTCACTGGACCCCTTGTCATGTGCCTTGAGGGGTGTAGTCTCCAAAATAGTATGCCATGTGGGTTTTTTTTTTTTTTTTTGCTGTTCTGGCACCATATGGGCTTCCTAAATGTGATATGCCCCCCAAAAACCATTTCAGAAAAACTCACTCTCCAAAATCCCACTGTCGCTCCTTCCCTTTTGAGCCCTCTACTGCGCCCGCCTAACACTTGACATACACATATGAGGTATTTTCTTACTCGAGAGAAATTGGGTTACACATTTTAGGAAGATTTCTCTCCTTTTATACCTTGTAAAAATTCAATAACTGGGTCTACAAGAACATGCGAGTGTAAAAAATGAAGATTTTGAATTTTCTTCTTCAAATTGCTGCTATTCCTGTGAAACACCTAAAGGGTTAACAAACCTTTTGAATGTCATTTTGAATACTTTGAGGGGTGCAGTTTTTATAATGGGGTCATTTGTGGGGTATTTCTAATAAGAAGGCCCTTCAAATCCACTTCAAAACAGAACTGGTCCCTGAAATATTTTGATTTTAAAAATTTTGTGAAAAATCGGAAAATTGCTGTTATACTTTGAAGCCCTGTGATGTCTTCCAAAAGTAAAAACATGTCAACTTTATGATGAAAACATAAAGTAGACATATTTTATATGTGAATCAATATATAATTTATTTAGAATATTCATTTTCCTTATAAGCAGAGAGCTTCAAAGTAAAAAAAAATGCGAAATTTTCTATTTTTTCATAAAATTTTGGAATTTTTCACCAAGAAATGATGCAAGTATCGACAAAATTTTACCACTAACATAAAGTAGTATATGTCACGAGAAAACATTCTCGGAATCAGAATGAAAGGTAAAAGCATCCCAGAGTTATTAATGTTTAAAGTGACAGTGGTCAGATGTGCAAAAAATAGCCGTGTCCTACAGTGATAATTGGCTGGGTCCTTAAGGGGTTAAAAAATCACACGCAACAAGCGTTTCGTTGTGTAACGGTTAGCATTCTGCAAAATTAAATTTTATTACTGATAAAATTATCAGTAAATTTAAAAATAACACTACCCAAGAGTGTTTAATTACCCCGTACATTGCACCAGGAACAGTCAGGAGTAGACCTCAGCAGTAACCAAGAGGCTTTAATAACCCCTTACATTGCACAATCAATTGCGAGATCCAGCAATAACAGGTGTGTTATGGCCTCAGATGTCTGGGCCGCACTAGCGCTCCACTGAACGGATTAGCATGTCTCTATCTTTCACCGACAGGTGCGGGTAACCCACTACCTCTCTGAAAGGTAAGCTGCCTCGAAGCAGGTGGTCTGCCTGGGCACGTTTGTCTCCTGAATTTCCACTACTGCCACACCACGCTGACTGCCAACCATGCTACCACCTTGCTGACTCAAGGGCAACCTGCAACTCTCTTCTCCTGATGATGATTAAGCCCCTTCTGCACCCGCCCCCCTTTGGCGACAGGGATCATTTTTGCCAGGAAAGAAGAATCACAACTAAGTGCGGGTCATAAGCTAGGGCTCATTAAGTCCCTGCCCCTTGTACACACCGCATGTCTCTACTAACAATTGGATGGTTTAGTGAGGTCCTCGGATCGGCCCCGGCGGGGTAGGAGAAGGCCCTGGCAGAGCGCCGAGAATTTAACGATCATTGTTGAAATTTGCAATAATCATGTATTTAGCTACTGCTAAACTTCAAAAAATTATAGACCCAAGGCCTGAGGCACCAGGGAGGCAAGTAGTTCCTGAAAGACACAGAATGATTCTAGAGCAGTCATTCGCAGTACGCAAGAGGGTTTCATAACCCCTTACATTTAAAGATCAATGTTGACATTTGCATTAAGCATGTATTTAGCTACTGCTAAACTTCAAAAAATTATAGGCCCAAGGCCAGAAGCATCAGTTTCCCCCATATTAGGAGCATAGTTGTCCCCCAGATTAGGCAGCATAGATGTCCTCCAGATTAGGAGCATAGTTGTCCCCCAGATTAGGAGCATACTTGTCCCCCAGATTAGGCATCATAATGTCCCCCAGATTAGGAGCATAGTTGTCCACCAGATTAGGAGCATAGTTGTCCCCCAGGTTAGGCAGCATAGATGTCCCCCAGATTAGGCAGCATAGATGTCCCCCAGATTAGGAGGATACTTGTCCCCCAGATTAGGCATCATAATGTCCCCCAGATTAGGAGCATAGTTGTCCCCCAGATTAGGAGCATAGTTGTCCCCCAGGTTAGGCAGCATTGATGTCCCCCAGATTAGGCAGCATAGATTTCCCCCAGATTAGGCAGCAAAGTTGTCCCCCAGTCAGCGCGGGCCGGTCAGAGCCAATCAAAGGGCCGTATATGGCAAGCGGGCCATACAATGCCCAGGTCTGCCCCAGAGGGTTTCATAACCAACCATAATTGAGACATTTTTGTTGTAGGAGCATGGTCAATCTACTCCGAGCCATCTGGCATTGGTGGCTGGAAATCCTGGCTGATTCATCCCTGATTCATCTTGACAAACGTCAGTCTCTCCACATTTTTAGTGGACAGACGAGTTCGCCTTGGGGTGACTATGGCCCCGGCCACACTAAACACCCGCTCTGATGGCACAGTACTGGCCGGGCAGGACAGCTTTTCCAGGGCAAACTCTGCTAGTTGTGGCCATAAATCAAGTTTGGCTGCCCAGAAGTCCAGCGGATCTTCAACGGTTGTTGGCATGGCCATGTCAAGGTATGCCACCACCTGCTGGTTCAGGTCCTGCTCCATGTCTACCTGCTGCTGATGAGTTGCTTCACTATGCAGGTGAAGAAAGCTACTCATCAGCGACTGTAGACTCAGGCTGCTGCTGATTGAGCTGGTACTGCTCCTGCCACCCCTCCCCTCCCCAGCAGCTATGGCAGTGGAAGGTGATCGCAGAGGGCCCCCCGAGTCAGACCTGCGAGTGGATGGACCATGTGGCATCAGCCAACTGACTTCGTAGAAACTCTCTGTAGTAGGTCATTTTGTCCTCCCTCTCAGTGGGTGTAAAAAAGGCCCCCATTTTGGGACGGTAGCGAGGGTTTATTAAGGTGGAGATCCAGAAGTCATCCCGCTGACGAATTTTGACAATTCGGGGGTCACTACGCAAGCAACCGAGCAAGCATTGTGCCATTTGTGCCAGTGACTCGGAGGGACTACCTGCCTCCATCTCCACTGCATACTGCCACAGTGTGTCTGGGTCCTTTGTCTCAACTTACTCATAACCCTCCAGCTCCTCTGGCTGCTCCTGCTCCTCCTCTCCTGTCCGAAGACTAGAAACACCGGCCATCTCATCCAACCTAAACTGTGCTCCGCTCTGCCCCTCATCATCCTCCTCCTCCAGTTCAGCCCCCACAGGGCCCATATAGCCTGGAGATGTAGGCGCAACGTCTACATTGCCGTGACCAGCCATGATTTCAATCATTTGTTGTAGGAAATGTAGGAGTGGAATTACGTCGTTCATGGCGTAATCCAGGCGACTCACAAAAAATGTGGCTTCCTCAAAGGGCCTCATCAAACGGCAGGTGTCACGTATGAGCTGCCACTGGTTCACATTGAAGTTACACAAGGGAGTACTCCTATCTGCTTGGATCATCAAGAAGTCGGTGATGGCTTTTCTAGTCTGTCCAACATATGGAGGGTGGAATTCCAACGTGTGGCAATGTCACAAATAAGACTATGTTGGGGGATACCGTTCTTACGCTGCAGCTCAAGGAAGGTGTGCTTGGCGGTGTACGGGTGGCTGAAGTGCATGCAAAGTTTCCTTGCCATTTTCAGGATGTTTTGCAAATGGGGTGAAGACTTGAGGAAACGCTTGACAACCACATTCAACACGTGTGCCATGCAGGGCGCATGTATCACACTTACTTGTCGCACTGCGGACACGATGTTCTTCCCGTTGTCGGTCACCATGGTTCCCATTTCCAGATTTCGTGGAGTAAGCCATACTCGGATTTCTTTACGAATGAACTTTAGCAGTTCCTCCCCTGTGTGACTACGTTCGCCAAGGCAAACCATGTGAATAACAGCTTGATACCGCTGTGCCCTACACACATGGTACGATGAAGGGCCACCGAGATTTGGACGTGCAATGGAGGCCGAGGACACGGCTGAGGATGAGGAGGCGGCATCGCACACTGTAACAGGACCAACTGCCTGTGAGCGAGAGCGTGGAGGAGGAAGTGGTGTGACCTGTCCAAGTTGCTGTTGTGGCTGTGCAGGAACCACATTTACCCAGTGAGCCGTAAAAGACAAGTATTGTCCCTGCCCGCAGTTACAGCTCCACACGTCGGCACTGCCGTGCACTTTTGAACACACCGAGAGGCTCAAGGACTGGCCCACCTTCTCTTGTACAAACTTATGCAGGGCTGGTACTGCCTTCTTCGCAAAGAAATGACGGCTTGGGACTCTCCTCTTGGGCTCGGCACAAGCATTCAATTCTCTGAACGGTGCAGAGTCCATCATTGAAAAGGGAGGGACTGCAACACCAGCAACTTGGACAGGAGCACATTCAACTTCTGCGCCATTAGATGAGTGGGCGCATACTGTTGTCTCTTGGACATGGCTTCGCCGATGGATTGTTGGCGGAATGGCTGACTAAAAGTGGGAGAAGCAGGAGCGACAGAAGGAGGGTTTGACACACAGCTCCCTTCGGCTGAGGTGGTGGAGCCTTGGCTGGATGAAGGAGGGAGCGGATGACCACTGGGTGATGCAGCAGGCTGGACCACTACATCGGAGCCACGGTTCTCCCAGGCCGCTTTATGGTGGCGAAGCATGTGTTGACGCAGGGCCGTGGTGCCGACATTGGGACCCTGGCCACGCTTCACCTTCTGCCGACAGATCTTGCATGTGGCTACGTGATCCTCCTCCGGATGCCTTATGAAAAACTTCCACACCGCAGAGTAGCTGATTTTCCCACCCGCAGTCCGCACTAATTGACCGCTACTGGCGCCATCTCCAAGAACCCCTGTTCCACTACCTCCCGGAAAGGTACGATGCCGCAAAGCAGGTGGTCTCCCCCGGGCACGTTTGGCTCCTGAATTTCCACTACTGCCACCACGCTGAATGCCAACCGTGCTACCGCCTTGCTGCCTCAAGGGCAACCTGCAATTCTCTTCTCCTGATGATGATGAAGCCCCTTCTGCACCCGGCTCCCAATTGCGATCGGCTTCATCATCATCAACAGTTGTGTGCATGTCACTGATGTCCTCCTCAGGTTCCCCAACAGTGTTGAACACTTGCAACACTGCCTCCCACGTCACTCTCCGCATCACTACTTGGCCGCCTAGCGGAGCAAGCGGCGCATGTCTCCTCCCCTTCTTGGCTGTCCAGTAGCTGTTGACTGTCCTCTATTGGATCGTCCTCAGTGGAGCTGAACCCACAGCATAAGATACTTCTTTTGGAGAGGGAACAGCATAGGACAAAGGCAATGGGAGGACACGGACTGCTCCCGGGCTATTCCAACTGAGGGTTGTGTCTGAGGAACCCACCGACTGTTGACTGGGGGTGTCAGATGTCACTTGTGATGATGTGGATGAGCGTGTTAACCAATTGACGATGGCAGATGGGTTGCTGGTGGAGACACGACCGCTGGCTGATAACGGGAGCTCAGGCCTCTCGCTGTGACTCCTGCTTCCACTCCCCCCAAGTCTGCTGCCAACTCTGCCTGAAGTATTTAGGCCTCTGCCACTCCTCTGTGCACGTCCTGGCACTTCTCCGCCTGACATGCTTAGTGCATTTATGAGGGTATTACAATACGCTACACTACTCTTTAAACAGTATTTGTCTAGAACAGCAGCAGATGATTACTTACGGCTGTCCTTTCACAGTATGTAGGCCCTTGACAGATTAACAGGTACTAGATGGTACAATACTTGGATGTAGGTATGCGGTATGCACTGATGAGGGCAGTAATATGCCTAACTATTAGCAGAAAAAACTCAGTATTTTTGTAAAACACCAGCTGGTGGATACTATTGTTTGGACTTTGACGGTTTGGAGCACCTTGACAGCTTAACAGGTACTAAATTGTACAATACTTACATGTACCTATGCGGTATGCACTGATGAGGGCAGTTATATATGCGTAACTATACGCAGAAAAAACTGTTTAAAAAAAAACAAACCGCCAGTGAATAGTATTTTTGGGACTTGCACAGTATGTAACCAGTAGTGTTGAGCGGCATAGGCCATATTCGAATTCGCGAATATTCGCAAATATATGGTCGAATATTCGTCATTTATTCGCGAATATTTGCATAATCGTTATCTCCTCGTTTCATTTTCGCATATGCGAAAATTCGCATATGCGAAATTTAGCATATGCGAATTTTCGCATATGCAAATTTTTGCACGCCAGTCTCACACAGTAGTATTACAGCCTTCTTTACACCACACAAGCTGGAAGCAGAGAGGGATGATCACTGTGATGTGTACTGTGAAGAAAAAAAAAAAAAAAGAATATTCGTAATTACGAATATATAGCGCTATATTCGCGAAATTCGCAAATTCGCGAATATGCGATATTCGCGAATAATATTCGAATTGCGAATATTCGCGAGCAACACTAGTAACCAGCCCCCTGGCAGATTAACAGGTACAAAATGGTGCAAATGCACTACAGTCCACTGAACAATCACGTATTTATGAATAGCAGCAGGACCCAACAGTGCAGCACCACAAAAAAAAAATCCAGGGATTAAACCCTAAAATGCACTCTGTCACACAATTCTGAGCAGCAGAAGTTTTGTGGAGCAAATAAAAATAAACTCAATTGGGCTGAACAATGAGGAGATAAGATGCTTCAGAAAGTTCAGGCAGCTTGGAGATCTGTATGAGGCAGCTGACAGCTATCTGCCCCTCTCTGCTGCAATACTCAATAACGTGAATAGGAGGTTTAGCAATCAATGATCCTTCTCAGTGTTACAGCACAGCACTCTGCACTCCTGCCTTTCCCTAATGCTGATGGGACTAGCAGTTGCAGTGTAACGCTGTGGTATGAGCTATTCACACACACCCAGTCCCATCCTCTCCATCTGAGTGCGTAGATGAAATGAAGAGAGGCTACACTGATAGGCTGCATCTCACATGTGATTCAGGGTCAGCCCGCCTACCTTAATTCCCGACGCTGTTTCCCGCCCTCCCATAATCCCCTGCCCCATGTACTCACATGTGGATCCGCCATCTTAGGTCCCCAATAGCCTGGAACCCTGTAAAATGGAGTTTAATGAAGCGATTCGTGCGATAGAATCGTGGCAATATTCGTATTTGTTGCAAATCAAATTTTTCATGAAATTCGTAACGAATTCGGGTTCGTTAACTTTGATTCGCTCATCTCTAGTTACTATCAGGTGTCTTCAGTTATATGTGATTCGTATTTATTATATTTTATACAATTTGATGTTGAAAAGTGTTTATGAATGTTAATTTAATGTCATATTTATGTGATTAATTACCCACTATCCTTTGTCTGAGCACTATACATATGTTTGGACCTGAGTGACCCTGCTGCTTTTACAGTATTTTAATTGCATTCATCTGCCATATTTTTCTGGTCTTTGCTCTATTCATTTTTTTTTATGTGGTAATTGTTATTCTGGATGAACTTAGGCTACAGTCACATCACAATTTTGCAATATGGTTTGGTATCAGTTTATTTTTTTCCAAAACAGGAAACAAAAAACTGACAGCACCATATGCAAAATTGTGCATTATAAAAATCGTATACCATCGTTATATTAGGGAATGGGGTACTACTACTCCCATCATGGAACAGATTCCATGATAGGAGTTGTATTCAACCCCCCCCCCCCCCCCCCCGGCTGCAGGAGTCTGCGGGTGGCTGTGGTGACTGCAGTAGCGCTTGCACTACAACATCAAACATGGAATAGAGTCTGTTCTATGCTGGGGATGGTAGTTCAGGGGCTGATGGACTGATCTTACCTGGTCTCACTTTTGAGATCCATTGCGATCCTAAGTTATAAATCAAGGATGTGGGTGGCATGCCACACTGCTTTGCTCCCTGGTGAGGAATATGAAAACTCTGCACTGTAAATTTATATTCCCCAACAGGAGCCCTAAATTGCCAGCATTGACTGACCATTTATGGCTCTCGGCGGGGAATTTGAAATTACAGTGATGTTCATTCATAAAACTGAGAGCCAGTTATATCACTGAACATCACTTTAATTTCAAATTCCCCACCGAGAGCCATGAATGGCCAGTCAGTGCCAGCCATTCAGGGCTTCTGGTGGTGAATATGAATTTACAGTGCAGAGTTTTCATATTTTTCGCCGGGAAGCAGAGTGGCGTGGTATGCTGCCCACTTTCCTGGTTTATAAATTAGAGTCATAGCGGGTCTCAGAAGTGATCGGTCCTTCAGCCCTTGTACTACTACCTCCAACATGGAACCAATTCTGTTTCATGTTGAGAGTAGTAGTACAAGTGCTACTGCAGTCACCACAGCCCCCTGGGGGAACTACTACTCCCATCATGTTCCATGATGGGAGTAGTAGTAGTACCACAGCACTGCAGGAGTTCAAAAAGTACAGAACCATTCTCAAAACTGTGATTGACCATGGTTTTGTGCATGAAAAAAAAAAACGCACTAAATCACACCGGTACAAAAACTTACACAACTAGATACATCTAGGTGTGTACATTTTTGTATATTAGGTCAATGTATATGGTTTGCTATACAGTTGTATATGGTTTTCAAATAGAAAGTTTATACTGCAACCATAGAGCAAAAACGTGATGTGAAAACACCTTCACAAACAAAAAGCTTATTCAAATCTATATGGTTTGTATACTATATATTTTTAAAGCATATTTTTGATAGGAGCATTTCAATCAATAAAATTAGCTGACAGTGGGTATTAAGAGTGACATTTGCTTATGAATAGTATAATTGTACCTTTTACTGAAGCAACCAAACTGACACAATTACAAAGCTGTTAGATTGAAAATGAAGATGATATCATAAAATACATTTGAAAGTCTTTTGGGTCACATACCTGACGGAGACCTTGAACACAACTGCCACTCATTATATGCATTATGGCTTATTCTTAACCATCCTATTGTAGAAGGCTATTTCTAGAGCTACTGTGTGTCCATGTCAGGTACTGTCCAGAGCAGGAGAAAATCTCCATAGCAAACATGTCCTGCTCTGGACAGTTCCTGACATGGACAGAGGTGTCAGCAGAGAGCATTGTGGTAAGACAGAAAAAAAATTCAAAAAGAAAAGAACTTCCTCTGGAGCATACAGCAGCTGATAAGTACTGGAAGGATTCATATTTTTTATATAAAAGTAATTTACAAATCTGTTTAACTTTCTTGCACCAGTTGATTTAAAAAAAAAATTCCACCAGAGTACCCCTTTAACATAATTAAAAAAAAGCAGATCTAGGAAACTGTCTTGGTTTTGTAACTAAGGTTTTTACATGCATTTTTATGCTGTGTTTTATATAATATACAACATATAATTGTACGTATTAGCTATAGACTGTCTATATTGGGGTATAGCTGTCTATAGCTCTATAAATAACCTTCTACAATAGGATATAGCATACAGCATTTGATAAGTACTGGAAGGATTACAGTTTTTAAATAGAAGTCATTTACAAATCTGTTTAACTTTCTGGCACCAATTGATTAAAAAAATATATATATAGTTTTCCACTATTTCACTATTCCTTCATTTTTGCAATTAAATTTTTGCTATTACTCTTCTATTCCTCTATTATATTCATAAAGGAATTGACAAGTAGGGGTTCCCAGTTGAGGGTGAGACACTCTTTTGCTAGAAGGAATGGTTACACCCTGTTGTCGATTTATGCCTACATATTCAAAAGGAATAACTTATGAATATTCAAGAGGAATGGCTCAAAGCAGAGATCAAAGTAAATGTTCTTCTAAATAGTTACTGAATTATGAAGATAAGTATTTACTAAAATAGACATATCAGGAGTGGAGGCAGGTTCTTTAGACTGCATATTTTCCCACCATTTTAGTTGTTATGGTATTCATCTATTCTGCTTATCTATTTTTATCTAATGCTGTGGGATCTATTGTGTATACTCGGTCTTAATTCAGTTTTGTTAGGGTGCTGTGCCATGACGCAAGGCAAACACTTAACAGTCTGTATAGGAAATGCAACATTTTAAATATAGGGAAAAAATAGTTTTTTTTTCCATCTGAATTCTAAAAAAAGATTATGATTTCCGGATCTTTTCAAAATTGTAGTTTCCTTTATAATATCTTGTGATGTTCTTGTGATAACCAGTGACCATCAGATGAGCTCTTGGGATCTGGCAGTGAGAGCTGCAATGCATAATAATGGCACCCTCTTATTGATTCTAAAAACATACAGGCCGTGTGGTCTGCACCTTTGACCTCCTCTAGAACTTGCTGGATTAAAGCTGTACAGGGATTTGCTGACCCTGGAAGACTGTCAGGTCACCAAAGTTCCCACAGTCCAATTAAAACTCACTTATTTCCAATGTCTTTAAATCTTTGAATCTAAGAATCATGTTTTTGCAGCTACATACTTTTGTATGGTGTGTCTCAGAAGGCCATGAGATGACTCCATTCCATACAAGCTTGTGAATCCATTTAAATTTCATGGGCCCAAGACTAATAATTTTAAAAATTCTCCCAAGTTTGAGATGCATGTAGTCGCTCTTTTTTTGTCATGATATATTCTCTTTGTTGTTGTGTTGGTTATGGATAGTAATGTTTTATGAACAATCCTTCTATGTGCACTGCTGACCCCTTACCACTTGGGGTCTCATCATCGAGTAGAAGAGTGTGACTATAGTTGCTTGGGATTATTATAGTAGTAGGGGGTGCTCACTCTCCTGCAACAATGCATAAATTGTATAGTACTGTTTCCATAATGTATACATTGCTTCTATCCACTTTTACCATTTGGAAGATATTTAATGTCATGCTACCTCTATGGGATCTGAGTATTATCAATTGACTTTATATAAATATTGTACCTTGCGTCCATTGCAGCAACAATGCTTCAGTGGTTGAGTACATACCTCTATGGAAAACTGGTAATTGCTTCTGGACCCCCGGAACCATTGTATGTTGAGTACATATCTCTATAGAAAACTGGTAATTGGTTGACCAAGATGACCACTGTATGTTCAGTGTATGGGGAGTGTTTAACAAACCAGTGTGCCTCTAGCTGTTGCATAACCACAACTCCCAGCATGCCTGTACAGCCTTTGAATGTCTGAGCATGCTGGGAGTTGTAGTTTTGCAACTGCTGGAGGCACACTGGAAAATCCTAGGTGAATAAGTTTTAGTTTATAGCACCGCCACAGCTGATAATCACGTGTTGTGTGACAGAAGCTCCCCACTTCCGGGATCACTCCTCCAAGCATCCCCGGCTCCTGTCTCTTGTGACTCTCCACACCTCACCCCCTCCGCTTCCCAGGCTGTGCCCCCCCATACCCTTCCCGCTACCACCGACTTCTCTAGCACACAGGGCAAGTCGTACGGGCCGAGAACAACCATCATTGATTAACCCTATCAGCCCCCTGGGTTTACCCTGGCTATCCAGTGGCTGCTGAAGCAGTCAGTGCTGCCGGATAGCTGTTTTTGCGATGGCCCCGACATACAGAAGCATTGCATGTTGATGCTGCCTTCAACATACGATGGGCTCTGAGGGGCCATAGTTTGTTGAAACAACCGTATGTCAGGGCCATCGTATGTCGGGGGACCACTGTGCATAACATAGGACAATAAGCAAAACCATATTTCAGTATAAAGTCTATTGGAGAGTATTTAAGCATACTCGTGACTTAGCTTGTCTGAGCTGTGTGACATTTAAGTAGTAAACAAAACAGTTTTAGAAGAAGAAAAGGAGTCCAGGTATGCAGGGGTTAATCTGTAATACAGCATGAGAATTTAGTCGTTTTCATTTCCCTAATATAGTGCACCTAGATAATACTGATGGCATTGTTATATGACGGGAGCCCAGATGCAGCAATTATCCTCCCGGCCATGGTCTTCTTGACCTTAATTATTGATTTCCTTTTCTTGTCTTAACGGTTGCACAAATTTTTGTGTTGGAAACAATGGTAAAGCTTTAAATTAAAACCAGTCTTTATAGATTCACCTGGTCAATGTATTAGACCTTTTGGGAGGGAAACGAGATGACTGTGGCATTGTTGGATACAAATGGTATTTATTTAGATGATGGTGAATGTGTGCTTGTGGAGGTGGAAAATGAATTTCCTTAATTAGAGGAATTATGAATAGAATACATTATATATATATATATATATATATATATATATATATATATATTATGAAATATAATGTAAAGGGTTGGCTGTATTTGTTCAGTCTTTTCTCATATGGGGGTAATAGAGGGAGCCCCTTGAAGAAACTATTTAGAGAGACACTACAAAGAGCAATTCTCACTTTAGCACGTATTTGAATTTATGTAATCTGAATGTGCACCATGTAATATACCTTCACCCCTGAACATACACATCTTAATCCTATCATAGGGGTTCTACAGCCTGTTAGGGCTGCAAAATAACAATCTTCCCAGGACCCTCTGTTTACTTCCCCAATAGTGTGCTCCCTTGGCTTTCCTGTTGTTTTCTGGCTGCATTGTATTTGGAATCTCATCACTAGTGATGAGCGGCATATGCCATATTCAAATTTGTGATATTTAGCAAATATATGGATGACTATTCATCTTTTATTCGTGAATTTCGCATATTCGTTAAATTTTTCTCCATGTGAAATTCGTAATTAAATTTGCAAAATGCGCATACACGAGTATATCTTTCAACCAATTTACTTTCCTATTGGTTGCTATGGATGTTGCTAACCTCTGACAACTGTATTTGCATGCTTCTCATTGGCCCACAAACTAAAAGAAGGGAGGGATCAGTGTCCTCTGGAAGTGCCGATATATACGAATTTTCGCATATTAGCATATTCACCTTCTTTGGACCACAAGCTGGAAGCAGGGAGGAATGATCACTTTTTATTTAAAATGATGTGTACTGAGAAAAAAATAAAGAATATTCGTCATAGCAAATAAATTTTGCTATATTCCAAATATTCGTGAAATCGCAAAGTGCCGATATTCAAGCTAAAAATTTGCTATTCGAATATTCGCGCTCCACACTACTCATCCCCAGAGCTGGAGAAAGGCATATTTAATGGATATAAAGAGAAGAATCTAGGTGGACTTGTCAAGGTAAGTGTGGTGTTCAGGGATATTCAAATACTTTTTGTAAAGGTTTATTTATCTAGATCTGTCATCAGTGGAAGGTCCAAGCTGAACACTAAGGCCTGGTTCACACCTAGCGGCCATGGGGAAAAAAAGGCTCTGCCAGTTGTAAAACATTATTATTAAATACAACCAGTTACTGGAGTGTGGAGGATGTAAATCAACAGCTCCCAGTATGACCTGAAAACTGCCACACACTGTGCCCCATAATATTATACTGCTACACATCATGCCCCTGAATATTATACTGTCACACACTGTGTCTAAGTCTAATACTGCCACACACTATGCCCCTGAGAATGATACTGCCGCATACTGTGCTCCTGAGTATAATAATGTCGCATTCTGTGCCCCTGAATATAATACTGCCACAAACTGTACACCTGAGTATAATAATTGCCACACTATATGCCCCTAAGTATAATACTGCCACACACTCTGCCCCTGAGTTTAGTACTGCCACACACTGTGCCCCTAAATATAATACTGCCACACACTATGCCCCTGAAAATAATACTGTTACACACGGTACCCTCTGTAAAATATATTGCCACACATTGTGCATCTGAGTAGAATACTGTCACATGCCACATGCTGTTCAGGGCAAAGCACTGTCTCATGAACGAAATAATTATGCCACTGTGCCCCTGAAAACAATTAACTGTGCCACTGTGCTCCCCTGATGTACTGTGTCGCTGTGCCTCCTAAGGTACTTTACCGCTGTGCCCCCCTAGTGTACTGTGCCCCCCCCATGTACAATGCCATTGTGTCCTGTGATCCTCTGTTCTGGCCTCTTCTAGTCAGGCCTGGCCAGAGCAGAATGATGCAGGCAATGCTTATCGCTCCATCTGTATCAGTGGAAGCACTGGGTAGCCAGAGAGGGAGAAGAGTGTTCTCTCATTCCGAGCAGTAGTTTTAAAAGTACTGACTATTGGCAATGGCAGTCCAGATCTGAACCATGGCCCATGATTCATATCTGTGTTTATTCATTTCAGTGGACAGAATATAGTCTACTAGTTACTATGCTCCATCCATTTCTGTGCACATACTGTAATTTTGCTGGCATCCAAAGCTCAGGCTGCCAAGCTTTTATAGCCTGCAAACCTTTATCCTGAGAAATGGACCAAATGTGGTCGCTGGACTATGCTTCATCCACTGAAACAAATTAGTATTTCTCAGCTATGTTGCTGTACATGTTGATATACCATTCTGCCAGCATGACGGTGTATACAGTAAATGTATATACATAGCTTTTATCAAATGTAATGAAACTCTCTTTAAGGAGAATCAATGTCCCTGTATTTGGACTACATTTGTAGAAATGTCCCTTCAATGACAGAGGACTCCGGACAGCAGGACCAGAAGTTACATAGTTATATAGGGGGAGATTTATCAAAACCTGTGCAGAGGAAGAGTGGTGCAGTTGCCCATAGCAACCAATCAGATTGCTTCTTTCATTTTCCACAGGCCTCTTTAGAGGCCTGTGGAAAATGAAAGAAGCAATCTGATTGGTTGCTATGGGCAACTGCACCACTCTTCCTCTGCACAGGTTTTGATAAATCTCCCCCATAGTTCGTACAGTTGAAAAAAGACACATGTCCATTAAGTTCAACTAAAGAGATTAAATAAAGCAATATGGGTGAATGAATGTAAGTGGATCTGATTCTATATTTCTGCATATAAATTAATGTTATTTTGTTCTATGATCGTATCTAACCCTGTTTTAAAGTTCTGCTGTGACCAGTTCCTGAGGTTCTTTTGGTTAAGAAGGATTGTCGCTCCTGGAAGGAACATCAAACCACAGAATTGATATTGTTACTTAATAAATGTGATGGACGCGTTTCAAAACTATTTCATTTTTTTCTTCAGCAGCAGTAGAAAAAACTGAGATAGTTTTGAAACGTGTCCAGCATTTATTGAAAGACATTGTGACCACTATTATTTACATCTATTCAACTTTTGTTGGCCTCTTACCCCGCTGACTAAAGGAGAGGCATCCATCAGCCACCCGGCCTGTCACACGCGCGCCTCGTTGCCACGAGGACGCCGCAGGTATCCAGCAACTGAAGCGCTGCAGGACCGCAACCAGGAGACCACCGCTGTCCGACACTGCCCCTCTAGGAGACGGCCGAGTCTCCAGGCAGTGTTCTCTCACGCACGGAGAGTCCATCTGGGAGATTGTAGGCATCTGGAAGCGATCGTAACATCCCCTGCCACATACATCGCGGCAGCCCCGGAGCGGGGAGAATTCAAAGTATCTTTTTCATTATCTGAGCGCTACTGTTCAATTAAGTTGAAACAGTGTGGATATCTATCAACTTGAATATATGCCGGCAATTTATCTCTATACCTACATTCTATGACTGATTGCTATTACACATAAGGATAGCAGACTGTTGCTACGGGTTACCCCGGCTGTGAACTCACCAGCATTATCAGACTTTGCACATTGTGATCTACAACTGCTGCCAAATTATTATTCGGACTTTTCTTCATTTCTATTAGCAAGTACTGCCCTGGTGGACTGATTTTTTAAATTTTTTACATTTTTATTGCATGTTTATTGCATCTATTATGCGCATTTTTATTTATGATGGTCTCATTTATTAAGTAACAATATCAATTCTGTAACCATTATATTAGTGAACACCATGATTTCACAAGGGCCCTGTGAGTCACTGGTACCACTATACATTATATTACTCTATATTTGATTATTAATAAATCATTGTTTTATACTTACCATTGGGATCCACTATATTTGACCTTTGAGCCCCAATTCTTTTTGTACATATTTCATAATTATTTTGACACTGTGGGTATTAGTGTCAGTATTGGGTTGCCCAGGTCTATATTGGTATAGGTATATTAGGAGCCACTCCACCCACACATTGTATCAAACCAGAGATGTTGGAGGCTTTGGGGTCTGCACCTGTGCACAGTTTACTTGATAAAATACATTCTTAAAAAAAAACATATGCAGAAGTCACCAAGTGGAATGTGTCAGGATTTACAGTACCTGCACCTAGGCTAAAAGTAACACATTGGGGGAGATTTATCAAAACCTGTGCAGAGGAAGAGTGGTGCAGTTGCCCATAGCAACCAATCAGATTGCTTCTTTCATTTTCCACAGGCCTCTAAAGAGGCCTGTGGAAAATGAAAGAAGCGATCTGATTGGTTGCTATGGGCAACTACACCACTCTTCCTCTGCACAGGTTTTGATAAATCTCCCCAATAGTGATGCACTGGCAAACTCAGCTCCAGTACATCTGTGCTCCCCACCAGTCATGGACATTTGCACATTCGGAAGATTTTGCGCAGCATAATCCGTTTACATCAGCCTGGGAGAGAACACCAAGTGCAGAAATTAAATCTGCGTCTGCTTGATGACTGGCTGTCCTGTGGACACATGGGAATAAATTATGTTGTGCTGCCTTGTCTCCCATATGACTTATTTTCCCTGTGTGATCTGAATAGTTTTTACATATTTCATTTATAAAGAAAACAGTTCTATAACCAATTTACAGTACATTCACAAAGGAAAAGTGTACCCAAGCAAGCCCAGGAATACCTCCTAAACTGCACTGTCTATGGGATAATTATTTTGGCCATATGTTAATCACTAGGAAATACCACCGACATTTATACATTTTAGTGCATGTTAATGCCAACCAGCAACGCAGCAGCCACCCCCCTCCGCAATTTAACCCCTTGCACATAATCATCTGTATCAGTAATAGCTTTAAAAATATATATATACTCAAATGTCATAAATAGCAAGAAGTGATTTTTTCGTGTTGTGTCCCACACCACACTGCAAGCTTTTACCGTCCTTTTAGATTGACACATTACACCCTGTATATATATGTAAACCAATATGTTACACAAAGTGTAATTGTGGACACTCAAAATGCTTCCAATGTTCTGAGAAGCAAATATTACAAAGATGACTTTGCCTCTTTCTTGTGTATCAAGCCGTCTCTTCTCTGCTTAGATAGAGTAAGTGTATGTCCTATGGTAATTACTAGGAAGAAACCAGCTAGGTATAAATCTAGCAGGCTTTTTGGCCTTGTCAGATTAAAACTTACCTATCAACCCGCTCCAGTCCTTTACATCTTCCTAAATCCGCGGTGGTGGCAGAATTTACGACCAGGAATTGCATTTTGCAAAATGATTAAACTTCCCAAACATCCATAAAAAAGTTGCAAGCGGTTGTTCTATGGGTATTATTTATTTTATTTTTTTCCTCACAGGCTGCTTAATTTATAAGGTTGGGGGAGGGGATGCATCGGGGGGAGGAAGGCTTTAATGGTTCACAGAGAAGCAGAAATTCTGCATTTCCCTCTCTCGATTTCTCAGTATTGTATATGGTTGTGTTGTCATGTGCAATAATGGATTGCCCATGATAAAATACTTCAAGAAACATGGCACGCAGAAGATTAACCCTTTCCGCCTACCAAGAGATGTTAATATCTCAGATAAGATGGCTTCTGCTCTATGGCGAATTTGCACGATTTTCAGATGCCAGTTATCTGGAGACAGGATGAGAAAAATGTGTTTGAGTGGAAAATGATTGTAAAACAGCATGAAACAAGGGTAATATTAGTTAGGCTGGCTGCAGATTTGTCCTCATTTATCATTTTCACACCTATCTAGTCCTTTTTTGGCCAGGTCTCAGGAATAGTTAGCTAATTAGAGAGAGGAGAAGAAAGAAGTGCTGCTCGTGGACAGTGTCATTGGCATCTTGCTGCCTGTACTGTATACGCTCTTTGTATAATTTTAGATGTTATGCATGCAGAATCCATCCTCCTACTGCTCCCTTTGCAAATCAATTATAAATAGTTTGGGCAGAGTGCCAGATGTCTCGCTGTAGCACCTTCCTGGTTTCGACACATGGATTAAAGAACAAACCATCTACTCGTTTGCTTTAGCAGATGGTAATTGAAAAACCTTGCCCCAGCTCACATGTTCTGGGATCTGCACAGGAACAGGAGCCAAAAAGGATGCTACAATGGCCTGAGCAAGCTTGTGTTATGGGGCCACATTAACTGCTAAACATCTTCTAGGTGACACTTCAATATTCAACACCCAACTAATTTAGGTTCATTCTGCCAATACTTTTGTGAGTTACCCTTCTATAAGAAGTCAGTAGATACTCAACTGTTCTTGGGGAAGACAGATGAATACCCTTGTAAAATTTGCAAATATTTTTCGAACCTGAAACTGAAAAGCTATTTAATCTTGTTCCTACTAAAGGGGTACTCTGGCGCTTAGACATCTTATCCCCTATCCAAAGGATAGGGGATAAGATGCCTGATCGCGGGGGTCCCACCGCTAGGGACCACCGTTATCTTGCATGCCGCACCCCGTTAAAATCAGTCCAGCTGTCACGCCCCCTCCCATAGGCTTGTATTGAGGGGGCGGAGCATGACATCACACGGGGGCGGAGCCGTGACGTCACAATGCTTCGGGGACTGATTTTAACGGGGTGCGGCATGCAAGATCACGGGGGTCCCCAGCGGCGGGACCCTCGTGATCAGGTATCTTAACCCCTTTGGATAGGGGATAAGATGTCTAAGCGCCGGAGTACCCCTTTAAAGGACTATTGCAATCTTGAAAAACCTATCTCCCATTCTAAGGATAGGGGACAAGTTTCAAATCGTGGGAAGTCCGACCGCTGGGACCTCCCGCGATCTCCCGTACAGGGCCCCGTAAGCCCGCAGGAAGGGGGCGTGCCGACCACCATATGAAGCAGCGCCTGACACGCCCCTCAGTACTACTCTATGGCAGAGCCAGTGCACAGCCTTCTGCAATCTCCAGCTCTGCCATAGAGCTGTATTGAGGGTGCGTGTCGGCCACTGCTTTGTACGGTGGTCAACACGCACTCCCTGGTCAGCGAGCAGGGGCCACGTATGGGAGAACACGGAGGTCTAAGCGGTAGGACCCCCCACGATCTGAAACTCATCCCCTATCCTTAGGATAGGGGATACGTTTTTCAGGACTGGTCTACTCCTTCAAAGGATCCTCAGATGGGCTCAGGCTCTGACAAAACCATGTATAATATCAAAAATCTCCCATAGAGTACCCAGGGTTTATTTGAATTTCAAAACCAATTTCCTTAGAGGCATAAAGCCCCTCCGGGACTAAGCCCTATTTAAAACATCACTTTTATTATGTTTTTATTAAAAATTAGGGCATTAGTATCCCGCACCTTGATAAAGCCTGTTCATATCTGCGAAACATCGGGGGGATGCTAGGGACAATCATATTTTAACTTAGCAACCTGGGAATGGAGGAATAGGAGGCTTAGAGTGGTCCAGATATAAGGGAATAACAGATATTGACCCCAATAAAAGAAATAAAAGAATATGAATAAAATTAACCATTACTAAATATCTCTAGAAACAAACAGGTCTTAAGAACCTGAACCCAAACCTGGGTTGTGATTTTAATACACGATTTGTATTATTTTGAACACAACATTGGAATTTTTAATAAAAATATAATAAAAGTAATGTTTGAAAAGGGTAACCCTAGCAATAGGGCTTAGTCCCGGAGGGGCTTTATGCTCTTAAGGGAATTGGTTTTGAAAACTGACATAACCATGGGCCCTAAGTCTCTAGCAGAAGACAATGTCATTTGTATCTGACTTTTTGGCACTATTTCTTATGGGATAATTATTAACTATTAGACTTTACTGGTGATACGTGTAACCAGCCAAGTATGATGCAGTTTGAAGTCAACATGCACATGTTCTGTACAGATAAAGGGGGAGATTTCTCAAAACCTGTCAAGAGAAAAAGTTGATGAGTTGTCCATAGCAGATCCAGATCGCTTCTTTCATTTTTTAGAGGCCTTTTCAAAGATGAAAGAAGCTATTTGATTGGTTGCTATGGGCAACTTTTCATCTGGACAGGTTTTGATAAACTTCCCCCAGAGTGTTTAACGTCCCTATTAATTTCCCTCCAGTGAACCCAAAGAAGTGTAGTCTTGAACTTTTTGTGCACTATGTAACAGCTACCATGTCCATTTACCTGCATATGAAATTGGAGGCATATAAAGGTACTTTTGAGGGCTCCTACAACTATATTAAAGGTCTGTTCAAAAGCTGTATTATAACCATGTACATGAGACGTAAAAAAGGCACTGACATGAAAAAGTCTGTAGTACATCAGAGCTTGTCCGCACTTTATTACATTTACAGATGTCTTATACATTGTAAAGAAACGTGACTTAATAAACTAGTAAACTTGTATTTTATTTTGCTAACCTGGAATTTTTCATCTGTCATCTTTACTGGAAAGCTATTGGTGGACTATGTCTCTGAGCATAAAGAAATCTATGCAGGTCTGGTAAGACCTATCCACCCATAATGGAAAGAGGCTTGATGCTTCAGTGGTTTAAGTCTGATTTGGTGAAATGAAATACCCTTAAAGAAAAGGCAAACCAATTTGTTGAATTCCTCAAAAATAGTACTGAGGCAGTCAGATAGTAGGATTTCTAAATAGATGTCTGCATGTTGTCAAGAATGTAATTGTTATGAGATTAACCTTGTGCTTCTGAGATAAGAGAACTTTTGACCAGAAGTCAAGTTTGTCTGCTATGGACTGGAGGATGGCTTGCGGATTAATAGAACTATATTTGTAAATTCTAACATAATAAACCTTTCCACACTTCATCAAGGAATGGTAGGGCTGAATAATTGTTACGTCTTGCACTCTTGTCAGACACGCTGGCCGTGAGCGCTCCCCTGCTCTGTCTTCATCTGCCGGCGGGGCTGGGATTCGCATTGCGGGACGTGCCCGCATGCGAATCTTAGCCCGTCACTCACCTTTCCAGTTGTTCCTCTGGTCCTCTTGCAGTGCCGGCGCGTGTGCCCCCACCTCCTAGGGCGTGCGCCCGCTGGAGCTCTTAGATTTAATGGGCCAGTGTGCACATAAGTATCTGCACCTTCCACTAACCCCTGCCGGATCTTTGTTGGCCCTAGGGCCAGAGAAAAAGCTTTTGTAGTCTTGCCATGCCGGGTTCCTGACCCCATTGTTCCGCTCCTGCTACGTTTCTGACTGCGCACCTGTGCCGCCTGCCCTGACCATCTGCTATCCAGACCTCGAGTTGCCGTATCCCTCCTGTGCCTCGAATCTCCTCAGCCGTCTGTGTGGTCGAGTCGTGCCAGGGGTAGAGACCTGGGTGCCTCCTGCCGCAGCAAATCCATCCCACTTTGCAGCGGGCTCTGGTGAAAACCAGTGGCACCTTAGACTCCGCTCCCTGGCACGGCCCACGTCATCTTCCACACAGGTCCAGCGGATCCACTACTACCCTGAGTGCTACAGCCTACTGCCATGAGTCATACAGTAAGGTCCGACCATGGATCCCACTGGGGTGCCTCTGCCTGATGCTTCGGATCTTTCTACCATCGTGGCTCAACAGTCCTCAACAGTTAGCTCGTCAGGCGCAACAACTGAATCAAGTGTATGCCTTGATATAACAGCTTCTTGCCGTACAGCAGCAACAACAGCAACAGCAACTGCAGCCGCAGCCTGCTCCTGTTTCTCCACCCATTCCTGCAGCTCCTTCCGGATCCAAACTTTGTTTATCCCTACCCACGAAGTATGAAGGTGATCCTAAGTTGTGCAGAGGCTTTGTGACACAGTGTTCTATGCATTTGGAGCTCATGGTGGATTGGAGCTAAAGTGGTGTTTGTGGTCAGTTTAACCCCTTAAGGATCCAGGGCGAATTCTGGTCCCCGCAGTGCACCAGGCGGGGACCAGACCGGGATGTCTGCTGAAATCATTCAGCAGGCACCCCATGCAAACCCTTGGGGGGTTCCTAAGACCGGTCACCGCAAATTGCCGGTCAATTCAGATTTGAGATTAGTGGTGATTCCGGGTCTCCGGTGACCCAGGAAAAAAGGGTGATAGGTGGCGCCCGAGACGCCACCTATCACTCTTTACTAGCAGGAGTGAGGTGGCACTGGTGCCACCTCACGATCAGCGTGATTAGTCGGACGGACCCGCCGACCAATCACCCATCCTACTGGGTGGCATCGGTGGTGGAGGGAGGGGGTGATCGGTGGAGGGGGATGTGGGGTCTTGTGTGGCGGCGGTCCCGAGCGGCGGTGGTCCTGAGCGTCGGCATGGTCCCTAGCGGTGGCGGTCCAGGTGGTCTTAGGCGGAGGGATCTAACAGCAGGAGGGAAGCGCTGTTTGCCTCCTGCTGTTGCCTAGCAACAACTCCCAGCATGCACTGCCAAAGGGCATGCTGGGAGTTGTAGTTTTGCAACAGCTGGAGGCACAACTGCAACTCCTAGCATGGCACAGCGTGGTCCGGAACGCGTGTTCACATGAATGAGTAGAGGGAGATGCAGGCAGGTGGGGATATTTAAAGCGCGCACACAAGTGCAAAATTCAAATATCCTCTTCACCCTGCATCTCCCGCTCCTCATTCAATGCAGTGCGCGAGCTGCAGTAGAGAGAGGAGACGGGCGGAAGAGAGCCCCGGCCAGGCTTCAGATGACGTCGCACCTGCCAGGGCCGCCCACTTCCTGTCCTCACCAGAGAGCTCAACTCTGAGCTCCTGCAGCAGTTCAACATAAGGTATTTTTATGGGGATTTGTAGAAATATAAAGACAGGGATAGATGTAGTTAGTGTCAGGGACAGATGGGGAGGGGGAATAGGGAAATAAAATATAGTGATAGCTACTCTTTAAGTAACAAACTCTCAGTGTTTTGCAACCAGTGTGCCTCCAGCTGTTGCATAACTACAACCCCCAGCATGCACGGACAGCCAAAGGGCATGCTGGAAGTTGTAGTAGTATTTTGGCTGTCACTGCATGCTAAGAGTTGTAGTTTTTGCAACAGCTGAAGGCACATTGGTTGCGGAAAAACTGAGAGTTTGTTACCTAACTCAGCGCAACCAGTGTGCTTCCAGCTGTTGCATAACTACAACTCCCAGCATGCATTGACAGACCATACATGCTGGCAGTGTAGTTTTGAAACAGCTGGAGGCACACTGGTTGCAAAACACTGAGTTAAATAATAAACTCTCAGTGTTTTGCAACCAGTGTGCCTCCAGCTGTTGCATAACTACAACCCACAGCATGCACGGACAGCCAAAGGGCATGTTGGGAGTTGTAGTGTTGCAAAAGCTGGAGGTTTGCCCCTGTACAGGGTACAGTCACATGGGGTTTGCAGTGAGTTTCTCGCTGCAAGTTTGAGATGCAGCAAATTTTCCGCTGCAGTTCAAACTTCCAGCGGAAAACTTGCTGTGAACCCCCGCCTGTGTGAATGTACCCTAAAAACACCACAATACACTAACACATAATAAAAAGTAAAAAAAAACACTACATATACACATTGTCCTACACAGTCCCCTACCCCTTCCCAATAAAAATGAAAACATATTGTACGGCAGTGTTTCCAAAACGGAGCCACCAGCTGTTGCAAAACAACAACTCCCAGTATTGCCGGACAGCCATTGACTGTCCATAGCTATAAAAAATAAGAAATATAGCGCTCCATGGTGTAATAAAAGAGAGACCCGTGGGGTATAAGTGCAAGTAGCAAAGAGGCTCACCTGGTGAAGTTGTTTAACCACATACACAATAATGGTGAGCGCATGTAATGTCTGCAGCCAGCCGGGCTGAACAATGGAGGATGAGAAGACAGGCTTCGGTGGAATGCCGGCTTTCAATTGGCGCAAGACATAGTCAAACCAACAGGTGGGTAAAGTGCTAGAGTCGTTTATTCTCCCAACATGCAACGTGTTTCACTGCTACAGCAGCTTCATCAGGCATGCCTGATGAAGCTGCTGTAGCAGTGAAACGCTTTGCATGTTGGGAGAATAAACGACTCTAGCACTTTACCCACCTGTTGCTTCAACTCTGTCTTGCGCCAATAAAAAAAAACGGCATTCCACCGAAGCCTGTCTTCTCATCCTCCATTGACTGTCCATGGCATGCTTGGAGTTTTGCAACAGCTGGAGGAACACTGTTTGGGAATCACTGGTGTAGAATACCCCTATGTCCACCCCTATGCAAATCCCTAATTAAGGCTTCAAATGCACATGGCACTCTCTCACTTTGGAGCCCTGTCGTATTTCAAGGCAACAGTTTAGCGCCACATGTGGGGTATTTTCGTACTGGGAGAAATTGCCTAACAAGTTTTGGAGTTTTTTTTTTCTCCTTTCACCCCTTATGAAAAGGTAAATTTGGGGTCTACTCCAGAATGTTATTGTAATAAAATTAAATTTTTTACACTAACATGCTGGTGTTGCCCCATACTTTTTATTTTCACAAGAGGTAAAAGGAAAAAAAGACCCCCAAAATTTGTGACGCAATTTCTCCTGAGTACGGAAACACCCCAAATGTGGACGTAAAATGCTCGGCGCACAACAAAGGTCAGAAGTGAGAGTGCCATGTACATTTGAGGCGATTTGCGCAGGGGTGGCTGATCGTTACATCGGTTCTGACATAAACACAAAAAAAAAAAAACACCCACATGTGACCACATTTTGGAAACTACACCCCTCACGGAACGTAACAAGGGATATAGGGAGGCTTAACACCCCACAGATGTTTCAAGAATTTTTATTAAAGTTGGACGTGAAAATGCTTTTTTTTTTTTTTTCACCAAAATGCAGTGTTATCCCAAATTTTTCATTTTCACAAGGGGTAATAGGAAAAAAGCCCCCCAAAATGTGTAACCCCCTTTCTTCTGAATATATAAATAAATATTCCATGTATGGACGTAAAGTGCTCTGCTGGAGCACTACAGGGCTCAGAAGAGGAGGAGCGCCATTGGGCTTTTGCAGAGAGAATTTGGCTGGAATTGAAGGCCATGTGCGTTCACAATGCCCCCATGGTGCCAGAACAGGAGAACCTCCCACATATGACCCCATTTTGGAAAATACACCCCTCACAGAATGTAATAAGGGGTGCATAGAGCATTTATGCCCAACTGGTGTCTGAAAGACTTTTGGAACAGTGGTCCATGAAAATGAAAAAAATTATTTTGCATTTGCACAGCCCACTGTTCTAAAGGTTTGCCAGACACCAGTGGGGCGTAAATGCTCACTGCACCCCTTATTACATTCCGTGAGGGGTGTAGTTTCTGAAATAGGGTCACATGTGGAGAGGTCCACTGTTCTGGCACCATGGGGGCTTTGTAAATGCACATGGCCCCTGACTTGAATTCCAGCCAAATTCTCTCTCCAAAAGCCCAATGGTGCTCCTTCTCTTCTGAGCATTGTAGTTCACCCGCAGAGCACTTTACATCCACACATGGGATATTTCCATTCTCAGAAGAAACAGGGACATTTGGGGGGGGGGGGGGGCATTTTCTCCTATTACCTCTTGGTAAATGGTAAATTGGAAAGAAAACTGCATTTTAGTGAAAAAAAAATTTCAATCACACATCCCACTTTAACAAAAAGTCGTCAAACCCCTGTGGGGTGTTAAGGCTCACTCTACCCCTTGTTACATTCCTTGAGGGGTGTAATTTCAAAAATACTATGCCATGTGGGTTTTTATTTTGCTGTTCTGGCATGCATAAGGAAAAACTTTAGTTCTATGTGCTTCCTCATTGTACTTCGGAGCTTCTTCTTGGTCTTCCTTGGCTTCAACAATTTGACTGGTAGTCTGTTGAATTCCCTCGCTGGGGACAGTATTGTCAAAATCACTGTCTTGTGCCAATCCAGTCTAAAGCTGTCTCTTCACTTTCTTCTGTGCCTGGTCTATCTCTTCCATATCAAGATTATTCCGATTTATTCTGCAAAAAGCAGGCCTAGACCCTGCCACCGCATCATCCCTACGACTGCCTCATTGATTTACAGACTGGAACTGTGCCTCCTCGAGGAAGAATCTACCCTTTATCTGTTCCAGAGATTCAAGCCATGGCAAAATATATCCAGGAGAACCTCCAAAAAGGATTTATCTGAAAATCCTCCTCACCTGTCGCAGTTGGTTTTTTTCTTTGTAGGGAAGAAGGAAGGTTCTCTCCGTCCTTGTATTGACTACAGGGGTCTTAATAAAATCACGATCAAAAATCGCTATCCCCACCTCTGATCTCTGAACTTTTTGATCTTCTCCTAGTTGGATTTGTGGGGAGCATATAATCTTATTCATATCTGCGAGGGAGACGAATGGAAAACGGCCTTTAACCCGAGATGGACACTTTGAGTATCTCCCGATGCCTTTTGGTCTCTGTAATGCTCCAGCTGTATTCCAAGAATTTGTCAATGATATCTTCCGAGACCTGCTCTATACGTGTGTAGTCGTTTACCTTGATGACATCTTGATTTTCTCATCCAGTTTGGAGGAGAATCGCTCACATGTCCGTCTGGTTCTACAGCGCCTACGGGAGAATGATCTTTACGCCAAACTGGAGAAATGCCTATTCGAGAGATCTAGTCTTCTGTTCCGTGGTTAAATTGTTTCTCATGAAGGCCTTCAGATGGATCCTGATATACTGACTACTGGTCTATGGGCTATTCAATGCTTTTTGCCATTCCAGATTTCTCTTCCTTGGTTGCTCCAATTGGGGCTCTCACTAAGAAGAACTCAAACCCCATGACTTCACTCGCCTTCACTTGCCTAAAGTCAGTCACCGCTCCCGTGCTAGACCTGATCCAGAGAAACCCTTTGCTTTGGAGGTAGATGCTTCATCCGTAGGAGCCGGTGCCATTCTTACCCAGAAAAATTCCAAGGGCAAGGCTGTAACCTGTGGTTTCTTTTCTAAGACTTTCTCGCCTGAAGAGAGGAACTACTGTATTGGAGATCGAGAACTCCTTGCTATTAAGCTTGCCTTGGAAGAGTGGTGACATT
This sequence comes from Hyla sarda, assembly GCF_029499605.1. Taxonomy (NCBI): domain Eukaryota; kingdom Metazoa; phylum Chordata; class Amphibia; order Anura; family Hylidae; genus Hyla; species Hyla sarda. The sequence continues at coordinate 264,262,088 of NC_079190.1, read as the reverse complement.
TATTAGAAGGTTCTTCTCATCCGGTCAGCATTTATTCAGACCATAAGAATCTCCTAAAGCTCCAGTCTGCTTAGCGATTGAACCCTTGCCAGGCTAGATGGTCTCTTTTCTTTTCCAGATTTAATTTCTTCATTAATTTACGCCCTGCTAACAAGAATGTCAGAGCCCATCCTCCAATGTCGTAGGATTGGACTCCACGCCAAATCATATTATTCCTCCCAAGCGTTTGGTTTCAGCAGCTCCTGCCGATCTTCAGCAAGTTCCCCTTGGGAAATCTTTTGTGCCTATTAAACTGAGACATAAAGTCTTGAATTGGGGCCATTCTTCTTTGCTGGCTGGTCACCCTGGAATACGGAAGACTATTCAACTTATCTCCCAGCATTACTGGTGGCCGCATCTTGAACATAATGTCACAGATTTTGTCCGTTCCTGTGTTACCTGTGCCCGTGATAAAACTCCTTGGCAGAAACCTGCGGGACTCTTACAGCCTTTGCCCTTTCCAGAAACTCCCTGGTCTCACATAGCTATGGACTTTTTTTACCGATCTTTAATAATACCTTCCTTTAATAATATAGTCATCTTGGTGGTGGTTGATCGATTTTCCAAGATGGCTCATTTTATTCCGCTTCCTGGTCTTTCATCTGCTTCACAGCTGGCGAAGCACTTTCTTCAATACATTTTTCACCTTCATGGCCTTCCAAATCATATTGTCTCGGATCGTGGAGTGCAATTCATTTCCAAGTTCTGGCGTGCTCTCTGTTCCTGTCTTGACGTCAATCTGGACTTTTCCTCTGCCTACCACCCTCAGTCCAATGGTCAGATGGAGATGGTAAATCAAATCCTGGAGAGTTACCTCCATCATTTTGTTTCAGCTGGACAAGACGATTGGGTCGACCTTCTACCTTGGGCGGAATTTTCCTACAATCATAAGAATTCTGAGTCTAAGAGGTCTTCTGCATTCTTTGTTGTTTATGGTCATCCTCCTCGTTCTCCTCTTCCTATTCCAGTCTCCTCGGGGGTGCCTGCTGTAGATGAACTGGTTCGAAACTTCTCCTCCATTGGGCAACAGACTGTGCATTCTCTGTCTCAAGCCTCCTCACGTATAAAAGCCCAGGTGGATAGAAAAAGACCTCCTCCATCCTTTTCTCCCGGTGATAAGGTTTGGCTGTCCTCCAGATACATCCGTTTCAAGATTCCCTTCTACAAGTCAGGACCTCACTTTCTAGGTCCGTTTGAGGTTTTGCAAATAATTAATCCGGTCTCCTATAAACTTGTCTTCCTTCTTCTTTACGTATTCCTAATTCCTTTCATCATTCTCTCCTCAAGCCACTTGTGACCAACCATTTTTCCCAAAAGAATGTTTTACCCTTGCCTGTCTCTGGTTTTTCAGGTGTCTGTGGAGTCAAGGAAATTCTTGGCACTAAAACCGTGAGAGGAAGACAATTCTTTTTGGCTGACTGGGAGGGATTTGGTCCAGAGGAAAGATCTTGGGAGCCGGAAGAGTATATGCTGGACCGTGATTTACTCCAGAACTTTTTGTGCCAAAAAAAAAGAGGGGGAGACCAAAGGGGGGGGGTACTATTACGTCCTGCCCTCTGGCAAGACACGCTGGCCGTGAGCGCTCCCCTGTTCTGTCTTCATCTGCCGGTTGGGCTGGGATTAGCATCGTGGGACATGCCTGCAAGCAAATCTCAGCCTGTCACTCACCTTCCCAGTCTGTTGTCCCTCCGGTCCTCATGCAGCGCGCGCTGGAGCTCTTAGATTTAAAGGGCCAGTGCGCCATTTTCTATAAGTATCTGCACCTCCCACTAATCGCTGCTGGATCTTTGTCCGAGTGCCTGAGAGAAAGTGTTTGTAGTCTTGCCTTGCCGTGTTCCTGACCCCATTATTCCGTTACCTGACCTTGCTCTTGTGCAACCTGCCTATTGACCACCTGCTATGTTCCTGACTTGCTGTGCCACCTGCCCTGACCTTCTGCTATCCAGACCTCAAGTTGCCATATCCATCCTGTGCCCTGAATCTCCTCAGCTGCCAGTGTGGTCGAGTCGTGCCAGGGGTAGCGACCTGAGTGCTGCCTGCTGCAGCAAATCCATCCCGCTTTGCAGCGGGCTATGGTGAAAGCCAACGGCACCTTAGACTCCGCTCCCTGGCATGGCCCACGTCATCTTTTACACAGGTCCAGCGGATCCACTACTATTCTGAGTGCTACAGCCTACTGCCGTGAGTCTTACAATAATCTTCAGACCAATGCCATGGCCAAGGATTGTTCCTATTTTAGTATTTCTACAATGATTAAAAAGAATAGTTCAATTCACTTTAATAACTACAACTTTATTATATCCTAAGTTTCATATCTAGACCTTTTCTCTTTTATGGTTGTGGTATATTCTCTATGAAAACACTTTCCTTTGGATTGCTATAATGTTCAACTGTATATTTCTAATTTAATGATTTTCATTGTTTGTCCTCTGCTACTGTCCGCATATTTTCTAATAAGCTTCATTAGCATTTGTGAGAGAGTTTTCTAAAATTATAAATTATTTCCTTAAATCAAGACCCTGATTTGGGTAGTGGAGTATGCTAAAAGGTTACTAGGACTTCATCTGGGAGTAGGGCTTGTTCTTGTCAAATATGTGGTGTGTCCGCTTAAAGGCTCTCTACTGGGTGATGAATCCGAGAATGTGTTGATGTCCATACCTTAAATGGTCACTGCTGTTATAACTTCCCTCCATGTGATAGCCTATGTGATTCTAAGCCTAACATAACATAACAACTCCTTACCCCCCCCCCCCCCCCAAAAAAAAAAAAAAAAAACCTGCCTGAAAATTTTGTACACTAGGTGTCTTTCTTCTTTGAAATCTGCTGTCTACTGCCTGTTGTCAGGGGAATCTGTCTAGTAACAGCTAGATACGAAAAATATACATAAAGTGGGTCAGGGTTTACCTTATAACCCAGGACAAGTATAGAACAACCACAAAGGTTCTCAGGATGTGCTTAAAATATAACCTTTAATTCATCTTATTAAAAGCTCTATTTACTAATACGTGCCTGTATTGTTCCAACACCAATAAAAAATATTATACAAAACGTGTTTCTGCCACTAAATAAGTGGTGTCATCAGGGAGGTAAGGCAATATATATATAGATAGTTATATCATGCATATACATAGTCTGTGACTATGTAGGAAGGCATAAAGTAGTAATAGGAAGGCATACATTCCTGTATAAAAGCAATAGCATGTGTTGGCTGTGGACAAAAATCTTTCCCTATGTCACATGTAGGGGAAAAATAACACAAATACTGGCTGGTATTAAAGAGCCATAGTATCCCTAACAATACCACATGCTGCCGGGAGTTACTGAAGTATGCTGTGCATAATCACAGCGTCCGTATCCATGGTTAGTGCTGTTGAATATTGGGAGAAGCAACAACCTGCAATGATGCAGGGAGCCGGAGTTGTCCAGCTCTTCTCACTAAGTGTAGCGAAGTGCTGGCGTCTTATGACCCAGAACAAAACACAGAAAGTGACTGCAGGATAAGCATGTACCCTGTGCAGGAGAGAGGAAGAGGACCTTTACTATGTACATGCAAGCTGAGTTGACATGTCAGCTGAAAATTATCCACAAAGGTAAACCAAGGCTTCCCTCCCATCTCTTACCACCCATATAAATAGCAGGACAGCAGCATGAATACCAGCATACCTATTTGTGTATGTTCACAGTGCAGAAAATGAATCCCCCCCTACCCCCCCTCTCTTTAGCTGTGTGTAACTCTTTCATTGCTGCTGCCGTTTCATGCATTTCTTCTCACATAGAACCTTGCAAATTCAATGCACCATCAATCCCATCTCCCCTCCACCGTACGATAATGTGTAAGTCATCCCCCAACACAGTGTCAGCCTGTTCAGTAAACTTTCACCAACACTGTATCATGGCATAAGAGTAAGGACTGAGTATAGTGCTTTGCCGTGACTGGCTAGGCAACAGAGAAGGAATTGCCTCTGTGTACTACTGGCAAACAGCCTGGCCCTGGTCCCACCCACTGAAATGGTGAGAATGAATAATATATGTGCACCATGGTTGGCAATTCAGGGGCTCAATAACAGCAGTGAGGGCCCAAAAATCACCTTGTCACCACTCTGAAGGTTTTACCTAACAAAACCAGGCAGGAATTTTAAAATCTTGTAAATCAACAGGAATGGTTTAATTATATCACCTGGGAAATGTAATACTGTTAAAGGGGTAGATGTGTCACAGGGATGGTAACATTATAGGGTTGAATATGTCATAATGGTGTTCTAAAACATGTGACATCTTTGCTGGCTATGCTATCAAGGGGTTGTAAGGGATATTGGTTACTGGGCCCTCCTCTGTATGCCATAAATGCATATAATGACATTAAAAAGTCAGTGGCGTAAAATAATATGGGGTGGCATCTACTTCTTTAACACTTCACAGTTTATAATGACACTGCATGAGGTCACAGGGCCAGACATCATTGCCTTGGTGACATCACTGCTAATTACATCATGTGGGAGTTGAATTGTTAGAGCTGGGCTTTTGCTCCTCTGTGAGTGTATTTATTGACTTTAAGCCATGTTATAAATTTACTGTGGCATGTCTAGTTGGTCACACAGTTACGTCGTCAGGAACCACTGGTGGTGGTTGCACACACAATAAAATATATATTGGTGGAGTATTCCACCAATGCCTAATGACTATTGCCATCCTAAAGGTAGGGTCACATGTGACATATTTTGCTACATATTTTGCTGCATATTTGCTGCTGCATATTTTCCTACCCCTTAAAGTCAATGCAGAAAAATATGCAGCAAAATACGACACGTGTGACCCTACCCTAAAGGATAAAAAAAACAAAAAAAACCTTTGTGGGTGTTTTGTCCTAGAGAAGTTTTTAATTTTTGTAAATATTTTAATACATTTAGTTTTTTTTCACTTCATTTTTAATATTTCCCAGTGTTAAACAGCAACGGGAGCTAACATGAGAATTTTTGGGAATGGAAGGGTGTATCAAGAAACTGTAAAAAAAAAGTGTGTGATCAGGGTACCCTAAGCTATTTATTAAAAAGGCAATGTCATTTTTGGGGACTTGTGACTGGTTCAAGCACATTTTAAAACTAGTGTTGAGCGGCATAGGCCATATTCGAATTCGCGAATATTCGCGAATATATGGACGAATATTCGTCATATATTCGCGAATATTCGCATATTCGCATAGTCTCGTTTTATTTTCGCATATGCGAAAATTCACATATGCTAATTAATTTTCACATACGCGAATTTTCGCATATGCGAATTTTCGCCCGCCAGTCTCACACAGTAGTATTACAGCCTTCTTTACACCACACAAGCTGGAAGCAGAGAGGGGTGATCACTGTGATGTGTACTGTGAAAAAAAAAAAAAAAAAACGAATATTCGTAATTACGAATATATAGCGCTATATTCGCGAAATTCGCGAATTCGCGAATATGCGATATTCGCGAATAATATTCGAATTGCGAATATTCGTGAGCAACACTATTTAAAACAACAAAAATTCTAAAATGTAACAAAATGCTTGTGGAGGCAGGATACATTTTGGGAGGGAGTACAGTTTTTTTCCCCCCTATGAAAACACAGAAAAAATATTCAGACAAGCAGCAGTGGCAAAAGGACTTATTTATTTTTATAAGTATAATACCTGGCTGCCCGAGCATGGAGGTGAACATGGGGCTAGGCCATAGGCCTCATTTATCTATATAAAGTAACACACAGACTTATCACAGCTATGATGAATCAAACTTACAACACAATAGTACTATTGTAGCATTCCAATGGGTGCGGACCCGATGTGCCACATATCACTCCAGAATGCGGAAGCTGATCTTAGCTGCAGGGAAACACCAGGTTTCTACCACAAGAGTGGTCCCGGTTAAGTGGCAGCTGGCCAAGCAGGCCAGAATGCCTAGGTGCCAAGCACCTGGGATACAGGCAGGTGAAGCAAGGTGATGCTAGATGGCATAAGTGCCAAAGACTGACTGGGTGTTTAAGCAGTGCTGGTGCTGTGACACAGCAGAACTGTATAGCACAGGTGTAGCTAGATGAATAGAGCTGCTAGAAGGCAGAGGCATGGTTAGGGTTGCAAATATTTTCCAGGCGAGGCAGGCAGGTACATAAGGATGAGGCTAGAGACAGCGTCAGGAAACAGGCAATAGTCTGGAATACAGGAATACAGCAGATACAAACAGCAGCAGAACCTTCGCTTATGGTAAACCAAAATGTTTCTCTGATAAGGAATGGAGGGCGGAGTACCCTTAAATAGATAAATCTGAAGTAAGCGGGGAAATGCAGTATGTGCTGGCGGCTGCCAATTGCCAATGTTACAACTTTGTTTGGTTCAGTAGAACTGTAGGGATTTTACAGACAGAATACAGTAAAACATACCATGGGTACAACACACCCATTTGAATTAGGAATGAATCTGGTTCAGAGACTGGAGCATCATCTGTTTAATTCCCTACTTTATCATTATTTATTTATTTTTTTAATCCACAGTTCAGCGAGAATTCACACTGCTGACTGCACCAGTGACAGAAGACTTTCCCTGAAGCTAAAGCAAGTCCCTTTAAATTTGACTCTAATATTCTGAAACGATTATGTAACAATCATGTGTGAATCTCAAGTTTCAAACTCTGATTCCTGGGTAATTTGTTGTCATTAACCTAATAACCACAGTGTTTCATTCTTTCTTTTTCCCTTCATTTTTAAGACACAAAGCTGAATTTTTTTTCACTCCTGGACTAATTAAAGCCATGCTGATTTATCCTTGAATGAAATCCAACATTTTCTCCCTGGAGCATAATATTTTTGCTTCTAGTTAATTGAATTCAATGTGCTGTTTATGATGTATTTTTAAGAACCTCTTAAATACAAACTTGGATTGCTCTGTTCATTAATTTTGAATTTCATCTAGTTGGAAACACAGTTTTATCTGTGGGGAAGGATGGTGGATATCAATTGGTAATTTTAATAAAAATCCAACTGCTTTTTAATAACTGAAGTTAAAAGACAGCAGTTATTATCGCCGGCTAATTAAAACAATACGCAGTTAAACTGGTGTCTTTATAGCTATTGCCAAAAAGCAACATATTTCTGCTGCGTTCTTCTTTGTTTATTTCTAGTTCTAATAAACTGTATCTGTTAAAAAAGTTAATATTATTACACGATTTAGCAAATAATTGTTTGGATTGAGTGGGGTGGGGAGGGGGAGATATAATACCATATATGGAATGTATTACAAAATATATATTTTGTTTTAGCTCTTATGCCCTATATTTTTTTAAAGTAAAAAATAAGTTCCTTGTCGTACCCTATTAACATATTGGAATACATTGATGCAATATCACAACTTAAGGCATCCTTGTGCTAAGGTTGTTTCATCTCAATGTCTCCTTTCCTTAGGTATTATTATTGTTCTAATTTAGAACAATAGTATACTGTCAGTGGTCTGCTCCTGCAAGCGTACTATGTTTCCTGGTAGGCATAGCCACTGGGTTATCTATACTGTCTACAATCCTGGCTGTACTTGCTAATGCTGCTCCATTGCTATTTCTCCTCCTGCCTGGAGGTTACACTCCCTCTCTACCACTCCAGCAAATGCACCCAAATCATTCCTAATACAATTGCTTACTGGCATCTCCCATATCAACTTCCATAGCAACTCTTAAATCCACTGTACCAAGATCCATGCGCAAGGTTCCTTGTAGTTCCAATAAAAGGAGAACTGTAGTGCAATATAACATATCCCCTATTTGAAGGTCCGACCGCTGTGGCCCCCGCGATCTCCTGTGCGGGGCAATCTGCAGGAAGCACCGTGTTGTCCCCAGCAGGAAGCCACGGCAGACGCGTCCCCTCCATGTATCTCTATGGGATACATGGAGGGGGCATGCCGGCCACCACGTCATGCGGGGACGAAACGCCCCCTTCCCGCATACTGCAGCAGCCCTGTACAGGAGATCGTGGGATGGGGGGGTCCCAATGGTCGGACGCCCCCCCCCCCCCTCGCGATCTATATCTTACCCCCTCTCCTTCAGATAAGGGACAAGTTATATTGCACTACAGTTCTCCTTAAAGGAGTTTTGTGCTACTACTCTACTACTCTGCATTATGAGTTTGACCACTTATAAAGACCCTTTGGTGGTGGTGGGGGGCGGTAGGTTAGGACCAATACTTAGCCACTAGCCCCTTTTACTTAGTTTCCGACTCTGTGGTGCTGTCGCTCTCAGTTGGCGACCACAATGTCTGAGTACACTGCCAATGCTCGCACGCGACTTGCAGCACAGTCTGTGTCTGCTCGTACCGGCGTATTGCTGCTTCGTGGGACCTTACCCTAACAGAGTGTTGTGGTCCTGTTCTCTGATTTGTGCAGATGACACTGTGCAAGAAAAAGGAACTGAACATTTTATCCTATGTTATTTACCTTTATAAAAGAGGTGCTGTTTTTTGGTTGGAACATTTAGTCATGTATATCCTTTTTAATAACAATCTAAAAAATAGTTCTATAGCTTCTAATTCTGAAAACTTTATACCACTGTTCTCAGGGACATGGGTATATTATACAAATCCATGAAAAAAAAAATCTCCAGTAAATATTTCTATTTCTAAGGTTGTTTTTTTTAAAATCATTTATCAGCACTTGTGGAGCATTGCCAGAACAAACTTGCTATGAGTTGCCAACAGCTGACTATACATTTCCCTGTCCATGGTGCTGAAGAGACTTCTGGGGCACAAAAATATCTCTGGAATAAACCAACTATTATCATTACATTATATTGACAAAAAGCAAATGTCTGGATATCACGTTGTCTTTCTTCCTTCTTACTATTATACTATACAGCTGTAACACACATCCAAAAATGTATAATATAGAACTGTAGTACACACCTATACATATTTTAGAAATAACAAAACATATCTATCATGATATCATTACATTTAGAGATGAGCGAATCGAAGCTGACGAATCCGAATTCGTTACGAATTTCTGGAAAAATTGCTTCATTAAATCGCTTCATTAAACTCCATTTAGTGCGGTCCAGGCTCCAGGGCATCTAAAATTGTGGATCCACATGTGAGGACATGGGGCAAGGAACTCTAGGAAGTTGGTAACAACGGTAGGTGGGATGACCCTGAATCGCATGCAGGACACAGCCTATCAGCAGCCAGTCACCCCTGTGATGTCACAGCCCTATATAATCGGCAGCCATATTGCAGACAGTCACTTCATTCATTACACTGCAGAGAGATAGGATGGACAGCCTGTGTGTGTTACACAGAAAAGCATTTTCCAGTAGTGTTTCACCTCTTAGTCACATTAGCTTTCTGGTGGACAGAGAGCAGTGCTTTTTTTTTCCACTGAAAAGGATTTTTACTGCAGCCAATCACCTCCCAGTCACTTTCTGCAGCATTGTATTACAGAGAGGGGCAGATAGCTGTGAGTTGCCTCATACATTTCAACAAGCTGCCTCAACTTCATAAACCTTAGCAGAGGAGGAAGGAATACATTTTCAGTGCAATTCTGTGTCTTTGTTCCACAACAAATTAGCTGGTTATACTAGTCTGTAGACGGTATAATACCCAGCAGTCCTGTTATGATTCGGCAGGCTGGAGGTGGATCCTCTGTGTCAGAGAGGGATTGGCGTGGACCGTACCGTTGGACCGGTTCTAAGTTGCAACTGGTATTCACCAGAGCCCACCGCAAAGTGGGATGGTCTTGCTGCGGCGGTAGCAACCAGGTCGTATCCTCCGGTAACGGCTCAACCTCTCTGACTGCTGAGACAGGGGCGGTACAAAAGGACAAGGCAAGTGCAAGGTCGGACATAGCAGAAGGTCAGGGCAGTCAGCAAGGGTCGTAGTCAGGTGCAACAGCAGAAGGTCTGGAACACAGGCTTGGGACATACACTAAATGCTTTCTCTGGCACAAGGCAACAATATCCGGCAAAGCAGTGAAGGGGAAGTGAGGTTATATGAGCAGGGAGCAGGTGGAGGCTAATTAGACTGATTGGGCCAGGCACCAATCATTGGTGCACTGGCCCTTTAAATCTTAGAGAGCTGGCGCGCGCACGCCCTAGAGAGCGCCGCGCGCGCCAGAACGTGACAGCCGGGGACCGGGACAGGTAAGTGGCTTGGGATGCGATTCGCGAGCGGGCGCATCCCGCTATGCGAATCCCATCTCCGTCGTGAGTGTCAGTGCAGCGCTCCCGGTCAGCGGGTCTGACCGGGGCGCTGTAGAGAGGAGAATGCCGTGAGCGCTCCGGGGAGGAGCAGGGACTCGGAGCGCTGGGCGTAACAGTACCCCCCTTAGGTCTCCCCCTCTTTTTGTCTCCTTGTCCCTTCAAATGAGACGAGAACATAGGGGGCGACTTTTGAGTTTCCTTCCGGAAAAAAGTCCTGGGAAGCAACATCAGCGGCAGGCAATGCAGAAGAAGTGGAAATGGGGAGGGGGGGGGCAGAGGGTGAAGCTTGTCACGGGGCAGAGTGTTACCAGGAAGGGGGCTATGAGGAGCAGATGTGAGGCATCGTTTGTGACAAGCAGGACCCCAATTCTTGATCTCCCCGGTGGTCCAGTCAAGGGTGGGAGAATGACGTTGGAGCCATGGCAGACCAAGGAGGACTTCAGAGGTGCAGTTGGGCAGAACAAAAAATTTAATTTTCTCGTGATGCAGTCCAATGCTCATAAGCAGGGGTTCTGTGCGGTAACGCACAGTGCAGTCCAATTTTACTCCGTTGACCGAAGAAATGTAGAGCGGCTTGACGAGACGGGTCACCGGGATGCAGAACCTATTAACCAAAGAGGCCAGAATAAAATTTCCAGCAGAACCGGAGTCCAAGAAGTTCACAGCTGAGAAGGAGGAGTTGACAGAAGGAGCAATCCGCACGGGCACAGTGAGACGTGGAGAAGCAGAATTCACACCAAGGGACGCCACTCCCATTAGAACAGGGTGAGTGCGTGCGTTTCCCAGACGCAGAGGACGAATAGGGCAGTCCACTAGGAAATGTTCAGTACTAGAGCAGTACAGGCATAAGTTTTTATCTCTGCGACGAGACCTCTCTTCATGGGTCAGGCGAGACCGATCCACTTGCATAGCCTCCTCGGCGGGAGGCACAGGGGTGGATTGCAAAGGATACTGTGAGAGAGGTGCCCAGAGATCAAGGTCCTTTTCCAGGCGGAGCTCCTGGTGTCTTTCAGAAAAACGCTTGTCGATGCGGGTGGCCAAAAGGATAAGTTCAGACAGGTTAGCTGGAATTTCTCGTGCGGCCAGTACATCCTTGATGTTGCTGGATAAGCCTTTCTTGAAGGTCGCGCAGAGAGCCTCATTGTTCCAGGCTAGCTCTGAGGCGAGGGTACGAAACTGGATGGCGTATTCGCCTACGGAAGAAGTTCCTTGGACTAGGTTTAGCAGAGCAGTCTCGGCAGAGGAGGCCCGGGCTGTCTCCTCGAAGACACTACGGACTTGAGCGAAGAAGGACTGGACTGTGGCTGTGGCAGGATCATTGCGGTCCCAGAGCGGTGTGGCCCAAGACAAGGCCTTTCCAGACAGAAGACTAACTACGAAAGCCACCTTAGACCCTTCTGTAGGAAATTGGTCCGACAACATCTCCAAATGTAGGGAACATTGAGACAGGAAACCACGGCAGAGATTAGAGTCCCCATCAAATTTGTCCGGCAGAGACAAGCGGAGGCTAGGAGCGGCGACTCGCTGGAGAGGAGGTGTGGGAGCAGGCGGAGGAGATGGTTGCTGCTGTAGCAGTGGCAGAAGTTGCTGTAGCATGGCAGTCAACTGCGACAGCTGCTGTCCTTGTTGGGCGATTTGTTGGGATTGCTGGGCGACCACCGTGGGTAGGTCAGCGAGACTTGGCAGCGGCACCTGAGCGGGATACATGGCCGGATCTACTGTTATGATTCGGCAGGCTGGAGGTGGATCCTCGGTGTCAGAGAGGGATTGGCGTGGACCGTACCGGTGGACCGGATCTAAGTTGCTACTGGTATTCACCAGAGCCCGCCGCAAAGCGGGATGGTCTTGCTGCGGCGGTAGCAACCAGGTCGTATCCACCCGTAACGGCTCAACCTCTCTGACTGCTGAGACAGGCGCGGTACAAAAGGACAAGGCAAGAGCAAGGTCGGACGTAGCAGAAGGTCAGGGCAGGCAACATAACAAGTCCATTGCTAATAGTGTTTGACAGAGAGCAATTTTGGGTTTAGTACAAAGCTTTTGTGGGCTTTATCAGTGTTGTGTACTGCTGGTGAGCAAAGATACGTTTTTTTAAGCGTGCTGTAGCGCATTTTTCTATCCTCACAAGTGCTTACCACATACCTACATCTAAAAGTAGTGTACTATTGTGTACCTGTTAATCTGTCAAGGGCCTAGATACTGTGAAAGGACAGCCAAAATAATCACTGGCTGGTGTTTTACTCTAATAAGTTTTTTTAAGCATATTGTAGCGCATTTTTCTGCCCTCTTGTATAAATGGTCTGCTGGTTATACTAGTCTGTAGACGATATAATAAATACCCAACAGTCCATTCCTAATAGTCTGTGAGAGAGTGCAATTTTGAGTTTAGTACACAGCGGCTGTGTGCTGCAGCACTGTTGTGTACTGCTGGTGTTGTGTAAAAATACGTATTTTTAAGCGTACTGTAGCATATTTTTCTGCCCTCGTGCGTACCATATACCTACATCTAAGTAGTGTACTATTTTGTACCAGGTAATCTGTCAAGGGTCTTAATACTGTGAAAGGACAGCCAATAGATTACACCTGCTGCTGTTCTAGACAAATACTGTTTTAAGCGTATTGTACTCCCCTCTTATACACAATAAGTAATGTCAGGCAGAGAAGTGCCAGGACGTGCACAGAGGAGTAGCAGAGGTCTAAATTTATCAGCAGAGTATGGGCGTGTGGCAGCCGAAGTCGCAGCGAGAGGTCTGAGCTCCTGGTGTCAGCCAGCATTCGTGTCTCGACCAGCAACCCAGCAGCCGTGATTGATTGGATCACTCGGTCATCCACTTCATCCCAAGTGACATCTGACACCCCCAGTCAACATTCGGTGGGTTCCTCAGACTCAACTCTCAGTTGGCAGGGCCCTCATGCTGCTGCGGCCACCTCCAGGCTCTGTCATTGTGCTGCTCTATGGTCTCCTCATGCTAATGCTACCACCTCCAGGCTCTGTCATTGTGCTGCTCTATGGTCTCCTCATGCTAATGCTACCACCTCCAGGCTCTGTCATTGTGCTGCTCTATGGTCTCCTCATGCTAATGCTACCACCTCCAGGCTCTGTCATTGTGCCGCCACGTGGTCTCCTCATGTTGATGCTGCCATCTCTAGGCTCTCTCATTGTGCTGCTCTATGGTCTCATCATGCTAATGCAACCACCTCATCACTCTGTCATTGTTGCACCATATGGTCTCCTCCTGCTGATTATACCAACTCCAGGTTCTTTCATTGTTCCACCATATGGTCTCATCATGCTGACACTGCCACCTCCAGGCTCTCTAATTGTACTACTCTATGGTCTCCTGATGCTGCCACTTCCAGGCTCTCTCAATGTGCTGCTCCATGGTCTCCTCATGCTGATGCTACCACCTACTCGCTCTGTCATTGTGCCACCATATGGTCTCCTAATGCTGATGCTACCACCTTCAGGCACTGTCATTGTGCCACGATATGGTCTCCTCATGCTGAATCTCCCACCTTCAGGCTCTCAAATTGTGCTGCTCTATGGTCTCCTCATGCTGATGCTGCCACCTCCAGGCTCTCTAATTGTGCTGCTCTATGGTCTCCTCATGCTGATGCTTCCAATTCCATCCTCTCTCATTGTGCTGCCATGGATACTGCAAAAAAAAATTAAGGTGCTGGTCCCCAGTTTCAGAAATCCTTCTGCATTATATCACAAGTAAGTATTGAGGATATGCATTAGCTAAAACTTAACTTTTCTTAGGATAAAATGTATGGACCCCAATTTTTTTTTTAAATCTAACAAAAGGAAAGGTGTGCAAAAAGCACCATGTGCCACCAATGCCACAAAGTATTTATGCAATGCAAAGACCTCTTAAAGGTGGAAGGGAACAACGTGTGGTCCATTGTAACAGGTGGGGGTAAAAACTTCCCCTGTAAGGCCCTACTCTCACACTATTAATTCCCTTCTTGGCAAGTGTTACTCATCCTAAAAAGGGCAGCCTCACACAGGAACCTCTCCCTATTTCCAACTAAAAACTATGGGAAATGGCAGTGTTTTTAGGTGTAGATGGGAAAGGTTCCTGTGTGGAGCCGCCCTTTGTAGGACGAGTAGGGCATTACAGGGGACGTTTTTACCCACACCTGTTACAATGGACCATACGTTGTTCCCTTCCACCTTTTAGAGGTCTCTGCATCGCATAACTATTTGGTGGTATTGGTGGCTCATGGTGTTTTTTTGCACACCTTTACTTTTTTTTTTAGATAAAAAAAAAATTGAGTCCATATATTTTATCCTAAGAAACATTAAGTTTTAGCTAATGCATATCCTCAATACTTACTTGTGCACACCAATACTTTGACAAAAAAGACCGTTTTCCTCTACCTACCTGCCTCAGCTACTATTCTGATCCTTATATCCTCCTGATGCCACACATCTGATTCCAAGTTTTCCTTCTTTCACCCACCTTCATCACCGGGTACTGGTATTAATACCCACCACCCCACTCTACCAAAGTGTACCAAAGAGCACGGCAGCGCTGACATGTGGAGCTGTAGCTAAGGTCATGGACAATACATATCCTTTACGGCCCACTGGGTAAATGTAGTTCCTGCACAGCCACAACAGCAACTTGGACAGGTCACGCCGCTTCTGTCTCCACGCTTTAAGGCCGTGCGTCCTGCGACAGTGTGCGACTCTGCCTCCTCATCCTCCACCCTGTCCCATAGTCACTGTCAGGATCTGGATGGGTATGCAGTGAGGATACTGGTGGTGGATCCTCTGTGTCAGTGGGGTTATGACGTGGGCTGTACCAGGGGAACAGAGTCTAAGGGGTTACTGGTTTTCACCAGAGCCCGCCACAAAGCGGGATGGACTTGCAGCGGCAGGTAACCCCCAGGTCGTTCCACCTGATAGCGACTCAACCCCAGCTGACGGCTGAGACAGGCGCGGTACAAGGGATAAGGCAAGAGCAAGGTCGGACTTAGCAGAAGGTCAGGGCAGGCAGCAAGGATCGTAGTCAGGGACAACAGCAGAGGGTCTGGAACACTGGCTTGGAACATACACAAGAACGCTTTCACTGGCACTGAGGCAACAAGATCTGGCGATACCAGGAAGGGGAAGTGGGTTTTTATAATGAGGACACAGGTGAATGTACTGATTGGGCCAGGCGCCAATCAATGGCTCACTGGCCCTTTAAATCTCAGAGAGCCGGTGCACGCACGCCCTAGGGATCGGGGCCGTGCGTGCCGGGACTGAGCCGACGGAGGACGGGACAGGTGAAGGGATTGGGATGCGAGCCGCGGGCGGGCGCGTCCCGCTACGTGGGTCGCATCCCAGCCGGAGACACTGATGCAGCGCTCCCGGTCCGTGGGTCTGACCGGGGCGCTGCATGGAGGTGAACGCCGCGAGCGCTCCGGGGAGGAGCAGGGACCCAGAGCGCTCGGCATAACAGTACCCCCCCCCCCTGGGTCTCCCCCTCTTTTTGGAGCCCAGGAACCTGTGAATGAGCTCCTTGTCGAGGATATTATCCTCAGGTTCCCAAGACCTCTCTTTGGGGCCACAATTCTCCCAATCTACGAGAATATTTTTTTACCTCTGACCACTTTGGAAGCGAGGATTTCCTTTACAGCGAAGACATCAGAGGAGCCAGAGACAGGAGCTGGAGCGACAACCTTGGGGGAGAAGCGGTTAAGAACGAGAGGTTTGAGAAGTGAAACATGAAAGGAGTTAGGAACATGGAGAGAAGGGGGAAGAAGAAGTTTGAGAAGCGGATATACTTGGCAGAGAGCCACACTTTGTCCCCAGGAGCGAAGACAGGAGGCGTTCTTCTCTTCTTATCGGCATGTCCCTTCATACGAGACGAGGCCAGTAGGAGCGACTTTTGAGTCTCCTTCCAGATAACAGAGAAGTCCCGGGTAACTTCATCTAGAGCAGGCAATCCAGAAGAAGTGGGAATGGGGAGGGGGGGGGGGCAGAGGGTGAAGGCTGTACACCACAAAGAACGGGGATTTGGCAGAGGATTCAGAATTTTTGAAATTGTATGAGAATTCAGCCCAGGGTAGAAGGTCGACCCAATCGTCTTGGCGGGAGGAGACAAAATGATGCAAATAGTCACTAAGAATCTGGTTAACTCTCTCTACTTGTCCATTGGATTGGGGATGATAGGAGGACGAGAAATTTAATTTGATTTTTAATTGGTTACAGAGAGCTCTCCAAAATTTCGACACAAATTGAACGCCTCTATCCGAGACGATATGTGTGGGTAGAAAAATATGCAGAAAAAATTGCTTCACCAATTGTGGCGCAGAAGGAAGACCTGGAAGCGGAATGAAATATGTCATTTTGGAGAAACAATCAACGACCACCCAGATGACGGTGTTGCCATGGGATACAGGCATATCTGTAATAAAATCCATGGCAATTTGGGACCATGGCTGCTCAGGAACGGGTAAAGGAAGGAGGAGTCCAGCAGGCTTCTGGCGAGGGGTTTTATCCCGGGCTCAAACTGTACAGTCCCGAATTAAATCAGTGACGTCACCCTCCAGTGTAGGCCACCAATATAAACGAGAAATAAGCTGGATGGACTTCTTGATTCCAGCATGGCCAGCAAGGTGAGAGGAATGTCCCCATTTGAGGATCTTGAGGCGCTGGTGTGGAGGGACAAAGGTCTTTCCAGGAGGAGTTTGTCCAATAGAAGCTGGAGCAGAGGAGACCAGGCACTCAGGAGGTACAATATGCTGCAGAGGGACTTCAGATTCGGTGGCATCAGAGGAACGTGAAAGGGTGTCAGCCCTGACGTTTTTGTCTGTGGGACGAAAGTGAATCTCGAAGTTAAAGCGGGCAAAAAACAACGACCACCTAGCCTGGCGAGGATTCAGATGCTGGGCAGACTGGAGGTACGAGAGATTCTTGTGGTCAGTATAAATGACAATGGGGTGTTTGGAACCCTCCAATAGATGCCTCCATTCTTCGAGTGCTAACTTGATGGCTAGAAGTTCACGATCTCCAATGGAGTAATTTTTTTCTGCCGGAGAGAAGGTTTTAGAAAAGAAACCACAAGTAATATTACGTCCGGTAGAGTTTTTTTTGGAGAAGTACGGCTCCGGCTCCGACTGAGGAGGCGTCCACTTACAGCAAGTAAGGTTTCGATGGATCAGGTCTGGACAGCACTGGAGCAGAAGCGAAGGCAGTTTTGAGGCGATTGAAGGGTTGGCATTCTTAATGGTCAAGGCCACAATAGGGGCAACAATGGTGGAAAAATGGGGAATAAACTGTCGGTAGTAGTTGGCAAATCCCAGAAAGCGTTGGATAGCACGGAGTCCAGAAGGGCGTGGCCAATCTAAAACCGCTGACAGTTTGTCTGGATCCATTTGAAGTCCCTGACCAGAGACTATGTAACCTATGAAAGGAAGAGATTCACATTCAAAGAGACATTTTTCCATTTTGGCATACTGGTGATTTTTGCAGAGTCTCTGGAGCACTAGGTGCACATGACGACGGTGTTCCTCTAGACTAGAGGAGAAAATCAAGATGTCGTCCAGGTACACCACAACACAGGTATATAACAAGTCCCGAAATATGTCATTAACGAAGTCCTGGAAGACTGCAGGAGCGTTGCAGAGCCCAAAGGGCATAACAAGATATTCGAAATGTCCGTCTCTGGTATTGAATGCGGTTTTCCACTCATCCCCTTTCCTGATGCGAATAAGATTATATGCGCCTCTTAAGTCCAATTTAGTGAAAATATTGGCGCCACGAAGACGGTCAAAGAGTTCAGAGATCAAAGGCAGGGGATAGCGGTTTTTGATGATGATTTTATTTAAACCGCGGTAGTCAATGCATGGCCGTAGGGAACCGTCTTTTTTAGAAACAAAGAAGAACCCCGCTCCAGCAGGGGATGAGGACTTTCAAATGAATCCTCTCTTTAGATTTTCCTGGATATAGTCGGACATGGCTTGAGTCTCTGGGGCGGACAGAGGGTAGATCCTGCCCAGGGGGGGAGTAGTACCAGGAAGGAGGTCAATAGGGCAGTCATAAGGCCTATGAGGTGGTGAAATCTCTGCTTGTTTTTTACAGAAAACATCGGCAAAGTCCTGGTAGGCCTTGGGAAGACCTGGTATAGGTGGAGCCACAGGGGTTTGACAAATGGGAGCAGATGTGAGGCAATGTTTGTCACAAGATGAACCCCAACTCTTGATCTCCACGGTGGTCCAGTCAAAGGTAGGAGAATGACGTTGGAGCCATGGCAGACCGAGGAGGATTTCAGAGGTGCAGTTGGGTAAGACAAGAAATTCTATTTTTTCGTGATGCAGTCCAATGCACATAAGCAGGGGTTCTGTGCAGTAACGCACAGTGCAGTCCAATTTTTCTCCGTTGACTGAAGAAATGTAGAGCGATTTGATGAGACTGGTCACTGGGATATTGAACCTATTAACAAAAGAGGCCAAAATAAAATTTCCTGCAGAACCGGAGTCCAAGAAGGCCACAGCTGAGAAGAAGGAGTTAGCAGAAGGAGAAATCCGCACAGGCACAGTGAGACGTGGAGAAGCAGAATTCACACCTAGAGCTGTCTTACCTTTGTGAGGTAATGGAGTGCGTCTCTCCTAACTTGGAGGGCGGATAGGACAGTCTTTTAGGAAGTGTTCGGTACTAGCACAGTACAGGCATAGATTCTCATTACGCGGCGAGTCCTCTCTTGTAGGGTCAGGCAGGACCGATCCACTTGCATAGCCTCCGCAGGAGAAGGCACAGGAACAGATTGCGGTGGACTAGAGAAGAGAGGAGCCGGGGAGAGAAATCGCCTGGTGCGAACAAGATCCTTTTCCTGTCGGAGCTCCTGGTGTCTTTCAGAGAAACGCATGTCAATGCGGGTGGCCAAATGGATAAGTTCAGACATGTTAGCAGGAATTTCTCGTGCGGCCAGTACATCCTTGATGTTGCTTGATAAGCCTTTCTTGAAGGTCGCGCAGAGGGCCTCATTGTTCCAGGATAATTCTGAGGCGAGGGTACGAAACTGGATGGCGTATTCGTCTACGGAAGAACTTCCTTGGACTAGGTTCAGCAAAGCAGTCTCGGCAGAGGAGGCCCGGGCTGGCTCCTCGAAGACACTACGAACTTCAGCGAAGAAGGACTGGACAGTGGCAGTGACAGGATCATTGCGGTCCCAGAGCGGTGTGACAAGGCCTTTCCAGACAGGAGACTAACCACGAAAGCCACCTTAGACCGTTCTGTTGGGAATTGGTCCGACATCATCTCCAAGTGTAGGGAACATTGAGACAGGAAACCACGGCACCGTTTAGAGTCCCCATCAAATTTGTCCGGCAGGGACAGGCGGAGGCTAGGAGCGGCCACTCGCTGCGGAGGAGGTGCAGGAGCTGGCGGAGGAGATGGTTGCTGAAGCTGTGGCAGAAGTTGTTGCAGCATGACGGTCAGTTGGGTCAGCTGCTGTCCTTGTTGCGCTATCTGTTGAGATTGCTGGGCGACCATCGTGGTAAGGTCAGCGACAACTGGCAGCGGGACCTCAGCGGGATCCATGGCCGGATCTACTGTCAGGATCCGGATGGGTATGCAGTGAGGATACTGGTGGTGGATCCTCTTTGTCAGTGGGGTGATGATGTGGGCCGTACCAGGGGAACAGAATCTAAGGGGTTACTGGTTTTCACCAGAGCCCGCCGCAAAGCGGGATGAACTTGCAGCGGCAGGTAACCCCCAGGTCGTTCCACCCGATAGCGACTCAACCCCAGCTGACGGCTGAGACAGGTGCGGTACAAGGGATAAGGCAAGAGCAAGGTTGAATGTAGCAGAAGGTCAGGGCAGGCAGCAAGGATCGTAGTCAGGGGCAACAGCAAAGGGTCTGGAACACTGGCTTGGAACATATACAAGAACGCTTTCACTGGCACTGAGGCAACAAGATCCGGCGATACCAGGAAGGGGAAGTGCGTTTTTATAAATCGGAGAGCCGGCGCTTGTGCGCCCTAGGGAGCGGGGCCGCGCGTGCCGAGACTGAGCCGACGGAGGACGGGACAGATGAGGGGATTGGGATGCGAGCCGCGGGCGGGCGCATCCCGCTACGTGGGTCGCATCCCCGCCGGAGACACTGATGCAGCGCTCCCGGTCCGCGGGTCTGACCGGGGCACTGCATGGAGGTGAACGCCGCGAGCGCTCCGGGGAGGAGCAGTCACCCCAAGGAGAACTCGTCTTTCCACGAAAAATGTGAATAGACTGACCTTTGTGAAAACTCTGATGCAGAGTTGATTAACCATGGTGCCACACCAACACTTCACAAATGTGGATAGTGCCA
Source organism: Hyla sarda (assembly GCF_029499605.1). Classification (NCBI taxonomy): domain Eukaryota; kingdom Metazoa; phylum Chordata; class Amphibia; order Anura; family Hylidae; genus Hyla; species Hyla sarda. The sequence continues at coordinate 264,241,554 of NC_079190.1, read as the reverse complement.
AAAAGATTTAAGGTGCTGCTCCCCAGTTACAAACATTCCTCTGCATCAGACCTTTTTTCACCCACTTTCATCGCCGGGTACTGGTATTGCCACCCACCGTAACACTCTGTCACTGGGTCACTTTCAGGACTCCTGATGCTGCTATTGCCAACTCCAGGCTGTCTCATTTGGCCACTATATGGTCTCCTCATGCTTCCCCATCTCCGGGCTGTGCCATTCAGCCACTATATGGTCTCCTTAATGCTTCAGACAACTCCAGGCTGGGCCATTCAGCCACTATATGGCCTCCTCATGCTGCCACCAACTCCAGGCTGTGCCATTCAGCCACTATATGTTCTACTCATGCTGCCACCAACTCCAGGCTGTGCCATTCAGCCACTATATGGTTTACTGATGCTGATGGGCCTGGGACATTACCTAAACATATTTTATGGTAGCACTAGCTACCATAAATCTTCAAATTTAATTTTAAAATTAATCTTTTAATCTTAGGGATTGTGAAGCCTTATTGTCTACATATGCTGCCGTAAACTCCAGGCTTATGCCACCATATGGTCTCCTTATTCTGTTGGCACCTTAAATTAAAAATACCTTTAATCTTCTCTATTGTGAGGCCCTATAATCTTGTCAGGCTGTTGCCACCTCCAGATTGGGTCGTTCTGCCAGATTATGGTCTCCTCATGCTGCTGCCACGTCGAGGCTCTGACATTGTGATACCATGTGACTCCTTGTTAGATTGGGTTTTGTGGTCATACAGTATTAGTTCAATGTAAACATTGGGACATTAAACTTGGGAATCTAATATAAATCTTAAATTTAAATAAAAAAAAAAATCGATGTAATATTTTCAAGACTGAGGCCCTATTGTCGTCTAGTCATATTACCTGTGGAATTATCACATGAATCCAATGAAACAGCATGGAGCGATGACAATGAACTATAACTGATTAAATGAAACATTCACACTTTCATGGTCAGAGCGGCGCTGAGAGGCAGGGTCTGGAACAGGGGGTATCTCACCTGGCAGAGGACCGCTAGCTCGATGCTCACCAGAATGGGTACTCAAAAAATTCAAATAAATTCAAATTACATAAATAATCTTTTCATTCTCTTCAGTTTTGACACCATATGGTCTCCCTTCTGCCACATCGATGCTCTGCAGCAGTGTTTATAATAGCAATGCCTGTAATCTGCATGTCATACTGAATAACACTATTATTTCACTAACACAGTACACTCCCTATGCGTGTTAGGAAAAGGCAAAGTGCTCTACACCCCTATTGAGGCTCTCTGTAGGCCAGAAATAGCAGTTTTTAACAGTGATTCACCGCAAATAAATTCAGTCTGAAACTAATTTTTTCAGAAAATTTGGCGAATCGACCAAATCAAATTCTTCAAAAGTTCGCCCGTCTCTAATTAAATTATATCAACTAAAAGCAAATGTCTGGATATCATGTTGTTCATCTCCACATTACTCTATAATAACATAGTTAGTATGGTCGAAAAAAGATATACGTCCATCAAGTTCAACCAAGGAATTGAAGGGAAAGGGTATAAAAGGGATAAAGGGGAAGGGATGTTATCCTATTTCTGCATAAGCAATGTTATTGTTTTAATGTACAGTATAATGTACAGTTCAAGTACACACCCAAAAATATACTAGAAATAACAAGAAGTATCTATCACTCATGATATGGCACTACATTACATATACTACACATCAGGTGTGAAGAAAATTATTGGTATTGTTTTGTTTTTAATACATTTTCATGTTTCTTGAGTTTTTGTTAGATTTACATATTTCTATCATTCTAATATATAATATATAATAATATATTATAATATATAATATAATATCTCATGGACACTATGGGCTCATCTATACATATTATACCTATAGCTAAACAGAGAATATTCTATTAATATGTTGCCTTCTAGGCTCTTATGTGAATACTGTGGATATCTTCCCAGTATTGTCCATATGTGTTCCCTCTCCACAGCTGTACTTTCCGTACAGCCTTCTCAGGGCAGAAAGGTGTACCATTTATTAGTGGTCTCATAAAAAATCAATGCACTCTAGGCTAAGTGGCCAGTATTTATTTGCCTTTAGTGTTGTTTAATCCAGGCAATAATTAAAGATGTTGTAATGCTAACATTGGTCCCAAGATTCTTTTAGACTTTACCTCATCGGTTGATGTTCCCGATCTTTTGTCTACTAATGTATTTCAAGGACATTAAAACAGAAATGAGGAAGACTTTAAGCACATTGCCTGGTTCTCAGAGGGGCTCATTACAATACATGTTTGCACTGTGGATGATAATCAATGATCCTCCATATATACATAAAATAAGTTCATTAAAGGATGTACTTCATATTAAAATGACTTTTGAGGTGGTAGAACTTTAAGTTATTTCATTCTAAAAAGATTATCATAAAATGGTCATTAGCTAATATTTTTTCAGGTGTAAACTGCCTTTAATATATTGTTTGAGTGTCTACAAGTATGAACTAGTATATACTACATGAAATTTACAGGAGAGTTGCAGAATAAAATGTTATACTTTTCCTTAAAGGGATAGCCCAGAGAGAAACAACAGAACAGACCATAAGTGTTTGATCGCGGGTGTCCGATTGCTGGGACACCCTGTGATCTCTTGCCCAATGCCCTGGCTCTCTGAAAGGAGTGCATGCTAAAGACAGCATGCACTCCATTTATTTCTATGGAAGCACCGGAGATGCCTGAGTTCAGCACTCTGGTCTCTCCGCCACTTTAATAGAAATAAATGGAGCACATGCCCTCTGTAACATGCGCTCCTCTTAGCGAGCTGGAGCCCCTGGAAGAATCCCAGCTGTCAGCCCCCCCCCCCCCCCCCCCCACGAACAGACACTTATTTCCGACCCTGTGGAAAGCATTCTGTCATTCTGTGCATCATTCGTACAGTAACGCCTATTGATTGGCCAATATTGACATTGTTATTGTTACTTGCTTATCTTGCACTTCTTTTTAGGTGGAAGTAACACAGGGCTGTTACATTATTATGCTATTATTGTCAGCTGACTGTATTTATGCAAAGTAACTCAGAAATGCAAGAAAATTCAAGAGTTACAAATATTATTTACTGTTTTTGTGGTAGCTGCCTTGGGGTGTAGTGTAGTTGGGGTGCTTCCGTATATGAGGGGTTAATTTAACCCCTGTCACTCGTGACGCCAGGGTGAGGGTTAATACGCTGAGGTAAATCTTCGACCAATCGCCACCCTTCCCAGAAACGATAGTTGCGTGCTTAAATGAATGAAGGTCCACAATAGAGATTAACTTGAACTTGCATAAACTTTACCGAGGTACTTGCGGTACATCCAATTAACAGCAACAGTCTTAGCAATACAGTCTGTATACAGCACGGCAGTGATTGACAGATGCTGAGGACCATTGACTTATCCAAAGGATTGTTAGAATTAGGATTGATGCAGAGATCCGTCCGGATTTAGGGGTCTATTTAGGTCCGTGATCTTGCGGAGTTAACAGGGATTGAGATAACTCACAGTTTTGTAAAGATGGCCGTTACTGCAAGGCTTGGGCCTAGTCACTGCTGATGACAGCTGCGCAGATCCTCCTTCATCAGCAGTTCACGAGGAAAGAGAGAGATTAATGGCCGCCACTCCCTTATTTGGGCAGGGCCATTTTGGATTGGTCCGTGTCAGCTGTCACTCACCGTTACAATGCATGGTGGGCGATCACCCGACTTCCTCCAAAGGTCCTTCAACCAGAAAACAATAGAGTTTTTGGAACGCATCACGTGACCCGCAGGTCCTGCAACGCCACAACAAGGTAAGTACACTTTATATACATATATACACTTATAATTTGAATAATTTTAACTACTAAAGGGGTGACTAGGGGATAACTATAGATGAGGACCCCACCAGTACCTAGGGACTCTGACTTTGGGGACCTCACCACAAGGTAACGGATGCAATCCGGTACCGGGACGCCACATTTTTATCTTCTAAGCTATCATAAGGGCAACAACAAGGACCCTGTAGTTTGTTATTTATAGCATTTCTTCACTTTTCTCTACAAATATTTCACTATTTTTATTATGTATTGTTATCATATTATACTTTTCATACCTACTTTTTACCTTTACTTCTTTTGAATAAATACAAGTGCTTATTTAAATTTAGTCTAGTCAACTTCTACACTCTTTTGATAACCACCACATTATTACCAAATTTACTGCTATATCGCTTACCGCACACAAAGTGAGGACAAAAGTGGTACTGTTTCAGGAAGAAAAGCAGTTATATTTTTTTTAACCCTGCATAATCCCTACCGACACATGGAATTACAAGCTGTCAGTTACTTTGTGTGGAAGCAATACTTATAGGCTTTCTACATGACTTGGTATGGGAAGCAGGACTCATAGGCTTATGAGTCCTGGCAGGAGCTAAACAGCTTTTTGCATGAAAATTACTGAATCAAACTTAACATTTCCTTAACTTTCTGTCCCCCTTTGGGACAAAGCAAGCAAGTCTAGGGGTAAGCTCAAGTTGATGAAGAAGGGGTGTTTTATTTCTAAAAATGGTCATGTAGCCCTAGTGCTCAACCTTTCCCTTCTTTCAGTTAATGGCCAAAGAAGCCAGGCTCTCTGAGATAGGGCTCCTTATATCTTTTAAAATAACAAGGCAGCAAGCAAGTATTTAAATAAGATACTAAGCATATGGCAAACTAAAGGAGGGATATGACATCTGCTATTATTTCCTCCAGTCACACAGCCGAACCAGCGAAGCGCGGGGGAATTTTTATCTACTCCTACTTAAACTTGTCTGATCTGTAAGAAAATGTATTTTCTCAGCCTTCTAACCAGTGACCTGACTTCTGGTAAGCTGATGAGGGAACAAGAAATGTCTTGTGTCTACAATAGTGTTAACCCCAGCTTAGCCTAAACACAGACATCTCAGTCATACAGTTTTTTTCCTATTTTTGCATATAAAATAGCAGTAGCTGGAACAAACTAGTCTTTTCTCATTATTTTATTACTATTTATATAAGACGTTATATTTTAATACATACATTATCTGATAGTGTTGCTTTGTGGTATTATTTGGGCCTGATATGGAACTGTAAATTATGTAATTGCCAAATGGCTATTCCTCCACTATTATCCCAATTAATCAAGTATCAGTATTAAGGGGAAATGGGTGCAAGGGGAATTATAATAGCTTCTATTCTTCTTTGAAGAGATATCCACAAGATTTTGGAGGTGTCTGTTGGAATTTTTGCCCATTCATCCAGAACAGCATTTGCCAGGTCAGATTATAGTTCATCCCAGCAGCGTTGGATGGAGAGAGGTCGGGACTCCACATTAAACACTCCCACCCTTGCCTTTATGGGTCCTATTTTGTGTACCTGGGGCACAGTTATGCTGGAACAGAAAAAGTTTGAACCCATACAAGTTGAAAACATACAATTGTCTAAAAGGTCTTGAAATGCAAAAGCATCAACATTTCCTTTCAATGGAACAAAGAGACATAGGCATTACCCCTCCTCTGCCAAACCTTATAGTTGGCCCAATGCAGTTTGGAAGGTAATGCTCTCCTGACATTCTGCTGTATCCTGGTACCACCTCCCAGTATTTGTAGTATAAAGTTGTTGTGTGGCTGAGTAGTTATTTTTCTAAGTGGATAAGCCTCTAAGTATTGTAAGTTTAAAGGAAAACTGTAACTTGTTTTCTCCCGCACTATCCACAGGTACTGGTGGATAGTGCGGGAGACGCTGATTAGAATGAGCCCTACCTTTTCCGGATCTGCATCGCCGTTCTCCCGCAATTGTAGTTTTATTATCTGTTGAAATCTTCCTGTAACTGGCACGGGCGGTGCTTCGGCGCTTAACTGGCACTGACGTCAGCGCCGCTTATGAATATTCATCCCCCCTCCCTCCAGTTCTCCCTCTCTTTGCCGCTCCTAACTGGGGGGAGGAATATTCATAAGCGGTGCTGATGTAAGTGCCAGTTAAGCGCCGAATCATTTAATCACCTCAATCATTTAATAACAAAATCTACCGCAAAACCACAAAAAATATATTTGTGGGGTGAAATTGAAAAAACAAAATGCCATTTTGTAAATTTTGGGGGCTTCCATCTCTACACAGTGCAATTTAGGGTAAAAATGACACCTTATCTTTATTCTGTAGGTCCATATGGTCACAAGTATACCCAATTTATGTAGGTTTTATTTTATTTTACTACTTTAAAAAAATGATAACTACATGCTCCAAAATTTGTATGTTTAAAATTGTCATCTTCTGACCCCTATAACTTTTTATTTTTCCGCATATGGGGCTATGTGAGGGCTCATCTTTTGTGCCGTGGTCTGTAGTTTTTATTGATACCATTGTTTTGATGGGACTTTTTGATCACTTTTTATTAATTATTTATGGTATATGAAGTGACCAAAAATGAACAATTTTGGAATCTGGTATTTTTTATGTGTATGCTATCAACCGTGTGGTTTATCTATTCTTACCATAGCATAGCATAGATCAGTGTAATTGGCGCTCTGCTGCTCTAGCCTGCATAGCAGAAGACTGATCAGACAGTGAGGAGGCAGATAAGGGCCCTCCCGCCGTCCACTCAGCTGATCGGGACCTGCAATGTCACCGCAGATGTCCCGATCAGCTCCACTGCGCTACCAGCACCATTAACCTTGCATTTTAGACGCCACCATCAACCTTGATCATGGCGTCTAAAGGGCTAATGCCGGGCATCAGCCTGATCAGCGGTGCCCGGCATTAGCTTTGGGTTCTGGCTGCCCATAGCAACCGGGACCCACCGGGTTTAAACCGTTCTCCGCTCGTGAGAACAGTTTTAACCTCGTTAAGGTATGCTCTTGGCCCTGAGTACGTGTCATCTAATAAACTTTTCTAAACTAATTCAGACTATGTTCCCCAACTACTCCTAACACCCCTAACACCCTTCAAAAGAATTTCAGTGCTTTAAAACGCTCTGTATCTTACCTTTCTTCTTGCTCATATAGTGCAATCTCCCAGCAGGAGAAGGTGGGCATTTCCCAGCAGACATGACATCACTGAAGCCTGCTGGGGGACCACTTCCGCCCTCACATTGTTGCAGGGCTGTGATGAATAGAAGACCTCAAGCTCTGTGCAGCAGCTTTCAGTCTGTATATCTTTCAGTGAGGCTCTGTGCAGCTTTCAGTCTGTGCAGCTTTTAGTCTGTGCAGCTGTCAGTGAGGCTCTGTTCAGCTTTCAGTCTGTGCAGGTTTCAGTGAGGCTCTGTTCAGCTTTTAGTCTATGCAGCTTTCAGTCTGTGCAGCTGCTTTCAGTGAGGCTCTTTGCAGCTGTTAATTAAGCTCAGTGCAGAGAAACACTTCCTGAGTGTGGTCTCCTGCCATTACAAGCAGAAGACCAAAATCTTAGATTTTGACCAGACGGAATGTGTTCTGGCCAAGAAGGGAGACCACTGGTGGCCAGAAGTCTATATATATATATATATATATATATATATATATATATATATATATATTATTATTTTTTTTTTATGTGACATTCCGTCACAGGGATTAGCTCTGGGATCGTCCTGGTCACTTGCCACGGGGCACGTTTCCTCTCAGTAAACCCGCAGACAACGGTTATTCATGCAAGTCTGGCACCTTGCCAGCTTTATTTAGACAGGTTGCAGGGGAAAAACAAACATAACGCAGGAACAAAATAAAATCCTAGACCATCTGGTCACTGACTACACATATCAGCATGCCCTGACTACTAACTGTCAGCCAGTTAAACATGTGACTCCTGAAACCTGCTACTCACAGTTCACACCACTTTTTGGACCACTCACAGCTCCAGCTGTGTGCTTCCTCAACAGGGTCCGAGTGTCTCCCCCCTACAGCGACATGCTGTTTCCCAGGGAGAGCACAGATTAGACTGAGTCTCCATCTTATATACACCTCCCTTCCCTGCTGCCTCATTAATGAAGCAGCAGGTGAGAGATTCTCCAGGGTGAGCCAAGGAAACATACCCTTTCCTTGCCACCTTATCACATATCCCTCCCCTTTGCTCAGACCACCGGGAAGGAGCATATATGTTCGAAAGGCAGAAACCATCTGCCTTTCCTTTCTCTTGGACAACTTTTGTCCCACAGTCTCTGAAGTCCTTGGCTTCTTCCTTTCGGACTTTTAACAGCCACCAATTGCAAGTCTCTCGGTCACACCTCTCCAGTACCAGGTTCTTCACCCTGGTGTGCGCAGGGTTCTTGAGATTAAGGACCGAGAGGACCGATGCTTTCAACCTTTGTCTTCTTCTGGCTTGCCGTACCTCTGCCTCTGCTTCAGAAAACCTTTCGGTCACAGTGGCTTCACCAACCACTGTTCTCTGTAGCTTCAGAGGACCTCCGACACGGGTCCATCTCAGTCTCAACTTTAGAGGACTTTCTACCTGATTTCACCTCAGTCTTGCCTTCAGTGGATTTCTCACATGGTTTCACCTCATCCCTTCCAACTTTCTCTTCAGGGGCACCAGCTTCCTCATGTTTGGCTTCAGAGTCTTTGGCTCCTTCAGGTTCTTGTGTAGAATCAGCTTCTACTTCTGTTTTACTCTTCTCTGCAGCTTCTTCAGGCTTACTCTTCTCTTCATCTGTAGCTTCAGTTGTGCCATTTTCTTTACTCACAGCTTTTGAGGTTGACTCTGGTTTAGCTTGTGCTTCAGTGGATTTCTCTGTCTCAGCATTACCGTCAGAATTTTTGGTCTGCTCAGGTTCAGAGGATTTCCCACCTGACTTCTCCTTAGTCTCCACTTCAGAGGATTTCCCACCAGGTTTCAGCTCAGTCCTAGCTTCAGGGAACTCCTTACAGGGCTTCACCTCAATCTTAGCTTTAGAGGACTTTTTACCGGGCTTCACCTCAACCTTAGCTTTAGAGGACTTTTACCAGGCTTTACCTCAACCTTAGCTTCAGAGGAATTTTGGCATTCAGAGAAAGCATCCCTGTTTTCCGTAACTTCTGCCCCAGAAGCCTTTCTTGAGCCAATTCCACCATAGCTTGGTCTCTGCTCTCTTTTAGGACTTCTCGGTCCTTTTCCTTTTTTCCATATTTTTGCTGCTTACACTAGAGCTTAGCCGACTTCATCCTCTCACTGTCAAGTAACTCTGTCAAGTCCCTGACAGTATCTTCTGAAGACAGCAATTGTTTACTCAACTGTTCATTGTCCGCCAGCACAGCCTCCTGCTCGTAGAGTTACACTCCCAGCAAAACCAAGGCAGCTACGTGGGACCTTCTGCGCTTTCAGACTCTGCATGTTTTGCACTAACAGCCCTTTCTCTCGCTCCAGATCCTCTATGGCAACCAGCCGTGCCTTGTAGTCACACCGTAGAGTATGATATACACTATGCAGAAGTCCCACTTCTTCCATCAGAAAGGTAACCTGCTTGGCCAGTCTCTCGACTTCATTCTTCTGGCAGGTCACCAGATTCTGGGAGCGGGACAGTTTGTCCTGCAGAGCCATGAACTCACTTCTGTGGTGCTCCATGACTTTTTCCAGCTGAAGCCTCGCTTCTTGCTCTTTCTTAAAGTCAGCAAGCGATTTGTCCCTCTCCTCTGTCAAGCGATGTACCTCTTTTTCTTTCTCTGTCAACTTCACAGAAACCATCTGCAGGGTTTCTTCCAGATTCTGGATCTGCTCCAGTTTTTTTCCAAGGCCAGCTCGTCTTCTCCGCAACTGTTTCCGTAGCTTCTTTTCCAGTCACCTCTTTAACTTGACTCGTGGACTGTTCTTCAGCTCCCCTAGTGGTCTGGCACACTCCCACCTGAGATATACCTAGGGTCTGACACTCCCCGTCCTCAGCCTCTGCTGAGTTACTGTCCCCTGCTACATGGTGCAAGTCAAGTGTTGTGAGCCTATCAGGTGTTCCTGCTCTAGTCACCTGACTATCTTCCCACAACTGCTGAAAAAATGGAAAATCCTTCCCCAGCACTACTTCATACTCTAAGGTAGGCTCTATTGCAACCTTGTGACTTGTGGTACCATAGGGAGTAGAAATACACACATTAACTGTTTTAAATACCGGCTTGTATAGACATTACTGCAGGGTCTGACTTTCTGCAGCTATTCTTTACCAGACTTATTACACATTTTGGATCTAACAAAACCATCTTCTTTTTACCTTCTATTTCCAGCTCACCCAGGTTTTCTTTTGTCCTGCTAGAGGTGGGAATAGTACTCTTTACATCTGAACACATAAGCATAAGTTTTTCATCAAAAACATTATTAGCCGGCATGGGTTCACAATATACAGCACCATTCACAAAGTCCAGTAGAGACACACCCAGTCCTCACTACTTCCGGAACCTTTGCGTGCAAACTCTCAGGTGCACTCTCGGCATCCCACAGCTGCCAGAAATACGGAAAGTCTCTGCCCAGTACAATTTCAACTGTAAGTTTCACATATACCTCCATCATATTGCTTACTGCCCCAAAACATGTATCAAAGGTAATTGGAACAGTCTTACGGGATCCGGGTGGGACTTCACAAGGAGAATTATTTTTGTCATAATCCGAGATACAGTCTGGCAACAATCCAAGTCCACCCACAGTGGGATTCCGCCCACCAACAACTCACGGGACCTCAGCTTCATCCTGGCGACCACCGGTTGTGGCCCACGTCTGTTGCCCCCAGCAACAGCCTGCCAATGTCGTCCTTTTTCCCCCCCAAAAAATCTTGATCCATTGCCCCTAGCAATGCTCCTCCACAAACACCATCCTGTGCTTGAACTCCTCTGCTGGGCTCATCCGACTACCAATCTTGCAGGGGGTTGCTCCTAGCAATGGCTCCTCTCCAACTCGCCCATTGGTTGCCTTTGGCAACAGATTGCCCTTGTCAATGTGTTATCCTTATCAACATGTGCCCGCATCCTCCACCACATGTGGCATTCCGTCTCAGGGATTAGCTCTGGGATCGTCCTGGTCACTTGCCACAGGACATGTTTCCTCTCAATAAACCCGCAGACAACAGTTATTCATGCAAGTCTGGCACCTTGCCAGCTTTATTTAGACAGGTTGGAGGGGAAAAACAAACATAACACAGGAACAAAATAAAATCCTAGACGTTCTGGTCTCTGACTACGATACATATGTTTATTTATTTTTTATAAATGCCAATTATAAAAGTTATTTATTTGCCATAAGGAATCAAATATTCAAAATCATTTTTAACCTCTTAAGGACGTAGGGCGTACCTGTACGCCCTACGCCTGGTCCGGGTGTTTAAAACAGGGTCACACCGGGACCCAGCATCACACCGTGGTTGGTCCCGGCTGCTATTCATAGCTGGGACCCTGGGCTAACAGCGAACGGCACCGATCGTTGTGCTGCGCGCTATTAACCCTTCAGACATGGCGATCAAAGTTGACAGCCTCGTCTGAAAGTGAAAGTAAATGCTTCCCAGCAGCTCAGTTGAACTGATCGGGACATCGCGATAAAATCGCGATGTTCCGATCAGCTAGGACATGAGCAGAGGTCCCTTACCTATCTCTGCTGCGTCCCATCTGGGTTTGATTGCTCCAAGCCTGAGCTACAGGCTTGAGCAATCGAGCCCCTATCTCGCTGATCCATGCAAAGCTATGGCTTTGCAGGGATCAGCATAAGAGATCAGTGTGTTCAGTGCTATAGCTCCCTATGGCAGCTATAGTACTGCAAAAAAAAGTGAAAAAAAAGTTAACAAAGGTCATTTAACCCCATCCCTAATAAAAGTTTTAATCACCCCCCTTTTCCAATAAAAAAACAAAACTGTGTAAATAAAAATAAAATTAAACATATGTGGTATCGCCGTGTGCGGAAATGTCCGAACTATAAAAATATATTGTTACTTAAATCGCACGGTCAATGGTGTACACGCAAAAAAAATCCAAAGTACAAAATAGTGTATTTTTGGTCACTTTTTATATCATGAAAAAATGAATAAAAAGCGATCAAAAAGTCCAATCAATATAAAAATGGTACCAATAAAAACTTCAGAACACAGTGAAAAAAAATGAGTCCTCATACCCCCAGATCCCTAGTTATAAATGTCACAAGAATTTACAGAGGGATATACAGGGCTAGCCAGGCACAAAGAAAATACAGTTCACAAGACTTGTTACAATGGTGGCATGCTATTTCAGAACCACTCTGGCATTCAGTTTTTTTATGGAGTTATTTAGAATGACCCATTTTTTTTTACAAGTGTTTGTAAAGGCAGACTGCATTGGTTAGTGCTAGATTTTATATGCCTGTGGTAATGAGACTGAAGTGTATACCAGTATTCAATCTTTAAGGGGTGGGTTCAATAGATATACATATACTTATTTGCAAAGAAAACAATGTACTCAGATAGAAATGCCAAATTACTGTAAAACTTGCCATGCAGTTATGTCTCAGGCAGTTATGACTACAGTTGTGTTCTGATTAGACACTGGGCCTTGCCACAAAAGGGGGCTAAAAGTGCTTTCCCTGCTCCCCACTAAAATTGCTCTCAGATGCTACTTTTGGGCTGTGTACCTCTTGGTGAAAAATGATTGACTGCTAGACATACTGAAAGACATTTAGCTCAGTTAATAGACTTTAAAGGGGGCACAGGATTCAACTGAGAAAAGCAGGATGATTGTTTCAATGAATTGACCACATATAGGCTGTTCTGGCCAGGCTATTAGGAGGTATTGGGAACAGAGGTTATATGAGAGGTCGCACACATAGCAAACAATCTATGGACAACCAGCAATCCACCAGTAGAGAGGATCATTTGATCCTCTTCCAACCACAAGCAACTCCCTCGGTTTCCTTGTCCACCATCCAGAGATATGTTGCACCTTTCTTACACACCCTTGTCTGCCTGGACCATTTACAAATGCTAAGAAAGAAATTTTGTTTCATGGTGCCCATTATCTGTCCTGCCATTGACAACCAACCATCATTGCATTTGTTTACAGTGGTGTAGTGCATGAGAAACCTGACTGGTAAGGACTGAAATCATAATGTCTATGGTAACAAATTGACGTTCTGTTTAGGATCCAACAGTTCTGTTTAGGATCCAGTCAGTTTCGGATATGGAGGCCTCATATTGAGGGCATCAATCCTGCCTTTGCTAGGGGGACACATTGCCCAAACTGCTGGTGGTAATATCAGGACAATTGCATACAACAATCGGTCACACCTAGTCGGCCACTCATACAAGAAACATTAACAGCTCAGCAGTACGTGCAGGAAATCCTGCCGCCACAAATGTTGCCTCTCATGGCAGGGCTATCAACAGGAACTTTCCATCAAGTAAAGGTTTCCAGCAAGGGTTCTTCAGGAATATCTCCACCAGTTTGCAACACATAAATTGATCAGTAAGCATATTTATAGAACCAGCTGCAACATCTGGGGGCAAATGTGCTGCAGGATGCCATGCGGAACCCCTTGAACTCCATGCCCATCTATATCTTGGGCTAGAGTTGACCCAACAGGGTACTAGAGCCTCCTTTGAGTTGTACAGTTTTCACTCTAATATTGTACTCACATATATCATCATTACCGTCACACATATTTCATTTGATTCCAACAACTCCTCCTTGGTGCACTATTTTTTGTTCATGGGTGTAAATTAATCAAACAATAACACCACTTTGTGACTGTATATTAACATTTTCAGCCCCACACTGTGTCTCATTCCCGTCTTCCCTCTCAGTGTAGGACTGGAGACCAGTCACTTTAAAGTAATTGCCTCCTGTAGGCTACCCCTTTTTATCTAGAAGCTGCCTAACTAACATCTAACTGGAGATCTGTAACTAAGACCTGTAACAAGCCAAACATTTCCCCTGTAGCTACAGTTGAGAGAATGTATGTAATGAGAGACCTCTTTAATATAGGCCCTCTATAAGATGCAGTATTAAAAAAGCAGGGCACTGAGCAGAGTAAGGGAACAATTAATAGAGATGACCTTTACACAGCTTGAGGGCTTGAATGGAGCATACAGAGTCCCTTAGGGCCCATAATACAAGGCTATGGGCTCTGTGAGGCACTGTAATTTCCCATAGAAGCAATGGTTTTGTCATGAATCTATGAGATATGCTTCAATGTTTATTGTAAAATCTACACAGATCTTTAATACAAAAACCCTTAGGGTCAATAAGGTAAACTAAACTAGATTTATAAACATCTAGAGGTATTAATAGGCTTTAGATATGTAAATATGTAGTAATTACACACAAAAAAATAATACAAGATGCGGAATGGCAAAAAGGGATGGGATGGAGGTTGAAGTATTCTTGGAAAGCAGCGTGGTGATCTACCTCAGTGTTAGTTACCCCATAACTTGCTCAATATGAGTTCAATGGGTCAGACAGCTCCTTTTTGTCTTGCTGTTGGGACCCCCAGCAATCATCTATAATCTTTAGGGAAATTTGTCAGCAGGTGTTCGATATGTTGTTCATTGGACGGCTGGTACAGATCTCAGGGGTCCTCTGGAGAGGGCCTTCCTTTTTGTAGCCCCATTTTAGCTATGACTAATGAATAAGAGGACCCCCTGTCATAACAGGGTGTATAGAATTGGTTTTCTAAAGCAGAAAACCCTGTTTATTGATGGTTAGCTGTTATAGATAAAAGTTAAAGTCTATGCTATTTTATCACGATTACGTTAATGTTTCCATACAGGCTAAAACAGAAAAGAAGAGTAATCTGACACGGGCTTTGAAGATTAAATCCTGATCAAGGTTTTAACAGAATAATAAACTGTAACTACATAAATTATTATGATTTCCTAATTCACCTTAAGACATGGTTTTTATTGAAACAAAACCATGTGACTGATATAACTAACAGTGTGGGAATTACATTTAAGCATTTTTACCTTTGTGGTGATTGGCCTTGACAAAACAATGCCTCTAAAACTCACAAAAATACATTATAAACTTGGCAGGTACTCTGATGGCCTTAGAGCTCTGGAAGGCAGCCAAGTTTATGCAAAGTAATCTACTTTTGATATTCATACCGTAAAAAAAGGAGTTTATAATGAAAATCAGTGCCATTTCTTCATGCCTTAGCAGAGTTAGCACCAAGAGGATACCTTACTAATGGGGTTTATTTAAGTTGTCTTTTATGTGAAACCAATACCTTAAGATTAGGTATAATATTTGTAACAGGCATCTGGTGTGAATCTACTGTGCCATCCAACTGGTTTGGCTTTTGTGTAGGTAACTTCTGGGTTTTTACCCTATCCTATGAGAATCTGGGCTTTCTGTCAGGTCACTACATCTGAGAGTAGTCTCGGTGTGGGTAATGGCTGGCCCATTGAGTCAAGAGATGCATCTGCGAGGCACCAAGGGTACAAGCAGAAATGTATCTGGTACCTGAATGAGGTGTTGTCAGGCAGTGTATGTGTATGGAAAACTGGTTAATGGGAAGGCAGCATAGGTTTGTAGTCGATCAGTCTGGGTCAAATACGAAAAAGACACTAGATACAAGGGACTGGGCTGAAATCAAAGAAGCATGCCAGAGTCAAGTGAAAAAAATAGGTCTGGGAGTCTGATATGGACCTTCGCTGCATAGTGTGCAAGTCCTGATCAGTTAGGATTGCCGCTGGGGGTCTCCTACTTACCACTCTGCCATTTATCTTTGCTCTTCTTGTACAGTATGCCTCAAAGTCCCATTAAATAAAAAATGGAACCAGTAAAAATTAAGTAACATGGTGCAAAAAAATGAGCCCTCATACAGTCTCAAAGATGGAAGAATAACACAGCTACAGAGGTCAGAATAGGGCAATTGTAAGCATATTTATTTTCTTTTAAAAGTTATAATTTTTTTTTGAAAAAGTAGCAAAATAAATCAAAACCTATACAAATTGGGTATTGTTGTAAATGTCTTGACCTACAAGATAAAGTTAACTTTATTAACCCCTTAAGGACGGAGGGGTTTTCAGTTTTTGCATTTTCGTTTTTTCCTCATCACCTTCTAAAAATAACACCTTCAATTTTGCACCTAAAAATCCATATGATGGCTTATTTTTTGCAACACCAATTCAACTTTGTAATGACATCAGTAATTTTACCCCAAATCTAGGGAGTAACAGAAAAAAAAATAATTGTGCGACAAAATTGAAGAAAAAACGCCATTTTGTAAATTTTGGGGGCTTCCGTTTCTACACAGTACATTTTTCAGTAAAAATGACACATTATCTTTATTCTGTAGGTCCATATGGTTAAAATGATACCCTACTTATATAGGTTGTATATTGTCGTACTTCTGAAAAAAATCCTAACTACATGCAGGAAAATTTTTATGTTTAAAATTTTCCTATTGTGACCCCTATAACTTTTTATTTCTCCATGTACGGGGTGGTATGAGGGCTAATTTTTTGTGCCGTGATCTGAAGTTTTAATTGGTACCATTTTTGTTTTGGTTGGTCTTTTTGATAGCTTTTTATTCCTTTTTTTATGGTATGAAAAGTGACCAAAAATAAGCTATTTTGGACTTTGGAATTTTTTTGCACGTACGTCATTGACATGCCGCGATACCCCATATGTTTATTTTTATTTAAACAGTTTTTTTTTTTTTTTATTGGGAAAAGGGGGATGATTCAAACTTTTATTAAGGAAGGGGGTTATAACATGCAGTACATTGATTCAATACACTGATCACTGCCATTGCATTCAATGGCAGGGATCAGTGTTATCGGCGGTTGATTGCTCAAGCCCGGATTTCAGGCTTGGACCAATCAATCGCCGATCGGATGTGCAGGAGGCAGGTAAAGAACCCTTCTACTACATTCTAGCTGATCGGGACATCGCAATTTTACGGCAATGGTTCCGATCAGCCCAACTGAGCTGCCGGGAAGCTTTTACTTTCATTTTAGACGCAGCGATCAACTTTGATCGCCGTACCTCAGGAGACGCTTATGGACGTTCATAAACGTCCATATGCGTTAATGGGTTAATTTTTACCATAAAGTGTACTGCATAAAAATGACACCCTCCCACTGCAAAATTGTGTTTTTTTCTTTCATTTTACTCTACACACACATATACTGTATACATATATATATATATATATATATATATATATATATATATACACACATTTTTTTCTTCCTTTTTTTTTTCTTTAATAGATTTTTTTTTATAGATTTTGTGGTAAAATGAATGATGTCAGCAGCTATGGTCTTATAGGTATTCATCAAATTTTTTTTTTATTCCTTGTATCTCACCCAGCTTTTCCTTGATGAAATATGCACTTTCTGAAACCTGGAAATTATACATGACAGGCACCTTGTAGAAATATAGGGACCCCCAACCACCATTCCTGTCACTGTTTCACAATAAATATTTACATATGTCCAACATATTCTGTCAGGGGTGGAAACAGAATGAAGATAAAAAAACGTAGGGGTAATGTGATCTCAAAACCGATTCCTTGTAATATCAAATCAATTCTCCTTATGGAACGACTCCTCCACTTCTATTGCTTGCATTGTCTTCATACACATGATTGCTGTTTTTCAGAAGATGTCCTTTATTTTGTTTCCTTTGATGATTTCCTCATATGTAAGCTTAAAGGGGTTGTGCGCTGCCCTGCAGTTCGGAGCTCTGCTCACAGCTTCCGGAAGTTCATTACTCCGAACGCTGTGTGCGGGCTTCCGTGTTCGCAGCCGCCGGGCGTGACGTCACGCCCGGCCCCTTTGTGACGTCTCGCCCGCCCCCTCGTGACTTCTCGCCCGCCCCCTCAATGAAAGTCTATTGGAAGGGGGCCCGACCGCTGTCACGTCCCCTTCCCATAGACTTTGGTAGAGGGGGCGGGCGAGACGTCACGAAGGGGCTGAGCGAGGGGGCGGGCGAGACGTCACGAAGGGGCCGAGCGTGACATCACGCCCGGCGGCTGCGAACACGGAAGCCCGCACACAGCGTTCAGAGTAATGAACTTCCGGAAGCTGTGAGCAGAGCTCCGAACTGCAGGGCAGCGCACAACCCCTTTAAATAATTCTACTATAATGGGACTTTCTAAATCTTTCAATACCATTCTTCCCAAGTGTGCATTCTTTAACACTCCCATAAATAGGAATAACAAATATATTTAATTATATGTAATGCATTATATAGGGCCCTGTTCATAAGGTTAGTGGAAGAGGACAGAAATATACTGCATGCAAATGAAACCAAATCCCATTGTCCCCTGCAGCATGCGTATTCCCAGGTATTATATGAATTAATTTCTTCATGTAGCACCCTGGAGTAAGCATTCCTCTATGAGCGCTGGCTTTTGTCTTATTGTTATGCAACAGAGACGATGGTGCTCAGAAAAAAACATGATTCTTTGCACACTTAGATATTATGGTGCCAACCTTTTGTCTCATGTGCACTATTCTACAGAGGTCTCTTTTTGATTCTAAAGCAATAAAACCGATACACATTATGAAGTATGTCTAATATTATATTCTTGCCATTGTTCAATCTAAGTGCTGCTCAACAAATGTACCAGTTAATGTATAATTGGGGGGAAAAGATGGCAATTTCTATATGGACTATTTTAAAATTATTTACAGAATAATGCTTAATTATTTGTAATCTTAACTTTTAGATAGTTGTATTTTTTTTTAGATTATTGTCTTTACTTGCACATCTCTGTTCAGCAATATTTACCTTGTAATTATTTCTTAGGTATTTTGTTGCCACAAACAGATGTTGCACACTGGGCAGTGAGATTTAGTTCTGCTTACAGAATCAAAAACTACTATTTATGTACCGTTAAATTGGAGGTCCAGTTCTGGGCTGAAACATGAAATGTAAGCAAGGAATTTATCAACAACATGATTATATCTGCTCCTATATGACTCCTGTTACGTCAACTCTTAGTTGTGCTGAATGGTTGAGAGGACTCACACTAGATCTGTCCGGAAAGTATCCAACCATGTAATGAGAAGAATATGAATATATATATATATATATATATATATATATATATATATATATATATGAATTTACAAGATTCAAGCAACATTGTAAGGACTTTGGGATCTCACACAGTTTGTTTAACCAAGATCATGCATTAAAATCTTAGACACAGTAATTTTAGGAATCCCTAGATCAACTAACACATTCACCATTCTCAGGTATTCTTCTTGTTGAAGGCTTTCCAGAATGTGGATCACTTTCAAAAAATTCTCAACCATCTTTGACGCTTCCATGCAACATTTTTATTTGCACTGCACCCATTGCATTGCCCCCAAAAGCAGAGGAGGCTAATCAATTAGGCCATTTAGGCCACCGCCTAAGGCCTCGCACTGGCCCCGACCACCAAAAGTAAGATCAAATCAGCCCGAGGCGGTGGCCATCCTAATGGATGAGCCGCGGCCGTATCTGAGCCCTTCTACCACTTTAAATAGGCACTCTCATTAAAACAAATTTTTGCTATTGCACTCCTTAAGGTAAATAAAAAATATTTCTAATATACTTCGTTTAAAAAAATTAAGTTTTCTATGTTTTAATTGTGCTTAAAAAAGCTCAAGAGCACATTTCCCCCCATCTCATACACAGACTTTGGACCGAAGCCCAAACACAGGAAGTGCAGCCTGGAGTGCTGAGGGGTGTGTGTCCAACCAACAGCATATGACAGTTAAGTGTGAGAGGAGCTAAGATTGGATGAGGCTTGACAGTCCCCCTCAGCACTCCAGGCTGTACTTCCTGTGTTTGGGCTTTGGTCCAAAGTCTGTGTATGAGGTGGAAAAATGTGCTCTTGAGCTTTTTTTAAGCACAAATAAAACACAGAAAACTTAATGTTTTTAAAACAAAGTATATTAGAAATATGTTTTATTTACCATAAGGAGTGCAATAGCAAAAATTAGTTTTAATGAGAGTTACCCTTTAAGCTGGGGCCGGGAGCATGCCTATGCAGGCGCGTCACCTTTGTCCATGCCCTGCCTTTGGAGTGCAGGGGAGAAAGAAGAAGTGCCGGCTCTCATCCTCACCAGGTCCGCGTCTGCTTGCTTCCTTCAGGTGCGTCCACTGGCCACAGTCCATACAGCAGAGCAGGCACCACCATGCAACAGCAGCCAGTCAGTGAACATACTGGCCAGATGTAAAAACATTACATGATAATAATGCCGACCATGCCCTAGATGGCTGGGTTGGCCCATGATCTATTATCATCATCCTCATCTTGGCATGCTATACTGTAAAAAACCCAACCCTCTGTACTATGACATTACTTTGCATATTAACCATGTACTGTGATGTCACTGTACATGTTAACCCTGTACTGTCAATTTTCGTTTTTGCATTTTCATTTCTTCCTCCTCCCCTTTTAAAAATCATAAAACTTTTAATATTCACCTAAAGACCATTATGAAGCTTGTTGTTGTTTTTTGTGTTATCAATTGTACTTTGAAACAAAAAAAAAAAACGTATTTGTGGGGGAGATTTTAAAAAACACCATTTTGTATTTTTGGGGCTTCTGTTTCTACGCAGTGCACTTTTCGGTAAAAATTACACAATGGGGGAAATTTATCAAAACCTGTCCAAAGGAAAAGTTGTCCGGTTGCCCATAGCAACCAATTAGATCGCTTCTCTTATTTTTAACAAGGCCTCTGCAAAATGAGAGAAGCGATCTGATTGGTTGCTATGGGCAACTGGGCAACTTTTCGTCTGGACAAGTTTTGATAAATCTCCCTCCATATCTTTATCCTGTAGGTCCATACGGTTACAAGGATACAATTTATGTAGGTTTTATTTTATTTTGCTACTGTAAAAAAAAAACTTAGAACTACATGCACCAAAATTAGTATGTTTAAAATTTCCCTCAATGATATCACAGTACAGGGATAATACAAAGTGATGTCACAGTACAGGGATAATACAAAGTGATGTCACAGTACAGGGATAATACAGAGTGATGTCACAGTATGTGAGATAATAAACAGTCACAGTATGTGGGGCAATACACATGGGGAGTTTGTTAAGAGGTGGGAATAGTGCTATAGGAAGGTACCTAAATTGTTTGTCTGAAGATTCTGCAGTTACAAGTCTTTCATGGGAGAAATATTCATGATGGTCTAAAGTGGATAGAGAAGACAAGGGAAAATGAACGACTTTGATCAGAGAATATGTCACCTGTGAGTAGCTAGGTGTAACTGTAATCACTTACAAGGTCTGCAGATTGCTCAGCTACAGCTGATATCCACCACTATATGGTCACTGTATGTGAGAATATTGGTGTTTGTATAGTGGGTATTATACAGTAACAGTATTGTGGTAGTCATTAGTTAGTCATGGTCTGGCAGCATTATTTGCTCCTCGCTGGTAACACACAGAACTAGCAGTGTGCACCTGTGCATATGGTGATAATATTCCTCCTTGTATACTGGTATTATTGGTCTATTGGTCTCAGTGTAAAGGATTTGGTCAGTAACGGTATAATGATGATATGTATGGTGATAATATTCCTCATTGTATACTGGTATTAGTGGTAATTTTGGTGTCAGTATACAGGATTTGGTCAGTAACAGTATGATGGTAATATGTATGGTAATAATATTTCTCCTTGTATACTAATATTATTAGACTATTGGTCTTGGTATACAGGATTTGGTCAGTAACAGTATGGTGGTAATACGTGTGGTAGTACTATTCCTCCTTGCACACTAATATTATTGGACTATTGGTCTTGGTATACAGGATTTGGTCAGTAACAGTAAAATGGTAATATGTATGGTGATAATATTCTTCCTTGTATACTGGTATTATTGGTATTATTGGACTCAGTATACAAGATTTGGTCTGTATTAATATGATGACAATATGTATGGTAATAATATTCCTCCTTGTATGATTGGTGATCGGGGCCTTTGGCAAATTCGGTGTACAGGACAGATATTTCCATGGGGCCTACGGACACTTGTCACACCTTAATTTTATATTGTTCCCGTCGCCACTTGAGATTGGTGCTCCGGTGACAGAGCAGCCATTTTATAGCCGTTCGGATCATAATGTGAAGTCGGCAGAAATTATGTGGGGCCTCATGTTTGAGTTTTGCCTAAGGCCTTACAAAGTCTAGAGCCGCCTCTGCCCAAAAGGCTTCTACATTATTCAAATTATTTCCACAAAGGAATGTTCAAGCTTAACATAAACTTTGATGCAGATTAATTGTTGTTTGATCAATCAATTAGAATGCGATATCCATATGCTCATTTCATGGCAAACAATGCCCTTTTGGACTAGTAAAGGAAGTTGTCATCATTAGTGTTGCTCGCGAATATTCGCAATTTGAATTTTATTCGCGAATATCGCATATTCGCGAATTCGCGAATATTCGCGAATATAGCGCTATATATTCGTAATTACGAATATTCGTTTTTTTTCCCAGTACACATCACAGTGATCATCCCTCTCTGTTTCCAGCTTATGTGGTGTAAGAAGGTTCTAATACTACTGTGTGAGACCGGTGTGCGAATTTTCGCATATGCGAAAATGTGCATATGCTAATTTTCGCATATGCGAATGTTCGCATACGTTAATTTTTGTATATACAAATTTTCGCATATGTTAATTTTCGCATGTGCGAATATTCGTATATGCGAAAATAAAACGAGACTATTACGAATATGCGAATATTCGCGAATATGACGAATATTCGTCCATATATTCACGAATATTCGCGAATTCGAATATGGCCTATGCCGCTCAACACTAGTCATCATTCCTTCATGAGCATTTAGGCCACTCTTTTTGCTTTCCAGGTCACATCAATGGTGCACAATATAACCTACACTCTTCCTCTGAAATGTGACACCAATAGAAATGGCAACAAAAACCACCTATGGTAATACTCCTACAATTGTCACCATAAAATAATCACCAATAATGCAAGATTCATGCAAAAAATAGTATAAACTTTATTAGGTAAACAATTACAAACGAAAGGACAGACAACCCCACCCCTAAAAAACATATACCCCAGAATAGCACTAGTGCCCTGGTCCTGATTATCAAGGTGGTAAATAAAGGGAACACTGCATAAAATATTATATCCCTCTTACATATCAGTACGGTAGTGTCTACATCAATACAAGACCAACGCAAAATCAATCAAAAAAAAATATATATAGTATATATCCATTAAACACTACCTGTAGTAGGCATGTTCCCACAGGCAATCCAGGGACACAGTGCACCCTCAACGGACGTCGTTTCGTTGGTCTCCCCACTTCGTCAGGTGCACAAAGTGTTTTTGGTATACAAACAGTGATACTTTCGATGCTTTTCCGACAGGCCTTGAATAAAGCCAGCCAGTACCCAACCACCTATATAGGATTTAACAAGGCTATTTAATAGACTCTTTGGTAACCAATAATTTAGAGTGTAAATAGACTTGTGATTGTGAACAGTTCCTTTAACCCCTTCCCGCAGAATGTCATATATAAACGCCGGGTTGTGCAGTGCGTTCGCGCATCCCGGCGTTTATAAATGACATTCAGTTAACCCGGCGATTCGCAGCATCGCACGGGTTAACTGGCAGAAGTCCCGCTGTTTCCAGCAGGGGACAACTTCTGCTTCACCCCCAGGACCATCCATTGAAGGTCCTGGTCAGCGATCACTGTGATTGGTCCCTGTGGACCAATCACAGTGATCTGGGGTGAAAGTTCAGATCCCCCGCACTGCCCGCCCCTGGAAGTCGGGCAGAACGGGTGACGATGGCTGCGGGGGCTCGAGGGGACCTGCAGCATAGGGGGGGAACATCAGGGGACCGGCAGCCTTACCAGATCCAGCGGCGGGACCGAGGAGCAGCGCAGGACCGGCCACGTGGACGAGCAGCGACGGGTAAGTATGTGGTCCTCAGAGGCAGCAGTGAAGATCTTCACTGCTGCTTCTAGGAGTCTGAAAACTACAACCCCCAGCATGCCTAGACAGCCTTTGGCTGTCTGGGCATGCTGGGAGTTGTAGTTTTGCAACATCTGGAGGGCCCCCGTTTGGAGACCATTGTATAATGGTCTCCAATCTGTGCTCTTCCAGCTGTTGCAAAACTACAACTCCCAGCATGCACTGACTGTCCAGGCATGCTGGGAGTTTTAGTTCAGCAACATCTGGCCCTTCAGATGTTGCCGAACTACAACTCCCAGCATGCCCTTCAGCTGTCTGGGCATGCTGGGAGTTGTAGTTTTGCAACAACTGGAGACACACTGGTTGGGAAACATTGTTTCTAACTCAGTGTTTCCTAACCTGTGTGCCTCCAGCTGTTGCAAAACTATAACTCCCAGCATGCACTAACAGACCATGCATGCTGGGAGTTGTAGTTTTGCAACATCTGGAGGGCCCCAGTTTGGAGACCATTGTATAATGGTCTCCAATCTGTGCTCTTCCAGCTGTTGCAAAACTACAACTCCCAGTATGCACTGACTGTCCAGGCATGCTGGGAGTTTTAGTTCAGCAACATCTGGCCCTTCAGATGTTGCCGAACTACAACTCCCAGAATGCCCTTCAGCTGTCTGGGCATGCTGGGAGTTGTAGTTTTGCAACAACTGGAGACACACTGGTTGGGAAACATTGTCTGTTTCTAACTCAGTGTTTCCTAACCTGTGTGCCTCCAGCTGTTGCAAAACTATAACTCCAAGCATGCACTAACAGACCATGCATGCTGGGAGTTGTGGTTTCGCAACAGCTGGTGCACCCCCCCCCCCCCCCCCCCTGTGAATGTACAGGGTACATTCACATGGGCGAGGCTTTTACAGTGGGTTTCTCGCATCTTGCAGCAAATTTTGCGCTGGGAAACTCGCTGTAATCCCCCGCCCATGTGACTGTACCCTGAAAACACTACACTACACTAACACAAAATAAAATAAAAAGTTAAAAACACTACATATACACATACCCCTACACAGCCCCCCTCCCCCAATAAGAATGTCCGGTACGCCACTGTTTCCAAAGCAGAGCCTCCAGCTGTTGAAAAACAACAACTCCCAGTATTGCCGGACAGCCGTTGACTGTCCAGGCATGCTGGGAGTTTTGCAACAGCTGGAGGCACCCTGTTTGGGAATCACTGGTGTAGAATACCCCTATGTCCACCCCTATGCAAATCCCTAATTTAGGCCTCAAATGCGCACGGCGCTCTCACTTTGGAGCCCTGTCGTATTTCAAGGCAACAGTTTAGGGCGACATATGGGGTATCGCCGTACTCGGGAGAAATTGTGTTACAAGGTTTGGGGGGCTTTTTCTTCTTTAACCCTTCATGAAAAGGAAATGTTGGGGTCTACACCAGAATGTTAGTGTAAAAAAATTAAATTTTTTACACTAACATGCTGATGTTGCCCTATACTTTACATTTTCACAAGAGGTAAAAGGAAAAAAAGCCCCCCAAAATTTGTAACGCAATTTTTCCCGACTACAGAGATACCCCATATGTGAGCGCAAAGTGCTCTGGGGGCGCACAATAAGGCCCAGAAGGGAGAGTGCACCATGTACATTTGAGGTGATTTGCACAGGGGTGGCTGATTGTTACAGCGGTTTTGACAAACGCAAAAAAAACAAAACCCCACATGTGACCCCATTTCGGAAACGACACCCCTCACGGAATGTAATGAGGGGTGCAGTGAGAATTTACCCCCCCCCCCCCCCCACAGGTGTCTGACGGATCTTTGGAACAGTGGTCCGTGAAAATGAAAACTTGTACAGCCCACTGTTCCAAAGATCTGTCAGACACCAGTGGGGGGCAAATGCTCACTGTATCCCTTGTTATGTTCCTCAAGGGGTCTCGTTTCCAAAATGGTATGCCATGTGTTTTTTTTTTGCTGTTCTGGCACCATAGGGGCTTCCTAAATGCGATATGCCCCCCGAGCAAAATTTGCTCTCAAAAAGCCAAATATGACTCATTCTCTTCTGAGCATTGTAGTTCGCCCATAGTGCACTTCAGGTCAACTTATGGGGTACCTCCATACTCAGAAGAGAAGGGGTTACAAATATTGGGGGGTATTTCCTGCTATTAACCCTTGGAAAAATGTGAAATTTAGGGGGAAACACACATTTTAGTGAAAAAATTTTTTTTTTTTTTACATATGCAAAAGTCGTGAAACACCTGTGGGGTATTAAGGCTCACTTTATTCCTTAAGGGGTCTAGTTTCCAAAATGGTATGCCATGTGAGGGTTTTTTGCTGTTCTGGCACCATAGGGGCTTCCTAAATGCAACATGCCCCCCAAAAACCATTTCAGAAAAATGTACTCTCCAAAATCCCCTTGTCGCTCTTTCCCTTCTGAGCCCTCTACTGCGCCCGCCGAACAATTTACATAGACATATGAGGTATGTGCTTACTCAAGAGAAATTGGGCTACAAATATAAGTATACATTTTCTCCTTTTACCCCTTGTAAAAATTCAAAAATTGGGTCTACAAGAACATGCGAGTGTAAAAAATGAAGATTGTGAATTTTCTCCTTCACTTTGCTTCTATTCCTGTGAAACACCTAAAGGGTTAAAATGATGACTGAATGTCATTTTGAATACTTTGGGGGGTGCAGTTTTTATAATGGGGTCTTTTGTGGGGTATTTCTAATATGAAGACCCTTCAAATCCACTTCAAACCTGAACTGGTCCCTGAAAAATAGTGAGTTTGAAAATTTCGTGAAAAATTGGAAAATTGCTGCTGAACTTTGAAGCCCTCTGGTGTCTTCCAAAAGTAAAAACTCGTCACTTTTATGATGCAGACATAAAGTAGACATATTGTATATGTGAATAAAAAATTTTTTTATTTGTTATATACATTTTCCTTACAAGCAGAGAGCTTCAAAGTTAGAAAAATGCTAAATTTTCTAATTTTTCATCAAATTTTAGGATTTTTCACAAGGAAAGGATGCAAGTTACCACAAAATTTTACCACCATGTTAAAGTAGAATATGTAACGAAAAAACAATCTCGGAATCAGAATGATAACTAAAAGCATTCCAGAGTTATTAATGTTTAAAGTGACAGTGGTCAGATGTGCAAAAAACGCTCTGGTCCTTAAGGCCAAAATGGGCTTGGTCCTGAAGGGGTTAAAGGGCTATTCCATTTTACCCTCTTTTTTGTTTATTTGAAGCACCAACTACCTGACAGCTCAGCCACATCTTATATGATTTCCAGTACAAATGTTAAATTTGGGGTCATGTATAGAGTCATGTATTCATAGTTAACAACTGATAAGACATCTAAATTTCACTGTAATTAAAGAAATACCCCAGAAATATCTGATGCACTGTGCAGGGTCTTAGGAGGGGATGTATGAACACCAAAGGCAGAAGTCATGCACTGCAAGCACCAGTCATATAGTGCTGTTAATGGAGCATTCCTTACTTAAAAGTGGAATTACATTGGAATTCACACACATGACAATATTTTAACTGCATTGATGCTCCTTTAGTGAACACAAAACTATTTGAAGGCAAACAAAGAACTGTCTTTGTATCAATATCGCTGTAGAACTTAGATAAGAAGGATCATATGTAGTGTTGCTCGCGAATATTCGCAATTCAAATTTTATTCACGAATATCGCATTTTCGCAAATATTCGCGAATATAGCACTATATATTCGCAATTCCGAATATTCGCTTTTTTTCTTTTCTTCACAGTACACATCACAGTGATCATCCCTCTCTGCTTCCAGCTTGTGTGGTGTAAAGAAGGCTCTAATACTAGTGTGTGTGAGACTGGCATGAAAAAATTTACACATGCAAATTTTTATGTATGCATATGCAAATTTTTACGTATGCAATTTTTTGCATACGCAATTTTTTGCATATGCAAATTTTCGCATATGCAAATTTTGCATATGCTAATTTTCTTATATGCAAATTTTCGCTTATTTAAATTTTCGTATATGTGAAAATTAACGAGAATATTACGAATATGCCAATTTAGCGAATATATGACGAATATTGGTCCATATATTCGTGAAATATCGCGAATTCGAATATGGCCTATGCCGCTCAACACTAATCATATGAGGTAGTCCTGTTTCTGAATTGACACCGATCAAAATCCCAAAATGGAAATGAAGTTAATCTGAGATGGTAACTTTACTATCAGGCACTAAATGTATAGTCTTCCTTTAAGGGAGAGAAATGATCAAATCCATGGCTTAGGCTTTTGTTGTGTACATTGATGAGCTTGATGGAGATGTGGGCCGGATATGCTAAATGTTTTACTTTGAAAACATGACCCTAGCTAAAAGAGTTCTTACAATCTATAGACCAAATTTTTTGCAAGATGTTTTACAGCACCGTAGGGAGTCTTGAAGCAGGAAGCTGCTTGGATAAGCATTAAATTATATTCCCTTTCACTCTAGCACCATGTACAGTGTAAGGGTTATTAAAGTGTACAGTGCATTCATTTATTTCACTAAGTCTAATCATCCTTAAACATTCTTTTTCCACCTGTGAAAAATGACTGCTTTTCTATTCAAACACATCAATGCCAGCGTCGCTCTTATTAGCTACATACTGTTCTCTGATAATAATATTACATTACTGAGAACAGTAAGAAGTGTCGTTTGTGCACCTACAATATAAGATTTATAGCAGTTTACATAAAAAATGACTTTTACTGTATATTGCAATGGCGCCAAGTACTAGGAATGCCTTGAACAAATGAGATCAGCCAAGACCATGTTTATATTAGCAGTGATAGTTATTATTTTTACATACAACACCTGCAAATAATTTTATTAAAAACCAGGATTTTATATGCCAGAATTAAGAGAAAGTACATTGGAGTTAGATGCCGCCAATTTATTAAAGGGAATCTGTCAGCTCTAAATCATGCTCAGAGCAGAAGTGTCACAAAGACTGTGCTGCGTCTCAAACAAGACAAGGAGTGGACTCAGCGCTGCACAGACTCTTTGACACCAGCTCTGAATACGATCTAGGACTAACTCCCTTTAAGACTCTCAGGCCTCTTAATAAACATAATAAATTGTTTGTACCCCACAATCCGTGCTAGTTACACCTAGATTATGTGATAATTCACTTCAACTTTCTCGAATTAAAGGTTGCCCAAGGATAATTCTTTTTATACTTGGCTACCCACATTACTCGAACTGCTGATACTCTTGGCCCTCTGCTTATCACCGCTTCTTCCTGGTTCTTGTGACAGTTCGTCACCACACGAACTGCTCAGTCAGCTAGTCACTGACTGAGGTGGAACACTGCCTCACTCAGTGTTTGGGCAGTATTACTTCTTAATTTTTACGCAACCCCCAGCCATACAGTACATAATCTCCCTGTAACCTTGGTAAATGTATATATATACTTATAAATATGTATATTGTTTTTTTTCTGTTCATTTATATTTCTTTTCAAAATAAGACTTGTACAAATAATTGTGCCTTTTGTAAGAAACAAAACTGGCATATATAGTTTAATAAATCCTCATCTATGTACCTATTTGTTTGCGTAGATGAAGGGTCTAAACATCCCCAGGACCTGTTCATGTTCCATCAAAGTTTGGATGCTACACTATTTTACCTAGCAAATGTACAAGAACCTCAACCTGATAGTATCAATTCCAATTCCATAAGGAAATAGATCCATCATAATGGTCTTTGCTCGTTTATGAATGGAAACCATGACACTGGTGTGAACAGTACTTTACAGAAATAAAGGTTCATTCAGGTCATTAATAAGGGACTCAATTCCTAGACTCAATTTAATGTAGCCTTTTACATCACTCTTATGTTTTATTTAGGGATTCACAAGTGATGTCTTTTAAGATCAGAGTTGTTCTTTTTGCTTTGCTTTTCCACTTGGTCAAGACCAAAATAAAACCTTTTTTTTCTATGTGCCTAATAATGGCATATACTATGCACCTGAATACATTACTGTGACATGCGTTGCCTTTGAATACAATACCGCCTCATGTTGTCCCTGAATATAATACTACCTCATACTGTGCCCCTAAGGTAAAAAGTATGCCACTGTGCCACCTCAAACAATTTATGATGCCACTGTCCCCCTAATAAAATGTGCTACTGTTCACTTAAGAACTGTAACACTGTCCCCATAATCTGTGCCACTATGGACTTAAATAAACTGTGCCACTGTGCCCCCAGATGAACTATGCTATTGAACTTTAGACTGTGCCACTGTGCCCCCAAATCAACTGTGACAATGTGTGCCCAAATGAACTGTGCCACTGTACACCCAAATAATCTTTGCCACTGTTCCCCAAATAACTGTGTCACTGTCCCCATAATCTTTGCCACTTTGTCCTCAGATAAACTGTACTACTGCGCATCCAAATTAACTTTGCCACTGTCTCCATTAACAGTTGTGGTGTTGCAATGCTGAAAACACTTGTCAACCTGCTCTGTCAGGTGGATGTCACTTTATGGTGTCTGCTCCGGCCCCCGGTCATGTATTTTAAGATTTATTCTGAATTTATTTTTCATTGTTTAATGCACTTGGATTTTCTCTGTCATGTCAAGAATCTGTATCTTTGAAATAGGATGCATGGTAAATCACATGTGCACTTTGGCCAATCAGTGCCACCTCCTCTTCTCCACCCAGGTCTGACCAGACGGGGAGGAGTTAGTTGACCTAGAGAGACAGTTGAGAGCAAATGGAGGTCCAGTCAAGACCTCTGCTGTGTGACCTGTTCCTCACCACAGGAGGACAGGCCCAAATACCCAATTGAACAATTTCTATCTACAATGAACAATGAACCATCTCTGAGCAACATCACTCTTCACTAGGATCCTGCCCACCAAGTCCTGTCAAGTCCAAGCTTTGGGGGAGAACAGATGAGTCTCACAGGCCCCATATTCATTCACTATGTGGTGATGATTTGTGACCATGGTGCAGTGATATTATATGTCCCATGAATAGTGATAATATTTGCTCATCGTTTACTGGTATTATTAGTAATTATATGACTAATATTTAAAGGCATAAAGTCTTATCATATACAGAAAATTGTCTTATAGCTATGTTGTCTTGGAGATAAGTTATAATATATATGTGTGTTTCATTTATTAACTTTTTAAATTATTATTAGGTTTAGTTAACTCATCGCTAAATTTAACATAACCTAAATTTATGATACCGATAAATGCAGCATTGTGTTTTTTTTGTTCAATTTATTTAACCTTATATGAGCATGTACTGCACAACCGCAGACCTTGATATGAGAAACTGGTGCTCCAGGTCCCAGGTAGTGAGTTTATTTAGTTCATTAAATTGGTCTGCAGCTAATTTCATACTGACAGACCTAAAACAGTAACCTACCAGGCTAGCAATTGATAAGGATAGAAGAAATGGGAACATGCTGTGTATGGTACACCATAAGGATGGGCCTGCATTGGGAGCACTGCATGGCACAGTTGGAAGCACTAGGACACTTTTACACATAAGAGGTATAGTTTGTGGAGTTTGTGGCACTATTTAACCTGGTGGCACAGTGTGGGGCTCTATTATATCCAGCTGGCACAGTGTATGGCATTATTAAGTCCTAGCAGCTCAGAATGTGACAATCTTATATCATAACAGCACAGTGTGTGACACTACTATATTCTGGTTGCACAGAGTAACGCACTATTATATCTTAGCAGCATATGCAGTATGTTGCACTTTTTAATTACAGCCCTACTTTTTCTTGACAAGCAGCCCAATAAGCAGGTGGAATTCATTGGTAAACTTCCCAGTTACCCGGGTGGTCTGAACATCTATGATCTGCTTATCCATTTGATTGGTCTGCTCCTATGATGACAGCCTTGTGTGCTTCTAAGCAAAACCTTTAGTGTACCTGCTGCACAATTATAGTCCTGGGTTAAGAACATATAAACCTATTTGTATACATACAACTGCTCAGATGTTGCATAGTTAACACATTTTTAGTTGTAACTCCCTTATGCTTTCCAGATCTGGAAGGACGTAAAATATTGTAGATCATTGCCATACACAGCGCCTTGACTAGATAACAACACTAACAACAGTAGAACAATAGCAAATCCATAAATCCTTTAATATTCAAAAGCTCCCTTTTTGTTTTCCCTTTCCCCCTTGACGTGAATGGGCACATGCTTTAATTACAATAATCTTTTCCGATATACTGGACGTTCCATCATGTTGAAAGGATTTACATGCCTCTCGTATTAAATATTTACATACAAAAGGTTCTGGAAGGTGTGTGGAAATGATAAATTATGTAGAGCGGCGTTGGTCTAGGCTAGAGCTAAGAGACCCAAATTGTATCATTATAATACATTATTCACATATAATGCATCTATGCTCTGCCATTAATGTTGCCCACATGGAATTTAAGTGAGCGGAGGAAAGGATGCGAGATATAAACAAACAGGGATGGCGTCTTGCAGCTGGAGAAGTGTCAATTAAATTTCAGCTGCTACCTGGGCTTAACAAGACATGACAAAGCGAGCAAGCTGTAGAACAGGGCAAGCTAAGGACAGGGGAAAGCAACACACTAGAGTGCCTTAGCCCTAGGGAGCTAAAATAGTAGGGGCTGCTGGCAATACATACAACAATTTTGTTGTGCCTGAGTACATTTCAAGTACTAGCACAGTGTGAAACTCTTACAAGTTCCCGCAGCATCAAAAATGGTTGTTCAAACCAAAGAAAACAAAGCTAACAAGCCAAACAATAGGTAGATGCTCTGTAATGAGCCATTGTTTCCATAACATGTTGGGACACATTTATAAGAGTTTTACGGTCCTTGGGGACAAGTAAAGAATTCAATTTGACCATGACTCCTATGAAAGTTGACTTTTCTATTTTGCCATGGTACAATGGTCCATAACGTGATGAGATCATTACTGGTTTACCAGTTGCTGTGGAGAAGGCCATTGACTATTCGGAATGTGTCAGTAAATAATGGAGAAAGGGTCATGGAGAAAGCTTAGTAACAGAACAGAGACTACTGATGGCTAAAGTAGAAGGAAAAGTTTAGCAGAGCTTTAGAAGGCCATAACTGGTGCAAATGCTACACCAATAACCACAAAGTATAGATGCTATGAAGACTGCCTGTAGAGAAAATTGATAATTTATTATAAGAAAAGGTAAAGTTATATTGTTTACAGAAGTTAGTTCAATATAATAAAAAAAATATAGTAAAGTTGACCCAGCATTAACCCCTTAAGGACGCAGACCATTTGGGCCTTAAGGACGCAGACAATTTTATTTTTCTGTTTTTGTTTTTTCCTCCTCTACTTCAAAAAATCATAACTCTTTTATATTTTCATCCACAGACTAGTATGAGGGCTTGTTGTTTGCCTGACCAGTTGTCCGTTGTAATGTCATCACTCACTTTACCATAAAATGTATGGCGCAACCAGAAAAATACTATTTGTGTATGGAAATTATAAAGAAAACTGCAATTTTGCTAATTATGGAAGGTTTTGTTTTCACGCCTTACAATTTATGGTAAAAATGACGTGTTCTTTATACCTTGGGTCAATACAATTAAAATAATACCCATGATAACATACTTTTCTATTACTGTTGCACTTAAAAAAAAATCGCAAATTTTTTAACCAAATTAGTTGTTACGCCTAGCGCTCCGGGTCCCCGCTCCTCCCCGGAGCGCTCACGGCGCCTTTCTCCCTGCAGCTCCCCGGTCAGCGCTGACCGGGAGCGCTGCCCTGTCATGGCCGTTGGGGATGCGATTCGCACAGCGGGACGCGCCCGCTCGCGAATCGCATCCCAGGTCACTTACCCGTTCCCGTCTCCTGCGGTCATCTGCTGGCGCGCGCGGCTCCGCTCTCTAGGGCGCGCGCGCGCCAGCTCCCTGAGACTTAAAGGGCCAGTGCACCAATGATTGGTGCCTGGCCCAATTAGCTTAATTGGTTCCCATCTGTTTCCTGGCTATATCTAGTCTCCTCCCTTGCACTTCCTTGCCGGATCTTGTTGCCCTAGAGCCTAGTGAAAGCGTTTTTGTGTGTTTATACCCTGTGTACCAGAACTTTGCTATCTCCCCTGACTACGAACCTTGCCGCCTGCCCCCGACCTTCTGCTACGTCCGACTTTGCTTCTGCCTACTCCCTTGTACCTCGCCTATCTTCAGCAGCCAGAGAGGTGAGCCGTTGCTAGTGGATACGACCTGGTCACTACCGCCGCAGCAAGACCATCCCGCTTTGCGGCGGGCTCTGGTGAAAACCTGTAGTGTCTTAGAACCGGTCCACTAGCACGGTCCTCGCTATCCCTCTCTGGCACAGAGGATCCACCTCCTGCCAGCCGGCATCGTGACAGTAGATCCGGCCATGGATCCCGCTGAAGTTCCTCTGCCTGTTGTCGCCGACCTCCCCACACTGGTCGCCCAGCAAGCCCGACAGATTGCCCAACAAGATCACCAGCTGTCGTACTTGACCACCATGACTCAGCAACTCCAGTCGCAGCTACAGCAGATTCAGTCTCAGCTACAGCAGCAGCAACCATCTCCTCCGCCAGCTCCTGCACCTCTTCCGCAGCGAGTGGCCACTCCTAGCCTCCGCCTGTCTTTGCCGGACAAATTTAATGGGGACTCTAAGTTTTGCCGTGGCTTTCTTTCCCAATGTTCCCTGCATCTGGAGATGATGTCGGATCAGTTTCCTACTGAAAGGTCTAAGGTGGCTTTCGTAGTCAGCCTTCTGTCTGGAAAAGCCCTGTCATGGGCCACACCGCTCTGGGACCGTGATGACCCCGTCACTGCCTCTGTACACTCCTTCTTCTCGGAAATTCGAAGTGTCTTTGAGGAACCTGCCCGAGCCTCTTCTGCTGAGACTGCCCTGCTGAACCTGGTCCAGGGTAATTCCTCCGTTGGCGAGTACGCCATACAATTCCGTACTCTTGCTTCTGAACTTTCCTGGAATAATGAGGCTCTCTGCGCGACCTTTAAAAAAGGCCTATCCAGCAACATTAAAGATGTTCTGGCCGCACGAGAGACTCCTGCTAGCCTGCATGAACTCATTCATCTAGCCACTCGCATTGACATGCGTTTTTCTGAGAGGCATCAAGAGCTCCGCCAGGAAAAAGACTTAGATCTCTGGCCACCTCTCCCACAGTCTCCACTGCAATCTGCGCCTAGGCCTCCCGCCGAGGAGGCCATGCAAGTGGATCGGTCTCGCCTGACCCTGGAAGAGAGGAATTGCCGTAAGGAAGAGAATCTTTGTTTGTACTGTGCCAGTACTGAACATTTTCTGGTGGATTGCCCAATCCGTCCTCCACGTTTGGGAAACGCACGCTCACACTCAGCTCTCGTGGGTGTGGCGTCTCTTGATGCCAAGTCGGCTTCTCCACGTCTCAAGGTACCTGTTCGGATTTCCACTTCAGCCAGCTCTCCCCTCTCAGCCGTGGCCTGTCTGGACTCTGGAGCTTCTGGGAATTTTATTCGGGAGTCCTTTGTGAATAAATTCCATATTCCGGTGACCCGTCTTGTCAAGCCACTCCGCATCTCCGCGGTCAACGGAGCCAGGTTGGACTGTACCATACGTTTCCACACGGAGCCCCTTCTTATGAGCATCGGATCTCATCACGAGAGGATTGAACTTTTGGTCCTCCCCAATTGCACCTCGGAAATTCTCCTTGGACTTCCCTGGCTTCAACTTCATTCCCCAACCCTGGATTGGTCCACTGGGGAGATCAAGAGTTGGGGGTCCTCTTGTGCCAAGAACTGTCTAAAACCGGTTCCCAGTAACCCTTGCCGTAACTCTGTGGTTCCTCCTGTATCCGGTCCCCCTAAGGTCATTAAGGACTCTGCCTGCCACAGGAAATGCCCCTCCCCCCCTCCCAGGCAAGCTTCTGTGTCCCCTCATGGCCCTCGTCCTGGTGTCACACTGCCCCGTGCCAGGTCTCGCCCTCTGCCCTCTCTCCCCATTCCTACTCCTGCGGTTCTGCCTGCCGTTGAGGAATCCCTCCTTCCTTTCCCGGTGTCCTCATCCCAGGGGAGGCAGTTACCCGATAAAGAGAAGGGGAGACCTAAGGGGGGGGGTACTGTTACGCCTAGCGCTCCGGGTCCCCGCTCCTCCCCGGAGCGCTCACGGCGCCTTTCTCCCTGCAGCTCCCCGGTCAGCGCTGACCGGGAGCGCTGCCCTGTCATGGCCGTTGGGGATGCGATTCGCACAGCGGGACGCGCCCGCTCGCGAATCGCATCCCAGGTCACTTACCCGTTCCCGTCTCCTGCGGTCATCTGCTGGCGCGCGCGGCTCCGCTCTCTAGGGCGCGCGCGCGCCAGCTCCCTGAGACTTAAAGGGCCAGTGCACCAATGATTGGTGCCTGGCCCAATTAGCTTAATTGGTTCCCATCTGTTTCCTGGCTATATCTAGTCTCCTCCCTTGCACTTCCTTGCCGGATCTTGTTGCCCTAGAGCCTAGTGAAAGCGTTTTTGTGTGTTTATACCCTGTGTACCAGAACTTTGCTATCTCCCCTGACTACGAACCTTGCCGCCTGCCCCCGACCTTCTGCTACGTCCGACTTTGCTTCTGCCTACTCCCTTGTACCTCGCCTATCTTCAGCAGCCAGAGAGGTGAGCCGTTGCTAGTGGATACGACCTGGTCACTACCGCCGCAGCAAGACCATCCCGCTTTGCGGCGGGCTCTGGTGAAAACCTGTAGTGTCTTAGAACCGGTCCACTAGCACGGTCCTCGCTATCCCTCTCTGGCACAGAGGATCCACCTCCTGCCAGCCGGCATCGTGACATTAGTAAGTTTAAAATCCACCTATTTTGAAGACCTATAACTTTTTAATTTTTTTTGTATAAGCAGCGGTTTGAGGGCTTATTTTTTGCACCATGACCTTTACTTTTTATTGATACCATATTTGCTTATATAGAACTTTTAATCAATTTTTTATTAATTTTTTGGGGAATAAAATGTTATAAAAAAAGCATCTATTTTGGACTTTTTTTATTTTTCCGTTCACGCCATTCACCGTACGGTATCATTAACTTTTTATTTTAATAGTTCAGATATTTACGCACGCGGCGTATGTATATATATGTATATAAAATATTTTTTTAACACTTTTTGGGGTTGAAATAGGGAAAATTGTAAAAAATGTTTTCACTTTTTTTTTACTTTATTTTTTACTTTTTTTAGTTTTATTTTTACACTTTAATAGTCCCCATAGAGGACTATTTATAGCAATCACTCGATTGCTAATACTATTCAGTGCTATGTAAAGGACACAGCACTGATCAGGGTTATCGGTCATCTTCTGCTCTGGTCTGTGGGGAGGCAGATCAGAGCAGAAGACCCGTGGAAGGCAGCGGAGGCAGGTGAGGGGACCTCCGTCTGCTGTGCTGGATGATCGGATTGCCACGGCAGCGCTGCGGGCAATCTGATCATCCATTTTAGTGACCGTGATGCTGCAGATGCCGTGATCTGTATTGATCACGGCATCTGAGGGGTTAATGGCGGACATCCGCGGGAACATCCATTACGGGCGGGTCCCTGGCTGCGATCAGCAGTCGGGACCTGCCGCGCATGATCCGGGCATCGCTCCGATGCTCGCGGTTATGCTTAGGACGTAAATGTACGTCCTGGTGCGTTAAGTACTGCCTCACCAGGACGTACATTTACGTCCTGCATCGTTAAGGGGTTAAAGGGGTACTCCACTGGAAAACATTTTGTTGGGAAATCAACAGGTGCCAGAAAGTTAAACAGATTTGTAAATTACTTCTATTCAAAAATCTTAATCCTTCCAGTACTTATCAGCTGCTGTTTTGATCCACAGGAAATTCTTTTCTTTTTGAAGTTCCTTTCTGACTGACCACAGTGCTCTCTACTGATCTCTGTCCATTTTAGGAACTATCCACAGTAGGAGCAAATCCCCATATAAAACTTATTCTGCTCTGGACAGTTCCTAAAATGGACAGAGGTGTCTGCAGAGAGCATTGTGGTCAGGCAGAAAGGAAATTCAAAAAGAAAAGAACTTTCTGTTGATCATAACAGCAGATGACGAGTACTGGAAGGATTAAGATTTTTTAATAGAAGTCATTTACAAATCTGTTTAACTTTCTGGCACCAGTTGATTAAAAAAAATGTTTTCCAGTGGAGTACCCTTTTAAACTTTTTATTAATAAAAAGGATCAAAGTGCAACTGTCAATTGAAAACTCTATTAAACTGGCCACATAGTATACAAGTGGAAATTATCTTGATTTAAAAGGGTTTTCCAGGAATAGAAAAACAGCTGCATGTCTGTCTCCAGGTTGTGTGGTTTTACAACTTGGCTCCATTCACTTCAATGGAACTGAGCTGCAGAACCACACCCAACCTGGAGACAGATAGGGAGCAGTTTTTGATAAAAAAAAAAAAAAAAAAAAAAAGAGCTCTATTTTTCCATTCCTGGATAACCACTTAAAGTCCTACCTTTCCCATTTTGTGGCTTTATTTACTTGAAAAATCACGTTTTTGTACAATCAGGAACAGGTGGAGAGGCATGGGTAGAGGTCCACTATGCCCCATGTCTGAACGCCTCTCTCCGACTATGTCACAACATCTCCCTTGTGTGATAGACACATAGGAACAGCAGTCACATAGACTGGTAAGCCCTTATTGTTCTAAAAGTAGTGACAGATATGCCAAAATAAATCCATTGCCAGTAGTAGATAGGTTTAACCATAAGTAGTTGTAGACAGAATGCAAGATATTAGGCCAAGGGTAGATCATTTCTCAGTAAGTTCTATTAGGAGTTTACATTAAAGGGGTACTCCGCCCCTAGACATCTTATCCCCTATCCAAAGGATAGGGGATAAGATGTCAGATCGCCAGGGTCCCGCTGCTGGGGAGCCCCGGGATCCCCACTGCAGCACCCCGCTATCATTACAGCACAGAGCGAGTTCGCTCTGCACGTAATGACGAGCAATACAGGGGCTGGAGCATCGTTATGTCACGGCTCCGCCCCTCGTGACATCACAACCCGCCCCTTTCAATACAAGTCTATGGGAGGGGGCGTAGTGGTCGTCACGCCCCCTGCCATAGACTTGCATTAAGGTGACTGGATGTGATGTCACGAGGGGCGGAGCCTTGACGTCACGCAGCTCTGTCCCCTGCATCGTCCGTCATTAAGCACAGAGCGAACTCGCTCTGTGCTGTAATGATAGCGGCGTGCCGCAGCAGCGATCCCGGGGCTCCCCAGCAGCGGGACCCCGGCGATCTGACATCTTA
Source organism: Hyla sarda (assembly GCF_029499605.1). NCBI lineage: Eukaryota > Metazoa > Chordata > Amphibia > Anura > Hylidae > Hyla > Hyla sarda. The sequence goes on along the minus strand of NC_079190.1, from coordinate 264,202,434 downwards.
TCCCCTATCCTTTGGATAGGGGATAAGATGTCTAGGGGCGGAGTACCCCTTTAAAGGAGTTATCCAGGAAAAAAACTTATATATATATCAACTGGCTCCAGAGAGTTAAACAGATTTGTAAATTACTTCTATTAAAAAATCTTAATCCTTTTCGTACTTATGATCTGCTGAAGTTGAGTTGTTCTTTCCTGTCTAAGTGGTCTCTGATGACACGTGTCTCGGGAACTGCCCAGAGTAGAAGCAAATCCCTATAGCAAACCTCTTCTACTCTGTGCAGTTCCTGATGTCAGCAGAGATGTCAGCAGAGAGCACTGTTGCTAGACAGAAAAGAACAACTCAACTTCAGCAGCTGATAATTATTGGAAGGATAAAAAAGATTTTTCAATAGAAGTAATTTACAAATCTGTTTAACGTTCTGGAGCCAGTTGATATATATAAATATATATATATATATATATATATATATATATATATATGTATATATATATATATATATATATATATATATATAAAAGTTTTTTCCTGGATAACCCCTTTAAGCTTGCCTTGCAGTTGAGACACAACCAGAGATATTGACGCTCACTGACCATTTGTCATTTTCTATTTTCAGGTACAGGATAATTAAATGGTCCAGGTTTTGTATCATATGGTTGCTTTCTTAGGCCACTAGGCACATCATTGTTATTAAAAGTATTGAGTCACTATGTTATGATATTGGGTTTTCTCGTAACTGTTAGAGAACCAGACTGTAGATATGAACTTTTGCCTAAGGCTCCTTCTAGATCTGCAGACAGCTGTCTGATACAAGTATCCACAACTGAACAAGTCGATTGGCGCCTGGTGAAAGGAGCCTTAACAGAACCCAATTATTATAGGAAAGGGCCTCACATATGATCGCTGGAATATTTGTGTGGCCATTCACTTTCATTATTGATTGCACAGAGACATATTGTACACACATTCACTCCCTAGTGGCCACTTTAATACGTATTACTTGCTAGTACTGGGTTAGACTCCCTTTTGCCTTCATAACTTCCTTAATTTTTCATTGCATACTTTCTACAAGGTACTGGAAACATTCCCCATTAAATAATATGCAATTGCTATTATCGGGCCCAGTGTGTGCCAAGACAATGTCCACCACCAGCCTGAACCATTGATACTTGGCAGGATGGATTCATTCTTTCATGCCTGCCATCTGAATATTGCAGCTGGAATCTAGATTCATCAGACCAGACAGCTTTCTTCCAGCCTCCATTGTCTAATTTTGGTGAGCCTGTGTGAATTGTAGCCTCAGTTTCTTGGCCATGTTGGTACATTCAAGGTTGGACGTGTACATTCCGAGATAGTACTCTACACACCTTGATTGCAATGAGTGGTTATTTTAGTTACTGTTGCCTTTCTGTCACCTTGAACCAGTCTGCCCATTTTCAACAAGGCATTTTCATCCATGCAAACTGATGCTCATTCTTTTTTCGGACCCTTCTCTGTAATTCATAGAGATGGTTGTGCATGAAAATCCAAATAGATCAGCATTTTCTGAAATGTTCAGACCAGCCCGTCTGGCACCACTAACAATGTCGCCTTCAAAGTCACTTAAATACCCTTTCTTCCCCAATCTATAGCTTGGTGTGAACTTCAACAAATTGTCTTTACCATGTCTACATGCCTAAATGCATTAAGTTACTGCCATGAGATTGGCTGATTAGCTATTTGTGTTAACCAGTAATTAAACAGGTGTAGCTAATAAAGGGTCCAGTGAGTGTACGGTTTATGAGCTAAGATTTTTAGGGCCGCATAAAACCTGTGATCAACCAACGAACGAGTAAGTGTTGGTTTGATCACCGGCTGAGCACTGTCGGGGACATTTATCAATATTGCTTTGGTAAGCGAGTTCTGTATGCATTTTTTTCTTGCTTTTGGTTTTGCTTATTTGGCTCACATTTGGCTCACAAAAGCAAAAAACAATAAATCACTTTTGAATACCATTTTTTAGCACTCATAAGCAAAAACCAATTAATGACTTCAGAACAACACTTTGTCACTCCACCTCAAGTCGCAGCTGTGAAAAATTTGTGCTATATATATATGTGTGTTTATAAAAAATGTTTTACAACTTTTTTACCCCTAAATGTACTAACCCATATTTTTTTCCTTCTAATTTCAGATCCGTGTATCCTGTGAACTTCTTCAGAATCGGTGGACTACGATGAACCACATTTTTTTTGTTTAATATTAATAAAATGTTTAACGAGGGCTTTTGGGGGGGGGGGTGTTTTTTTAGGAAAGTTTTTTAAACGTGTTGTGTTTTTTAAAAAAAAATGGCACTTCTGTGCCTAGGCAGTAACAGGCTGGCATTATTTAGGCTGGGGAGGGCCAGTAACAATGGTCCTCGCCCACCCTGGTAACGTCATGCTGTTGCTGCTTGGCTGGTATCTGGCTGGTACTGAAAATACAGGGAACCCTATGTGTTTTATTTATTTTTTTATAATTTTTTTTTTTGAAGAAAAAAAAAAAACGCATCGGGTTCCCTGTATTTTCAGTACCAGCCAGATACCAACCAAGCAGCAACAGCATGACGCTACCAGGGTGGGCGAGGACCATTGTTTTTTTGAAGAAAAAAAAACAAAACGCATCAGGTTCTCCAGCCTGTTACCACCTAGGCCCAGGAGCACCATTTTTGATGCTCCGGGCCTGTTGGTACCAGCTCTTCCTGACACCCCTGTGGCAATGGGTACCAAGCTAATAATTGGGGGTTAGAGCTAGGTGTTTCTGGGGCTAATACTAAGCCCAGGCTAAGTAATGGACTTCCACTACTAAGCCTGTAAAGGAAATTAAAAAAACAACAACACTTTTTTTAAACTTTTTTTTCCAAAAAACACTCCCCCACAAGCCCTTGTTAGCCATTTTATTAATATTTAACAAAAACAAAAAAAACGCTGGTCATCGACGTAGTCCACCGAATCCGAAGAAGTCTTCTGCATACATGGATCTGAAATGATAAGAAAAGAACACGGAAATTGGTTTGTACGTTTATGGCCCCCTTCCTTTGGGAAAACATCCACAAACCAGCGTTTCCAAACAAGGGGCCTCTAGCTTTTGTTAAACTACAACCCCCATCATTTGTAATTTAGCAACAGCAATCCTCCAGTTTAACAACAGCTGGAGTCTTGCTGTTTCTAAACTACAAACTCCCATGATGGGAGTTGTAATTTAGCAACAGCTGGAGGCACCTTGCAGCTTAACTACTACTCCCGTGATGGGAGTTGTAGGTTAGCAACAGCTGGAGGCACCCTTTAGCTAAACTATCTTATCTCCCCTTCTCCATCTCTTCTCCCCCCTACAGCTCATCTCCCAGGGGGAGATGAGGGGGTGGAGGGGGAGTCAGCAGGAGATGACCAGTCAGGGGGGAGAGATGAATGAGCGGGGGGGGGGGGGGGGGGCAAGTGATGACCAGGGGGAGGTGGGGGGGAGTCAGTGGAAGATGACCGTGGGGTGGGGGTAAGATGGGTGGCTGCACAGTGATGCCAGCCCAGGCTCCTTTATGCAACTGTGATTTCATATTTCCCGCTGGAGCCGTGGTCTCCGCTCCCGGCGGGAAATATGAAATACCTCTCTCCAAAGCAAGTTTTGTAAGCCAGGTCTGGCTTACATTTACGCTGCTTTGGAGGGCTTGTGACTTGTTGTGCAACTTTCGCACTTGAAAAATCCCTGACCACTGCAAAGTGAAAACTGAAATTTGCTTTAATAAGCTGTTCATTTTTGCTTACAGCCAAGTCCTTTGATAAATCTCCCCGTGTCTTTTACACAGGGCATTCACTGGCTCCTTTGTCTAATGATCACCCTGTGTAAAATGGGCCCTAAGTCACCTGTATTGCTGTGCATGTTTTTGTGTGTACTGTGGACTTCATTATACATTGATCTTTGTACTCTGAATATGTTTAGTTTCCTTTTCTAGCTTCTGTACTAGGTCTTCCCCATGGAAAGAGCTTCTGCCTTTCAAATGAGGGCAGAGGTAGCCAGTGTCTTGGCACAAAGAGAACGTAAGCCATCTGTTAGTCTGGCACCTTGTGTCCTCTGGTGTGATGTAAGTCATAAACGTGCTGAAGAGAAAGCTATAGGGGCCATGACCTTGAGTCTTTCTGGGCTTGAGCAGGCAGCCCCAGAGCAACCAGTACGTTCACAACATACCAGAAGAAGAGAAACAGATTTGCTTTCATACACAAATAAGCAGTATGACTAGTTTGCATGAAAGCAACGTATCCAACTGCAAAGTGAATAGGCACTAATGATACAGAAATAGCTACTTCAATAGACAGTAAAAGATATACCTGCAAAAAAGAATAACTCATTGATGTTCAAGGCCTTGAGAATGTATAACGGTATGAGATAAAAAAAATATATTGTTTGAAAACAACACATGTTATTTTCCAGTTATTTTACATAAAAATTTATTTTACAAAACAAAGAACGTTAATATACTGTATTTATAACAGAGATAACAGGACATTTTCAGTTCTTCACAGTGTAAACCGACCTCAAAACATTGCTAAAAATAAAACAATTACTTCTAAATGTAAAGTAATGTGAACATTTCTTTTTTATGAGTCTGGTGTCATAATATTTCGTCCCAGTTTTGAAGGCTGGAGGGCTAGATTGCTTTGAAAAACAGTTACAAACTGCCACAGAAATAACATTTTGTTTGGCGTGTTCTCCTGCTTTCATAACGCTACCAATAATCCCTTTCGCTATCCCATCCAGATGTCTTACAACGCCCTTGGCCTTTTTTCTTTTTTTTTTAAGTGCTGAGTCACCCACTTTTCTCACCCCTTTTTGCTTTGCTGGCCTGAAATACATCTATGTAAACAATCTCTCCATGTCAGTGCTTGTTACATTGCTTCTCTTTTCCAAAGTACAGACAACATCTTTACTTCTTTATAAATACCGTCAAGTAAAACCCATTTGTATGCAGTTTTTTATGGTCCTCTTATATCAACATGGATTATGCATTTTCTCTTACTACAATATTTGCATTGATTATAGAGTTTTGCTTGTAAACTACATATTATTTTGCGAGCAGCATGCTATGCTTTGATTTAATTTGAAGGAAGTAAAAATGCATTGAGGCATTAAAAATGTTGAGATAGATGGGCAGACAGAAGAATAGTTAGATAATACATATAGCTATGCTACACACCACTCCCCTTAGCACTGTATTTAACATTTTCCCATCATATATCACATACATTACTTAAGAACTATAGCACCAGGAAGGTAGACATGTAAAAAATAAAATAAAATACTATAGCACAATCTATGGGGTGGGCCATTTATATGGATACACCTTAATAAAATGGGAATGGTTGGTGATTTTAACTTCCTGTTTGTGGCACATTAGTATATGTGATGGGGGAAACTTTTAAAGATGGGTGGTGACCATGGTGGCCATTTTGAAGTCAGCCATTTTGAATCCAACTTTATTTTTTTCAATAGGAAGAAGGTCATGTGACACATCAAACTTATTGGGAATTTCACAAGAAAAACAATGATGTGCTTGGTTTTAACATAACTTTATTCTTTCTTTTATTTTGATACTTTAGGTGTTACAGCGATCCCAAATTTGTATAGTTTCCGTCACATTTTACAAAAAAAAAAAAATTCTGATTTTTTTTTTAAGTTGCCATTTTCTAACCCCTGTAACTTTTTTATTTAATTTTTTTGTATACCAGACTGTATGAGGGCTCATTTTTGCACCATAATCTGTTGTTTGAATTGGAACGATTTTGGTATTGATCTGACTTTTTTTTCACTTTCTTCTGAGATGTTTTAAAAAAATTGCAATTCTCGAGGGATGGGATATATAATATTATATTTTAATATTTCGGACAATTACGCATGTGGCGATACCAAATATGTTTATTTTTATTATGTTTATATGTTTTTATATAGGAAAATGGGGGGATTTGAACTTTTAATATGGAAGGAGTTAATGTGTGTCTTTTTATTAAACTTTTTTTGACATTTGGAGGAATCATTAGATTCCTCATACAGATCAATGCAGTTCTATTGAACTCCACTGATTTGTGTGCTCTGTGCCCCATTGATAAAGCCTGATCCAGCCAGGCTCTATCAATGAAAGCCACTGACAGTGGGGAACAAGAGGTGAGCTCTGTGGCTACCTCTACAGTGGATCACTAGACCACCAGGGTGCATTTACATGTCCCTTTAGACGCCACTGTCAGCTTTGACAGCGGCGATCTAAAGGGCTAATAGCTGGCTGCCGGCTATTAGTGGGGACCCCCAGCTACCGAAATCAGCTGTCGGGGGGCTTTCATTCAGCTCACTTATTGGTCAGAAAATACTGATCTATTGCATTGAAGAAATCATAGGTTTGTTTCAATGGGTGGGGTAGCTAATGTCTGGGAAGGAGAAAAGTGATCTCACACTTACAACCAAGGAATAATGGGATTTGTAGTTTAAGGGAACAAACTCAAACAGGAAATAGCCAGTGTACAAAAAGGTAACCACAGTGTTATGATAATCTGACAACATTGCCGTTCAGCCCCATGATAAGCGTGGATCCTTCCTAAGCATGTCCATTACTGTCTGGCAGGTATGTACTAAAATCACCTTATGGTGGATAATCCCTTTAAGATTTCTTCCGGCCAAGACCTGACTCCACAGAACCAGTTGTTACGCCGAGCGCTCCGGGTCCCCGCTCCTCCCCGGAGCGCTCGCTACACTTCCCTCACTGCAGCGCCCCGGTCGGTTCCACGGACCCGGGGCGCTGCGTTACCACCTCCGGCCGGGATGCGATTCGCGATGCGGGTAGCGCCCGCTCGCGATGCGCACCCCGGCTCCCATACCTTACTCGCTCCCCGTCAGTTCTGTCCCGGCGCGCGCGGCCCCGCTCCCTAGGGCGCGCGCGCGCCGGGTCTTTGCGATTTAAAGGGCCACTGCACCGCTGATTGGTGCAGTGGTTCCAATTAGTGTTTACACCTGTGCACTTCCCTATATCACCTCACTTCCCCTTCACTCCCTCGCCGGATCTTGTTGCCCTAGTGCCAGTGAAAGCGTTCCTTGTGTGTTCCTTGCCTGTGATTCCAGACCTTCTGCCGTTGCCCCTGACTACGATCCTTGCTGCCTGCCCCGACCTTCTGCTACGTCCGACCTTGCTTCTGTCTACTCCCTTGTACCGCGCCTATCTTCAGCAGCCAGAGAGGTTGAGCCGTTGCTAGGGGATACGACCTGGTCACTACCGCCGCAGCAAGACCATCCCGCTTTGCGGCGGGCTCTGGTGAAAACCAGTAGTGACTTAGAACCGATCCTCTAGCACGGTCCACGCCAATCCCTCTCTGGCACAGAGGATCCACTACCTGCCAGCCGGCATCGTGACAGTAGATCCGGCCATGGATCCCGCTGAAGTTCCTCTGCCAGTTGTCGCTGACCTCACCACGGTGGTCGCCCAGCAGTCACAACAGATTGCGCAACAAGGCCAACAGCTGTCTCAACTGACTGTTATGCTACAACAGTTACTACCACAGCTCCAGCAATCATCTCCTCCGCCAGCTCCTGTACCTCCTCCGCAGCGAGTGGCCGCTTCTGGAATACGACTATCCTTGCCGGATAAATTTGATGGGGACTCTAAGTTTTGCCGTGGTTTTCTTTCCCAATGTTCATTACACTTGGAGATGATGTCGGACCAGTTCCCCACTGAAAGGTCTAAGGTGGCTTTCGTAGTCAGCCTGCTGTCTGGAAAAGCCCTGGCTTGGGCCACATCGCTCTGGGACCGCAATGACCCCGTCACTGCCTCTGTACACTCCTTCTTCTCGGAAATTCGAAGTGTCTTTGAGGAACCTGCCCGAGCCTCTTCTGCTGAGACTGCCCTGTTGAACCTGGTCCAGGGTAATTCTTCCGTTGGCGAGTATGCCGTACAGTTCCGTACCCTTGCTTCAGAATTATCCTGGAATAATGAGGCACTCTGCGCGACCTTTAAAAAAGGCCTATCCAGCAACATTAAAGATGTTCTGGCCGCACGAGAAATCCCTGCTAACCTACATGAACTCATCCATCTTGCCACTCGCATTGACATGCGTTTTTCCGAACGGCGTCAGGAGCTCCGCCAGGATATGGACTCTGTTCGCACGAGGCGTTTCTTCTCCCCGGCTCCTCTCTCCTCTGGTCCCCTGCAATCTGTTCCTGTGCCTCCCGCCGTGGAGGCTATGCAGGTCGACCGGTCTCGCCTGACACCCCAAGAGAGGACACGACGCCGCATGGAGAATCTCTGCCTGTACTGTGCTAGTACCGAACACTTCCTGAAGGATTGTCCTATCCGTCCTCCCCGCCTGGAAAGACGTCCGCTGACTCCGCACAAAGGTGAGACAGTCCTTGATGTCTACTCTGCTTCTCCACGTCTTACTGTGCCTGTGCGGATGTCTGCCTCTGCCTTCTCCTTCTCTGCTGTGGCCTTCTTGGACTCTGGATCTGCAGGAAATTTCATCTTAGCCTCTCTCGTCAACAGGTTCAACATCCCGGTGACCAGTCTCGCCAGACCCCTCTACATCAATTGTGTAAACAATGAAAGATTGGACTGTACTATACGTTTCCGCACGGAGCCCCTTCTAATGTGCATCGGATCTCATCACGAGAGGATTGAACTGTTGGTCCTCCCCAATTGCACTTCTGAAATCCTTCTTGGACTTCCCTGGCTTCAACTCCATTCCCCAATCCTGGATTGGTCCACTGGGGAGATCAAGAGTTGGGGGCCCTCTTGTTCCAAGGACTGCTTAAAACCGGTTCCCAGTAAACCTTGCCGTGTCCCTGTGCTTCCTCATGTAACCGGTCTCCCTAAGGCCTATATGGACTTTGCGGACGTTTTTTGCAAAAAACAAGCTGAGACTCTACCTCCTCACAGGCCTTATGATTGTCCCATTGACCTCCTCCCGGGCACTACTCCACCCCGGGGCAGAATCTATCCTCTGTCCGTCCCAGAGACTCTTGCCATGTCTGAATACGTCCAAGAAAATTTAAAAAAGGGCTTTATCCGTAAATCCTCCTCTCCTGCCGGAGCCGGATTTTTCTTTGTGTCCAAAAAAGATGGCTCTCTACGTCCTTGCATTGACTACCGCGGTCTTAATAAAATCACGGTTAAGAACCGCTACCCCCTACCCCTCATCTCTGAACTCTTTGATCGTCTCCAAGGTGCCCATATTTTTACCAAACTGGACTTAAGAGGTGCTTATAATCTCATCCGCATCAGAGAGGGGGATGAATGGAAAACGGCATTTAACACCAGAGATGGACACTTTGAGTATCTGGTCATGCCCTTTGGTTTATGCAACGCCCCTGCCGTCTTCCAAGACTTTGTTAATGAAATTTTTCGTGATCTACTATACTCCTGTGTTGTTGTATATCTGGACGATATCCTGATTTTTTCTGCCAATCTTGAAGAACACCGCCAGCATGTCCGTATGGTTCTTCAGAGACTTCGTGATAATCAACTCTATGCCAAAATAGAGAAATGTCTGTTTGAATGCCAATCTCTTCCTTTTCTAGGATACTTGGTCTCTGGCCAGGGACTACAAATGGACCCAGATAAACTCTCTGCCGTCTTAGATTGGCCACGCCCCTCCGGACTCCGTGCCATCCAACGTTTTTTGGGGTTCGCCAATTATTACAGGCAATTTATTCCACATTTTTCTACCATTGTGGCTCCTATTGTGGCTTTAACAAAAAAAAATGCCGATCCCAAGTCTTGGCCTCCTCAAGCGGAAGACGCCTTTAAACGACTCAAGTCTGCCTTTTCTTCGGCTCCCGTGCTCTCCAGACCTGACCCATCTAAACCCTTCCTATTGGAGGTTGATGCCTCCTCAGTGGGAGCTGGAGCTGTCCTTCTACAAAAAAACTCTTCCGGGCATGCTGTTACTTGTGGTTTTTTTTCCAGGACCTTCTCTCCGGCGGAGAGGAACTACTCCATCGGGGATCGAGAGCTTCTAGCCATTAAATTAGCACTTGAGGAATGGAGGCATCTGCTGGAGGGATCAAGATTTCCAGTTATTATTTACACCGATCACAAGAACCTCTCCTACCTCCAGTCTGCCCAACGGCTGAATCCTCGTCAGGCCAGGTGGTCTCTGTTCTTTGCCCGATTTAATTTTGAAATTCACTTTCGGCCTGCTGATAAAAACATTAGGGCCGATGCTCTCTCTCGTTCCTCAGATGCCTCTGAAATTGAACTCTCTCCTCAACACATCATTCCTCCTGACTGCCTGATTTCCACTTCTCCAGCCTCCATCAGGCAAACTCCTCCAGGAAAGACCTTTGTTTCTCCACGCCAACGCCTTGGGATCCTCAAATGGGGTCACTCCTCCCATCTCGCAGGTCATGCGGGCATCAAGAAATCTGTGCAACTCATCTCTCGCTTCTATTGGTGGCCGACCCTAGAGACTGATGTGGTGGACTTTGTGCGAGCCTGCACTATCTGTGCCCGGGATAAGACTCCTCGCCAGAAGCCCGCTGGTTTTCTTCATCCTCTACCTGTCCCCGAACAACCTTGGTCTCTGATTGGTATGGATTTTATTACTGACTTACCCCCATCCCATGGCAACACTGTTATTTGGGTGGTCGTTGATCGATTCTCCAAAATGGCACATTTCATCCCTCTTCCTGGTCTTCCTTCAGCGCCTCAGTTGGCTAAACAATTTTTTGTACACATTTTTCGTCTTCACGGGTTGCCTACACAGATCGTCTCGGATAGAGGCGTCCAATTTGTGTCTAAATTCTGGAGGGCTCTCTGTAAACAACTCAAGATTAAATTAAATTTTTCTTCTGCATACCATCCTCAATCCAATGGACAAGTAGAGAGAATTAACCAGATCTTGGGTGACTATTTACGACATTTTGTTTCCTCCCGCCAGGATGACTGGGCAGATCTTCTACCTTGGGCCGAATTCTCGTATAATTTCAGAATCTCTGAATCTTCCTCCAAATCTCCGTTTTTCGTGGTGTACGGCCGTCACCCTCTTCCCCCCCTCCCTACCCCCTTGCCCTCTGGTCTGCCCGCTGTGGATGAAATTTCTCGTGATCTTTCCACCATATGGAAAGAGACCCAAAATTCTCTCTTACAGGCTTCTTCTCGCATGAAGAGATTCGCAGATAAGAAAAGAAGAGCTCCTCCCATTTTTTCCCCTGGAGACAAGGTATGGCTCTCCGCTAAATATGTCCGTTTCCGTGTCCCGAGCTATAAGTTGGGACCACGCTATCTTGGTCCTTTTAAAGTTTTGTGTCAAATTAATCCTGTCTCTTACAAACTTCTTCTTCCTCCTTCTCTTCGTATCCCTAATGCCTTTCACGTCTCTCTTCTTAAACCTCTCATCCTCAACCGTTTTTCTCCTAAATCTGTTCCTCCCACTCCTGTTTCCGGCTCCTCGGACATCTTCTCTGTCAAAGAGATTTTGGCCTCTAAAAAGGTCAGGGGAAGAATTTTTTTTTTAGTGGATTGGGAGGGTTGTGGTCCAGAAGAGAGGTCCTGGGAACCTGAGGACAATATCCTGGACAAAAGTCTGATCCTCAGGTTCTCAGGCCCCAAGAAGAGGGGGAGACCCAAGGGGGGGGGTACTGTTACGCCGAGCGCTCCGGGTCCCCGCTCCTCCCCGGAGCGCTCGCTACACTTCCCTCACTGCAGCGCCCCGGTCGGTTCCACGGACCCGGGGCGCTGCGTTACCACCTCCGGCCGGGATGCGATTCGCGATGCGGGTAGCGCCCGCTCGCGATGCGCACCCCGGCTCCCATACCTTACTCGCTCCCCGTCAGTTCTGTCCCGGCGCGCGCGGCCCCGCTCCCTAGGGCGCGCGCGCGCCGGGTCTTTGCGATTTAAAGGGCCACTGCACCGCTGATTGGTGCAGTGGTTCCAATTAGTGTTTACACCTGTGCACTTCCCTATATCACCTCACTTCCCCTTCACTCCCTCGCCGGATCTTGTTGCCCTAGTGCCAGTGAAAGCGTTCCTTGTGTGTTCCTTGCCTGTGATTCCAGACCTTCTGCCGTTGCCCCTGACTACGATCCTTGCTGCCTGCCCCGACCTTCTGCTACGTCCGACCTTGCTTCTGTCTACTCCCTTGTACCGCGCCTATCTTCAGCAGCCAGAGAGGTTGAGCCGTTGCTAGGGGATACGACCTGGTCACTACCGCCGCAGCAAGACCATCCCGCTTTGCGGCGGGCTCTGGTGAAAACCAGTAGTGACTTAGAACCGATCCTCTAGCACGGTCCACGCCAATCCCTCTCTGGCACAGAGGATCCACTACCTGCCAGCCGGCATCGTGACACCAGTCTAACAAGCATTTTAGTCTCCATTCTCCAGTACACTACCCACACAGTAATAGTGCCCACTTTGTGTCCCCAAATATAGTGGTAGGCCCTCATACTGTCGTGCTTTGGTGCTCGTCCGGTATAGGGACCTATTGCTATGGCTCAATGCCCTCATTTATGGTTGTAGGCCCCATACTGCCTCATTTTGTGTTCTACTGCTCCTCCAGTCTGGGACCTATTGCTATGGCTCATAGCAGTAGGTCCCCGGTCTACAGGAGCAATGGAGCACCCAAGTTGATGGTAGTTACTGCCCACAGCAGATCCGGTGCCCACCCTTCTCCTCTGTTGTCCTCCTGCTCCACTTCTCACTGCAGTGACATCAGCCTACCATTTCTTTTAAAGTGGCCCTGGCCAGTGACTAGTGGCTGCAACCTATATTACTGATTTTATTTTCAAGCACCCCATGGAGAACTGCTGGGGGTACTTGTATCCCAGATTGGAAACCACTGCCATAGAGGATCCCATTAGGTTCTAGTGTCTGGAAATAACTGCAATCTTTGCATCCCCTATAGTTACACCTCTGTCTGAGTAGTAGTCCTTCATTACAGCTCCCCCGAAAATCCCTCACCGGTGTGCTAATCCTGTAAATATGATCATAGCTATCTGCATAAAATGTGTACTAGGGGTTGTTATTTTCATTTTTTACATAGCCATGGCCACTGATTTCAGTAGGGCCTGTGCAGATTGCGTAAATAAATTGTATATCTGTTTTAGTCTCCAGTGGTGACTGCAGGTGTCTTCATCACACCTGGAATGAGTAAATAGGTTATTATCATGGTGAGACAGGAGCTTCAAACATGTTTTCAGACTTCTTTAGCACATTCAGCCAAACTGTTGACGTTGATTTGTTCCTGCTTTAATCTCAGCCCAAATCTTGGGAAGTAAATCATTTCACGACACCTATAGCTCACCTCAGCTGAGGACAGGGCTGAACATACAATCTGTGGCAAGTTCCCGGCCTGGATTGTTAATTAACATCTCTAGTGCATTTCTTCCTCTAAGCAAATTAAATATTGGCGCGATTCCCTTGATCATTCCTCTGGAATTATCAGGCCAGCACTTGTTCAGTCAGCTTGGATTGACATGAATCAAAAGATATGTTTCCAATCTTACTTCACATGTAACAATGTCTTTTTGAAAGTCATTCAACATAGGACTTTTATCATTAGTTAAAAGAAGAAATATATGTTTACGTAAACTTTTTAAATTAAGGGTGAGCAGAATGAGACATCGTTTGACTTTTTCTACCACATTGTAGATCACATGAAGATGTGGTCTAGCAGTAAAATATATTAGCATGTTTTTGGAGTAGAAATAAACCGAGTTTGATCTAAACCCAAAAACACATAAGGTCATAAAACTCCTAGCCAACTGTTATTTCAATGAGAAATTGTTTTATTTTGCACATCCATTGTCTAGGTTTCTTCAACTGTTCTCTCTGTTTGGTCGGCAGGCTTGGAGCATGGACGGAGCTTCGTGGCATCAACATCGCTGTTTCTTTGCTGGGCCTTGCTGCAAGCAGGGCTAGGGAAACAGTAGTGGTGACATCACGAAGCTCCGCCAGTGTCCCAAGCCTGTCGTCCAAACGGAGGCAGCAAATGAAGATACCGGGACTATGGGAGCAATGGTCGCAGACACATCAAAATAGTTGTCATCAGTGTCACCTGTCTGTAGCAGCAGGTTAGTGTGGTGATACTAATGACAGATTTCCTTTGAGGGCTTTGTACCTTTTCTTGCCATGGGCCCTTAGACATTGCCCAAAGACCAGTCAGTCCACCCATGTCTTGAAGCCTAGAGAAGAAACACTGGAATTTTATCAGTTGAATTGAATGGTGCGTGTAATGAAATATAGTCACGTTGCTGATTCGCAGCCTACTGTGGCATGACTAGATTCTTGAAAGAAAAAGTGAAGACAGAGGTGACCTAAAAAGTCTTTTTAGACAGGGTGATCCTGTTACCGTGCTTTCTCATAGTGAAATAGACAGGGCTTATTTTTCATGTAAAGGCTTTTCTGTACATTATCACTAGATCTGGTATTGAATGATTGCTGTTACTATTTTTTTGCATCGTTTTATGCATCAAAAAGGCAGAATTCATTCGGTTTGTCCTAGGTTACAAAGTCCTTGTCACAGGAGTTAGATACTAGAACTAGTGACATGCATTTATACTACACGACGATTGCAGCAATTGAAGAATTATCAAGGTGTCAGTCGAAGCTTAAGCTTTATTATCTGAAATCTACAATTAAATTAATTTTCTTCCTGGTAATGTGAATTGGATATTAATTAATGTAAATCATCATCTGTTTTTATTTTTAATTCTACTTTACAGCGATGGCAACCAGAGATCTGACACAAGTTAGTGATGCTGCAAGTTCTTCTCCTTGTGTGAATTGAACATATTTTTTGGGTTGTAGAAACCAGTTGAATAATGTAAAAACAAATTGTAAAATATAAAAATAAAATTGATACTCCTCCTACAGCACTAGCCTTTTTTGCAATTAGCCTTTATTGAGCCATTTTTATGAAAATTTTTTTTACTGTTTTTTTGGCAGCTCTTTAAGCCATTTTTGGGCTACAACTTTTTGGGGGGGATATTTACATCCCAAATACATGCCAACATATTTTTACGAAAGTACTTTGACCTGTAAATGGCCCTGGCCCATAGATTTATGTTCATAAGAGACAAATTACAGACAAATGTTTTGTTGTGGGCACTAAAAAGAATTTGCCTATTAAATTCAATATAAAATAGTTCACGGGGGAAAAAAAACTGCAATGAGACGTCACTCTGGGCCCAAGCATCACAATTTTTGACAGGAAGAGGATCAGTCTCACCAATGCTCTGTAGAGCGGCATGAGCACTTCTCTTTTTATATTGCTAATACCTCTCTCTATACACCTAAGCATTCTGCTAGCATTTCCTGCGGTTCTATGACATTGTCTGCCTATCTTCTAAAATGGTAACCCCTAAATCCCTTTCCTCAGATACAAAGGTTAGGACAGTATCACATATTTTATAATCTGCCCTTGGGTTTTTATGCATTATCTTGCACTTATCCACATTAATTTTCAGTTGCCAGAGTTTTGACTATTTCTCTAGTTTATCCGAATCCTTTTCCATTCGGTGTGTCCCTACAGGAACATCAACCCTGTTACAAAGCTTTGTGTCATCAGCAGAAAGACCAATACCTTACCATCGAGACCTTTTGCAATATCACTAATGAAGATATTCAACAAAATGGGTCCCAGTACAGATCCCTGACGTACCCCACTGGTAACGAGACTTGAATACACCCCATTGACTACAACCCTATGTTTCTGTCCCTCAGCCTCTGCCTAATCCATTCTACAATTTGGGAGTCGAAGCTCAAAGACTGCAGTTCAACAAAAAGTTGACAAAAAGACAAAAATCCATCAATTTCATTCTAAATTCCTTTTGTATCCCTACTGTGTTCATCCAGAGGAAGGCAAAAAAAAAAAAAACCTATGAGGCTAATGCCAATTGCCCCATACTAGGGGAAAAAAATTCCTTCTCAACTCCAATATGGCAATCAGAAAAAATCCTTGGATCAACTCTGTCCCTATAAATCTGTATCTATAACCTGCAATGTTATTACTCTACAAAAATGCTTCCAGGCCCCTTTTGAACTCTTTTATTGAATTCACTATCTATGACCACTTTCTCCAGCAGAGAGTTCCATATTGTCACTGCCCTTATAGTAAAGAACCCCCAGCACTATTTATTATAATGTATGTGATACAAATGTGTAGGGTTTTGTTGTTGGAAGTGACTCCCTTAGACTTGTATCATGATATAGGCTAAACAATAATAATAATTAAAAAAAAATATGGAAATAATAAAAATGCTTATGTGCGGTATGTGCACCTGTAAAATAGTATTTGGCCAGTTATATGTAAGAATAAGATATTGATAAAAATAAATAAAGAAAAGAAAAACAGCTCAGCAAATAGAAAGGCATGCCTTAGCTGTAATTATAAATTAACTTATAAAGACATAATAAGAAGGAGAACCAGCTTCAAAGGAAATCTCTGGAGGCCCCAGGTGAAAGGACTACGTGCAAAGTTCTATTTTCTATTCCCTTTCTACTACATATAATCTCCACATTGGCCACTTATTATTACGACATTTAACACTATAATTGCTGTATTATTTCTCATTTACAGATGTATTTTACATCATGACTATTTTATCATTTTAGAAATTCCTCCAGAGTAGTCACAGAAGAATAAGAATAAGTCACAGAAGAATTTCATTTGGAGACACATAGCAAATGGAACTTGACAGATAAATACTTCTTCACTATAATGTTTAATTTTACTATTCATTCCCATCAACTCTTGTGAAAGGTTATCCTGTGAAATGAAGACTTTATTGTGAAGCAGTGATCGCTTTATAGTTTCACTTTCTAGCATGAAACCAGAAATCTATGTTTTGATCTAGCTTTTGAGTACTTCACTGAATAAAAGCAACAACGTGCATCTAGAGATCCTGAAGATGTTACTGAGCTGTATCGCATAGATGAAAAAGGACAGATGTCCATCAATTTCAACAAGTGTAGACAAGCCTGATGTGGGGAGAAAAACTAAATAAATCCTAATTTATCCAAATGGAAGTGGATTTCTTTTATAAGGCATGGGATAAAATGCAGAAGTGCTGCAACTGCCACTCAGTATATACAGGTGCAGGGATGCCTGTCTCAGACAGGAGTCCCTGCTCCTGTACAATCCACTGAACAGCTTTGTGAATCTACTGAGTTAAAGCCACAATGCATACAGCAACTTTGTTTACCTTTGGGCCGTTCAGTGCACAGTCTGAAACACATGACAAAAAGTTGGGATTCTAACAAATTTGAATTCATTTTGTTAAATTTGGGCACAATCCGAATCATGATGAAACAATTCTTCCATCTCTACTTTTAATTGTAAGTGTCTCTGTAATTTCAATAAGCTTTTGACATGTCAAAGAGACATATGAAAAGTTTTGATGATTGCAGAGACCCCCACCAATCAGGAGAACATGGACTTATAATGGGCCCCCAGGACATAGATCAGTGGGAGCCTGGGAGTGAAGTGCTCTACTGTGCTTCTCACCATTAATTCTCATGATCAGTGGGTGCCTCAGCACTGACACCCTGACCAATCATAACTTTTGAGATTCATTATGTTGGGGTAGGGAAGAGTGCAGACTCATGCTTAACCCAACCTTTGTCTCTACCTACCTAAATGATCTGCCCTAAATGGAGGCTCCAACTGGGCAATAGTGCCTACACTAAATAAGTGCACGGGGCATCAAGGACATTAGACAGGCCAGGCCAGCAACACATAGGCAAAGTAGTAACAAAATCAGCAAATGAGGGGTAAACCAGGGACAAAGTCAGAAGGCCTGCATGGTACAAAATCAGACCCAGAATAAGAACAAGCAAGGGATAAACCAGGAGGGTAATGTAGTTCAAAGTCGGCAGGCCAAAGCAGGATCAAGTAACAAGCAGAGGTCAGGTCACAGCAGGTCAAGTCAGAAACACAAGGAATACAGGGATCAGGAATACTGGTCATATGATCAACCATAATCACAAGCAGAGGCTGCAGATACAGGACAGTTTAATTATCCTGCTGCTGGAACATGTGAGTACTGATGCCAAAGCTCATTGGCTGGACTGACCGTGTCACACAGTGAAGAATGACCCTCATCAGGATGACTAGATATATTGCAACTGGGCAAGTAAAGACCAGAGGAAGCATTGGAATTGGGTAAGGTAAGTGTGGTAGCCCTTGGGGGGGGGGGGGGTATAGTGTAGTTGGGGTGTTGCTGTGTTGGAATATGAGGGGTTAATTTAACCCTTGTCACTCATGACGCCAGGGTGAGGGTTAACACGCTGAGGTGGTTGCTAGGCCTATCGCCACCCTTCCCAGAAACGATAGGTGCGTGTAGAAATAAATGATTGTTCACGGCAGTGCTGAACTTGAACTTGCAGGAACTTTACTGATGAATTGCGGTACATTAAGTAACGGTAACAGTCTTAGTAACAGAGTCTATTATCAGCACGGCAGCGACTGACAGTTGCTTAGGACCGATAAGTTATCCTTAGATTAGTAGGATTAGGTTTTGCAGAGATCCGCTTGTTTAGGTCCAGTGATCTTGCGGAATAATAGGGAATTGAAGTAACTCACAGTTTTGGAATGATGGCCATTGCCGCAAGGCTTTGGCCTTGTGGTTGCCGATGACAGCTGCGCAGATCCGTCCTCATCAGCAGCCCACGAGGAAAGAGAGAGATTAATGGCTGCCGCTCCCTTATATGGGCAGGGGCAGGGCTGTTTTGCATTGGTCCATGTCAGCTGTCACTCACCGTTACAAAGCATGGTGGGTGATCACATGACTACCTCCAAAAGTCCTTGAGTAAAAACCATTGAGTTCTGAAACGCATCACGTGACCCGCAGGTCCTGCGACACCAACAACAAGGTAAGTACACTTTATATACATATAGACAATTAGAATTTGAATAATTCCAGTTACCAAAGGGGTGACTAGGGGCCAACTATAGATGAGGATCCCACTGGTACCTAGGGACTCTGACTTTGGGGACCTCACCACAAGGTAACGGATGCAATCCGGTACCTGGACAGCACATAAGTTTGTGACAACATGTTTCTGACTCGTCAAAAGTTTTTGGAAATGACACTTTAATAGTTTACTGATGTATACCAGAAAAAAGGATTTATTTTAGCTATGTCTAGATAATGAAAGCATTGAGTCTTTGAGAAAAATAGACATAGATGAGAATTTTCAGAGAATATCTGTGTTCATCCCAAGAGGCTTTAGGAATAGGAAGATTTAAAAAAATATATATATTAATCTACAATACACTACATCCACATGATATCCTTAGCAGCCCATAGAACAGTCCGGGTCTATGATTTTTGGAAAGTGGGAGTCTGACCCTATGGCCATTAGAATTAGTTTTGGCTTTATATAGTGATTTATTATTGATATGGTAGGATAGCCATACATTGCATAATCCTTTTCTAACACTGATGAAAGGGAAATAAACTTACAAGTGGATATTCAGAAATAGAGAACAATGTGTGGTTTCCATTGTATCAGTGAGACGACTCTGAATTTCCTTGTTCTCACCTTGCTGTTTGTGAGGCTATGGCAGAGTCACAAAAAAGATTGAGATACAAGATTTAGGAACCAAAGGAGTAACCAAGAAACCCCAGGGTAATTATCTCAAGTAATGAGACTTTTTTAATACAAAAATCAATGCTTCTTATAATGGAAATAGATTTTTCTGCTCCTTCAGGCCTAAACTTGCAAATCTTTTCTTCGGGTTTTAAAATACAACTGTCTGACTTCTGCCCTTCCCCCAAAGTCCCTTCATTAATAGTGGTACTTAGATTAATTTAGCACATTACAAAGTATCATGGCTACCTTAGACTAGAACTTACTGCTAAAAGTTATGGAGTAAAAAATATTTCCTGGAGAAATAGTTATTAGTCACATGAGATATGGTTGATATGAACACTATATGAGGAATTTTTCAATGCTTACACCAGAAAACAGGCATAAAAAGCTAAACATTTTTGTGCAATGTTTTCAATATTTAAAAAAAAAAAGGAAAAAAAAATACAAGAAAATGAATAAATTGCTGAGCAAATTTGGGTTGTGAAAAAGTTGTTATTTCTTCCTTCAGAAAATTAGTATGCAAGCCTTGATAAATCCGCCCATGTCCTTATGAGAAACAAAGAGTATTAGCCCATGTTCACACAGCAGAATTTCCATGCCGGATTCCGCATTGGAATCCAGCATGGACATTCCGCTGCAGCAGAGTCTGTTGAATTCAGCTGGATTCTGCTGCTCTGTGCACACGGAGGAATTTCCATGCCTGATATTTTCTATTTCAATGAAATTCCATTTTCCGTGTCAGCACAAAAAAATTTACATGTTCATTTTTTGTGGGGAGTCCGCATGGAATGCATAGCCGTCTATGAGATGACACATTCCTGTGCGGTCCTACTGCCGGCATATTATGGCAGCGCCCCGTAATTTGCTGAATGTGGACATTCCGGTTTGTGAACATTATTACATGTACACATGGCAAGTATATAAAATTACAGCCAGTTCTTCTGGTCTCTTCCATCACCATTTAAATAGTTAGTTTATTTTAAGGGATATTGGGGGAGATTTATCAAAACCTGTGTAGAACCAGGGGATGTGCAGTTGCCCATACCAACCAATCAGATTGCTTCTTTAATTTTTCACAGGCCTCTTTAAAAGTGAAAGAAGCAACTTGATTGGTTGCTATGGGCAACTGCACCTCTTTTCCTCTACACAGGTTTTGATACATCTCCCCCATTGTACCTTTAAATGTCCATAAGAAGCTACCTAAAATGTAGTGACCTGTATAGAAGCATTCTAAATAGACAATCTAATGAACATCTATCATTTTCAATATATTGTAAATTCCATGTATGATGGCAAACCAGCCAAATTCTAATAGTTTGGCATTTAATAAGTTAATCTTATTTGAGATTTTTCTTCTCAGAAACACACTACTACTTGTCTTGTCTCTTTATCCCCAAATCTTGACAGGTTATGGGGTTATTTTTATTATTAGTTTATGCTTATCTCCATCGCATTGTGCACAAGCCATCAGTGCCTATACCATGGATGCAGAATTACTATTTCTACTTTACTTGTGATGTGTTAGTATAATTGAAGATATATATATATATATATATATATATATATATATATATATATATATATATATATATATATATAAAAAGAGAAGGCCCGACTCAATGACTCATCAACGCCCAGCCTAAACCCTTGGACCTAGAGAGCTGAATTTTTTCACAGGTGTTGTTTTTAAGACGTAGACAAGGAACACGAAAGGATTTTTCTAAATTCAACCCTTAAGGGGGTGAAAAAGGGGTGATGGTTTGTTTGGAAGTCCATCATTTTTGAAGCTAGAAGCTGTATGTGTGTATGTGTGTATGTGTATGTGTGTGTATGTTCCAGCATCATGTCCAAACAGCTAAAGATATTAACATGAATCTTGGCACACATGTTACTTTTATGTCAACAACAAACATAGGATAGGTGATTTAACCCTTACTCACCTGCATTTTCCAGGGTCGGGGTTTTTGTTTAAAGTTCCATGCAAATCAATGGGAAATGGATGTTCCCACATAACTTCTGTACAGCTGGAGATATTTCAATACCTGGTATACATATTATGGGTCGGGATATGAGGTTGGGATAGGAGGTCGAGATAGGAGGTCGGGATAAGAGGACGGGAAAGGAGGACGGGATAGGAGGTCGGCATAGGAGGTAGAGATAGGCGGTCGAGATAGGAGGTCAAGATAGGAGAAAGCGATAGGAGGATGGGATTGGAGGACAGGATAGGAGATCGGGATATGAGATCGGGAGAAGAGGTCGGGATAGGAGGTCAAGATAAGAGGTCGAGATAGGAGGACAGGATAGGAGGTCAGGATTGGAATACGGGAAAGGAGGTCGGGATAGGAGGTAGAGATAGGAGGTTGGGATAGGAGGTCGGGACAGGAGGTCGAGAAAGGAGGTCGGGATATGGGGTTAACAACAATATATGAGGACGGGATATGAAGTCAAAAGCTTCCTCTTTTGTTGATTTTCCTCCCCAACAAGGATTAGGAAGGAAAAAACGGGCAACGCCGGGGGCTCAGCTAGTATATATATATATAAGCCTACATTACAGTATCTCACATAAGTGAGTGCACCCCTCAAATTTTGGTAAATATTTTGGGGGGAATTTCTCAAAGCAATTAGACTTTAGTTTTTTTATGGTGTTCTGGCCCAAAAGAGTTGCACGGGCGTGTTGTGTGAATTATTTGCACCAAGGCACCGTATAGCCGATTTAAGAGAAATTAGTGTGTACAGAAAAATCTCCTTAGGCGGATGCAATGGTCATGAATTTACCATTGTGAATCTCCATAGGCGGATTCAAAAGTCGCAAATCCCCCCTTTCTGGTGTAAGTCACCACCAAGCATGGACTACACTTAGAGAAATGACTAGCCCCAGGCAAATGGTTCAAAACTACAACTCCCAGCATGCCCTGACAGTGTGAGGGCATGCTGTGAGTTGTAGTTCTGAACAATTTGCCTGTAGTGTGGAGGAAACATTAAAAAAAACTGATGCTCACCTAGCCATGGTTTTCATAGGTCTGCTGCAGATAACATTCTCCTCCTTGTGGTCCTGAGATCTTCTCCTCCCAGCTGGTTTAAGGATTTTTCTGGCTCAGCCAATCAGTGATGTGTCAGGCCACTGATTGAGCCTGTAAGGTCATATAAGCTGCTTATCTGTAAAGAAGGAAGACACCAGATCGCATGAAGGAGAGAAGGGACATGTTGGGGGGAGGAGATGTGATGTGGGGGAGATGTGACATGGGGAGATGTGACATGGGGGAGATGTGACATGGGGGGATGTGACATGGAGGGGGGAGATGAGATGTGACATGGGGGAGAGATGTGACATGGGGGGAGAGACATGACATGGGGAGAGAGATGTCGCAGGGAGGAGAGATGTGACATGGGGGAGAGATGGGACATGGGGGAGAGAGATGTTACATGGGGGAGAGAGATGTGACAGGGAAGAGAGATGTGACATGGAGGAGAGATGTGACATGGGGGGAGAGACGTGACATGGGGGAGAAAGATGTCACAGGGAGGAGAGATGTGACATGGGGGAGAGATGTGACATGGGGGGAGAGATATGACATGGGGAGAGAGATGTCGCAGGGAGGAGAGATGTTACATGGGGGAGAGATGGGACATGGGGGAGAGAGATGTTACATGGGGGAGAGAGATGTGACAGGGAAGAGAGATGTGACATGGAGGAGAGATGTGACATGGGGGGAGAGACGTGACATGGGGGAGAAAGATGTGACAGGGAGGAGAGATGTGACATGGGGGAGAGATGTGACATGGGGGAGAGAGATGTTACATGGGGGAGAGATGTGACATGGGGGGAGAGAGATGTTATATGGGGGAGAGATGTGACATGGGGGAGAGAGATGTGACAGGGAGGAGAGATGTGACATTGAGTAGAGATGTGACATGGGGGGAGAGACGTGACATGGGGGAGAAAGATGTCACAGGGAGGAGAGATGTGACATGGGGGAGAGATGTGACATGGAGGAGAGATGTGACATGGGGGGAGAGACGTGACATGGGGGAGAAAGATGTCACAGGGAGGAGAGATGTGACATGGGGGAGAGATGTGACATGGGGGAGAGAGATGTTACATGGGGGAGAGATGTGACATGGGGGAGAGAGATGTTACATGGGGAGAGATGTGACATGGGGGAGAGAGATGTGACAGGGAGGAGAGATGTGACATTGAGGAGAGATGTGACATGGGGGGAGAGACGTGACATGGAGGAGAAGGTTGTGACAGGGAGGAGAGATGTGACATGGGGGAGAGATGTGACATGGAGGAGAGAGGTGTGACAGGGAGGAGAGATGTGACATGGGGAGATGTGACATGGAGGGGGGGAGATGATATGTGACATGGGAGAGAAGAAGTTGCAGGGATTAGAAATGTGACATGGGGGGGAGAAATGTGACATGGGGAGAGAGATGTGACAGGGAGGAGAGATGTGACAGGGAGGAGAGATGTGACAGGGAGGAGAGATGTGACAGGGAGGAGAGATGTGACATGGGGAGAGAGATGTGACAGGGAGGAGAGATGTGACAGGGAGGAGAGATGTGACATGGGGAGATAGATGTGACATGGGGGAGAGAGGTGTGACAGTGAGGAGAGATTTGACATGGGGGAGAGATGTGACATGGGAGATAGAGATGTGACAGGGAGGAGAGATGTGACAGGGAGGAGAGATGTGACATGGGGGAGAGAGATGTGACATGGGGGAGAGAGGTGTGACAGGGAGGAGAGATTTGACATGGGGAAGCGATATAACATGGAGGAGAGATGTGACATGGGGGAGAGAGATGTGACATGGGGGAGAAATGTGACATGTTGGAGAGAGATGTGATAGGGAGGAGAGATGTGACAGGGAGGAGAGATGTGACATGGGAGAGAGAGGGGACATGGGGAGAGAGATGTTACATGGGGGAGAAAGATGTGACAGGGAGGAGAGATGTGACATGGGGGAGAGATGTGACATGGGGGAGAGAGGTGTGACAGGGAGGAGAGATGTGACATGGGGAGATGTGACATGGAGGGGGGGAGATGAGATGTGACATGGGAGAGAAGAAGTTGCAGGGAGGAGAAATGTGACATGGGGGGGAGAAATGTGACATGGGGAGAGAGATGTGACAGGGAGGAGATATGTGACAGGGAGGAGAGATGTGACAGGGAGGAGAGATGTGACATGGGGAGAGAGATGTGACAGGGAGGAGAGATGTGACAGGGAGGAGAGATGTGACATGGGGGAAGCAATATAACATGGAGGAGAGATGTGACATGGGGGAGAGAGATGTGATAGGGAGGAGAGATGTGACAGGGAGGAGAGATGTGACATGGGAGATAGATGGGACATGGGGAGAGAGATGTTACATGGGTGAGAAAGATGTGACAGGGAGGAGAGATGTGACATGGGGAGAGATGTGACATGAGGGAGAGAGATGTGATATGGAGGAGAGAAATGTGACAGGGAGGAGAGATGTGACATGGGGGAGAGAGATTTAACAGGGAGGAGAGATGTGACATGGGGAAGAGATGTGACATGGGGGAAAGAGATGATACATGGGGGAGAAAGATGTGAGAGGGAGGAGAGATGTGATATGGGGGAGAGAGATGTGACATGGGGGAGAAAGATGTGACTGGAAAGAGAGATGTGACATGGGGAAGAGATGTGACATGGGGGAGAGAGATGTGACATGGGGAGAAAAATGTGACAGGGAGGAGAGATATGACATGGGGGAGAGATGTGACATGAGGAGAGAGATGTGACATGGGGGAGAGATGTGACATGGGACGCGAGATGTTAAATGGGGGAGAGAGATGTGACATGGGGGAGAGATGTTAAATGGGGGAGAGAGATGTGACATGGGGCTAGAGATATGGCATGGGGGGAAGAGATGTGACATTGAGGAGAGATGTGACATGGGGGAAGAGATGTGACATTGAGGAGAGATGTGACATGGGGGAAGAGATGTGACATTGAGGAGAGATGTGACATGGGGGAAGAGATGTGACATTGAGGAGAGATGTGACATGGGGGAAGAGATGGGACATGGGGGAAAGAGATGTGACAGGGAAGAGAGATGTGAAATGGAGGCAAAATATGTAACATGGGAGATAGTGATGTGACATGGGGGGAAATGTGTGACATGGGGGGAAATATGTGACATGGGGGATAGTGATGTGACATGGGGGAAAGATGTGACATGGGGGAGAGATGTGACATGGGGAGAGAGATGTGACATGGGGAGAGAGATGTGACAGGGAGGAGAGATGTGACATGAGGAGAGAGATGGGACATGGGGGGAGAGATGTGACACGGGCAGAGAGATGTGACATGGGGGAGAGAGATGTGACATGGGAGAGAGAGATGTAACATGGGGGGAGATGTGACATGGGAGGAAAGATGTGACAGGGAAGAGAGATGTGACATGGGGAAGAAAGATCTGACATAGAGAGGAGAGATGTGACATGAGGAGAGAGATGTGACATGGGGAGAGAGATGTGACATGGGAAGAGAGATGTGACCTGGGGAGAGAGAGTGCAATATCATCATAATTATAAGTGAATAAACCATGCTCTTAATATATATATATCAATGGCAGATCCAGAGGGGGGCAACGGGGCAATTGCCCCCCCCCCGAGATTGCTGCCCCCCGCCCGCTAGCATGGTGGAGCAGAAGCTGTAAGCTCCCGCTCCACCATTCACTAATCTAGGCTTTCACACACGCTGTGAGTACACAGCGTGTGAGCTGCGGGGACGTGATCCACTGCAGGCTGGCGCCATGACGTCACATCATCGCGCCGGCGACCGGAGATCCCGTCCCCGCGGCCCACATACTGTAAGTACTGAAGAGTATGCTCAGGGCCCAGGGGATTAGGGATACAGAATATGTGCCACTGTTAGGCGCACTATATCGTACAGGAGGAGGGGGAGGGGGATTTAAAAGCTTAGGGTGCAGAGAAAAGGTTAATGAGGGGCTGCAGGACAAAGCACAGGGGGCATTATATGTGAAGAGCACATGACAGGGGCCCCCCTGTGCTGTGCCCCTCACATATAATGCTCCCTGTGCGGTTCCCCACACATATAACGCCCTCTGTGCTGTGCCCTCACATATAATGCCCCCTGTGCTGTGCCCCACATATATAATGCCCCCTGTGCTGTTCCCCTCACATATAGTGGGAGATTTATCAAAACCTGTGCAGAGGAAAAGTTGCCCAGTTGCCCATAGCAACCAATCAGATCACTTCTTTCATTTTGCAGAGGCCTTGTTAAAAATTAAAGAAGGTAGGTGATAGGTTGCTATGGGCAACTGGGCAACTTTTCCGCTAAACAGGTTTTGATAAATCTCCCCCATAAGGCCCCCTGTGCTGTGCCCCTCAAATATAATGCCTCCTGTGCTGTGCCCCTCACATTTAATTTATATGTATGGGGCACAGCACAGGGGGCATTACATGTGAGGGGCACAGCACAGGGGGCATTATATGTGTGGGGCACAGAACAGGGGGCATTATATGTCTGGGGCACAGCACAGGGGGAATTATATGTGTGAGGAACAGCACAGGGGGCATTATATGTGTGGGTCACAGCCCAGGGGGCATTATATCATATAATGCCCCCTGTGCTGTGCCCCTCACATAAAATGCCCCATCATGCACTCCTCATATATAATGCCCCCATCATGCGCCTCTCACATATAATGCCCCCTGTGCTGTGCCCCACAAATATAATGGCCCCTGTGCTGTGCCCCACAGATATAATGCCCCCTGTGCTGTGCCCCTCACATATAATACCCCATCATGCACCCCTCACATATAATCCCCCCATCATGCGCCCCTCACATATAATGCCCCCTGTGCTGTGCCCCACAGATATAATGCCCCCTGTGCTGTGCCCCTCACATATAATACCCCATCATGCACCCCTCATATATAATCCCCCTCTCATGCGCCCCTCACATATAATGCCCCCTGTGCTGTGCCCCTCAGATATAATGCCCCCTGTGCTGTGCCCCTCACATATAATACCCCATCATGCACCCCTCATATATAATCCCCCCATCATGCGCCCCTCACATATAATGCCCCCTGTGCTGTGCCCCACACATATAATGCCCCCTGTGCTGTGCCCCACACATATAATGCCCCCTGTGCTGTGCCCCTCACATATAATGCCCCCTGAGGGGACAGGACAGGGGACATTATATGTGAGGGGCACAGCACTGGGGCATTATATGTGAAGGGCACAGCACAGGGGGTATTTATATGTGTGGGGCACATGACAGGAACATTATATGTGAGGGGCACAGTACAGGGGGCACTATATGTGAGGGGCGCATGATGGGGGCATTATATATGAGTGGCGCATGATGGGGGCATTATATGTGAGGGGCAAAGAACGGGGGCATTATATGTGAAGGGCACTGCACAGGGGGCATTATATGTGAGGGGTGCATGATGGGGGCATTATATGTGAGGGGCAAAGAACGGGAGCATTATTTGTGATGGGCGCATGATGGGGGCATTATTTGTGAGGGGCGCATGATGGGGGCATTATTTGTGAGGGGCGCATGATGGGGGCATTATATATGAGGGGCGCATGATGAGGCATTAAATGTGAGGGGCACATCACAGGGGGCATTATTATTATGTGGGGGAACAGGACGGGTTATAATTATTATATGTAGGGGCACAAGATGGGGCATGATTACTATATGTGAAGGCACAGAGTGTTTTGCATTTCAGAAGTATAGTGTATATTATGAGGAATTTCTGGGGTGGTACGTTTTTTATGGGCCACAATACATTACGGTATTAAATTCAGAGGGTGCACTGCACAGCAAGTTATATTCAGAGAGTGTGGTGTGTGGTAGTATTAAATTTAGAGGGTACAGTGTGTGATAGTATTATATTCAGAGAGTGCAGTGTGTGATAGTATTATATACAGAGGGTACAGTGTGTGGTAGTATTATATTCAGAAGGTACAGTGTGTGGTAGTATTATATTCAGAGGGTACAGTGTGTTGTATATTCAGGGAGTACAGTGTGTCAGAATTATATTCAGAGGGTGTGTGCCAGTATTATAATAATTATTGTTTTCATATAGAGGATCAGAATCCGCTGACATAGTGAGGAGCCATCTGGGCATCAAGTTCTGCAGAGAGAAGATTTAGCTGGAACAAGTGCCGGTGGTATGTACCATCTGAATTAGATAAGGAAATACTATAGAGAAGACATCACCCATAGTCACTGATATCATTGTGTATTCTCCTCACTATGTCCTGTCAGAGCTGTAGTCACTTGTAAGCTCTGCAGTTATGATGGGTGAAACAACAACTCACAGCATCCCCTCACCACTGCTTAGGTCATACTGGGAGCTGTAGTTTTAAATGGTAAAAACTTCTTTAGCACTTTCCCATTCTGTGGCAAATGGTATATTTGATTATTATTATGACGTGTGAGCACGGCCTAAGAGTCTTAAACAAGGTTAGGACTGTATGATACATTTAATAATATTGTAAGTTCCGTAAGCAACATCTTATTTTCTGTCCGCCAACACAAAATACTCTAATAGTGCCCCTCCCGAGAGTAGACTCTAGATCCGCCCCTGATATTTATATATGTAAATATTTAAATAAACCCCTTATACTTCTCAATAATAGGTCATTATATTATTCACCTGATTCTTTTCACTATATATATTTTCTTCTCCAACTCAAACGTCATAATGATTTCTTCCAGCATACGACTCATCTCTTGAGAACATGGCGGGAAAACACATTTTCAGCTCTGCATCTTTTTCAACAACTATAATGCCCCAAACTTTTATAATTGCCCCTTAGTAGTCAGAAAGTCCCTTTCATTGCATAGTTAGGTCACTCCAGTGAGTACACATGTCCCTTCAGGTAGTTACCCGATCACATAGATGCTCGAGTAGGGTAGGGCCCCTACAGAGAGAGTTGCCTCAATAGGTAAATGCCCAGATAGCTGTCCCCTGTATGAAAACTCTCATATGAAGATAGTAAGCAGTCCCCCCTATTAGCTTGGTAGTTAGTCTCCATAATAGCTTGTAGGAAGTAGAGAGCCTCCCATATTTGCTAGGCAGCAACGTAATAGATAGCCTCCCACATTAGGTACGCAGCAAATTCCCACATACTAGGCAACAGTTTCCCCATAATAGGCAGAGGTCCCCCATAGTAGGCAGCAGTTTGCTAAATAGGGGCAGCAGTCTCCCCATAGTAGCAGCAGTTTCCACCATAATAGCAACAGCCCCCCCCCCCCCCAGTAGGCAGCAGAGTATCCCCCCACCCCAAGTAGGCAGCAGCAGTGTTTCCCCCGTAACAGGTAGCAGCAGTGTTTTCCCCATAATAAGCAGCAGAGTTCCCTCATAGTAGCAGCAGCCCCCCCTAGTAGGCAGCAGCAGTGCCCCCCCCCCCACCCCATAGTAGGCAGCAGCAGAATTTCCCCCTATAGTAGACAGCAGTAGATTTTCCCCCATACTAGGCAGCAGCAGAGTTTCCCCAATAGTAGGCAGCAGCAGAGTTTCCCCCCATAACAGGTAGCAGCAGAGTCTACCCAATAATAGGTAGCAGCAGAGTTTCCCCCATAGGAGGAATCAGTCTCCCCCACAGTAGACAGCAGCAGGGTTCCCCATAGTAGGCCCCCCCCACAGTAGGCAGCAGCAGGGTCCCCCATAGTAGGCCTCCCCACAGTAGGCAAGGCAACAGCAGCAGGGTCCCACATAGTAGCCCCCCCCCCCCCCCACAGTAGGCAACAGCCGCAGGCAGGGTCCCCCATAGTAGCCCCCCCCCCCCCACAGTAGGCAACAGCAGCAAATTCCCCAAATGGCTCTTCACCCTGTCAAACTTCCCACTGAGTGCTGCATTTAACTGTATGTGCCGCATTAGGCACATACAGTTAAATGCAGGACATGTGGAAGCTGTTACGGGACAGCGGGACATCACAGAAAAAGCGGGAATGTCCCACCGGTTTCGGGACGGTTGGGAGATATGCACAACTACAACTCCCAGCATGTCCTGACTTTAAAAAAGAAGAAAAGTTTTAATAAACGTGAATAAGCCCACCTCCACCCAAAAATAAAACTAAAGAAATAAATACCCTTCTTTCCCATTTCACAAATAAAAAAGTAAAACAATTAAATAAATAAACATATTTGGGATCACTGCATGTGAAAATGGCCAAGCTATTAAAACAAATGTAAAAAAAAAATACCAAAGTCCAAAATTGCTGATTTTTGGTCACATCACAAAAAAATAAAAAATAAAAAAACACAAAAAAGTGACCAAAACACATGCACAAAAGTGGTATTGTTAAAAACCTCAGATCATGGTGTAAAAGATAAGCCCTCATGCAGACCTGTATATGGAAAAACAACAAAGTTATAGCAGTCAGCAATGCAATATAGCAACACATAGCACATAACAGACACATTTGAAATAAACTGTGCTGAGGTAATTTCCCTAGCTGTGTATTTCATAAGTTTGAGGCACTTCAGCACTTTTACAGCTAAAAATTTGTAACTGTAAAACACATCTAGCACAGACAATAATGATTAATGTCAATATTTTGTATGGCCACCATTATTTTCCAGCACTACATTATGCATCTTGGGCATGGAGTTCACCTGAGTTTCACAGGTTGCCCCTGGAGTCCTCTTCCACTTTTCCATGATGACATCATAGAGCTGATGGATATTGGTGACCTTGGCTTATCCATCTTCTGTTTGACAATGCCCACAGATACTAAATAGGGTTAAGGTCTGGAGACAT
Source organism: Hyla sarda (assembly GCF_029499605.1). Taxonomy (NCBI): domain Eukaryota; kingdom Metazoa; phylum Chordata; class Amphibia; order Anura; family Hylidae; genus Hyla; species Hyla sarda. The sequence continues at coordinate 264,171,075 of NC_079190.1, read as the reverse complement.
GCTTGGCCATCACCTTTACCTTCAGCTACTTTAGCAAGGTAGTGGTCATCTTGGAGGTGTATATGGGGTAATTATCATGTTGGAATATTGCCCTGTGGCCCAGTCTCTGAAGGGAGGGTATCATACTCTTTCAGTATGTCACAGTACATATTGGCATTCATGGTTCACTCAATGAACTGTAGCTCCCCAGTACCAACAGCTCTCACGTAGGCCTAGACCATGATACTCCTACTGGTTGTCACCACACACCTTTGACATCATCTAAACCAAATACGTTTATTCTTGGTTCCAGTAACCCATGTCCTTTTTCTGCTTGTCTTCCACTAAACTGTGTGCGTGCTTACTTGTTCATCATTCTGGGACGACAGTCATGCAGACCAATTTAATGCAGTGTGTGGTGAATGGTTTGAACACTGACAGGCTGACCCCCACCCCTTCAACCTCTGCAGCAATGCTTGCAGCACTCATAGATTTGCTTCCCCAAAGACAACCTCTGGATATGATGCAGAACACATGCACTCAACTTCTTTGGTCGACCATGGGCTAATTTTTCCAAATAGGGGTTTATTCACTTTTGTGGCCAAGGTTTAAACATTATTGGCTGTGAGTTGATGTATTTTGAGGGTACACAACAATAAACACTGTTATACAGGATGTGCACTCTCCTCTTTACATTGTAGCAGAGGGTAATTTCTTCAGTGTTGTCACATGAAAAGACATAATAAAATATTTACAAAAATAGGAGGGGTATACTCACTTATGGGAGATACTGTATATGTTACATAGTTGATGAGTTAGTAAAGTTCTATTTATATACATTCAGTGGGGCAAAGAAGTATTTAGTCAGCCACCAATTGCAAGTTCTACCACTTAAAAAGGTGAGAGAGGCCTATAATTTTCATCATATGTATACCTCAACTATGAGAGACAGAATGAGGAAAAAATCCATAAAATCACATTGTCTGATTTTTTAACCTGTTGGGGACGAAGGGCGTATGCATACACCCTTGCGTCCTGGTACTTAAGGACGAAGGGCGTATCCATACGCCCGTGGGAATTTCGGTCCATGCCGCGTGCCGGGCGGGGACCGGACCGGGGTGACTGCTGATATCAATCAGCAGGCACCCCGTGCAAATGCCTAGGGGGGTCATCAGACCCCCCCTCATGTCGGCGATCGGCGCAAATCGCAAGTAAATTCACACTTGCGATTTGCGCCGATTCCTGGTCATTATGGGTCTATGGTGACTAAGATTAAGAGGTGCCACCCCTCCTATCCCTGCTATTGGTGGTCTAGACACGACCACCAATAGCAGATCGGGGGCGGGGGGGTTTACTTTCGTTTTCCCCGTCCTGCCCACCCACAATAGGCGGGACAGAATGGGGAACCGAAGGGGACAGCTGTTTGCTGTTTGGGCATGCTGGAATATGTATTTTTGCAACAGCTGGAGGACTGCAGTTTCAGACCACAATATAGTGGTCTCTAAACTGTATCCCTCCAGATCTTGCAAAGCTACTACTCCTAGCATGCCAAAACAGCTCTTTGTTGTCTGGGCATGCTGGAATTTGTAGTTTTGCAACATCTGGAGGGTCACAGTCTTTGCAGTGGTCTATAAACTGTAGCCCTCCAGATGTTGCAAAACTGCAAATCCCAGCATTCCCAAACAGCAAACAGCTGTCTCGGCATGCTGGGAGTTGTAGTTGTGTACCTCCAGCTGTTGCATAACTACATATCCCAGTATGCCCTTCAGTGATCAGTACATGCTGGGAGTTGTAGTTTTGCAACAGCTGGAGGGACACTGGTTGGAAAATACTGAGTTAGGTAACAGAACCTAACTGAAGGTTTTCCAACCAGTGTGCCTCCAACTGTTGCAAAATTACAACTCCCAGCATGCGCGGTCTGTCAGTACATGCTTGGAGTTGTAGTTTTGCAACAGCTGGAGGCACACTGGTTGGAAAATACTGAGTTAGGTAACAGAACCTAACTGAAGGTTTACATACCAGTGTGCCTTCAGCTGTTGCAAAAGTACAACTCCTCAGTACATGTGGGGAGTTGTAGTTGTAGTGTGAATGTACCCTAAAAACACTACACTACACTAACACATAATAAAGAGTAAAACATTACATAAACACCCCCTTACACTGCCCCCCCCCCCCCCAATAAAAATGAAAAACGTATTGTACGGCAGTGTTTCCAAAAGGAGCCTCCAGCTGTTGCAAAACAACAACTCCCAGCATTGGGAATCACTGGCATAGAATACCCCTATGTCCACCCCTATGCAATCCCTAATTTAGTTCTCAAATGTGCATGGTGCTCTCTCACTTCAGAGCCCTGTCGTATTTCAAGGAAACAGTTTAGGGCCACATGTGGGATATTTCTGTACTCAAGAGAAATTGCACTACAAATTTTGGGGGGCTTTTTCTCCTTTTACCCCTTATGAAAAGGAAAAGTTGGGGCCTACACCAGCCTGTTAGTATAAAAAAATATATTTTTTTACATTAACATGCTGGTGTTGCCCCATACTTTTTATTTTCTCAAACAGTAAGAGGAAAAAGAGACCCCCAAATTTTGTAACACAATTTCCCCTGAGTACGGAAATACCCCATATGTTGGCATAAAATGATCTGTGGGCACACAACAAGGCTCGGGAGTGAAAGCGCCATGTACATTTGAGGCCTAAATTGGTGATTTGCACAGGGCTGGCTGATTTTACAGCGGTTCTGACATAAACGCAAAAACATAAATACCCACATGTTACCCCATTTTGGAAACTACACCCCTTATGTAATGTATTAAGGGGTGCAGTGAGAATTAATGCCCCACAGGTGTCTGACAGATTTTTGGAACAGTGGTCCGTGAAAATGAAAAATTAAATTTTTCATTTGCACAGCCCACTGTTCCAAAGATCTGTCAAATACCAGTGGGGTGTAAATACTCACTGCACCCCTTATTAAATTCTGTGAGGGGTGTAATTTCCAAAATGGGATCACATGTGGGGGGGTCCACTGTTCTGGCACCACGGGGGGCTTTGTAAACTCACATGGCCCCTGACTACCATTCCAAACAAATTCACTTTCCAAAAGCTCAATGGCGCTCCATCTCTTCTGAGCATTGTAGTTCACCAGCAAAGCATTTTACGTCCTAACATGGGGTATTTCCATACTCAGAAGAGATGGGGTTACACATTTTGGGGGGCATTTTCTCCCATTACCTTTTGTAAAAATGGTAAATTTGGGGAAAAAACTGCACTTTAGTGAATTTTTTTTTTCCATATACACATCCGTGTACACCTGTGAGGTGTTAAGGCTCACTGGACCCCTTGTTACGTGTTATGTATATATTTAATATAATGCATATTAGTATACTTACCTTCGCTCATGTGACTATGTTGATTCCTCTGTGGTATGTTGGAGGACCTTTGGAGGTCCTTGAGTCACATGTTTACCCATAACCCTTTGTAAAGATGATTGACAGAAGTATTGGACCAATGAGCTTTATTCCAGCCCCTGCCCATATAAGGGAGCTGTAGCCAATTATTGCTTTCTTGGGTTGCTGCTCTCGTGGATGCCGGACTAGCAGGACGGGTCTGCGCAACTTTCAAAGACAAGCTAGGCCTGAAACCTTCCGGCCTCAGCTTAAACTAAACCATGAGTTTTTAACTAAATCCCTGGTAAAGCTAGTGTGACTGCTGGAGCTCAACTAAATCCCCTAAATCCAGCGGAAAAGTCCATATCAGTCTACGGTCTCTAAAACGCTTAAGGTCCCAACCAATGTCAATCTCTAGGAGACTGTGCCTGTATAGAGACTGTTCTGGTTATGAAGCTTGCATAAAATCTTCAGTAAAAGTTCTGACTGTTTTCAGCAAACTCTCCGGTTGTGAACATTCAATTATTCCATACCTCCCCATCGCTCTTGGGAAGGGTGACGGTAGGACAAGCATTGCAGAGGAGCCCTCACCCTGATGTCACGAATAGAAAGGGTTAATCATACACCCTTTAATTACCGCACAGCTACACCCCATATACCCTACACCCCCAGGCTATCACAATGGGCTTTCTTCTACGCTCACATCTCTGCACTATACTCTGGCCAGCAGAGATGCGAATGGAATTCACATCACTTATTCATATTTCCCGCAGAGAACTGTGATTGCCCAGATGGTTTCAGTCAATCACAGCTCTCTGCGGGAAATATGAATAATAGGTACGGTATATATACGGCATATACTACAGTGGGACCAGAAAAGTGTCCGGCCACCCGCATCTGTACTTTATACATGATGATCGTATTAGGTGTCAGAAGTGACATACTCTGCGATCTGTCTATTAATGCAGGTACTATAGCTCCCAGCATGGAGCAGAGAGTGCTCCATGTTGGGAGCAGTAGTACTGCAGTTGAGGACAGATCACAGCAAGTGTCACTCCTGACACCCTATTGCAGAGATGCGAGCGCAGGAGAAAGCCGCTCACATCTTTACATTATACAGGACAATCGCAGGAGAAATTCGTTATATCGAATCGAGTTGAAGTTCAGATTCAGTCCAAATTGAATTTTTCATGAAATTCGGAATGAATTGGACTTTGTCAGATTTGATTCGCTCATTTCTAATGAGATAGTACATTTCTAGATATGAATGAATCTATGAATGTGGGTAAGTTTCCATGTCATTGTATTGAATACTTTGTTGTTCTTTTTTTCTATTATTTATTTATCTTCATTGAATGCAATCTTAATCTTCAGCTCATGCTTTAAAGCATGACCCTTTTTCTATCTCTCTACAATGGACTTGAACATATGCGAATTTCCTATAATATCCATTGTGTAAGTTACGCCTAATATATTCCCCTCACCTGATGTACAGTATTGCCAATTGTTAATTATTTCCTCAGCTGCCCGTGTGTTGATCCTCCTGGATAATCTGTGTGATCGTGGCAGAACGGGTGGGTCAGTAATGAGTGGGGAGTGCGTGGTGTGGCCTTCAGCATGCCGTGTTATAGACCTACTCTTCTGCATACCATATCATATATTACCATAAACAGGTCTGCCGTGAATATGCCTCATATGCATTTACCTTGAAAAGATCGCACTCCTCTAACCTGCAAGAAGCAGCTGAACACAAGGGGAAAATGATTGTGATGAACCCTAACTCCATATAGATAGTTTTCACACACAAAAAACAAGGTTAAAAGGAAATCAGACATCATAAATATGTATAAATCATAGCTGTTCCTGGATGGGAAAACAATAGTAATTTAATAATGTAACATGAATAAAACTAAAATATCTGAAGCTGGACCCATCAAAACGTCTTTATTCCTCAATCACAAAAGATGTATTGCACATACAGTAAATAAACTGAACTCCCACAAGTCCTGCCTCATTGTACTGTATGTCTCTACAGTTATGGTTATTTAAACACTATTGTATATCTGTATTCTGCCTTTATGTGTCATGCATTAAGTATAATTACCCTTTTCTTGTAATTCTTTGTTTTTTATTCTTTTACTTCTTCAAAATAATATACAGTAGCACACAATTATACAGTATGTTGCTGTCACTGTAATTGTTGTTTATTATGTAAATTAAAGGGTCTTTCTCATCTGATACATTTATGCCATAAATGTCTAGTACAACAGTAAAAAATGTGTGTGGCACTCACCCATAGTGTATTCATAAATACTGTTGAGCAGCATAGGCCATATTTGAATTTGCGATATTTCGCGAATATATGAACGAATATTCGTAATATTCGTAATATTTGCGTTTTATTTTTCGCATATGCAAAAATTTGCATATACAAAAATTTGTATATGTGAAAATTAACAAAAGCGAAAATTTGCATATGCAAAAATTAGCATATGCAAATTTTCGCATATTCAGACGCCAGTCTCACACATTAGTATTAGAGCCTTCTTTACACCACACAAGCTGGAAGCAGAGAGGGGTGATCACTGTGATGTGTATTGTGAAAAAAAAAAAAAAAAGAATATTCGTAATTGCGAAAATATAGTGCTATATTCGCGAATATTCGCAAATTAGCGAATATGCGATATTCGCGAATTAAATTCACATTGCGAATATTCGTGAGCAACACTAATCATTAAACTAATTCCTTTATTAATATTAAGTGATCTGAATCCAAAAGAGTGCAAGGATTGTAACAAAACTAGGAGTAATTAGAAATGTAAGTACACATCAAAAAACATGAAAAAACTATTTGATTATGCAAAGTGATTTTCATATTTTTTTTTTTTTTATATATATACCCATCTTTCTTGTTACTGCAGTCTCATTCCTGACAGTTTCCATGAATCTGGTAATTACAAACTGTCTAATAGATTAACTGTCTTTGTTGAGTATAGCAACCAGAACTAAGTATTCTTAAGCAGCTCTGGTCCAAAAAAAAAAAAAAAAAGCTGTGTTCTGATGACCATAAAGTGATATTCCACAAATTCATGTCATGGGAAAACCCATTTTACTCCATGTCTAACATGGTTTTATTGCAAGCCATTCACTTAACCCCTTAAGGACCGAGCCCTTTTTCACCTTAAGGACAGAGCATTTTTTGAACATCTGACCACTGTCAATTTAAACATTAATAACTCTGGAATGCTTTTAGTTATCATTCTGATTCCGATATTGTTTTTTCGTAACATATTCTACTCTAACTTAGTGGTACAATTTTATGGTAACTTGCATCCTTTCTTGGTTAAAAATCCCCAAATTTGATGAAAAAAATGAAAATTTTGCATTTTTCTAACTTTGAAGCTCTCTGCTTGTAAGGAAAATGGATATTCAAAATACATTTTTTGGGGGGTTCACATATACAATATGTTTACTTTATGTTAGCATCAAAAAAAATTTATGAGTTTTTACTTTTGGAAGACACCAGAGGGCTTCAAAGATCAGCAGCCATTTTGAAATTTTTCACAAAATTTTCAAACTCACTATTTTTCAGGGACCAGTTCAGTTTTGAAGTGGATTTGAAGAGTCTTCATATTAGAAATGCCCCATAAAAGTCCCCATTATAAAAACTGCTACCCCCAAAGTATTCAAAATGACATTCAGTAAGTGTATTAACCCTTTAGGTGTTTCACAGGAATAGCAGCAAAGTGAAGGAGATAATTCAAAATCTTCATTTTTTACACTCGCATGTTCTTGTAGACCCAATTGTTGAATTTTTGCAAGGGGTAAAAAGGAGAAAATGTTTACTTGTATTTGAAACCCAATTTCTCTCGAGTAAGCACATACCTCATATGTCTATGTTAATTGTTCGGCGGGCGCAGTAGAGGGCTCAGAAGGGAATTAGCGACAAATGGTTTTTGGGGGGCATGTCACCTTTAGGAAGCCCCTATGGTGCCAGGACAGCAAAAAAAACACATGGAATACCATTTTGGAAACTAGACCCCTCAGGGAACGTAACAAGGGGTAAAGTGAACCTTAATACCCTACAGGTGATTCACGACTTTTGCATATGTAAAAATATTTTTTTTTTTTACCTAAAATGCTTGGTTTCCCAAACATTTTACATTTTTAAAAAGGGTAATAGCAGAAAATACCCCCCAAAATTTGAAACCCAATTTCTCCTGATTCAGAAAACACCCCATATGGGGGTGAAAATTGCTCTTCTGGCGCACTACAGGTCTCAGAAGAGAAGGAGTCACATTTGGCTTTTTGAAAGCAAATTTTGCTCTGGGGGCATGCCGCATTTAGGAAGCCCCTATGGTGCCAGAAAAGCAAAAAAAAAACACATGGCATATCATTTTGGAAACTAGACCCCTCGGGGAATGTAACAAGGGGTAATGTGAACCTTAACACCCTACAGGTGTTTCACGACTTTTGCATATGTGAAATTTTTTTTTTTTTACCTAAAATGCTTGGTTTCCCAAAATTTTTACATTTTTAAAAAGGGTATAGCAGAAAACAAAAACAAAATTTGAAGCCGAATTTCTCCCGATTCAGAAAAACCCCATATGGGGTGAAAAGTGCTCTGCTGGCGCACTACAGGTCTCAGAAGAGAAGGAGTCACATTTGGCTTTTTGAAAGCAAATTTTGCTCTTGGGGAATGCCGCATTTAGGATGCCCCTATGGTGCCAGAACAGCAAAAAAAAAAAACACATGGCATACCATTTTGGAAACTAGACCCCTCGGGGAACGTAACAAGGGGTAATGTGAACCTTAATACCCTACAGGTGTTTCACGACTTTTGCATATGTAAAAAAAAATTATTTTTTTTACCAAATATGCTTGGTTTCCCCAAATTTTTACATTTTTAAAAAGGGTAATAGCAGAAAATACCCCCCAAAATTTGAAGCCCAATTTCTCCCGATTCAGAAAACACCCCAAATGGGGGTGAAAAGTGCTTTGCTGGTGCACTACAGGTCTCAGAAGAGAAGGAGTCACATTTGGCTTTTTTAAAGCAAATTTTGCTCTGGGGGCATGCCGCATTTAGGAAGCCCCTATGGTGCCAGGACAGCAAAAAAAAAAAAAAAACACATGGCATACCATTTTGGAAACTAGACCCCTCGGGGAACGTAACAAGGGGTTAAGTGAACCTTTGTATCCCACAGGTCTTTATACCCCACAGGTTTCATGACTTTTGTATACCGTATATACTCGAGTATAAGCCGACCCGAGTATATACTCGAGTATAAGCCTAGGGTGGGAAATACATCATCCCCCCCTGTCATCATCCAGACCCGTCATTAACATCCTCATCATCATCACCGCCTGTCATCATCCAGACCCTCATCATCATCATCACCTGTCATCATCCCCTTGTAATCATCCCACACACCCCCTTCATCATCCCCTTGTCATCATCCCCACCCCCCTTCATCATCCCACACCCCCCCTTCATCATCCTCTTGTCATCATCCCACACCCCCCCTTCATCATCCTCTTGTCATCATCCGCCCTCAGTGGTCTTCAACCTGCGGACCTCCAGAGGTTTCAAAACTACAACTCCCAGCAAGCCCGGGCAGCCATCGGCTGTCCGGGCTTGCTGGGAGTTGTAGTTTTGAAACCTCCGGAGGTCCGCAGGTTGAAGACCACTGCGGCCTTCGACATCATCCAGCACCCTCTCACCCCCCTTTAGTTCTGTACAGTACTCACCTCCGCTCGGCGCTGGTCCGGTGCTGCAGGACTGTCCGGTGCTGCAGGACTGTCCGAAGAGGAGATGGTCCGGTGGGATAGTGGTTCCGGGCTGCTATCTTCACCGGGGGCACCTCTTCACCGCGCTTCGGGCCCAGAATAGAGGCGTTGCCTTGACAATGACGCAGAAGTACGTTGGCAATGAACGTACCTCTGCGTCGTTGTCAAGGCAACGTGACTATTCTGGGGCCGGGCCCGAAGCGCTTAGAAGAGGCCTCCCCGGTGAAGATAGCAGCCCGGAACCACTATCCCACCGGACCACCTCCTCTCCGGACAGTCCTGCGGCACCAGACCAGCGCCGAGCGGAGGCGAGTACTGTACAGAACTAAAGGGGGTGAGAGGGGGCTGGATGATGTCGAAGGCCGCAGTGGTCTTCAACCTGCGGACCTCTGGAGGTTTCAAAACTACAACTCCGAGCAAGCCCGGACAGCCGATGGCTGCCCGGGCTTGCTGGGAGTTGTAGTTTTGAAACCTCTGGAGGTCCGCAGGTTGAAGACCACTGCGGGTGGAGAGTTCACTCGAGTATAAGCCGAGGGGGGTGTTTTCAGCACGAAAAATCGTGCTGAAAAACTCGGCTTATACTTGAGTATATACGGTATGTAAAAATTTTTTTTATTTTTTACCTAAAATGCTTGTTTTCCCAAAAATTTGACATTTTTAAAAAGGGTAATGGCAGAAAATACCCCCCAAAATTTGTAACACAATTTCTCCCGAGTACGGCGATACCCCATATGTGACCCTAAACTCTTGCCTTGAAATACGACAGGGCTCCGGAGTGAGAGCGCCATGCGCATTTGAGGCCTAAATTAGGGATTGCATAGGGGTGGACATAGGGATATTCTACGCCAGTGATTCCCAAACAGGGTGCCTCCAGCTGTTGTAAAACTCCCAGCATGCCTAGACAGTCAGTGGCTATCTGGCAATACTGGGAGTAGTTGTTTTCCAACACCTGGAGGCTCCTTTCTGGAAACAGTGGCGTACCAGACGTTTTTCATTTTTTTGGGGGAGGGGAGGGGGGCTGTGTAGGGGTATGTGTATATGTAGTGTTTTTTACTTTTTATTTTATTTTGTGTTAGTGTAGTGTAGTGTTTTTAGGGTACAGTCACATGGGCGGGGGTTCACAGTAGTTTCTCGCTGGCAGCTTGAGCTGCGGCAGAAAATTTGCCGCAGCTCAAACTTGCAGCCGGATACTTACTGTAAACCTTTGCCCATGTGAGTGTACCCTGTACGTTCACATTGGGGGGGGGGAGAAACATCCAGCTGTTGCAAAGCTACAACTCCCAGCATGTACGGTCTATCAGTGCATGCTGGGAGTTGTAGTTTTGCAACAGCTGGAGACACACAGGTTGTGAAACACCGAGTTTGGTAACAAACTCAGTGTTTTGCAACCAGTGTGCCTTCAGCTGTTGCAAAAGCTACAACCCCCAGCATGTACGGACAGCGGAAGGGCATGCTGGGTCTTGTAGTTATGCAACAGCCGGAGGCATACTACTTTGGCTGGGGATGCTGGGGATTGTAGTTATGCAACAGCTGGAGACACACTGGTTTGATACTTAACTCAGTGTGCCTTCAGCTGTTGCAAAACTACAACTCTCAGCAGTCATCGACAGCCAACGGGCATGCTGGGCGTTGTAGTTATGCAACCACCAGATGCATCACTACAACTCCCAGCATGCACTTTAGCTGATTGTGCAAGCTGGGAGTTGTAGTTATACAACAGCTGAAGGTACACTTTTCCATAGAAAAATGTGCCTACAGCTGTTGCAAAACTACAAGTCCCAGCATGTCCATAAGGGCATGCTGAGAGTTGTGGTGGTCTGCCTCCTGCTGTTGCATAACTACAGCTCCCAGCATGCCCTTTTTGCATGCTGGGAGCTGTTGCTAAGCAACAACAGGAGGCTGTCACTCACCTCCTGCTGCTGCTCCACGATGCCGCACAGGTCAGTCCCTCGCCGCCGCCGTCGCTCCTGGGGCCCCGATCCTAACAGTGACGCCGGGGATCGGGGTCCCCAGCACCCGGGGTCTTCTGCCCGCACCCGCTCACGTCCTCCGGAAGAGGGGCGGAGCGGGTTGCGGGAGTGACACCCGCAGCAGGCGCCCTGATTGGTTGGCCGGGAAACCGGCCGACGATTCAGGGCGATCGTGAGGTGGCACCAGTGCCACCTCACCCCTGCTGGCAATGGCTGTTCGGGGCCGTCTCTGACGGCCCCGATCAGCCAGTAATTCCGGGTCATCGGAATTGTCCAGCGATCTGCGGCAATCGCCGACATGGGGGGACATAATGACCCCCCTGGGCGATATGCCGGGATGCCTGCTGAACGATTTCAGCAGGTATCCGGCCCCGGCTCCCTTCCGGCTAGCGGCGGGGGCTGGAAATGCTCAGGGCGTATCCATACGCCCTCGGTCCTTAAGGACTTGGAAACGGGGGCGTATGGATACGCCCTATGTCCTTAAGGGGTTAAAGGGGTACCACAGCGGAATTTTTTTTTTTTTAAATCAACTCGTGTCAGAAAGTTAAACAGATTTGTAAATTACTTCTATAAAAAAAATCCTGTTTCAGGAAATGCATAAGAAAAGTCCCATTGCAAACCTATGCTGCTCTGGACAGTACCTGATACAAAGGTATATAGCGGAAAAAAGCGGAGGTAGCACCGGGTGCGGTGTAGGTCTCTAGCCGGTGTAGGTGGGTACCCGAGTGGAGGGTAACGTGTCCCTTGCCGGTGATGGTAGCTTGGTATGCAGGCCTGCAGCGTGAGGACGGAGCCCAAAGATGGATCTGTATGTAGAATGCAGAAAATGTAGAAAAATGCTGCGGTGGCGCTTCCAAGGAATTCACCCAAAGTCGTGGGTATAGGTATAAAGTAAATAATTTATTTTTACAGTATAAAGAAATCAAAGAAAATAAATACATAAAGCATGACGTGTTTCGGGAGTCACAGCTCCCTTTTTCAATTGCAGGTGGTTGCTGTGTGGCCAGGTAACAGGTGTGGGAATTTAAAAAAGGTGCCAAACCAGGTGAGCTGGTGACATCATGTGGGATGGGTGCCGGGGCCAGGTGTGGGCTGGGCAAGAGAGACATACATAGTACAACATTTTCAATAAAAGAGCATGAAAACCATGTAAAACATGAAAAAAAATGCATAGGTATAGTCTTTTACAGGAGTATTTAGAAGTTTAAATAGAAACGCGAGAAATGTCCGTGGTGGCGACCAATCAGAGAGTTGCCGATGTTCGTGGGACCAATCAGGAGGCAGTAGGTGGAGGCTGTCATCGCTGTGCTGGGTTGCCGCGGCAGGTTTATGAATGGAGATGAGCCCCTGAAGGCTGATTGGTCGCTTGCTGTGGGATAGTGTAAAGGCGACCAATCAGGAACGTGCCATACATGACTGAGTATAGTTACGCTGTCATGGGCGGAAGTCCGTGTGGAAATATCGTCCAAAGATGGGCATGGGGATGGTAGGCTAGATTCTGATAGGCTGTCCGTGATATCGGGTGAACCAATCAGAGGGTTGATGTATAAGTCCGGATTCCAGGTTGCTGCTGCTGGTGGCGGTAAAGTGTCTTTCAAAAATGTCAGCCAATGGCTGCTACGGTCGTCCGGGCGGTGGCCAATCGGAGATGAGACGTGTATATCCTCTCCGGGGGAGATTCCTAGAGGCATCGGCGGCAATTCTTTTTTGAAGAGTACGACCAATCTCTGCTGGACAGGTCCGGGCGGCGACCAATCGTGAAGAAGGAGTTGTTTTGGCGACCAATCATGAGGAAGGAGGTCTTTGAACATCGTCAGGGTGCCGGTATCAGGCTTGAACTTTGTCCGGTCGGGCTGTCATCCGATCTGGTGGTCATCGGGGTCCGGATGTCGCTCGGAATTATTCATGGAAGGGCTGTGAGACCTGTAAAGAAAAGGAGAGATAGAGAGAGAAAGGGGAGGGGAGAGAAACAGGTGGCTTCTGTGGCAGCTAGGTATCGTCTTGTCCTGCAGTGAGAAGGCATCTGCCACGGCTGTCGCGATGTCATCGGGACCCATCGGTTAGTCTTTAGCTGGCATCGGTGAGGTGGATGGACTTGTATTCCGGGAGCAGTGGGTGGAGGGGTGGATTAGGTGGGTGAAGATCCAGAAATTTTCCCGTTTTCTCAGTACTGCGAATCGGTGGGCAGTGTCGGCGGATATGTGTTCAATAGGTATGATAGTGTGGCACCTGAAATCACTGATGTGTTTTTCCGCTGCATGCCTGGAGACACTGTGGAGTTGGTACCCCTTGGTGACATTGGATCTGTGCTTGTTAATGCGCTGATATAGTGGTTGGATGGTGCGCCCGACGTACTGAAAAACCACAGGGACACTCGAGGAGGTAGATCACGTAGGAGGTGCTGCAGTTACTGAAACTCCTGATGGGGTAATTAATGTTGGTCACCCTGCAGGGGAATTTTGTGCATTTGTTAGCAATGTTGTTGCAGCATTTGCAGAGAGGTTTGTTGCACTTGTATGAACCGGTGACCAGGTGGGGTGTCCAGCAAGGTGGTTTGCTTCTTTGGTGCTTTGAGTTTGCTGGGTGCCAGCCTATTTTTGAGGGACCTGTTTTTTCTGAAGGTGATGTTTGGTCTAGGTGGCAGAATGTCTTTGAGGAAGGGGTCCAGCAGGAGAGTTTTCCAATGGTCAGTGATGATCCTTTTGATGAGTTTGTGATCATCATTATAGGTGGTGATGAAATTGAAGGAGTGGGTTTGCTCAGGTAGGTCATTGTTGGTGACTTTGGGTTTCAAGCACTCTTTTTGTGTGAATTTGCTTGCCTTGAGCTTGCTTTGGTTGATGAGTGAGGTAGGATAGCCTTTGGATTTGAAGTGCTGTTACAGGATTTTACTTTGGTTCTCGAAGTCTGAAGGTTCGGTGCAGTTTCTTCTGATTCTCTTGTACTGACCAAAGGGGATGTTCTGTGTCCACTTTCTGAAATGGCAGCTGTCATAGTTGAGGTAGCTGTTCCCATCCACTGACTTGAAATAGGTCTTGGTTTTGACCCGATTGTCCTCAGTGTGGTAGATGATAACATCCAGGTATTCGATGGAGTCCTCTGAGTGGTTAGAGGTGAATTGGATATTCCAGGAATTTTCATTTAGGGAAGTCAGGAAGTTGTTGAGGTTTTCCTTGGAGCTATCCCAGATGATGAAGATGTTGTCTATGTATCTTTTGTACAGTATGCAATGTTTGAACAGTTCATGTTTGTATAGTATAGTCTCTTCAAAATGGCCCATAAAGAGGTTAGCGAGGCTAGATGCGAATCGGCTCCCCATCGCTGTGCCGCAGCACTGGTGGTAAATGCTGCCGTTGAATTGGAACGTATTGTTCTGCAGGATGATGAGGATGCTGTCCAGGATGAATTGGCACTGGAGTGATGGCATAGTGGGATCCCTTTGAAGGAAATGCGATACTGTAGCAATGCCCAGGTGGTGGTCAATGATGGTGTACAGGGAGGTAATGTCCATAGTCAGGAGGCTGTAGTGATTCTCCCACCTAACATCAAGGATAGAGTTAATGAAGTCTGTGGTGGCCCTGGTGTATGAGGGCAGTGCTTGGACATATGGCTGTAGGAGGATGTCCACATACTGTGACAGGTTTGATGTCAGTGAGTTGATGCCGGTGATGATTGGTCTGCCAGGTGGGTTTTGTTGGTTTTTGTGGATTTTGGGCAGGTAGTAGAACAGCGGGATGTCCGGTTCTGTGATGTTAATGTAGTTGTACTCCTGCTTGGTGAGGATGCCTTCTGTGAGGCCGTGGTTGAGCAGTTTAGTGAGCTCTTTTTGTTGGTTAGTGATGGGGTTTCGGGTTAACTTGCTGTAGAAAGTGTGGTCGGAGAGGAGCCTATGTGATTCCTTTAGGTAGTCGGTTCTGTTGAGCAGGACGATGCCGCCGCCTTTGTCTGCCGATTTGATGATGATATCAGGGTCATCTGCCAGTTCTTTGATGCCTTTTCTCTGTAGAAATGTGCGGTTGCTGGAGCCCTTGGGTTTGTTAGAGGGTTTGCAAAGTCTCTAAAAACTTGCTGGATACTCCGGCGGCGAAGGTATCGAAGAAGTTTCCTTTGTGATGAGTTGGAAAGAAATGGGACTTTGGTTTGAGTCCACTGATGGAGGAACCATCAGTGTGGCAGGAAACGGCATCTGTGTAGCTGCGGGTGTCTCCTTGGTGTAGTGGCTGGGTAAGTTGAAATGTCTTTTGAGGGTTAATTTCCTGATGTATGCATTGAGGTCCAGGAACAGGGTAAAGTCATCTGGTCTGGCTTATGGGCAAAAAGACAGACCTTTCTGGAGGACACTCTCATGGTGTTTGGTGAGAGTTTTGCTGGACAGGTTGAAGATTTTCACTCTGTCCAGGTGGGTGGAGAATGGGGGTGGTGGTTCAAAGTTGCTCCGCTGGGTGCCGCGGCAGTTGAAGGTACCACCGGGTGGGGAGCGTGGGTGGCTGGGGTGGCTCTGCAGGGTGCCGCGGTAGTCGGAGGTACCACCGGGCGGTGTAGTCGGGGTTGCTCCACTGGGTGACAGCCCGACCGGAGCAAGTTCAAGCCTGATACCAGCACCCTGACAGCGTTCAAAGACCTCCTTCCTCATGATTGGTCGCAAAAGCAACTCCTTCTTCACGATTGGTCGTGAACCTGCCCAGCAGCGATTGGTCGTACTCTTCAAAAAAGAATTGCCGCCGATGCCTCTAGGAATCTCCCGGAGAGGATATACATGTCTCATCTCCGATTGGCCACCGCCCGGACGACCGTAGCAGCGATTGGCTGAAATTTTTGAAAGACACTTTACTGCCACCAGCGGCAGCAACCTGGAATCCGGACTTATACGTCACCCCTCTAATTGGCTCACCCGATATCACGGACAGCCTATCAGAATCTAGCCCACCATCCCCATGCCCATCTTTGGACGATATCTCCACATGGACTTCCGCCCATGACAGCATAACTATACTCAGTCATGTACGGCACGTTCCTGATTGGTCACCTTTACACTATCCCACAGCAAGCGAGCAATCAGCCTTCAGGGGCTCTTCTCCATTCATACACCTGCCGCGGCAACCCAGCACAGCGATGACAGCCTCCGCCTACTGCCTCCTGATTTGTCCCACGAACACCGGCAACTCTCTGATTGGTCGCCACCACGGACATTTCTCGCGGTTCTATTTGAACTTCTAAATACTCATGTAAAAGACTATACCTATGTATTTTTTCATGTTTTACGTGGTTTTCATGCTCTTTTATTGAAAATGTTGTACTATGTATGTCTCTCTTGCCCAGCCCACACCTGGCCCCCGTCACCCATCCCACATGACGTCACCAGCTCACCTGGTTCGGCGCCTTTTTTAAATTCCCACACCTGTCACCTGGCCACACAGCAACCACCTGCAATTGAAAAAGGGAGCTGTGACTCCCGAAACGCGTCTTGCTTTATTTATTTATTTTCTTTGATTTATTTATGTTGTAAAAATTAATTATTTACTTTATACCTATACCCACGACTTTGGGTGAATTCCTTGGAAGCGCCACCGCAGCATTTTTCTACATTTTCTGCACTGATACAGAGTTGGCAGCAGAGACCACTGTGGACAAGACAAAAAAGAAATTAAAAAAGAAAAGAATTTCCTCTGTAGCATACAGCTTCTAAAAAGTACTGGAAGGGTAACAATTTTTTAATAGAAGTTATTTACAAATCTGTTTAACTTTCTGGCACCAGTTGATGTTTTCCACCGGAGTACCCTTAATGACCAAGGACGTATATTAACGTCCTTGGCCGGCTCCCGCGATATAACGCAGGGTCATGCGGTGACCCCGTGTCATATCGGGTCGGTCCTGGCATGTCACTGAAGCCTTGACCCGGGGCTAATAGCGCGCGGCAGCGATAAATGTACCACGCGCTATTAACCCTTTAGACGCGGCGTTCAAAGTTGAACGCCGTGTCTAAAACAAAAGTAAAAGCTTCCCGACTGCTCAGTGGGGCTGATCGGGACCACCACAGTGAAAATGCGGTGTCCTGATCAGCTAGGACCCGCCGCTCGGCGATTGATTGCTCCAAGCCGGAGATGCAGGCTTGAGCAATCGACCACCGATAACACTGATCAATGCAAAGCTAATAAATGTGGTTTAATAAATGTGATTTAATCCTTTGCTTAGTAAAAGTCTAAATCACCCCCCTTTTCCCATTAAAAAAACATGTAAATAAAAATAAATATAAACATATGTGGTATCCCCGCGTGCGTAAATGTCCGAACTATAAAAATATATCACTAATTTAACCGCACAGTCAATGGCGTACGCGCAAAAAAATTGCAAAGTCCAAAATAACATATTTTTGGTCACTTTTTA
The DNA here is from genome assembly GCF_029499605.1 of Hyla sarda. Taxonomy (NCBI): domain Eukaryota; kingdom Metazoa; phylum Chordata; class Amphibia; order Anura; family Hylidae; genus Hyla; species Hyla sarda. The sequence goes on along the minus strand of NC_079190.1, from coordinate 264,153,570 downwards.
TATCATGAAAAAATTTATAAAAAGCGAACAAAAAGTCCGATCAATACAAAAATGGTGCCAATAGAAACTTCAGATCACGGCCCTCATATCGCCCCATAGGCAGCAAAATAAAAAAGTTATAGGGGTCAGAAGATACCAATTTTAAACGTATACATTTTCCTGCATGTAGTTTTGATTTTTGTAGGGTATCATTTTAATTGTATGGACCTACAGAATAAAGATAAGGTGTCATTTTTATAGAAAAATTTACTGTTTAGAAACGGAAGCCCCCAAAAGTTACAAAATTGTGTTTTTTCTTCAATTTCGTCGCTAAATGATTTTTATTTCCGTTTTGCTGTAGATTTTTGGGTAAAATGACTGATGTCACTGCAAAGTAGAGTTGGTGGCACAAAAAATAAGCCATCATATGGATTTTTAGGTGCAAAATTGAAAGATGATGATTTTTAAAAGGTGAGGAGCAAAAAACGAAAGTGCAAAAACGGAAAAACCCGAGCTCCTTAAGGGGTTAAGTTCCCCCAGTGCTGTTTGGGTTTTTAAGGCTAAGGTCACATGTGCCATATTTTGCAGAATATTTGCTGCTGCTTATTTTCCTTCCCATTAAAGTCAATGGGTAGAAAAATCAGCTGAATATTTTGACACCCATTGACTTCAATGGGTAAGAAAATACGCAATGGCAAATACTCAGCAATATACGGCACCTGTGACCCTACTCATGGCCCTACTGTGACCCTACTCATGGCTAGATACCTATCATTTCTACTAAGTATTAATAGTAATAAGAAAAACATAAAAAAATACATGATTATGGTAAGTGATTTACATATTGTTTTATTTTTTTTATATGTACTCATCTTTCTTCAGTCTCATTCCTGGGCATCTGCCTAGTTTTTTTTTTTTTTTTACAATTTTCTTACATTCTGTTGGATTTGGATGACTTATTACAAATTTTGTTTTATGAATACAACAGGGGTGAGTGCCGCTTAGTTTTTCTACTGTTATGAAGGTTCTTTTGCTTATTATTTTCACTACCATTTGCACAATGAGCAATACTCATTTGCATATCTATGTAGCCTGTCCCTGCAGGACTTTGTTATGGGAATCTGCATGGAATATAGTGTTGGCTATCTATTTTGTTTCTACCTATAGATATACAGTCATAGCTGTAAATGTTCTCTCCCCTGAAATGTTTCAAGAAAATGAAGTATTTCTTCAAGAAAAGGATTGCAGTAATACATGTTTTGCTATACACATGTTTATTCCCTTTATGAGTATTGGAAATAAACCAAGAAAGGGAGGAAAAAAAGCTAATTGGACATAATGTCACACCAAACTCCAAAAATGGGCTGGACAAAATTATTGGCACCCTTTGAAAATTGTGGATAAATAAGTTTGCTTCAAGCATGTGATGCTCCTTTAAACTCACCTGGGGAAAGTAACAGGTGTGGGCAATATAAAAATCACCCCTGAAAGCAGATAAAAAGGAAAGACGTTCACTTGGTCTTTGCATTGTGTGTCTGTGTGCCACACTAAGCATGGACAACAGAAAGAGCTGAAGATAACTGTCTGAGGACTTGAGAACCAAAATTGTGGAAAAATATAAACAATCTCAACATTACAAATCCATCTCCAGAGATCTACTGTAGATTTGCCTTTGTACACAGTGCGCAACATTCTCAAGAAGTTTGCAACCCATGGCACTGTAGCTAATCTTCTTGAGCATGGACGGAAGAGAAAAATTGATGAAAGGGGTCAATGCAGGATAGTCCGGATGGTGGATAATCAGCCCCAAACAAGTTCCAAAGATATTCCAGCTGTCCTGCAGGCTCAGGGAGAATCAGTGTCAGTGTGAACTATATGTCGACATTTAAATGAAATGAAAAACGCTATGGCCGGAGACCCAGGAGGACTCCATTGTTGACACAGAGGCATAAAAAAACGTCTTTTGGACAGGTGAGACCAAGATAGAGCTTTTTGGTAAAGCACATCATTCTACTGTTTACCAAAAAGGGAATGAGGCCTACAAAGAAAAGAACACAGTACCTGCAGTGAAATAGGGTGGAGGTTCAATGATGATTTGGGGTTGTTTTGCTGCCTCTGGCACTGGGTGCCTTGAATGTGAGGATTACCAATGGATTTTGGGTCACACTGTACAGCCCATTATCAGAAAGCTGGGTTTGCGTCCGAGATCTTGGGTCTTCCAGCAAGACAATGACCCAAACATACGTCAAAAAGCACCCAGAAATGGATGACATCAAAGCACCTGGGAGTTCAGAAGTGGCCAGTAATGAGTCCAGATCTAAATCCCATCGAACACCTGTGGAGAGATCTTAAAATTGCTGTTAGGAAAAGGCGCCCTTCCAATAAGAGAGACCTGGAGCAGTTAGCAAAGGAAGAGTGGTCCAACATTCCGACTGAGAGGTGTAAGAAGCTTATTGATGGTTGTAGGAAGCGACTGATTTCAAATATTTTTTCTAAAGGTTGTGCAACCAAATATTAAGTTAAGGGTGCCAATAACTTTGTCCAGCCCATTTGTGAAGTTTGGTGTGACATTGTGTCCAATTTTTTTTCCTGCCTTTTTTGGTTTAGTTCCAATATACACAAAGTAAATAAACATGTGTATAGCAATCCTTTTCTGTGAGAAATACTTCAGTTTTTTGCCAAATTTTAGGGGTGCCAACATTTACACTCATGACTGTATGTCTAATAGGTGCTTGTACACCAACCACTGTCGCACCTGATTAGGTGGACTCCAGTATCCATGTCTACACAGAGGAATATTGAAGACATGGCTGTGCGTGTGTGAAGCTTTGTCCACACTTTTCTAAGGGAGTTTATTTTTCCTGAAATAAGGTGCGGGTCTAAAGGTGAGCTCCAAATCTATCAGATATGTATGTGATGCCATAAATATCTGAGATGAGAATATTCCTTTTAACTAATTAATGGCCCTACTACATGACCTGACACAAGTTCATGGATTGGCCTTTGTTTACTAAGACTATTACAAGGCTTGACTATAGTGCCAGGAGGGCCACACAATCTGGATCTTTCAATTGGTCATCATTCATCAGCTACACATCACCTCTTACACAGGGAGATGTGCAGCTGCCAAATGATGTTTTTTTTATTGTTTTTTTTTTTTTTAGCAAGGCAAAACGATACGATGAGCCAATAAGCAAGCCTTTTCTCTCCTCTTACAGAGGGAGACGTGCATCTGAACAATGATGATTTTTCTTTTTAAACAATAAGCTCATGAACAAGCATTTCCTCAATCAATAGTCCTACTACATAGTGAGATATCCACCTGTGCGGCGAATAATTACTCTTGTAATAAGGCCCTTTCTCTTTGGTCACGACCCATTGTTCACAACCTTGAACTGGTTTGTCTAAAAAACTACAGTAGAATTCGGATCTGTATACGTTCTTTACAAGTAAAATTAAGAATTTGAGCCATTTGTTTATACAAGTCCAAATTTCTTATTCCATAGTCTTTAAAACAAATGGCTACTATCTATGTATGGCAGGTATATACACCATATTGGGGTCAATGTGAGAACATTAATATAGATAGTGAGTTGCAAAATAAAATGAGATGTAAACTTAGATGATGACCCCTCAAGATTAAGGAATCATATCTACAATAAAAATATTTTGTATATATTTTATGTTCACTTAGAGGGTCTTTTCAACATCTTGTTGTCATGTGAAAAATTCTTTAGAGGACATGTAATGAAAGAGAGGTATACTGGCAGAAAGACAAAGTAGCTCTCATTTTGATTAAAGTAATGTAATTTGCATATAGAATTGAGGCAATAATGTAACCGAGGATGCTGTGGGCACCAGTCACAACCATATCTTTTGATTTTTTTTTTTTTGGAAAACCATATTGATTAACCCTTTATGACACAGTGTTGGCCTTAAAGGGACTGTCTCAAGCATTTCTAGTTTGATTAATTAGATATAAATTAGTAGAGGAGAAATAATGGGACTTACGGTATTCATCAAAGCCGTCTAAAGTAAAGTATAAGAAATCAAAGCTGAGCTTTGATTGGTTGCTATGGACAACAAAGAAGTTTTATAAAGGACAGCTTTGATCAATCTGGTAATTAAAAACTGTCTAATAGGAGAACTGTCTTTGTTGAGTATAGCAACCGGAATTAAGTATTGTTAAGCAGCTGTGCTCTGATGACCATAAAGTGATTATAAAGTGATATTCCACAACTTCATGGGAAAACCCATTTTACTCCATGTCTAACATGGTTTTATTGCTAGCCATTCACATAAGTTCCCCCAGTGCTGTTTGCATTCTGATAGGGGATAAGATGTCTGATCGTGGGGGTCCCGCCGCTGGGGACCCCCGCAATCTGTCATTCAGCACCAACCTTTATGAGCTCTCCGCAGTGCTGGAGGCTCTGAGTGTGCAGCGTGACATCACGACTCTGCCCTTATGTGATGCCATGCCCCACCCCCTCAATGCATGTCTATGGGAGGGGGAGTGACGGCCATCAGTCCCCCTCCCATAGACTTGCATTGAGGAGGTGGGGTGTGACGTCACACGGATAGAGGATAAGATGTATTAGGGCTGGAGTACCCCTTTAAGGCAGGGTCACACGTGCCATATTTTGCTGCGTATTTGCTGCTGCGTATTTTCCTACCCATTGAAGTCAATGCGGAGCCAAATCATCTGCATATTTTGCTACCAATTGACTCTACTGGGGAGGAAAATATGGAGCAGAAAATGCGCTGCAAAATATGGCACGTGTGACTCTACCCTAAGGGTAGGGGACTAGATACCTTTAACCCCTTAAGGACTCAGACCATTTTGGCCTTAAGGACTCAGACAATTTAATTTTTACGTTTTCGTTTTTTCCTCCTTGCCTTCTAAAAATCATAACTCTTTTGTATTTTCATTGCCAGACTAGTATGAGGTCTTGTTTTTTGCGCGACCAGTTGTCCTTTGTAATGACATCACTCATTATATCATACAAAAAACACATTTTTGTGGGGAAATTAAAAAGAAAAACGCAATTTTTCTGATTTTGGAAGGTTTCGTTTTCACACCGTACACTTTACGGTAAAAATTATGTGTGTTTATTATTCTGAGGGTCAATACGATTAAAATGATACACCATTATTACATACTTTTATATTATTGTGCTTAAAAAAAATCACAAACTTTTTAACCAAATTAGTACGTTTATAATCCCTTTATTTTGATGACCTATAACTTTTTCATTTTTCCGTATAAGCGGCGGTATGAGGGCTCATTTTTTGCGCCATGATCTGTATTTTTTTATACCACATTTGCATATAAAAAACTTTTAATACATTTTTTATAATTTTTTTTAATAAAATGTATTAAAAAAGTAGCAATTTTTTTTTACGTTCACGCCGTTCACCCTACGGGATCATTAACATTTTATTTTAATAATTGGGACATTTACGCACGCGGCGATACCAAATATGTCTATTAAATTTATTTTTTATGCTTTTTGGGGGTAAAATAGAAAAAAACGGACGTTTTACTTTTTTATTGGGGGAGGGGATTTTTCACTTTTTTTTTTACTTTAAATTTTAAATTTTTTTACATTTTTTTTTACACTTGAATAGTCCCCATAGGGGACTATTCATAGCAATACCATGATTGCTAATACTGATCTGTTCTATGTATAGGACATAGAACAGATCAGTGTTATCGGTCATCTTCTGCTCTGGTCTGCTCGATCTCAGACCAGAGGAGAAGACGCTGGGAGCCGAACAGAAGCAGGTGAGGGGACCTCCGTGCGGCGTTCTGAATGATCGGATCCCTGCAGCAGCGCTGCGGGCGATCAGATCATTCATTGAAATCGCGTCCTGCCGCAGATGCCGGGATCTGTATTGATCCCTGCATCTGAAGGGTTAATGGCTGACGCCCGCAAGATCGCGGGCGTCGGCCATTGCCGGCGGGTCCCTGGCTGCAATCAGCAGCCGGGATCAACCGCGCATGACACGTGCATCGCTCCGATGCCCGCGGTTATGTACAGGACGTAAATGTACGTCCTGGTGCGTTAAGTACCACCACACCAGGACATACATTTACGTCCTGCGTCCTTAAAGGGTTAATCCCTCCAAATATTGTACTACTAAGGTAAAAAAATAAAGATGGAAAAAAAGCAATCAGCAATTAAAACCCTTTGGTCTTGGACCTCTTCAACATCACATTTGGGAGAACATTCTCCTGTATGCTATTTCAAATCAGTGTTTGCACAAAGAGAGGAACAACATTCCCTCATAGAGAGGAACAGATTTCCTGAAATGTATTTTAGGTTTGTCTCCCTAGAATTCTTAATTGATTAGGTCAGAATAAATTTGCTCAATTGCTTTTAAAAGTCATATATGACATTCTGAGGCCTCATAGGATTAATCTTTTTTACATTTATCCCATGGGGTGGGGCAACAGAGGAACAGAGGCAGTACAGTATGGGACATGGTAGACAACACAGGAGATATACCTGTGTAGATCTAGTAGTAGTAGTAGCAGTAGTAGTGGTAGTAGTCGTAGTAGTACAGAATGGAACATGATGGACTTATGGACTTTGCAGGAGATGTAGGGATGTGTAGGGCTGGTAGTAGTTTTAGTAGTAGAGAATGGAACATGAGTTACAAGGCAGTAGATGTGCAGCTGTGTTTGACTGGTAGTAGTTATAGTAGTACAGAATGGAACAAGATGGACATGGTAGGAGATGTAAGGCTGTGTAGGGCTGGTAGAAGTGGTAGTAGTAGTAGAGAATGGAACATGATGGATATGGCAGGAGACGTAGGGCTGTGTAGGGCTGGTAGTAGTCATAGCAGTACAGAATGGAACATGATGGACATGGTAGGAGATGTAAAGCTGTGTAGGGCTGGTAGTAGTGGTAGTAGTACAGAATGGAACATGATAGGACTAGACAGGAGATGTGTGGCTGTGTTGAACTTTAGTAAAGGCAGTAGTACAGTATGGAGCATGATAGACCAGGCAGAAGATGTGTGATTGTGTAGGGCTAGTAGCAGTGGTAATGGTACAGTATGGAACATGATGGACCAGGCAGGAGATGCATGGCTGTGAAAGTCTAGTAGTAGTTGTAGTAGTACATCATTGGAACATAATGGACCAGGCAGAAGATGTGTCCTTGTGTATGGATAGTAGCAGTGGTAATAATACAGTATAAAACATGACAGACAAGGCAAGAATTGTGTTTCTATGTAGGGCTGGTAGAAGTCATAGTAGTACAGTATGGGACATGATGGACCAGGCAGGACAGAAGAGGAGTGGCTATGTAGGGCTAGTAATAGCAGATGTACAGTATGAAATATAATAGAAAAGGCAGGTGATGTACAGTGGTGTAGGGTCAGTAAGAGAAGTAGAAATACAGCATGGAACATGATAGACCAGACAGGAGATACATGGCTGTGTAGGACTAGTAGTAATGGTTGAAGTACAGTATAGAACATGATAGGCAAGGCAGGACATATACAGCTGTGTGGGACTAGCAGTAGCTATACAGTAAGAACATGATAGACAAGGCAGGTGTAACACTCACGTTTGAGTGGACTGGAACACGGATGATAGAGGCTCCCAAGATCACTCCTGAGGACCGTAACTCTCCCAGTCGACCAGAAAAAATTGTTTACCTCTCACGGTTTTAGTGGCAAGAATCTCTTTAACTTTGTAGATGTCAGAAGAGCCAGAGACAGGTGAGGGGACAAGATTAATTCGAGAAAAACGGTTTATGACAAGAGGCTTGAGGAGAGAGATGTGGAAGGAATTGGGAATACGTAACGTAGCAGGTAGACAGATTTTGTAGGAGACAGGATACATTTTTTGTAGAATCTGGAAGGGACCAAGGTAGTGAGGACCAAGCTTCTTGAAGTGGATGTACTTGGATAAAAGCCACACCATGTCACCAAGAGAGAAGGACGGAGGAGTTCTTCTACTCTTATCAGTTTGCTCCTTCAAGCGTGGAGCAGCCTGAGATAACGACTGTCGGGTCTGTTGCCAGATGGTGGAGAAGTCACGGACCAGATCATCAACAGCAGGAACACTGGAGGAAACTGGGAGAGGAAGAGGAGAACGGAGATGGAGTCCGTAGAAAACAAAAAAGGGAGACAACCTCGTGGACTCAGAATCCTTATGATTATATGAGAATTCAGCCCAGGGGAAAAGGTCGACCCAATCGTCTTAGCGAGCTGAAACAAAATACCAAAGATAAGTCTCAAGAATTTGTTTAACTCTCTCCACCTGACAGTTGGACTGAGAATGGTAGGCCGAGGAGAAGTCCAGATTGATGTCCAGACGGTTACAAAGGGCTACCAAGAACTTAGAGACAAACTGCACACCACGATCCGAAACGATATGCTGAGGAAACGAAAGACATGCAACAAGAAGTACTTCACCAGCTTTGGAGCAGAAGGAAGACCTGGCAGAGGAATGAAGTGGGCCATCTTGGAAAACAACAACGACCCAAATGACAGTGTTATTATGAGATGATGGCAAATCCGTGATTAAATCCATTGTGATATGGGACCAGGGAGTCTCTGGAATGGGTAAAGGCTGTAAGAGTCCTGCAGGTCTTTGTCGAGGAGTTTTGTCACGGGCACAAGTTTCACAGGAATGAACAAAATCAGAAATATCACGTTCAAGATGGGGCAACCAGTAATGCCGGGAGATTAGAAGTAGAGTCTTGTGTATACCAGGATGACCTGCTGTCAAGGAAGAATGACCCCATTTCAGTACCTTGGGTCTCAATCTGGCGGGCACAAAGGATTTTCCTGGAGGAACTTGCTTAATTTCAGCAGGAGCGGCAGGAATCAAACGGTCTGGAGGAATAATATGCCTATGCGTGGAGTCCAAACTAATGAAGTTAGAGGACCTGGAGAGAGCATCTCCCTGATGTTCTTAACTGCCAGACAGAAGTAGATGAAGAAGTTGAACCTAGAAAATAACAGTGACCACCTTGCCTGGCAGGGGTTCAAAAGCTGAGCAGACTGAAGGTATAGAAGATTCTCATGGTCGTAATAGATGCTGACCAGATGAGAAGAACCTTACAATAAATGTTGCTATTCCTGCAAAGCTAGTTTGATAGCGAGGAGTTCACGATCTCCAATGGAGTAATTCCTCTCAGCAGGAGAGAAGATCTTGGAGAAGAACCCACAAGTTACAATCTTGCCCTTGGCATTTTTCTGAGTAAGAATGGCACCCACTCCAATAGATGAGGCATCCATCAACCTCCAAAGCAAAGGGCCTCTCCGAATGAGGTCTTGTAAGCATGGGAGCAGAGGCAAATGCAGACTTTAAAAAGGGAGAAGGCCTCTTCAGCCTCTTGAGGCCAAGACTTAGGATTAGAAGTCTTCTTTGTGAGAACAACGATTGGAGCAACCAAGGGTGAAAAATGTGGGATAAATTGACGATAATAGTTAGCGAATCCCAGAAAGCATTGAATAGAACGTAGGCCCGAAGGACGAGGCTAATCCAATACTGCAGACAATTTATCTGGATCCATCTGCAGGCCCCGATGAGAGACAATGTAGCCCAGATTTTCCAGTTTGGCGTAGAGATGATTCTTCCGTAGTAGCTGAAAAACCAAACGAACATTAGTTTGATGTTCCCCTAAGTTGGAAGAGAAGATCAGGATGTCATCTAAGTATACGACAACACAGGTGTAGAGAAGATCCTGGAAGATATCATTGAAAAACTCTTGAAAAACGGCTCGAGCATTGCAGAGACCAAAAGGCATTGCAAGATACTCAAAATGTCTGTCACAAATATTGAAGGCCGTTTTCCATTCATCTCCCTTGCGGATACGAATGAGGTTATACGCTCCACATAAGTCCAACTTGGAGAAGACCTTGTTACCACGTAGACGGTCAAAAAGTTCAGAGATAAGAGGTAGTGGGTAACGGTTCTTGACCGTGATTTTATTAAGTCCACTCTAGTCAATGCATGGACAGAGTGAGCAATCCTTCTTCCCTAAAAAAGAAGAAATCAGCTCCAGCAGGAGAAGAGGACTAACTGAAAAATCCCTTTTGGAGATTCTCCACAATATACTAGCTTTGGTCTCAGTAACCGATAGAGGGTATATCCTTCCACGAGGAGAAGTGGAACCAGGCAGATCTATATGGCAGATGATGTGGAGGCAGAGTCTCAGCCTGTTTCTTGCAGAATATGTCAGATAAATCTTGGTAAGGTGGCGGCAGGCTAGGTAAAGGAAGAAGACGAGAAACAACTTTAGGCTGAACTGGTTGGAGGTAAAGATTTTGACAGGATTGTCCCCAGCTAATTATTTCTCCAGTTTTCCAATCCAGTTGTGGAGAATGGCGTTGCAGCGAAGTAAGGCCAAGAAGAATCTCTGAACACTATGCGATATGCGATACTCCCACTTGCAGGACAAGAGATTCAGTACGGAAGTGAACCTTACAGTCCAGATTTTGTCCATTAACAGGAGATGAACAAGGACTTGGCAAGCCTAGTAAAGGGAAGATGATACTTGTGGACAAAAGAAGCATCAATAAAGTCACCTGCTGATCCAGAATCCAAAAATGCTGTAGCGCTGATGGAAGACTTGGCTGAAGCAAAGACTTGTACAGAAATAGCTAAGCGTGAAGAGGTAGTATTCAAACCCAGGGACGCCTCTCCCAAGTACCCTAGGTGCGGACGCTGTGGACGAACAATATAGTCCTTGAGGAAGTGCTCCTGGCGAACACAATACCAGCACAAATTCTCACTGCGTTGTCGTGACCTCTCCTGTTGCATAAGACGAGAACGATGCACATGCATAGAGGTGGACATTGAAACACAGGTGCCAGGCGAGGATATCTCAGTGTTCGGGAGGTCGGACGTCATCCGAGGGCCCAGCCCGGTTAAGGGCCCGCCACCACCGCTATTGAGTATCCGGGACACTCGTCCCAGATCCCCAGTGGACAGCGCTGCCTTCTCCAGTATGTGCGATACGCACACATACTGGAGAAGGCGTCTCCTCTATCTGAGCCACATCTGCAGCCTACACAGAGGAGACGTGACCTCTGCCCCCACGCCGCACGCAGTACAGGTGCCAATGATGTCACTCATCGGCACCGATACTGTGATGGGGAGAAGACGCGGGCACCTGCTGCTGAGGAGATCACTGTGTGGGACCTCAGGTGAGCATAATTTTTTTTTGACTTTGCCTATACCTATGTGGAAGGGGGCGGGTAACTCTACGTATACCTATGGGAAAAGGGGGCTAACTCTGCCTATACCTATGGGGAAGAGGGGGGTGGGTAGCTCTGCCTGTACTTATGGGGAAGGGAGAGGGGGGTAACTCTGCCTATACCTATGGGGAAGAAGGGAGGGTGTCTCTGCCTTTAATTATGGGAAAAGGGAGACGGGAGGGGAGAGGGGGGTAACTCTTCCTATACCTATAGGGAAAGGGGAGTAAGGGGTGGGTAACTCTGTCTATACCTATGGGGAAGAGGCGGGGTGGGTAACTCTGCCTATACTTATGGGGAAATGGGGAGGGGGTGTAGGATAACTGCCTATACCTATGGGGAAAGGGGGGGGTAACTCTGCCTAAACCAATGGGGAAAGGGGGTTAACTCTGTCTATACCTATGGGGAAGAGGGGAGGTGGTGGTAACTCTGCCTATAACAATGGGGAAGAGGGGGAGTGGTAACTCTGCCCTTACCTATGGGGAACAGGGAGGGGTAACTCTGCCTATACCTATGGGGAAAAGGGGGGAAACTCTGTGTATACCTATGGGGAAAGGGGGTTTAACTCTGTCGCCTATACCTATGGGGAATGGAGGTTAAGTCTGCGGCCTATACCTATGGGGAAGGGTGGGGGCTAACTCTGCTGCCTATACCTTTGGGGAAGGTGGGTTAACTCTGCTGCCTATACCTATGGGGAAAGGGGGGGGACTCTGTGGCCTATACCTAAGGAAAAAGGGGGGTTAACTCTGTTCTTATACTTATGGGGAAGGGAGGGTTAAGTCTGCTGCCTATACCTATGGGGAAGGGTGGGGGGCTAACTCTGCTGCCTATACCTACAGGGAAGGGGGGTTAACTCTGTTGCCTATACCTGCAGGGAAGGGGTGTGTGTAACTCTTCCTATACCTATGGGGAAAAGGGAGGGGTGGATAACTTTGCCTATACTTATGGGGAAAGGGGAAGGGGAGGAGATAGGGGCTAACTCTGCCTATACCTATGGGGAAAGGGGGGGTGACTCTGCCTATACCAATGGGGAAAGGGGGAGGGGAACTCTGTCTATACCTATGGGGAAGAGGGGGGGTGGTAACTTTGCCTATACCAATGGGTGGGGAAGAGGGGGGGGGTAACTCTGGCTATACCTATGGGGAACAGGGGGGGGGGGGTAACTCTGCCTATACCTATGGGGAAAGGGGGTAACTCTGCCTAAACTTATGGGGAAAGGGCGGGGGTCTCTGCTGCCTATACCTATGGAGAAAGGGGGGGCTAACTCTGCTGCCTATACCTTTGGGGAAGGGGGGGTTAACTCTGATGCTTATACCTATGGGGAAGGGGGCTACCTAACTTTATACCTGGATGCCTAACTACTTACCTACATACCAGGCTATCTAACTACCTACATACCCAGCTACCTAACTATGTACATACCCGGCCTTCATACATGGCTGCCCAACTACCTAGCTAGCCCTCTCCCTACCTGGATTGTCACCTACCTACATATCTATCTTCCTGATCTACCTACCTAGTTACCTATTTACCTGGCTACCTACCTACCTGTCCTTTTACTGTGCAGGACACCAAGGAGGGCATTATTACAGAGGGGGAAGAGGGGGGGGGGGTAACTCTGCCTATACCAATGGGTGGGGAAGAGGGGGGGTGGTGGTAACTCTGGCTATACCTATGGGGTACAGGGGGGGGGTAACTCTGCCTATACCTATGGGGAAAGGGGGTAACTCTGCCTAAACTTATGGGGAAAGGGCGGGGGTCTCTGCTGCCTATACCTAAGGAGAAAGGGGGGGGCTAACTCTGCTGCCTATACCTTTGGGGAAGGGGGGGTTAACTCTGATGCTTATACCTATGGGGAAGGGGGCTACCTAACTTTATACCTGGATGCCTAACTACTTACCTACATACCAGGCTATCTAACTACCTACATACCCAGCTACCTAACTATGTACATACCTGGCCTTCATACATGGCTGCCCAACTACCTAGCTAGCCCTCTCCCTACCTGGATTGTCACCTACCTACATATCTATCTTCCTGATCTACCTACCTAGTTACCTATTTACCTGGCTACCTACCTACCTGTCCTTTTACTGTGCAGGACACCAAGGAGGGCATTATTACAGAGGGGGAAGAGGGGGGGGGGGTAACTCTGCCTATACCAATGGGTGGGGAAGAGGGGGGGTGGTGGTAACTCTGGCTATACCTATGGGGTACAGGGGGGGGGTAACTCTGCCTATACCTATGGGGAAAGGGGGTAACTCTGCCTAAACTTATGGGGAAAGGGCGGGGGTCTCTGCTGCCTATACCTAAGGAGAAAGGGGGGGGCTAACTCTGCTGCCTATACCTTTGGGGAAGGGGGGGTTAACTCTGATGCTTATACCTATGGGGAAGGGGGCTACCTAACTTTATACCTGGATGCCTAACTACTTACCTACATACCAGGCTATCTAACTACCTACATACCCAGCTACCTAACTATGTACATACCTGGCCTTCATACATGGCTGCCCAACTACCTAGCTAGCCCTCTTCCTACCTGGATTGTCACCTACCTACATATCTATCTTCCTGATCTACCTACCTAGTTACCTATTTACCTGGCTACCTACCTACCTGTCCTTTTACTGTGCAGGACACCATGGAGGGCATTATTACAGTTTTTGGGCCTATAGATGGAAAGATTTTGTAGAGGAGGGGAGGGCACTGGAAAAATGAAGAGTCTGACATGTTTGTCCTGCAGATGTTAAGAGATCTACATGGCGGTCTTATCCAGACGGAGAAGAAAAGGAAAGAGGATGCCGCTGATCAGAAAATACGTAATTGTGAGTCCCAAAATGTCACTGCAATCACTTACATGGTATACAGATCCTGTGTACAGCTGTTATCTACCGTCATATGGTCCTGTATATAATCACTAATATTGTATACAGATCCTTTATAGTATACTGGTCTGTGTGCAGTCCTTGAGGAAGTGCTCCTGGCTTGCACAATACAAGCACAAATTCTCATTGCGTCATCGTGAACTCTCCTGTTGTGTAAGACTAGAACGATGCACTTGCATAGAGGTGGACATTGAAACACGCGTGCCAAGCGAGGATATCTCCGTGTTCGGGAGGTCGGATGTCATCCGAGGGCCCAGCCGGGTTCAGGGCTCGCCACCACCGCTATTGAGGATCTGGGACTCGTCCCAGATCCCCAGCGGACTGCGTTGCTTTCTCCAGTATGTGAGATACACGCACACACTGGAGAAGGCGTCTCCTCTATCTGAGCCGCATCTGCAGCCTACACAGAGGAGACGTGACCTCTGCCCCCAGGCAGCACAGTACAGGCGCCAATGATGTCACTCATCGGCACCGATACTGTGGTTGGGAGAAGACGCGGGCACCTGCTGCTGAGGAGATCGCTGCGTGGGACCTCAGGTGAGTATAATTTTTTTTCAACTTTGCCTATACCTATGGGGAAGGGGGTGGGTAACTCTACCTATGCCTATGTGGAAAGGGAGGCTAACTCTGCCTATACCTATGGGGAAGAGGGGGGTTGGCTAACTCTGCCTGTACTTATGGGGAAAGGGAGAGGGGGGTAACTCTTCCTATACCTATGGGAAAAGGGGGGGGGGTAACTCTGCCTATACCTATGGTGAGAGGGGGAGGGGAGGGGGGAAACTCTGCCTATACCTATGGGGAAAGGGGGGGGGGACTCTGCCTATACCTTTGGGGAAAGGGTGGGGTAACTGTCTATACCTATGGGGAAGATGGGGGGGGGTAACTCTACCTATACCTATGGGGAAGAAAGGAGGGTGTCTCTGCCTCTAATTATGGGGAAAGGGGAACGGGAGGGGAGAGGGGGGTAACTCTGCCTATAAATATAGGGAAAGGGGAGGGTAACTCTGTCTATACCTATGGGGAAGAGGCAGGCGTAACTCTGCCTATACCTATGGGGAAGAGGGGGGTAACTCTGCCTATACTTATGGGGAAAGGGGGAGGGGATGTAGGATAACTCTGCCTATACCTATGGGGAGAGGGGAGGGGGAAAACTCTTCCTATACCTATGGAGAAAGGGGGGGTAACTCTTCCTAAACCTATGGGGAAAGGGGGGGGGGTTATTCTGTCTATACCTATGGGGAAGAGGGGGGGTGGTGGTAACTCTGCCTATAACAATGGGGAAGAGGGGGAGTGGTAACTCTGCCTATACCTATGGGGAACAGGGAGTGGTAACTCTGCCTACACCTATAGGGAAAGGGGGTTTAACTCTGCCGCCTATACCTATGGGGAATGGAGGGTTAAGTCTTCTGCCTATACCTTTGGGGAAGGGGGTTAACTCTGCTGCCTATACCTATTGGGAAAGGGGGGGGGGGGACTCCGTGGCCTATACCTAAGGAGATGGGGGGTTAATTCTGTTCCTATTCCTATGGGGAAGGGAGGGTTAAGTCTGCTGCCTATACCTATGGGGAAGGGTGGGGGGGCTAACCCTGCTTCCTATACTTACAGGGAAGGGGGGTTAACTCTGTTGCCTATACCTGTAGGGAAGGGGGGTGGGTAACTCTGCCTATACCTATGGGAAAAGGGAGGGATGGGTAACTCTGCCTATAATTTTGGGGAAAGGGGGAGGGGAGGAGATAGGGGATAACTCTGCCTATACCTATGGGGAAAGGGGGGGGTGACTTTGCCTATACCTATGGGGAAAGGGGGTGGGTAACTCTGTCTATACCTATGGGGAAGAGGGGGGGGTGGTAACTCTGCCTATTCCAATGTTTCGGGAAGAATGGGGGTGGTAACTCTGCCTATACCTATGGGGAACAGGGGGGGGGGTAACTCTGCCTATAGCTATGGTGAAAGCGGATTACTCCGCCTATACTTATGGAGAAAGGGGGGGGTCTCTGCTGCCTATACCTAAGGAGAAAGGGGGGGGGTCAACTCTGTTCCAATACCTATTGTGAAGGGGGGTTAACTCTACTGCCTATACCTATGGGGAAGAGAGGGTTAAGTCTGCTGCCTATACCTATGGAGAAGGGTGGAGGGCTAACTCTGCTGCCAATACCTTTGGGGAAGGGGGGTTAACTCTGATGCTTATACCTATGGGGAAGGGGGCTACCTAACTTTATACCAGGATGCCTAACTACTTACCTACATACCAGGCTATCTAACTACCTACATACCCAGCTACCTAACTATGTACATACCTGGCCTTCATACATGGCTGCCCAACTACCGTATATGCCGGTGTATAAAACGACTTGGCGTATAAGACAACCCCCAACTTTTAGAGTTAAAATATAGAGTTTGGGATATACTCGCTATATAAGACTACCCCTCCTAGCGCGATGTACGGTACCTTGTAGTTCCCCCCACATTAGGTAGGCATCATGTTCCCCCACATTAGGTAGGCAGTATAGTTCCCCCCACATTAGGTAGGCAGTATAATTCCCCCCACATTAGGTAGGCAGTATAGTTCCCCCCCACAATAGGTAGGCAGTATAGTTCCCCCCACATTAAGTTGGCAGTTCCCCCACATTAAGTTGCCAGTTCCCCCACATTAGGTTGCCAGTTCCCCCACATTAGGTTGCCAGTTCCCCCACATTAGATTGACAGCTCCCCCACATTAGGTCAGCAGTTCCCCCACATTAGGTCGGCAGTTCCCCCACATTAGGTCGGCAGTTCCCCCACAATAGTAGGCAGCTCCCCCACAATAGGTCGGAGTTACCCCACATTAGTTCAGCAGTTACCCCACATTAGTAGGCAGCGCCCCCACATTAGTAGCAGTTCCCCCACAATAATAGGCAGCTCCCCCACATTTGTAGACAGCTCCCCCACATTAGGTCAGCAGTTCCCCCACAATAGTAGGCAGCTCCCCCCACATTTGTAGGCGAGTCCCCCAAATTAGGTCAGCATTTCCCCCACAATAGTAGGCAGTGCCCCCACAATAGTAGGCAGCTCCCCCCACATTTGTAGGCAGCTCCCCCCACAATAGTAGGCAGCTCCCCCCACATTTGTAGGCAGCTCCCCCCACATTTGTAGGCAGCTCCCCCCACATTAGGTCAGCAGTTCCCCCACAATAGTAGGCAGCTCCCCCCACATTAGATTGGCAGCTCCCCCCAACAGACATACAGCTTCCAGTCATATACAGTGTATGGCTGCAGGCTGTATGTCTGTACTGGTCTGCCCCCACAGTGTTCCGATCACCACTCCTCCGGCCTGGGTCACCATCTACTGCTATGGCCTATGGACCGGCTCACTTAAGATAGCACGGCCGGTCACTCACCAGGCCCCGGTCAGCGCACGTCCTCCTGCGGTCCTCCTGGTCCTGCACTCCTCTGCGTCTATGGTTGTAGGCACTTGACGTCACTGACGTCCCGTGCGTACAACCATAGAGACGGAGGACCGGACCACAGGAGGACCGAAGGAGGAGCGCAGGAGGACACGCGCCGCCGGGGAATGGTAAGTGACTGGCGGACATCCTTAAGTCCCGAAAAGATTTTTCAGGACACAGGGATGTCTGGCATAGGAACACCTATGATTATCTGCCTGGGCCGGCTCCCGTGTGTGGCTGCAGGCAGGGGCCAGCCAGAGCAGCTAAAAACTAATACTGTATACTAGAAACCAGGGGGCCTCCAGCTGTTGTAAAACTACAACTCCCAGAATGCCCGGACAGCCTTTGCCGTGCTGGGAGTTGTAGTTTCACAACAGCTGGAGGCACCCTGGTTTTTAGTATACAGTATTAGTTTTTACTTGCTTTGGCCGGCCCCCACCTGCAGCCACACACGAGAGCCGGCCCAGGCAGATAATCAGAAGTGTTCCTATCTCGGACCTCAATACCCGGTGTATAAGACGACCCCCGACTTTTCAGAAGAAAATTTGGGTTCAAAAGTCATCTTATACGCCGGGATATACAGTACCTAGCTAGCCCTCTTCCTACCTGGATTGTCACCTACCTACATATCTATCTTCCTGATCTACCTACCTAGTTACCTATTTACCTGGCTACCTACCTACCTGTCCTTTTACTGTGCAGGACACCAAGGAGGGCATTTTTACAGTTTGTGGGCCTATAGATGGAAAGATTTTGTAGGGGAGGGCACTGGAAAAATGAAAAGTCTAACATGTTTGTCCTGCAGATGTTAAGAGATCTACATGGCGGTCTTATCCGGAAGGAGAAGAAAAGGAAAGAGGATGCCGCTGATCAGAAAAAACGTAATTGTGAGTCCCAAAATGTAACTGCAATCACTTATATGGTATACAGATCCTGTGTACAGCTGTTATCTACTGCCATATGGTCCTGTATATAATCACTAACATGTATACAGATCCTTTATAGTATACTGGTCTGTGTATAGTGATTTTATTCAGTACATTATGTCGGTATTATCTAGTTATTTACTCCTTGTATACCAGTATTATTGGTCATGGAAATTTACTTACGTAAAAGTGTTTCTTACATATATAAATTTTTGTTGATTGTGTGTGGGATTTGGGTGGAATAGGGGCGTGGCAGAAGATTGATGAGCTGCAGAGCCTAGCAGGGGCTCTTGCCTTTTTTTGGTTCGGGGGCCCCCAGTGTTGTCAGTCCGCCCCTGCCCCCATCCAGGAGGACTTTTGCAGTGGCGCGCAACGTGACGTCACGCCGCTGACGCCGCTTTCACGTATCTTTTAAAGGAGCGGAAGGATCCATCACCAGCAATTGGATGGAGTCATCATCAAAATGTAAGTAATTCTATATGAAGGGAGGGGGTGTAATTAAGGGGGAGAGGGAGGGGGTGTAATTAAGGGGGGCAGGGAGGGGGTGTAATTGGGGAGGGAGGGGGTGTAATTAGAGGGTGGAGGATTTGTTCATTTTATTGATGGAGATTTGCAATTTTTATTTGAGGGGATGCAGGGTTTTATTTTATAAAGGTAGGGTTAAGGGGTTTTTAATATGGGGGTTAAGGTGTTTTATTAAAGGGGGTTAATGGGTTTTATTAAGGGTGTGTGCATGGGTTTTATTTTATTAAGGGGGTGCAAGGTTTTATTTTATTAAGGGGGTGTGCTAGGTTTTATTTTATTAAGGGGGTGTGCAGGGTTTAAATTTATTAAGGGGGTGTGCAGGGGTTTATTTTATTAAAGGGGTGCAGAGAATTCCAATTAATGAGGGTGTTCAGGTGTTATTTTTTAAGGGGGTGTGCAGGTTTTTATGTGTAGGGGTGTATGAACTTCATGTGATGGCGGTGCAGGGTTTTTTATATGAAGGGGGAAGAGGTATGGATTTTATATGTTGGGTGGGTGCAGGGTTTTTATGTGTGGTGCCAGAGCTGAGTTTTATGGAATAGGGGTGCAGGGTTTTTGTATCAGGGGAAAGAAAGGGCAAGGGTTTTCTAGAAGTTTTTCACCAGCCCCTTTCTACAACACCCCTGTACTGGCCCCCTTCTGCAAAACCCCTCACCTGGACCCCTTCTGCAAAACTCCTGCATTTGTGCAATAAATATTATTGTAAAACATTGAAAAAAGTTTGTGCGGCACAGGGTCTTCCCTGGGTGGCGGTGGGGGTGCCAAACAAAGGGTCCGCCCTGGGTCCCGAATGCTCTAGGTACGGTCCTGGCAAAATGCACATCAATGCATGTGGCCAAGTGGATAAGTTCAGTTAAAGAAGATGGAGGATCATGTGCTGCGAGGGCATCTTTAATCCTGCTTGACAGTCCATTTTTGAATGTTGCACAAAAGGTTTCATTATTCCATGCAAGTTCTGAGGTTAGAGTGTGGAACTGAACCGCGTTGTCACCAACGGAAGAATTCCCTTGACAGAGGTTTAGCAAAGCCATCTCAGCAGAAGAGGCACGTGCGGGTTCCTCAAAGACACTGCGAAATTCTGCCAAGAATGCCGGCAAATTGAAGGATACCGGATCACCCCGGTCCCAGTAGCCCAGGCCAGGGTTTTTCTGGACAGTAGACTAATGAAAAAGGCTACCTTCGCACGTTCTGTCAGAAACTGTTCAGACATGAGCTCCAAGTACATGGAGCACTGTGTAACGAAGCCTCTGCGTAACTTGGAATTACCATCATATTTAGAAGGTAAAGGCAGATGTAGCTGAGAGCCAGAAGACACTGCAGGAACTGGGAGTGGGCCAGGTTGTGGTACCTGCTGCTGTTGTTGCTGGAAGGCTAATAGCTGTTGCATCATAGCAGACAGTTGGGTAAGTTGCTGCGCCTGTCGCGCCAATTGCTGAGACATACCTACCACAATGAAGGGAAGATTCATGCCTTCAGGCAGGGGTACCTAAGCGGGATCCATGACCGGATCTTACTGTAACACTTATGTTTCAGTAGACTGGAACACAGATGATAGTGGATCCGCTGGACCTGATTGGTAGATGACTCGGACCGTACCAGGGAGCGAAGTCTAAGGTGCCGCTGGTTTTCACAAGTACCCGCCGCAAAGCGGAATGGACTTGCTGCAGAAGGTGACACCCAGGTGACTACCCCTGGCACGGCTCGACCACACAGGCGGCTGAGGAGATTCGAGGCACAGGTGGGATTAGGCAACTTGTGGTCTGGATAGCAGGAGGTCAGGGCAGGTGGCACAGTAGCATAGCAAGGAACATAGCAAATGGTCAGTAGGAAGACGGCAAAGGGGCAAGGTTGGGTCACGGAGCAAAGGATTCCAAGGAGCAAAGGATTGATACAAGGCAATACACAGGAATGCTTTCTCTAGGGCTCTAGGGCAACAAAGATCCGTCAAGGAAGTGTGGGAGGGGGGGAAATTTATCAATGAGCCACAGGTGTTACTTCACTAATGGGCGCACTGGCCCTTTAAATCTTAAAGCTTGGGCACGCGAGCGCCCTAGGGGACGGGGACAAATGCGCCGGAGCAGAGAGGCAGAGGCAGGAGAAGGACAAGGTGAGTGACGGGCTGGGATTTGCATGCGGGCAAGTCCCGAAATGCGAATCCCAGCCCCGCCGGCAACAGCAGGTAACGGGAGCATGCGCTCACAGCCAGCGTGTGCGGCTGGAGCGCATAACATAACAGCAGGTGATGTGTTGTGGTATAGGGTCAATAATAGCAGTAGTAGTAGTACAGTATGGAGCATGATGGACAAAGCAGGACATTTGTTCAGGGCTCAAAGAAGTGGCATAGCATGGGAGGTCCAGAGGAGGGCAGTTGCCCTAGGTGCAAAATTCTTAGGGACATAAAATCTGACAACCAGCATCAGTTTTTAGCCCTTAAAAAAAGTAAGTGGCAATGCAGGGGGCAACTGCTTGCCATCATGCACCCTCCATGCTATGCCACTGCTACTAGTCCTAAAGAGCCTCATACAATGCATACAATGTATGCATCACCACTCAGTAAAGTACAGGAACAGGGAGCCCACCTGTAAACTAAAACCCTTACTCCTGTTCATACATTCTGTAGCATGCTATGCCAATATCTGTACTACAGATTGTACTTACAGGAGAAAGGACTCCAGTCCTGTCCCAATCCAGACTCCTGGACAGTTTTACAGCAATGAGGGACTTCTGGTGTGAGCCATGCGAAATGATGTGATTTCATTGCACTCGGTCTTCTATAGGGGCGGAGGGGAAGGGCCTGACCTCAGTGATGGAGCAAGGAGAAGGTGAGTGGGATTTTTTCTTTTTATGTTGGTGAGAGGGAGATACCATGCTAGTAGGCCATTTACCTAATGTGTATGTATGCATGTGTGTGGGGGGGGGGGATTTGCATATTGTGGTCAACTACCTAATGGGGGGAGGATCTGGCTATTGGGGTCATCTACCTAATGGGAGGCCTGGCTATTGTGGCCATCTACCTAATGGGGGAGCCTGGCTATTGGGGCAATCTTCCTAAACCTGGCTTATGGGTGCATATACACAGTGGGGGGACTTGTCTAATGGAGCTACCTACCGAATTTGGGGGGAAGGTAACCTTTGACTTTTATCAAGCTGATATGTTCATCTCTTTCTCATAACATTTCCTTAGGGAATGCTACTCTCTACATTTTGTAAAAGGGTACTTTTAATCTGAATATGTTCAAGGGGAGTAAACATAACTTTTTTTAACACGTATTTGTACAATTGCAGCAATATCAGTGTTAATTTTATACCTGAGGCTGTTCCTGCAAAAATAAAAGTGCAGATATCACTGGGAACAGGTATGATCATGATCACTGCAATAAGTCTTTAATTTAAAGGTTTAAACTCCTTTTTATTTGAAAATTCAACATCTTTCTTTTTCTGTGTATCCATGAGTTGCAAATGCAGGTAAATCTAGAATGAGACACTGAATGGGATGTCACAATCAGGATTCATAAATATTTCCCCATGGGGTCTTCTCTACGTTTTTACAGCAAGATTAGGTCTGCAATCAGGATATATCATGCAGCCAATTGGTGCCATTTCTACAACTGTACAGAGCCCTAATTCCGGGTCCTATCAGCCACATCTTTCTGAGGCACAATGAAGCAATCTGTGGCTTAAATAGACCTAGATGTGCAAATTAGACCTACTATCATGTCTCTCACATGCACTGTTCTGAAGACGCATTGTTCTCCTAACCTCTTAAGAAGAATCAAGTTCTATTAGGAGGATGTTGGTTTCAGATGAGCTTTTAAGATGGGAGATCTATTTTTAAACAAGAAAATATGATTTTACATTTAAATCTGAAGGTGAAATAATGAGCACAAAATAATACAACTCTTTCTGAAGCCGAAATAAATCCACCCTGTATCTTGTGAAATAAAATATCAAAGCATCCAAGTAGAAAAAATGAAGGTAACACTTGCTAAACTAAAAGCAATCAACAATGTTTATGCTTAATTTACAATGCATGCCACATAAATAATGAATGTTTTTATATATATTGTATGGCATCGCAGTCAAATAAAACAAAATAATGTAGTGTTGTTAGTAAATATAGACAAGATAATAATACACTTAATGGAAATTTTTACATTAATACACTCCGTAAATTATAAATATTCTATTCTGATGTCGGAACCTGAAGATTATACAGAAATGAGTGGTGTTACATGTGGGCTGCTAATCTCTTTCTGCAGATTCTTTATTCTTTACTAGAGATGAGCGAATTTTTGAAAAATTCGATTCGGCCGATTCCCCGAATTTCCCCCCAAAAATTGTATCTGTCCAAATTTATTTGCGGTGAATCGCTATTAAAAATGGCTATTTCAAGACTACAGAGAGCATCAATAGGGGTATAGAACACTTTGCCTTTCTGTAACACACATAGGGAGTGTGCTGGGTTAGTGAAATAATACTGTTATTCAGTCTGACATGCAGATCAGAGGCGTAACTATTAGAATCACTGTGGCAGAACGGCACAATGACAGAGCCTGGAGGTGGCATCAGTATGAGGAGACCATATAGTGGCTGAATTACACAGCATGATGGTGGTGGAAGCATGAGAAGACCATTTAGTGGCTGAATGACACAGCGTGGAGGTGCTGGCAGCATGAGGGGAACATATTGTGCCTAAATGACACAGCCTGGAGTTGATGGCAGCATGAGGAGACCATATTGTGGCTGAATAACACAGCCTGGAGTTGGCGGCAACATGAGGAGACCATATAGTGGCTGAATGACACAGCCTGGAGTTTGCAGAAGCATGAGGAGACCATATAGTGGCTGAATGACAGAGCCTGGAGTTGGCGGCAGCATATAGTGGCTAAATGAAATAGCCTGGAGTTTGCGGCAGCATGAGGAGAACATATAGTGGCTGAATGACGCAGCGTGGAGGTGGCGGCAGCATGAGGAGAACATATAGTGGCTGAATGACACAGCCTGGAGTTGGTGGCAGCATGAGGAGACTACATAGTGGCTGAATGACACAGCCTGGAGCTGGCGGCAGTACATAGTGGCTGAATGACACAGCTTGGAGTTTGCGGCAGCATGAGGAGAAAATATAGTGGCTGAAGGACACAGCGTGGAGTGGCTGAATGACACTCCTGACCATTTAATAAATTTGGTGCTCCTGCACATTATCAGCACACAAAAAAAGGTGAAAAAAATGCTTCACTTACACTACAATGATAAATGTGGGACTTAGTGCTTATAAGGTGCATAGTGTCAGGTGCATTTCATTGTGAAAAGAACGTGCCGGCGTCTACGCGCCCCGCTGCTATAGCTTGTTTTGAGCCGATTTCGGCTCCTGCATTTTCAGGAACGGTGTCCATATACATTATGTGGTATATTGGCAGTATATAAGGTGCGTGCTCAGGATAACAGTAGAAATACAAAGTGTCTTACATGTTGGCTGCTCATCTCTTTCTGCAGATTCTTTATTCTTTACTAGAGATGAGCGAATTTTTGAAAAATTCGATTCGGCCGATTCACCGAATTTTAAACCAAATGTATTTGCGGTGAATCGCTATTAAAAATGGCTATTTCAAGACTACAGAGAGTCTCAATAGGGGTATAGAACACTTTGCCTTTCTGTAACACACATAGGGAGTGTGCTGGGTTTGTGAAATACTACTGTTATTCAGTCTGACATGCAGATCAGAGGCGTCACTATTGGAATCACTGTGGCAGAACGGCACAATGACAGAGCCTGGAGGTGGCATCAGTATGAGGAGACCATATAGTGGCTGAATTACACAGCATGAAGGTAGTGGAAGCATGAGGAGACCATTTAGTGGCTGAATGACACAGCGTGGAGGTGCCGGCAGCAAGAGGAGAACATATTGTGCCTAAATGACATAGCCTGGAGTTGGCGGCAGCATGAGGAGACCATATAGTGGCTGAATGACAGAGCCTGGAGTTGGCTGCAACATATAGTGGCTAAAAGAAATAGCCTGGAGTTTGCGGCAGCATGAGGAGACCACATAGTGGCTGAATGACACAGCCTGGAGGTGGTGGAGGCATGAGGAGACCACATAGAGGCTGATTGACACAGCGTGAAGGTGGCTGCAGCATGAGGAGACCATATAGTGGCTGAATGACACAGCCTGGAGGTTGCTGCAACATATAGTGGCTAAAAGAAATAGCCTGGAGTTTGCGGCAGCATGAGGAGACCACATAGTGGCTGAATGATGCAGAGTGGAGGTGGCGGCAGCATGAGAACATATAGTGGCTGAATGACACAGCCTGGAGTTGGCGGCAGCATGAGGAGACTACATAGTGGCTGAATGACACAGCCTGGAGCTGGCGGCAGTACATAGTGGCTGAATGACACAGCCTGGAGTTTGCGGCAGCATGAGGAGAAAATATAGTGGCTGAAGGACACAGTGTGGAGATGGTAGAAGCATGAGGAGACCATATATGTAACGCCGAGTGCTCCTGGTCCCGCTGTCCCCCCTGAGCGCTCGCGGCGTTCTGCTGACAGCAGCGCTCCGGTCTCTGTCTCTGACCGCAAGCGCTGCTGTGTTCGTGCCGCAGGGGACTCGATCCGCGTGGCTGGTCATGTCCGCTCGCAGTTCGCGCCCCGTTCCACTCCTCCTCCGGTGTCGGTCTCGTCCCGGCGTGCGCGGCCCCGCTCCCTAGGGTGCGCGCGCCGGCTTTCTAAGATTTAAAGGGCCAGTGCACCGCTAATTGGTGCCTTACCCAATCAGTCTAATCACCTCCCTAACACATAAATACCCACTTCCCCATCCTGTCCTTGCCGGATCTTGTTGGCTTGTGCCCTGAGAAAGCGTTTTTGTGTGTTCCCAAGCCTGTGTATCCAGACCCTTTGCCATTGCCCCTTACTACGAACCTTGCCGCCTGCCTTGACCTTCTGCTACGTCTGACCTTGCCTAGTCCTTGTGTACCGGGTCTGTCTCAGCTGTCAATGAGGTTGAGTCTCTATCGGGTGGAACGACCTGGGGGTTACCTGCCGCAGCAAGTCCATCCCGCTTTGCGGCGGGCTCTGGTGAAAACCAGTAACCCCTTAGATTCCGTTCCCCTCTTACAGCCCACGCCATCACCTCACTGAGCCAGAGATCCACTCCCATGTCTTGCCAGCACACCAGTCCAGATCCTGACAATATAGTGGCTGAATGGCACAGCGTGGAGGTGGCGGCAACATGAGGAGAACAAATAGTGGCTTAATGGCACAACCCGGAGTTGTCAGCAGCATAAAGAGACCATATAGTATCTGACTAACACAGCGTGGAGGTGACGGCAGCAAGAGGAGAACATACAGTGGCTGAATGACACAGCCGTATATTGGCGGGAGCATGAGGAGACCACATAGTGGCTGAATGACACAGCCTGGAGTTGGTGGCAGCATATAGTGGCTGAATGACACTCTTGACCATTTAATAAATTTGGTGCTCCTGCACATTATCAGTACACAAAAAAAGGTGTAAAAAAATGCTTCACTTACACTACAATGATAAATGTGGGCCTTAGTGCTTATAAGGTGCATAGTGTCAGGTGCATAGCATTGTGAAAAGAACGTGCCGGCGTCTACGCGCCCCGCTGCTATAGTTTGTTCTGAGCTGATTTTGGCTCCTGCATTTTCAGAAACGGTGTCCATATCCATTATGTGGTATATTGGCAGTATATATGGTGCATGCTCAGGATAACAGTAGAAATACAAAGTGTCTTATGCTAGAGAAAGTCTTTTAATCCGGCACTAGCACCTATCATTCTACGCCAGTGTATGGTTCCTATGCAGGAGCTGGTGGGGTGCTAAATCCTGGAATGCACATGTCACAAGTTCATAATATATGGATATAGAAAAGGATAGCACTCACCACCATAGGTTTTCTTTGGATATAATTTATTTATTGCATGATGATCCAAAAGTGACAGCGTGTGGTAGACAGCAAAAGTGCAGCGGGTGCAGACGCCTGGACGCTCCCAGCAATGACGACAGTTGTTTCGTGGGATACTCCCACTTCCTCAGGTCATGCCTCGTGTATATGTCAGTACCGGTTATAAAGGCGCTGACGTCAGCAGGTAAGCATATAACAATGAATATCAGGTGAAACAAGTGCAAGTGCTTTAAAAACATAATAAAAACAACACAATACAATGCATATATATAGCTATTACATAATATAAAGTCCTATTTATAGAAAGACACCTAGGTCAAGTTTGTCATTGAGACCCAGCCCACCTTGTGCATCCGTGTGGAGGATATATATACAGTATAAATATATATATATATATGCATTATATATATATATATATATATATATATATATATATATATACACACACACACACACACAGGTGAAACTCGAATAATTTTAATATCGTGCAAAGTTCATTTGTTTCAGTAATGTGACTTAAAAGGTGAAACTAATACATATGAGAGAGACTCATTACTAGAGTTGAGCACGAACATTCGTAATGCAAACTTTTTCGTGAATATCGGCACTTCGCGATTTCACGAATATATAGAATATACAGTGGGGATCAAAAGTTTGGGCATCCCAGGTAAAAATTTGTATTAATATGCATAAAGAAGCCAAGGAAAGATGGAAAAATCTCCAAAAGGCATCAAATTACAGATTAGACATTCTTATAATATGTCAACAAAAGTTAGATTTTATTTCCATCATTTACACTTTCAAAATAACAGAAAACAAAAAAATGTCATCTGCAAAAGTTTGGGCACCCTGCAGAGTTAACATCTTGTACTGTCCCGTTTGGCAAGTATCACAGCTTGTAAACACTTTTTGTAGGCAGCCAAAAGTCTTTCAATTTTTGTTTGAGGTATCTTTCCCGCTTCTTCCTTACAAAGGTCTTCCAGTTCTTTGAGATTTCTGGGCTGTCTGTCACGCACTGCTCTTTTAAGGTCTATGCATAGATTTTCAATTATGTTGAGGTCAGGAGATTGTGAAGGCCATGGCAAAACCTTCAGTTTACGCCTATTGATGTAATTCCCCCGTGGATTTCGAGATGTGTTTAGGATCATCATCCATTTGTAGAAGCCATCCTCTATTTATCTTCAGCTTTTTAACAGATGGCATCAAGTTAGCATCCAAAATTTGCTGAAATTTTATTGAATCCATTTTTCCTTCTACTCGTTAGATTTTCCCTGTGCCACTGGCTGCAATACAACCACAAAGCATGCTTAACAGTTGGACAGAGGTTCTTTTCATTAAATTCTGTTCCCCTTCTTCTCCAAACGTACCTTTGCTCATTCCGGCCAAAAAGTTCAATTTTAACCTCATCGGTCCACAGAACTTGTTTCCAAAATGCATCAGGCTTGTCTATGTGTTCATTTGCAAAGTTCAAACGCTGATTTTTGTGGTGAGGACATAGAAGAGGTTTTCTTCTGATGACTCTTCCATGAAGACCATATTTGTACAAGTATCTCTTTATAGTGGAATAGTGTACCACAACTCCAGTATCTGCCAGATCTTTCTGGAGGGATTGTGCAGTCAAATGTGGGTTTTGAATTGTTTTTCTCAGAATCCTGCGAGCTGTTCTGTCTGATATTTTTCTTGGTCTTCCAGATCTTTTTTTTACTTCCACTGTTCTTGATGACTGCCATTTCTTAATTACATTCCAAACATAGGATATTGACATCTGAAAACTTTTTGCTATCATCTTAAAGCTTTCTCCAGTTTTGTGAGCGTCAACTATTTTCAGTTTCAGATTTCTAGACAACTGCTTAGAAGAACCCATGGTGCTGATTGTTGGGACAAGGTCAGATGAGTCTGGGCATTTAAAATCTTTGAGATGGACATCACTTGGTCTTTCCAGATGATGACTGAGAACAATCCATGACACGGGCAGGTCTCAGCTTTGCAAAGGGGGCAGTGCATGCTATAAATTCTGCAGGGTGCCCAAACTTTTGTAGATGCCATTTTTTTTGTTTTCTGTTATTTTAAAAGTATAAATGATGGAAATAAAATCTAACTTTTGTTGACATATTATAAGAATGTGTAATCTGTAATTTGTAATTTGATGCTTTTTGGAGATTTTTCCATATTTCCTTGGCTTCTTTATGCACATTAATACAAATTTTTAACAGGGGTGCCCAAACTTTTGATCCCCACTGTAGTGCTATATATTCGTAAAGACTAATATTCATTTTATTTGTTTGTTTTTCATATGCAAATTGTCCATGCAAATTTCCCATGCGGATGGAAAATAAAGTGAATGAACATAGCGAATATGCAAATTTTGTGAATATAGGATGAATAATCATCAATATATTCGCGAAATATTGCGACTTCAAATATGGTCCATGCCACTCATAACTACTCATTACATGCAAAGCAAGATAGTTCAAGCCATGATTTGCCATAATTATGATGATTATGGCTTACAACCTATGAAAGCCCCAATGCCCCCCCCCCAATTACTATAATTTGGGGAGCCATGTTATCTGCTGGTGTTGGTCCACTGTGCTTCATTAAGTCCAGGGTTAACGCATCCGTCTACCAGGAGATTTTGGAGCACTTCATGCTTCCTTTCCTTTTAAGTTGTATTAATGAAATACAATGGACTTTTGCACAATATTCAAATCTTTCGAGTTTCATATATATATATATATATATATATATATATATATATATATATATATATATATATATATATATATACTCGAGTATAAGCCGACCCGAATATAAGCCGAGGCCCCTAATTTCACCCCAAAAACGCAGGAAAAGTTATTGCCTTGACTATAAGCCTAGGGTGGGAAATACATCATCCCCCCCTGTCATCATCCAGACACCCGTCATTAACACCCTCATCATCATCACCCTGTCATCATCCCCCCTTCATCATCATCACCTGTCATCATCCCCCCTTTTCCTCATTACCCTGTCATCATCCCCCTCTTCATCATTAACCTGTCATCATCCCCCCTTCCTCATCCCCCCTTCATCATTACCCTGTCATCATCCACCCTTCTTCATCCCCCCCTTCATCATTACCCTGTCATCATCCCCCCCTTCATCATCCCCCCTTTATCATTACCCTGTCATCATCCCCCCCTCATCATTACCCTGTCATCATCCCACACCACCCCCTTCATCATCACCGCTTGTCAATGTCTGATTTAACAGTGGTCTTCAACCTGCGGCCCTCCAGATGTTCCAAAACTACAACTCCCAGCATGCTTGGTTGAAGACCACTGCCCGGGCCTTCGTCATCATCCAGCCCCCCCCCCCCCCCTTTAGTTTTGTACTCACCTCCGCTTGGCGGGACTTTCGGGTGAGCTGGTCCGGGGCATCTGTGCTGCAGGACCGTCCGGTGGGGAGGGATAGTCGTTCTGGGCTGTCCATCTTCACCGGGTGGGCCTCTTTTCCGCGCTTCGCGTCCGCCCTCGGGATGATGACGTTGCCATGACGATGACGCACAGGGAAGCAACATCCCTGTGCGTCGTCGTCAAGGCAACGTCATTATTCCGGGGACAGCCGGTGAGTACAAAACTAAAGGGGGGAGGGGGGGCTGGATGATGACGAAGGCCAGGGCAGTGGTCTTCAACCTGCGGACCTCCAGATGTTTCAAAACTACAACTTCCAGCATGCTCGGACAGCCGATGGCTGTCTGGGCATGCTGGGAGTTGTAGTTTTGAAACATCTGGAGGGCTGCAGGTTGAAAACCACTGAGGGCGGAGAGTTCACTCGAGTATAAGCCGAGGGGGGTGTTTTCAGCACGAAAAATCGTGCTGAAAAACTCGGCTTATACTTGAGTATATACGGTATATACGGTATATATATATATATATATATATATATATATATATATATATATATACACACACAGTGAAAATAACTGACCTATAACATGAAAAATTTCATTGCAAAACAAACTAAAATCTTTGAGGGGGGATTGAAAAAAAAGTAACACACTATAACCTGGTGGCATAAGTGTACACACAATCTAATAACAGATAATGTGGCTGTGTTAAGAATTACTAGAGATGAGCGAATCGAAGTTGACAAACCCGAATTCGTTACGAATTTCATGAAAAATTCGATTTGCAACAAATATGAATATTGCCACGATTCTATCTCGCGAATCGCTTCATTAAAGCGGGAAACAGTGGCGAGAATGAAGGTAGGCGGGCTGACCCTGAATCACATGTGAGATGCAGCCTATCAGTGTTCACTGACCCCTGTGATGTCACAGCCCCTATATAGTCGGCGGCCATCTTGCCTCTCTTCATTTCATCTATGCACTCAGATGGAGAGGACGGGACTGCGTGTGTGTGAATAGCTCATACCACAGTGTTACACTGCAACTGCTAGTCACATCAGCATTAGGGAAAGACAGGAGTGCAGAGTGCTATGCTGTTACACTGAGAAGGATCAATGATAGCTAAACCTCCTATTCACGTTATTGAGCATTGCAGCAGAGAGGGGCAGATAGCTGTCAGCTGCCTCATACAGATCTCCAAGCTGCCTGAACTTTCTGAAGCATCTTATCTCCTCATTTTTCAGCCCAATTGAGTTTATTAATTTTTTGCTCCACAAATCTTCTGCTGCTCAGAATTGTGTGACGGAGTGCAATTTAGGGTTTAATCCCTGGATTTTTTTTTTTGTGGTGCTGCACTGTTGGGTCCTGCTTCTGTTAAGAAATACGTGATTGTTCAGTGGACTGTAGTGCATTTGTACCATTTTGTACCTGTTAAACTGTCAAGGGGCTGGCTACATACTGTGCAAGTCCAAACAATAGTATTCACCGGCTGTTTTTTTTTTTTAAATAGTTTTTTCTGCACATAGTTACGTATATTACTGCCCTCATCAGTGCATACTGCATACGTAAATTCAAGTATTGTACCATTTAGTACCTGTTAAGCTGTCAAGGTGCTCCAAACCGTCAAAGTCCAAACAATAGCATTCACCGGCTTGTGTTTTTACAAAAATACAGATTTTTTCTGCATATAGTTAGGCATATTCCTGCCCTCATCAGTGCATACCGCATAGGTACATCCAAGTATTGTACCATTTAGTACCTGTTCAGCTGTCAAGGTGCTCCATACCGTCAAAGTCCAAACAATAGTATCCACCGGCTGGTGTTTTACAAAAATACAGATTTTTTTCTGCATATAGTTAGGCATATTCCTGCCCTCGTCAGTGCATACCGCATAGGTACATCCAAGTATTGTACCATTTAGTACCTGTTAAGCTGTCAAGTTGATCCATACTGTCAAAGTCGAAACAATAGTAACCACCGGCTGGTGTTTTACAAAAATACAGATATTTTTTTGCGGATAGTTAGGCATATTACTGCCCTCATCAGTGCATTCCGCATAGGTAGATCCAAGTATTGTACTATTTAGTACCTGCTAAGCTGTCAAGGTGCTCCATACAGTCAAAGTCCAAACAATAGTATCCACTGGCTGGTGTTTTACAAAAATACAGATTTTTTTCTGCGTATAGTTAGGCATATTACTGCCCTCATCAGTGCATACTGCATAGGTACATCCAAGTATTGTACCATTTAGTACCTGTTAAGCTGTCAAGGTGCTCCATACCGTCAAAGTCCAAACAATAGTATCCACCGGCTGGTCTTTTACAAAAATACTGATTTTTTTCTGCATATAGTTAGGCATATTACTGCCCTCATCAGTGCATACCGCATAGGTAGAATCAAGTATTGTACCGTTTAGTACCTGTTAAGCTGTCAAGGTGCTCCATACAGTCAAAGTCCAAACAATAGTATCCACTGGCTGGTGTTTTACAAAAATACAGATTTTTTTCTGCGTATAGTTAGGCATATTACTGCCCTCATCAGTGCATACTGCATAGGTACATCCAAGTATTGTACCATTTAGTACCTGTTAAGCTGTCAAGGTGCTCCATACCGTCAAAGTCCAAACAATAGTATCCACCGGCTGGTGTTTTACAAAAATACTGATTTTTTTCTGCATATAGTTAGGCATATTCCTGCCCTCGTCAGTGCATACCGCATAGGTACATCCAAGTATTGTACCATTTAGTACCTGTTAAGCTGTCAAGTTGATCCATACTGTCAAAGTCGAAACAATAGTAACCACCGGCTGGTGTTTTACAAAAATACAGTTTTTTTTTTGCGTATAGTTAGGCATATTACTGCCCTCATCAGTGCATTCCGCATAGGTAGATCCAAGTATTGTACTATTTAGTACCTGTTAAGCTGTCAAGGTGCTCCATACAGTCAAAGTCCAAACAATAGTATCCACTGGCTGGTGTTTTACAAAAATACAGATTTTTTTCTGCGTATAGTTAGGCATATTACTGCCCTCATCAGTGCATACTGCATAGGTACATCCAAGTATTGTACCATTTAGTACCTGTTAAGCTGTCAAGGTGCTCCATACCGTCAAAGTCCAAACAATAGTATCCCCCGGCTGGTGTTTTACAAAAATACTGATTTTTTTCTGCATATAGTTAGGCATATTCCTGCCCTCATCAGTGCATACTGAATAGGTACATCCAAGTATTGTACCATCTAGTACCTGTTAAGCTGTGAAGTTGCTCCATACCGTCAAAGTCGAAACAATAGTATCCACCGGCTGGTGTTTTACAAAAATACAGATTTTTTTCTGCGTATAGTTAGGCATATTACTGCCCTCATCAGTGCATTCCGCAAAGGTACATCCAAGTATTGTACCATTTAGTACCTGTTAAGCTGTCAAGGTGCTCCATACCGTCAAAGTTGAAACAATAATATCCACCGGCTGGTGTTTTACAAAAATACAGATTTTTTTCTGCGTATAGTTAGGCATATTACTGCCCTCCTCAGTGCATACCGCATAGGTACATCCAAGTATTGTACCATTTAGTACCTGTTAAGCTGTCAAGGTGCTCCATACCATCAAAGTCCAAACAATAGTATCCACCGGCTGGTGTTTTACAAAAATACGGATTTTTTTCTGCGTATAGTTAGGCATTTTACTGCCCTCATCAGTGCATACCGCATAGGTACATCCAAGTATTGTACCATTTAGTACCTGTTAAGCTGTCAAGGTGCTCCATACCGTCAAAGTCCAAACAATAGTATCCACCAGCTGGTGTTTTACAAAAATGCTGATTTTTTTCTGCGTATAGTTAGGCATATTGCTGCCCTCATCAGTGCCTACCGCATAGGTACATCCAAGTATTGTGCCATTTAGTAAATGTTAACCTGTCAAGGGGCTCCATACCGTCAAAGTCCAAACAATAGTATCCACCGTCTGGTGTTTTACAAAAATACAGATTTTTTTCTGTGTATAGTTAGGCATATTACTGCCCTGATCAGTGCATACCGGATAGGTACATCCAAGTATTGTACCACTTAGTACCTGTTAAGCTGTCAAGGTGCTCCATATCGTCAAAGTCCAAACAATTGTATCCACTGGCTGGTGTTTTACAAAAATACAGATTTTTTTTCTGCGTATAGTTAGGCATATTACTGCCCTCATCAGTGCATACCGCATACGTACATCCAAGTATTGTACTATTCAGTACCTGTTAAGCTGTCAAGGTGCTCCATACCATCAAAGTCCAAACAATAGTATCCACGGCTGGTGTTTTACAAAAATACAGATTTTTTTTCTGCGGATAGTTAGGCATATTACTGCACTCATTAGTGCATAGTGCATAGGTACATCCAAGTATTGTACCATTTAGTACCTGTTAAGCTGTCAAGGTGCTTCATACCGTCAAAGTCCAAACAATAATATCCACCGGCTGGTGTTTTACAAAAATACAGATTTTTTTCTGTGTATAGTTAGGCATATTACTGTCCTCATCAGTGCATACCACATAGGTACATCCAAGTATTGTACCATTTATGTTACGCCGAGCGCTCCGGGTCCCCGCTCCTCCCCGGAGCGCTCGCTTCACTCTCCCCGCGGCAGCGCTCCGGTCACGTCCTCTGACCCGGGGCGCTGCGATTCCGCTGCCAGCCGGGATGCGATTCGCGATGCGGGTAGCGCCCGCTCGCGATGCGCACCCCGGCTCCCCTACCTGACTCGCTCTCCGTCTGTTCTGTCCCGGCGCGCGCGGCCCCGCTCCCTAGGGCGCGCGCGCGCCGGGTCTCTGCGATTTAAAGGGCCACTGCGCCGCTGATTGGCGCAGTGGTCCCAATTAGTGTGTTCACCTGTGCACTTCCCTATATCACCTCACTTCCCCTGCACTCCCTTGCCGGATCTTGTTGCCTTAGTGCCAGTGAAAGCGTTCCTTGTGTGTTCCTTGCCTGTGTTTCCAGACCTTCTGCCGTTGCCCCTGACTACGATCCTTGCTGCCTGCCCCGACCTTCTGCTACGTCCGACCTTGCTTTTGCCTACTCCCTTGTACCGCGCCTATCTTCAGCAGCCAGAGAGGTGAGCCGTTGCTAGTGGATACGACCTGGTCACTACCGCCGCAGCAAGACCATCCCGCTTTGCGGCGGGCTCTGGTGAAAACCAGTAGTGGCTTAGAACCGGTCCACTAGCACGGTCCACGCCAATCCCTCTCTGGCACAGAGGATCCACTACCTGCCAGCCGGCATCGTGACAGTAGATCCGGCCATGGATCCCGCTGAAGTTCCTCTGCCAGTTGTCGCTGACCTCACCACGGTGGTCGCCCAGCAGTCACAACAGATAGCGCAACAAGGCCAACAGCTGTCTCAACTGACCGTTATGCTACAACAGTTACTACCACAGCTTCAGCAGTCATCTCCTCCGCCAGCTCCTGCACCTCCTCCGCAGCGAGTGGCCGCTCCTGGGATACGCTTATCCTTGCCGGATAAATTTGATGGGGACTCTAAGTTTTGCCGTGGCTTTCTTTCCCAATGTTCCCTGCATCTGGAGATGATGTCGGACCTGTTTCCCACTGAAAGGTCTAAGGTGGCTTTCGTAGTCAGCCTTCTGTCCGGAAAAGCCCTGTCATGGGCCACACCGCTCTGGGACCGCAATGACCCCGTCACTGCCTCTGTACACTCCTTCTTCTCGGAAATCCGAAGTGTCTTTGAGGAACCTGCCCGAGCCTCTTCTGCTGAGACTGCCCTGTTGAACCTGGTCCAGGGTAATTCTTCCGTTGGCGAGTATGCCGTACAATTCCGTACTCTTGCTTCAGAATTGTCCTGGAATAATGAGGCCCTCTGCGCGACCTTCAAAAAAGGCCTATCCAGCAACATTAAAGATGTTCTGGCCGCACGAGAAATTCCTGCTAATCTACATGAACTTATTCACCTAGCCACTCGCATTGACATGCGTTTTTCCGAAAGGCGTCAGGAACTCCGCCAAGATATGGACTCTGTTCGCACGAGGCGTTTCTCCTCCTCGGCTCCTCTCTCCTCTGGTCCCCTGCAATCTGTTCCTGTGCCTCCCGCCGTGGAGGCTATGCAGGTCGACCGGTCTCGCCTGACACCTCAAGAGAGGACACGACGCCGTATGGAGAACCTCTGCCTGTACTGTGCTAGTACCGAACACTTCCTAAGAGATTGTCCTATCCGTCCTCCCCGCCTGGAAAGACGTACGCTGACTCCGCACAAAGGTGAGACAGTCCTTGATGTCTACTCTGCTTCTCCACGTCTTACTGTGCCTGTGCGGATGTCTGCCTCTGCCTTCTCCTTCTCTACAGTGGCCTTCTTGGACTCAGGATCTGCAGGAAATTTTATTTTGGCCTCTCTCGTCAACAGGTTCAACATCCCGGTGACCAGTCTCGCCAGACCCCTCTACATCAATTGTGTAAATAATGAAAGATTGGACTGTACCATACGTTTCCACACGGAGCCCCTTCTTATGAGCATCGGATCTCATCATGAGAGGATTGAACTTTTGGTCCTCCCCAATTGCACCTCAGAAATTCTCCTTGGACTTCCCTGGCTTCAACTTCATTCCCCTACCCTGGATTGGTCCACTGGGGAGATCAAGAGTTGGGGGTCCTCTTGTTCCAAGAACTGTCTAAAACCGGTTCCCAGTAACCCTTGCCGTAACTCTGTGGTTCCTCCAGTAACCGGTCTCCCTAAGGCCTATATGGACTTCGCGGATGTTTTCTGCAAAAAACAAGCTGAGACTCTACCTCCTCACAGGCCTTATGATTGCCCTATCGACCTTCTCCCGGGCACTACTCCACCCCGGGGCAGAATTTATCCTCTCTCTGCCCCAGAGACTCTTGCCATGTCCGAATACGTCCAGGAGAATCTAAAAAAGGGCTTTATCCGTAAATCCTCCTCTCCTGCCGGAGCCGGATTTTTCTTTGTGTCCAAAAAGGATGGCTCCCTACGTCCTTGCATTGACTACCGCGGTCTTAATAAAATCACGGTTAAGAACCGCTACCCCTTACCCCTCATCTCTGAACTCTTTGATCGCCTCCAAGGTGCCCACATCTTCACTAAATTGGACTTAAGAGGCGCCTATAACCTCATCCGCATCAGAGAGGGGGACGAGTGGAAAACGGCATTTAACACCAGAGATGGACACTTTGAGTATCTGGTCATGCCCTTTGGACTGTGCAACGCCCCTGCCGTCTTCCAAGACTTTGTCGATGAAATTTTTCGTGATCTGTTATACTCCTGTGTTGTTGTATATCTGGACGATATCCTAATTTTTTCTGCCAATCTAGAAGAACACCGCCAGCATGTCCGTATGGTTCTTCAGAGACTTCGTGACAACCAACTCTATGCCAAAATTGAGAAATGTCTGTTTGAATGCCAATCTCTTCCTTTTCTAGGATATTTGGTCTCTGGCCAGGGACTACAGATGGATCCAGACAAACTCTCTGCCGTCTTAGATTGGCCACGCCACTCCGGACTCCGTGCTATCCAACGCTTTTTGGGGTTCGCCAATTATTACAGGCAATTTATTCCACATTTTTCTACCATTGTGGCTCCTATCGTGGCTTTAACCAAAAAAAATGCTGATCCCAAGTCCTGGCCTCCTCAAGCAGAAGACGCCTTTAAACGACTCAAGTCTGCCTTTTCTTCGGCTCCCGTCCTCTCCAGACCTGACCCTTCCAAACCCTTCCTATTGGAGGTTGATGCCTCCTCAGTGGGAGCTGGAGCTGTTCTTCTACAAAAAAATTCTTCCGGGCATGCTGTCACTTGTGGTTTTTTCTCTAGGACCTTCTCTCCAGCGGAGAGGAACTACTCCATCGGGGATCGAGAGCTTCTAGCCATTAAATTAGCACTTGAGGAATGGAGGCATCTGCTGGAGGGATCAAGTTCTCCTGTTATTATCTACACCGACCACAAGAACCTCTCCTACCTCCAGTCTGCCCAACGGCTGAATCCTCGCCAGGCCCGGTGGTCTCTGTTCTTTGCCCGATTTAATTTTGAGATTCACTTTCGTCCTGCCGATAAGAACATTAGGGCCGATGCTCTCTCTCGTTCCTCGGATGCCTCAGAAGTTGAACTCTCTCCGCAACACATCATTCCACCTGACTGCCTGATCTCCACTTCTCCTGCCTCCATCAGGCAGACTCCTCCAGGAAAGACCTTTGTTTCTCCTCGCCAACGCCTCGGAATCCTCAAATGGGGTCACTCCTCCCATCTCGCAGGTCATGCGGGTATCAAGAAATCTGTGCAACTCATCTCCCGCTTCTATTGGTGGCCGACTCTGGAGACGGATGTTGTGGACTTTGTGCGAGCCTGCACTATCTGTGCCCGGGATAAGACTCCTCGCCAGAAGCCCGCTGGTTTTCTTCATCCTCTGCCTGTCCCCGAACAGCCTTGGTCTCTGATTGGTATGGATTTTATTACTGATTTACCCCCTTCCCGTGGCAACACTGTTATTTGGGTGGTCGTTGATCGATTCTCCAAAATGGCACATTTCATCCCTCTTCCTGGTCTTCCTTCTGCGCCTCAGTTGGCTAAACAATTTTTTGTACACATTTTTCGTCTTCACGGGTTGCCTACGCAGATTGTCTCGGATAGAGGCGTCCAATTCGTGTCTAAATTCTGGAGGGCTCTCTGTAAACAACTCAAGATTAAATTAAATTTTTCTTCTGCATATCATCCCCAGTCCAATGGACAAGTAGAAAGGATTAACCAGATCTTGGGTGATTATTTGCGACATTTTGTTTCCTCCCGCCAGGATGACTGGGCAGATCTCCTCCCATGGGCCGAATTCTCGTATAACTTCAGGGTCTCTGAGTCTTCCTCCAAATCCCCATTTTTCGTGGTGTACGGCCGTCACCCTCTTCCCCCCCTCCCTACTCCCTTGCCCTCTGGTCTGCCCGCTGTGGATGAAATTTCTCGTGACCTTTCCATCATATGGAGAGAGACCCAAAATTCTCTCTTACAGGCTTCATCACGCATGAAGAAGTTCGCGGATAAGAAAAGAAGAGCTCCCCCCGTTTTTTCCCCTGGAGACAAGGTATGGCTCTCCGCTAAATATGTCCGCTTCCGTGTCCCTAGCTACAAGTTGGGACCACGCTATCTTGGTCCTTTCAAAATTTTGTGTCAAATTAATCCTGTCTCTTATAAACTTCTTCTTCCTCCCTCTCTTCGTATCCCTAATGCCTTTCACGTCTCTCTTCTCAAACCACTCATTCTCAACCGTTTTTCTCCCAAATCTGTTCCTCCCACTCCTGTTTCTGGCTCCTCGGACATCTTCTCGGTCAAAGAAATTTTAGCTGCCAAAAAGGTCAGAGGAAAAAATTTTTTTTTAGTGGACTGGGAGGGTTGTGGTCCTGAAGAGAGATCCTGGGAACCTGAGGACAACATCCTAGACAAAAGTCTGCTCCTCAGGTTCTCAGGCTCTAAGAAGAGGGGGAGACCCAAGGGGGGGGGTACTGTTACGCCGAGCGCTCCGGGTCCCCGCTCCTCCCCGGAGCGCTCGCTTCACTCTCCCCGCGGCAGCGCTCCGGTCACGTCCTCTGACCCGGGGCGCTGCGATTCCGCTGCCAGCCGGGATGCGATTCGCGATGCGGGTAGCGCCCGCTCGCGATGCGCACCCCGGCTCCCCTACCTGACTCGCTCTCCGTCTGTTCTGTCCCGGCGCGCGCGGCCCCGCTCCCTAGGGCGCGCGCGCGCCGGGTCTCTGCGATTTAAAGGGCCACTGCGCCGCTGATTGGCGCAGTGGTCCCAATTAGTGTGTTCACCTGTGCACTTCCCTATATCACCTCACTTCCCCTGCACTCCCTTGCCGGATCTTGTTGCCTTAGTGCCAGTGAAAGCGTTCCTTGTGTGTTCCTTGCCTGTGTTTCCAGACCTTCTGCCGTTGCCCCTGACTACGATCCTTGCTGCCTGCCCCGACCTTCTGCTACGTCCGACCTTGCTTTTGCCTACTCCCTTGTACCGCGCCTATCTTCAGCAGCCAGAGAGGTGAGCCGTTGCTAGTGGATACGACCTGGTCACTACCGCCGCAGCAAGACCATCCCGCTTTGCGGCGGGCTCTGGTGAAAACCAGTAGTGGCTTAGAACCGGTCCACTAGCACGGTCCACGCCAATCCCTCTCTGGCACAGAGGATCCACTACCTGCCAGCCGGCATCGTGACAATTTAGTACCTGTTAAGCTGTCAAGGTGCTCCATACCGTCAAAGTCCAAACAATAGTATCCACCGGCTGGTGTTTTACAAAAATATAGATTTTTTTCTGCATATAGTTAGGCATATTCCTGCCCTCATCAGTGCATACTGAATAGGTACATCCAAGTATTGTACCATTTAGTACATGTTAACCTGTCAAGTGGCTCCATACCGTCAAAGTCGAAATAATAGTAACCACCAACTAGTGTTTTACAAAAAAAATGATTTTTTTTCTGCGTATAGTTAGGCATATTACTGCCCTCCTCAGTGCATACCGCATAGGTACATCCAAGTATTGTACCATTTAGTACCTGTTAAGCTGTCAAGGTGCTCCATACCATCAAAGTCCAAACAATAGTATCCACCGGCTGGTGTTTTACAAAAATACAGATTTTTTTCTGCATATAGTTAGGCATTTTACTGCCCTCATCAGTGCATACCGCATAGGTACATCCAAGTATTGTACCATTTAGTACCTGTTAAGCTGTCAAGGTGCTCCATACCGTCAAAGTCCAAACAATAGTATCCACCAGCTGGTGTTTTACAAAAATGCTGATTTTTTTCTGCGTATAGTTAGGCATATTGCTGCCCTCATCAGTGCCTACCGCATAGGTACATCCAAGTATTGTGCCATTTAGTACATGTTAACCTGTCAAGGGGCTCCATACCGTCAAAGTCCAAACAATAGTATCCACCGTCTGGTGTTTTACAAAAATACTGATTTTTTTCTGTGTATAGTTAGGCATATTACTGCCCTGATCAGTGCATACCGGATAGGTACATCCAAGTATTGTACCACTTAGTACCTGTTAAGCTGTCAAGGTGCTCCATATCGTCAAAGTCCAAACAATTGTATCCACTGGCTGGTGTTTTACAAAAATACAGATTTTTTTCTGCGTATAGTTAGGCATATTACTGCCCTCATCAGTGCATACCGCATACGTACATCCAAGTATTGTACTATTCAGTACCTGTTAAGCTGTCAAGGTGCTCCATACCATCAAAGTCCAAACAATAGTATCCACGGCTGGTGTTTTACAAAAATACTGATTTTTTTTCTGCGGATAGTTAGGCATATTACTGCACTCATTAGTACATAGTGCATAGGTACATCCAAGTATTGTACCATTTAGTACCTGTTAAGCTGTCAAGGTGCTCCATACCGTCAAAGTCCAAACAATAGTATCCACCGGCTGGTGTTTTACAAAAATACAGAGTTTTTTCTGCGTATAGTTAGGCATATTACTGCCCTCATCAGTGCATACCGCATAGGTACATCTAAGTATTGTACCATTTAGTACCTGTTAATCTGCCGTAAGTAATCACCTGCTGCTGTTCTAGACAAATACTGTTTAAATAGTAGTGTAGCGTATTGTAATACCCTCATAAACGCACTAAGTATGTCAGGCAGAGAAATGCCAGGACGTGCACAGAGGAGAGGCAGAGGCCTAAATACTTCAGGCAGAGTTGGCAGCAGACTTGGGGCGAGTGGCAGCAGGAGTAGCAGCGAGAGGCCTAAGCTCCCGTTATCAGCCAGCGGTCGTGTCTACACCAGCAACCCATCTGCCGTCGTCGATTGATTAACACGCTCATCCAAATGATCACAACTGACATCTGACACCCCCAGTCAACAGTCGGTGGGTTCCTCAGACACAACCCTCAGTTGGCATGGCCGGGAGCAGTCCCTGTCCTCCCATTGCCTTTGTCCTTTGCTGTTCCCTCTCCTAAAGAAGTATCTTATGCTGTGGGTTCAGCTCCACTATTTACTGAGGACAATCTAATAGAGGACAGTCAGCAGCTACTAGACAGCCAAGAAGGGGAGGAGACATGCGCCACTTGCTCCGCTATGTGGCCAAGTAGTAATGTGGAGAGTGACGTAGGTGGCAGTGTTGCAAGTGTTCAGGGTCCTGAAGCAGACACTGTTGGGGAACCTGAGGAGGACATCAGTGGCGTTCACACACCTGTGGATGATGATGAAGCCGATTGCAATTGGGAGCCGGGTGCAGAAGGGGCTTCATCATCATCAGGAGAAGAGAGTTGCAGGTTGCCCTTGAGGCAGCAAGGCGGTAGCACGGTTGGCAGTCAGCGTGGTGGCAGTAGTGGAAATTCAGGAGCCAAAAGTGCCTGGGGGAGACCACCTGCTTCGCGGCAGCCTACCTTTCCGGGAGGTAGTGGAACAGGGGTTCCTGGAGACCGCGCCAGTAGCAGTCAATTAGTGAGGACTGCGGGTGGGAAAATCATCTACTCGGCGGTGTGGAAGTTTTTCATAAGGCATCTGGAGGAGGTTCACGTAGCCACATGCAAGATCTGTCAGCAGAAGGTGAAGCGTGGCCAGGGTCCCAATGTCGGCACCACGGCCCTGCATCAACACATGCTTCGCCACCATAAAGCGACCTGGGAGAACCGTGGCTCCGATTTAGTGGTCCAGCCTACTGCATCACCCAGTGGCCATCCGCTCCCTCTTCAGCCATTCCGCCAACAATCCATCGGCGAAGCCATGTCCAAGAGGCAACAGTATGCTCCCACTCATCTAAGGGTGCAGAAGTTGTATGTGCTCCTGTCCAAGTTGCTTGTGTTGCAGTTCCTCCCTTTTCAAGTGGTGGACTCTGCACCTTTCAGAGAATTGATGGCTTGTGCCGAGCCGAGGTGGAGAGTCCCAAGCCGTCATTTCTTTGCGAAGAAGGCAGTACCAGCCCTGCATAAGTTTGTACAAGAGAAGGTGGGCCAGTCCTTGAGCCTGTCGGTGTTCAAAACTGAAATAAAAAAAAGCACAAACGGATGCCTGAGGAAGCGGGTGACCGTGAAACGCGTTGCATTATGGGAAATAAATCCTTTTAACTTCTTATCTGGTCTCAGCGCTTCCATTGATCCCGCTCTGCTACCTGGAGATTGCTTGTTTTTATCGTGGTGTGTTCAAAAGTGCACGGCAGTGCCGACGTGTGGAGCTGTAACTAATGGCAGGGACTTGTCTTGTCTTTTACGGCCTGTGACAATCCGTCTTGGGGATTAGCTCTGGGATCGTCCTGGACCACGCCACAGGATGCGTTTCTTCTCAATAAACCAGCAAACAAACGCTTATAATGCAAATCTGGCACCTTGCCAGTTTTATTAGACAGGTTGCAGGGAAAGAAATAAACAAAAAGCAGGAACAAAACAAAATCCTAGACCGTCTGGTCACTGACTAAACAGATCAGCTTGTCCTGACTAACAACCGCTGAGCTTCCCTCAGTCGGTTAAACATATTTCCCCTGCAACCTTTTACTCACAATTCATGTCACTCTCTTTGAGCCCCTCATGGCTCGGGCTGTGTACTCCTCAGCAGCCTCTGTCTCTTCCCTACAGCCCACATGCTGTCTCCTAGGAAGAGCCTAGATTAGACTGAGTCTCCATCTCATATATACTTCCCTTCCTTCCTGCCTCATTACTTATGAAGCAGGTGAGAGCTTCTGCAGGGTGAGCCAAGGAAATACACCCTTTCCTTGCCACACTGCCACAGGCCCAATGGGTAAATGTGGTTCCTGCACAGCCACAAAAGCAACTTGGACAGGTCACACTGCTTCCTCCTCCATGCTCTCACTCCCAGGCAGTTGGTTCTGTAACAGTGTGCGACGCTGCCTTCTCATCCTCCACTGTGTCCTCGGCCTCCACTGCACGTCCAAATCTCGGTGGCCCTTCATCGTACCATGTGTGTAGGGCACGGCAGTGTCAAGCTGTTCTTCACATGGTTTGCCTTGGCGAACGGAGTCACACAGGGGAGGAACCGCTAAAGTTCATTCGTAAAGAAATCCGTGTAAGGCTTACTCCACGAAATCTGGAAATGGGAACCATGGTGACCGACAACGAGAAGAACATTGTGTCCGGGCTGCGACAAGGACCTGTGAAACATGCGCCCTGCATGGCATACGTGTTGAATCTGGTTGTCAAGCACTTCCT
This sequence comes from Hyla sarda, assembly GCF_029499605.1. Classification (NCBI taxonomy): domain Eukaryota; kingdom Metazoa; phylum Chordata; class Amphibia; order Anura; family Hylidae; genus Hyla; species Hyla sarda. The sequence continues at coordinate 264,109,151 of NC_079190.1, read as the reverse complement.
CAAGTCTTCACCCCATTTGCAAAACATCCTGAAAATGGCAAGGAAACTGTGCATGCACTTCAGCCACTCGTACACCGCCAAGCACACCTTCCTTGAGCTGCAGCGTCAGAACGGTATCCCACAACATAGTCTTATTTGTGACTTTGCCACACGTTGGAATTCCACCCTCCATATGTTGGACAGACTATACGAACAAAGAAAAGCCATCATCGATTTCTTGATGATCCAAGCAGATAGGAGTACTCCCCTGTGTAACTTCAATGTGAACCAGTGGCAGCTCATACGTGACACCTGCTGTTTGCTGAGGCCCTTTGAGGAAGCCACATTATTTGTGAGTCGCCTGGATTACGCCATGAACAACGTAATTCCACTCCTACATTTCCTACAATAAATGATTGAAACCATGGCTGGTCACGGCAGTGGAGAAGTTGCGCCTACATCTCAAGGCTACATGAGCCCTGTGGGGGCCGAACTGGAGGAGGAGGATGATGAGGGGCAGAGCGGAGCACAGTTAAGGTTGAATGAGATGGCCGGTGTTTCTAGTCATCGGACAGGAGAGGAGGAGCAGGAGCCGCCAGAGGAGCTGTAGGGTTATGAGGAAGTTGAGACAGAGGACCCAGACACACCGTGGCAGTATGCAGTGGAGATGGAGGCAGGTAGTCCCTCCGAGTCACTGGCGCCAATGGCACGATGCATGCTCAGTTGCTTGCATAGTGACCCCCGAATTGTCAAAATTCGTCAGCGGGATGACTTCTGGATCTCCACCTTATTAGACACTCGCTACCGTCCCAAAATGGGGGCCTTTTTAACACCCACTGAGAGGGAGGACAATCTCACCTACTACAGAGAGATTCTACGTAGTCAGTTGGCTGATGGCCACATGGCCTATCAATTTGCAGGTCTGACTCAGGGGGCCCTCTGCCCTCACCTTCCACTGCCATGGCTGCTGGGGAGGGGAGGGGTGGCAAGAGCAGTACCAGCTCAATCAGCAGCAGCCTGAGTCTACAGTCGCTGATGAGTAGCTTTCTTCACCCGTATAGTGAAGCAACTCATTAGCAGCAGGTAGACATGGAGCAGGACCTGAACCAGCACGTGGTGGCATACCTTGACATGGCCATGCCAACAACCATTGAAGATCCGCTGGACTTCTGGGCAGCCAAACTTGATTTATGGCCACAACTAGCAGAGTTTGCCCTGGAAAAGCTGTCCTGCCCGGCCAGTAGTGTGCCATCAGAGCGGGTGTTTAGTGCGGCCGGGGCCATGGTCACCCCAAGGCGAACTCGTCTGTCCACTAAAAATGTGGAGAGACTGACGTTTGTCAAGATGAATCAGGGATGGATCAGCCAGATTTCCAGCCACCAATGCCAGAGTAGATTGACCATGCTGCTACACCAACATTTCCCAATTATGGTTGGTTATGAAACCGTCTTGGGTTATCAATTAGGGTTATGAAACCCTCTTTGGTACTGCGATTGCCTGCTCCTTGCTCATCCTGTGTCTTTCAGGAACTACTTGCCTAACTGATGCTTCTGGCCTTGGGCCTTTAATTTTTGGATGTTTAGCAGTAGCTAAATATATGCTTAATGCAAATGTCAACATTGACCTTTAAATGTGAATTCGGGTAGAAAACAGACATGGTGCACATCTACAATCTTGTATAATGATCTGATTGCTTCTCAGCATAATATCAAAAACTAACAGGTTGTTAGTATACATTTTTGATCAAAAAGTACAAGCCCACTCGCCACGTCAAGGCCACCTATTTAGAGTGGGTCCCTAACGTCCCTAGCATAAAATGGCGTAGCACTGGGCGGCGACCACCACCGCCGCGACACCAGTGCTCACGGGGGGGAACGACCCACTGGCAGAGCGGCCCCGATGCCACTCAAACCAGTCCATGGGCCGCACCTCCCCGCAGACACGGCGCCACGGCAGCAACGGACGCCGCACAGCACCACACCAGTGTGAACAAGGTGTAATAGCTTACTTACTATGCTCTCCCAGTCAGACTGGGAGGCTGCTAGGAAAGAAATGGCCCTTGTGTAGCTAACTACTACTTATATAGGGTTGGGCTGAGGGGGTGGGGAAGAGTGCAGCACATGTTCAAACAAAAAAAAATGAGGGGATAGAAAACACAATGTGAATTCGGGTAGAAAACAGACATGGTGCACATCTACAATCTTGTATAATGATCTGATTGCTTCTCAGCATAATATAAAAAACTAACAGGTTGTTAGTATACATTTTTTATCAAAAAGTACAAGCCCACTCACCACGTCAAGGCCACCTATTTAGAGTGGGTCCCTAATGTCCCTAGCATAAAATGGCGTAGCACTGGGCGGCGACCACCACCGCCGCGACACCAGTGCCCACGGGGGGGGGGGGGGGGGGAAACGACCCACTGGCAGAGTGGCCCCAATGCCACTCAAACCAGTCCATGGGCCGCACCTCCCCGCAGACACGGCGCCATGGCAGCAACGTACACCGCACAGCACCACACCAGTGTGAACAAGGTGTAATAGCTCACTTACCATGCTCTCCCAGTCAGACTGGGAGGCACACTGTGTTTTCTATCCCCTCCTTTTTTTTGTTTGAACATGTGCTGCACCCTTCCCCACCCCCTCAGCCCAACCCTATATAACTAGTAGTTAGCTACACAAGGGCCATTTCTTTCCTAGCAGCCTCCCAGTCTGACTGGGAGAGCATAGTAAGTGAGCTATTACACCTTGTTCACACTGGTGTGGTGCTGTGCGGCGTCCGTTGCTGCCATGGCGCCGCGTCTGCTGGGAGGTGCGACCCATAGACTGGTTTGAGTGGCATTGGGGCCGCTCTGCCAGTGGGTCGTTCCCCCCCCCGTGGGCACTGGTGTCGCGGTGGTGGTGGTCGCCACCCAGTGCTAAGCCATTTTATGCTAGGGACGTTAGGGACCCACTTTAAATAGGTGGCCTTGACGTGGCGAGTGGGCTTGTACTTTTTGATCAAAAATGTATACTAACAACCTGTTAGTTTTTGATATTATGCTGAGAAGCAATCAGATCATTATACAAGATTGTAGATGTGCACCATGTCTGTTTTCTACCCGAATTCACATTGACCTTTAAATGTAAGAGGTTATGAAACCCTCTTGGGTACTGCGATTGCCTGCTCCTGGCTCATCCTGTGTCTTTCAGGAACTACTTGCCTCCCTGATGCCTCAGGCCTTGGGCCTTCAATTTTTGGATGTTTAGCAGTAGCTAAATACATGCTTAATGCAAATTTCAACATTGATCTTTAAATGTAAGGGGTTGGTTATGAAACCCTCTTGGGTACTGCGAATAACTGCTCCTTACTCATTCTGCGTCTTTCGGGAACTACTTGCCTCCCTGATGCCTCAGGCCTTGGGCCTTCAATTTTTGATGTTTAGCAGTAGCTAAATACATGCTTAATGCAGATTTCACAATTGATCTTTAAATGTAAGGGGTTGGTTATGAAACCCTCTTGGGTACTGTGAATGACTGCTCCTGACTCATTCTGTGTCTTTCAGGAACTACTTGCCTCCCTGATGCCTCAGGCCTTGGGCCTTCAATTTTTGGATGTTTAGCAGTAGCTAAATACATGCTTAATGCAAATTTCAACATTGATCTTTAAATGTAAGGGGTTGGTTATGAAACCCTCTTGGGTACTGCGAATGACTGCTCCTCACTCATTCTGTGTCTTTCAAGAAATAATTGTCTCCCTTATGCCTCAGGCCTTGGGCCTTCAATTTTTGGAAGTTTAGCAGTAGCTAATACATTCTTAATGCAAATTTCAACAATGATCTTTAAATTCTTGGCGCTCTGCCAGGGCCTTCTCCTACCCCGCCGGGGCCGATCCGTGGACCTCACTAAACCATCCAATCGGTAGTAGAGACATGCGGTGAGTGCAAAGGGCAGGGACTTAATGAACCCGAGCTTATGACTTTTGCTTAGTTGTGATTCTTCTTTCCTGGCAAATAATTGCAATCCCTGATGCCTATCGCGAACGGGGTTCAGCGGGTTACCCACACCTGTCGGTGAAAGATAGACACACGCTGGTCAGTTCAGTGTAGCGTGCGTGCAGCCCCTGACATCTGAGGGCATAACACACCTGTTATTGCTCGATCTCGCGAGTGATCGTGCAATGTAAGGGGTTATTAAAGCCTCTTGGGTACTGCTGATGCCTACTCCTGACTGCTCCTGTGTCTTTCAGGAACTACTTGACTTCATGATGCTTCTGGGCATGGGCCTTAAATTTTAGGATTTTTGAAATACATACATACATGCTTAATTTAAATTTCAACATTTATGGTGCAATGTATGGGATTATTAAACACTCTTGGGTAGTGTTTTTTTTTTGTTTTTTTTCTGATAATTATCACAGTAATAAACTTGAATTTTCCACAATAATAACCATTACACCATTGAACGATTGTTACGTGTGATTTTTTAAATAAAATTTAAAAAAAAAAATATGCAGAGGGATGTACTCAGATTCTTTATTTCATAACAAAAATATTTTATAGAAGAATGTCTTTTAGTGGTCCACCGTCCTGCATTATAGAGTCTTCTGGACTCTTGGATATGCACTTGTTCTTAAACAAAGGTACAAAAAACAAAAATGGCCGGTTAGGGCTATGGAGACGTTGTGCCTACATCTTACGGCCACATGAGCCCTGTGGGTGCTTGTGAGATTAGGTCCTTTGTACCCACACGGCGGGGTCCAGGACACAAATTTTGATTTAAATTTCAAATAAAAAAATCACACATATCAATGGTCTCCTCATGCTGCAGCCAACTCCAGGCTGCATCATTCTGGTAATATATAGAGAGCAGTCGCTGTCCTAAAAAATTTCGTAAAAATTTTTCGTAAAAAATGTTTGTCTTTTTTATTAGGGATTGTGAAGCTTTGGTGCGTACTTATGCATCAGCTAACTCCAGCCTATGTCATTCAGGCAATATATGGTTTGCTGATGGTGCTGCTGTGCCTGGGTTTGGGAATTTCAAATTTTCTCATAGGTAGCACCCGCTATCCAAAAGTCTTCTTCATAAATTTCTACAATTGTTGTGTTTTTTTGGAGGGATTGTGAAGCCCTAGTGTGTACTCATGCATCAGCCAACTCCAGGCTGTGTCATTCAGGCAATATATAGGTAGCACCCGCTGTCCTAAATATTCTTAATTAAAAAAAAAAATTTGTTGTTTTTTCTTTGGGATTCTGAAGCACTGGTGTGTACTCAATGCTGCTTCCTGCTACACTCAGTCAGCCCGTTGGTCCTGTGACAGTGTGCTACTTCGCCTCCACATCCTCCACTGTGTCTTAAGCCTCCACTGCCCGGACAAGTCTCAGTGGCCCTTCAGCATACCATGTGTGCAGGTCACGGCGGTGTCACGCTGTTCTTCACATGGTTTGCCTTGGCGAGAAGTCTTGGAAACAATGGCCGGTCAGGGCAATGGAGACGTTGCGCCTAAATCTCATGGCCACATAAGCCCTGTGGGGGCTTGTTGGATTTGGTTCTTCGTACCCACACGCTGGGGTTCGGGACACGCCAAGGTTGTTTTAAATTTCAAATCAAAAAATGATGGCTCTGCTGAGCCTGGGTCTGGGAATTTCAAATTTTCTCATAGGTAGCACCCACTATCCAAAATCTTTTTCAAAAATGTCTAAAATTGTGGTGTTTTTTTGGGGGGATTGTGAAGCCCTGCTGTGTACTCATGCATCAGCAAACTCTAGGCTGTGTCATTCAGCCAGTATATGGTGTCCTCATGCTTCAGCCTCATCCAAGCTGTGTCATTCAGCCACTATATGGTGTCCTCATGCTGCCAACACCTCCACACTGTGCCATTCAGCCGCTATATGGTGTCCTCATGCTGCCAACTCCTCCATGCTGTGCCATTCAGCCACTATATGGTCTCATCATGCTGCCAACACCTCCATGCTGTGTCATTCAGCCACTATATGGTGTCCTCATGCTTCAGCCTCATCCAAGCTGTGTCATTCAGCCACTATAAGGTGTCCTCATGCTACCAACACCTCCACGCTGTGCCATTCAGCCACCATATGGTCTCCTCATGCTGCCAACACCTCCGCGCTGTGTCATTCAGTCACTATATGGTCTTCTGACACTGATGCCACCACCAGGTTCTGTAATTGTGCTGCTGTGCGGCAGTGATTCTAAAAGCGAGGCCGGTAATCTGCATGTTATTCTGAATAACAGTATTATTTCACTAACCCAGCACACTCCATATGCGTTTTAGAACACAGCAAAGTGTTCTATACCCCTATAGAGGCTGTATGTAGGCTAGAAATAGTCTTTTTAAATATAGATTTGCCGCAAAAAAATTGTATCGAAACAAACTTTTTCGGAAAATTCGGCAAATCGGCCAAATCGAATTTTTGAAAAGTTTGCTCATCTCTACTCACTTTAAATAGAAGTTATTACACCTGTTATCATTTAAAGTGACTGAATAATTGTTTATAAAGTTCAGCTGTTATAGTAGGATTTTACAATCATTGACTTTGTAGCATCACATAGCAAAACAATGGTCCTAAGAGACCTTCCAAAGTATTAAAAAGATCTCATTGTTGAAAGAATCTCCAAAGTATCAGATATGCCATGGAACACAGTAAAGACAGTCATCATCAAGTGGAGAAAATGTGGCACAACAGAAACATGAACTGAACATCCCTCCAAAATTTGATGAAAAGGTGAGAGGGAAACATTAAAGAAACTGCAGGAATTTCTAGCAAGTACTGGCTGTGTGCTACATATGACAACAATCTCCTGTAATTTTTTTTTTTCCCATATGAATGGGCTATGGAGTAGGGTGGCAAAATGGAATACTTTTCTTATAAAGAAAAACATCCAAGCCTGAATTAAGTTTGCAAAAACAAACATCAAGTCCCACAAAAGCACGTGGGAAAATGTGTTATGGTCTGATGAACTTTTTAGCAATAATTCCAAAAGGTATGTTTGGCTCAAAAACAACACTGCACATCACCCTAAGAGCACCATACCCACAGTGAAGCATGATGGGTCAGTATCATACTTAGGGGCTGTTCTTCTTTAGTTGGAATTATAAACAGTTCCAAATATCAGGCTATTTTGACACAAAATCTTCAGGTGTCTGTTAGAAAGATGTGTGGTGACCTGGTACAGAACATATTTCTCTGCCTGTCCGTTCAGGTAGTTGTTGCTTCAGGTATCTGTTTCTGCCCACAGCTTCAGGAAAATTGTGATTTAATTTATATTTAAAGGGGTACTCCAGTGAAAAAAAATGTTTTTATGTCAACTGTCTCCAGAAAGTTAGACATATTTGTAAAAAAATCTTAATCCTTCTAGTACTTATTAGCTGCTGTATACTACACAGGAAGTTGAGTTGTTGTTTTCTGTCTGACCAAAGTGCTCTCTGCTGACACCTCTGTCCATGTCAGGAACTGTGTCCAGAGCAGGAGCAAATCCCTATAGCAAATCTATTCTGCTCTGGAGAGTTCCTGACATGGACAGGGGTGTCAGCAGAGAGCACTGTGGTCAGACAGAAAATAATTCAAAAAGAAAAGACCTTCCTGTGAAGCATACAGCAGCTGATAAGTACCAGAAGGGTTAAGATTTTTAAATAGAAGTAATCTACAAATCTGTTTAAATCTGTGGCAACAAATGATTTTGAAGAAATGTTTTCCACTAGAGTACCCCTTTATTGTCCCATGTTTTATACCAATGTATGCTGTTTATCCTGTATAAAGTGCACTGTGTCATGTGTTCATTGTAGTTAGAGTAAGCATCAAAGGAGGAGTCAAGTGCTAAGGCAGCTCCAGTCTAAAAGTCAAACCTCATCCCTGGTGGTAAGCAATTCCATGAATAAAGCGTGTAGTACCCCAAGTCTGTGTTAGTTGTCTCCCAACATTCAGCTAAGCCAAGTTAAGTTGTCACAGCTGCACCATAACTACAAGTCCCAGAGTGCCCAGTGATCTTAAGTGCCAATTTCAGCAACTTTATCCCATTTATTGCACTGCCAGAGTATACTGCATGAACTGTAACACCTGCCAAGGGGGACAAGACAAAAAAGAAATTCAAAAAGAAAAGAATTTCCTCTGTAGCATACAGCTGTTAATAAGTACTGAAAGGATTGAGATTTTTTAATAGAAGTAATTTCCAAATCTGTTTAACTTTCTGGCACCAAACCAAAAAAAAAAATGTTTTCCACTGGAGTACCCCTTTAAAGGGGTACTCCGCCCCTAGACATCTTATCCCCTATCCAAAGGATTGGGGATAAGATGTCAGTTTTCTTTATACAGTACATTCAACTTTAGTGGTGCTATCCATTATAAAGGGACGTTCACACGGGGTGGTTATGCTAAAAATCCACTGTGTATTAAAGGGGTACTCCGCCCCTTGCATCTTATCCCCTATCCAAAGGATAGGGGATAAGATGTTAGATCGCTGCGGTCCGACTGCTGGGGACCCCGGGGATCGCTGCTGCAGCACCCCGCTAACATTACTGCGCAGAGCGAGTTCGCTCTGCACGTAATGATGGGCAATACAGGGGCCGGAGCATTGTTACGTCACAGCTCCGCCCCTCGTGACATCACAGCCTGCCCCCGTCAATACAAGTCTATGGGAGGGGGAGTGGCAGTCGTCACGCCCCCTGCCATAGACTTGCATTAAGGGGACGGGCCATGATGTCATGAGGGGTGGAGCCATGAAGTCACGCTGCTCCGGCCCCTGTATCGCCCGTCATTACGCACAGAGCGAACTCGCTCTGTGCAGTAATGACGGCCGGGTGCTGCAGCAGCGATCCCCGGGGTCCCCAGCAGTCGGACCGCAGTGATCTAGCATCTTATCCCCTATCCTTTGGATAGGGGATAAGATACCAGGGGCGGAGTACCCCTTTAATACACAGAGGATTTTTAGCATAACCACCCCGTGTGAACGTCCCTTTATAATGGATAGCACCACTAAAGTTGAATGCACTGTATAAAGAATACTTGTAATAATAATAATGACAATAATAGTGTTTAATACTATTACATTGTATACATTCTGTATGTCATTCCTTACCCAGTGTAAACAAATCTCAAGGTCAGTGTCTTTTCCTACTTTTGTTTTCCTCTTGCCATCTACCAACCAAATCCACTAAAACTGGATGCCATCCATCATCTGTATAGTGTAACCTATTTTGTACAGCGTTTGCAGATCAGTCTGGAAGCAGCTAGGACTGAAACTCTGCATTTAGGATAACATCTCTCCCTGACATTTGAAGACAATAGTAACTGTGGATGGAAGTCCATCTGATTAATGTCTCATTTGTGTTTAACAAAACAAGGCTAAGGGTCGGCCTGCCGCTAGCCCTATAAATATCCCGTTAATGGTGTTTTGCAAACAAGCTGTCCTTAAAAATGCAGATCTTGTGCCTCTCACAGAGGATATTAAAATGTAAATGGATGCAGACGCGTGTCCTTTGGAGAAGCCGTCTACATTTAACCTGTGACCTCTTTGCCTTTAGCCAGAGATTCTGCTCATTTGTACAGCTCCCGAATTTCCCTTGGCCCATGGTGTAACCTGGAAGAAACAGCACTAAGTGCAAGGAGGGGAGGCCCAATTTTCTATGCTCAATTAATCCAGAGAATGAGTTGTAAGGAGCAAACAGACACCTTTCAAAAGGCCTTGCCCCTATATTCCTGTCTCTTAGTGTTTAATAGAATGTTACGATTTAGGATTGAGATCTCAAAGTTACATGTGAACATTCATACAGCACATACAAAACTGCCCTGTGTGCCTGTTGTTTTGCTTTATGTCTTATTTAATAGTATAAAAATTATACAAATTAAAGACTGTATTGATTAAATAATAATTTCAGAGCACAATGAAACACTGTTTCCCTCTTAAGATTAATTATACCCTTTAGATTGCATTACACAGATTCAACCTCCGAAATAGTTAATAATTCCAAAAACTAATGGAGTGGCCAAAAAGTAAATTTTTTCTTAGTGCATGAATCCATTTAGCAGCAGTTAACTAAGTCAAATACATTTCTTGAATCAAAGGGGTTAAGCAGTTATTTTGAAGGACACCAGTGGGTCTAACAACCTGCATTTAAAGCTGACCTCCCAGTCTAGAAATATTGGAAAATACGTCTAGTCTTCTGTAAAAATCAATGGCAAGCAGTAATGGTTGTTTGTCTTAGAAAAATAAAAATATATAGGGTCATATATATTTCGCTCCCAAAATGGCTCTTTTGGTGTTAAACGGACACTAAAGCATTGTAATGTATTGCTTTGATCTGCTTCAATGAACAATATAGGCAGTGAACACATAAAGCAAACGTAATAAAACAAGAGAAGATATTATGTTTTGTTGCCAGTCGGTGTATAAATGGATACAATACATATTTTAACAACATGGAAAGTGTGTTCCTATTATATTTTAAACTCCACATTAATAAGCCTGTAATATAATACAATATAAATGTAATTATACTATAAAAAATGCAAAAAATAAAATAAAATGTAAAAAAAAAAAAAAAAAAAAGAAAGAAAAGGCCCAAAGGAGTAAATGGAATAGATTTTGTTTCAGCTTATAACTGTTTAGTGTTTTAACCCCTTGATGCTTCGGCCAGCTTCAGTCTTAATGACATCACCTTATTTTCTAACTTGTTACGTTGTGTGGTAATACTTTTGGAATTTATTTTATATATCCAAGTGGTTATGAGATCACTTTTTGCAACACTTTATTTTGCTGATTTGGTCCTTAAGATACTGAAACATGTTCTCTATTTCTAATCTGTTTCTATTTTCTGATTGTAGTTTTTTTTATTATATAATTTTTTTTGTGTAATATTATGGGGGCTGCCATCTTTCCTGAACTGTTTTTAACAGCAGTTAGTGACATGCTTTATAGTAGTACTCATGAACATAGACCACAAAAGACACAACCTGCCCCATTCCCATTAAACGGAGACAATACAGGTAGGGGGGACACTGATATCTACTGTGAATGGCGGTGGATCAAGTGTTATCTGTCTACTGGTGTCAACTTTCACTGTACTTCTGTCTGTGCTTAGAAAAAGTCAGCATTACTGGGAAATGATCTGTAGCAAATAAGAAAGGAAATCTCAGCTTAGTATTAGGCCGAGTGGCGAGAACAGAAACTGCAAGATTTCAGGACTAGAAAATTATACAAACAATCCCTAAAAATTCTTCGAAAAGATGGTTACCATAAAACCTGATTTAAACGGTAGGTATCGTCGGGGTATACCACGCACCGGCCTATAACACGCACCCTCATTTTACCAAGGATATTTGGGTAAAAAAAGTTTTTTACCCAAATATCCTTGGTAAAATGAGGGTGCGTGTGTGTGCATGCGTATACCCCGATACACCCCCAGGAAAGGCAGTGGGAGAGAGGCCGTCGCTGCCGGCTTCTCTCCCCCTGCCTTTCCTGGGGTCTAGAGCCCTGCTGCTGCCGCTTCTCTCCCACTGTCTATCGGTGCCGCTGCCCGTTCTCTCTCCCTGACTATCGTGCCGGTGCCCCATTGCCGGCGCCGATAGCCAGGGGGAGAGAAGCAGCGCCGGCAATGGGGCAGTGACGCCGATAGCCAGGGGGAGAGAAGGGGCAGCGGCACCGATAGCCAGAGGGAGAGAAGGGCCGGCAGCAGGGTTCTAGACTCCAGGACAGGCAGGGGCAGAGAAGCCGGCAGCGCTGGCGGTCTCTGCACCTGCAAAGCCGCTGCAGTTCACTGATTTAAAGCGCACGCTTTAAATAATTGAACTGCAGCGGCTTATCAGCGTATAACATGCAGATAGACTTTAAGCTAAAAAATTTTGCCTAAAAAGTGCGTGTTATACTCCAATAAATACGGTAATTTACATATAGGGTGGGTAGAAATGAATGGACGGCGCTCACCAAGGCAGTTCAATATGTTTAATTTTCAAGAGCAGAGGGTTACATGCAGTTGTGACAATAAAAGAAAGTGTCACTCTTGAGTAAAAAATAGAAATACCTAATTGAAATATGCTTCCTAGCTTTAAAAACCACGTTATACAAAAAAGTGTCTGGAGAAGCAAGGAGAAGCATTTAATTTATTTTTCATCAATTATTCTCAGACAAGGAGAAGAGAAATTTAGTCCCAAGTACAACACAATGAAAAGCCTTTTATACTATATTAGTAAGGTGTGATTCCAAGATCAAAAGTTATCAACAGGATAGCAGATACTAGCTTGGGCCCCCACCAATCCCAAAAATGAAGATCAATTGTTCCCATAGAGCCCCTAAAGAGAATAAATGGAGCACTGGCTGCACATTGCTGCTTCATTCATTTGTAGGAAACCTGACCTTCATTCCTGTGATCCGTAAGGGTCTCTGCAGTCAGACTCCTACTGATCAGCTATAGGGACAGGTTATGATTGGGGTTATCATAGCTCTGTCTTTTTTTACTAGAAGTGTTGTAAGAGGTTCTATAACCTCAGTCAGTGATATCTCCACACAGTCTTGCATTCTTGGGGTCTTTTATATTATGAATTTGGTAGTTGCCCTATACAGCAATACTTTTGACATTGCGGAGAATATAAATTTTCCTTAAGAACTAGCTGAAATCAATTACTCTTGAGAATTCCACTACATTGTAATAATTTTAGATGCATATCCAATTGATCCAGCCAATATAAATGAATGCAAGCATACAGGTCAAAAGGACTTAAAAATACAATTATCAGTAATACATTTTTAGAAAAAAAATGCTAACTTTAAAAGAATATACTGTGAAATCATTTTCATAAGTGGGATATTTTATAGTTATTTCTAAATCATCCCAGTGACAGCAGCACTCAGTAAAAGGGTATATGTTGGTACGATCAATCACAGACAACTACAGCATAATTTCAATGCCATCATCTGAGCGGAATATGATCAAACAGCCTGTCTGCGGAATACCAGTAGACCAATGCCGGACATTCCATTTACATTGAATTAATGCTCCTACACCTGTTCACATTCACAAGAATGTGTAGACCTTATGTTAATTTAACTTGAATGAAAAAGTCAAAATCCACAGTAAATTCACACAGTTGGAGGTTTTGTTAAGCAAATGCCATGGGTCATGATTTATATTTTCCACAAAAAATCTGCACCTAAATATATTGTGTTTGCTGCTGCTGGGTAGTGTGTGACCAATTTTTTGGGGGGTAACTATTGTTCCAGCTTTCTTGAGATCACTGACAAGATCCCCCCGTGTAGATCTGGGCTGATTTCTCACAGTTTTAACCCTTTAAAAGAGTACTGTAGCCATAGCCACTTTTCGCAGGATGTGTCTGATCGCGAGGTACTGACCGCTGGGACCCACCACGATCTCCTGTACGGCACTGCTGCAGCTAGGTAAATGGTCCCTTCTTGTCTGATCGGCACTCCAGTGCTACAAGAAACCATGGCAGCCTATAGCAATAGAGCGACAATAACACTGATCAATGCTGTGCTATGGCACAGCATTGTTCAGTACATACAATGAAAAGATTAAATGTAATTGTCCCCAATGGGGACTATAAAGAGTGAATAAAAGGTTAAAATAAAGGTTTATAAAGGAAAAGCCCCTTTCCTAATAAAAGTTTGAATCATCCTCCTTTTCTCATTTCTTAAATTAAATAATGTAAACAAAAAAATATATAGGTTTGTAAGTAGAAAATTGAAAGCATTATGGATATTAGAAGGTGAGAAGGAAATCAAAACAAAAGGGCAAAAATGAAAAATCCCTGCGTCCTTAAGGGGTTAAGAGAGTGCTCCTAATCTCAACTTGTTACCTATATAAAAGTCAGTTGGAAGTCAGAAATCTTGCTGATTGATAGGGGATCAAATTGAGAAAAATGCAGCTCAATTCATAACTTATTTTAAAAGCATTTCTTCTGTATTTCTTGGTTATTCTTTCTTTCACTGTTTAAATATACCTACCATTAAAATTATAGACTGATCATTTTTTTTGTCAGCAGGGGATCAAATATTTGTTTCCTTCACTGTATGACAATGCCATATTTTAGTTATTCCTGTTTAATAAATTAACAAAGATTTCTAACATTCTGTTTTTACTTAGTTATTATGAGGTATTGAATGCAGAATGATGGTGGAAAATTTTATTTTTTGTTATTTTTGCACAAGGCTGCAACATAACAAAATGTGAAAAAGTGAAAGGGGTTGAAGACTTTTACAATAGGATTAATACACAGTAACACGTATTACTGCAGACAAAACAGGGACAATCTAAGTATATATCTTCCCCAAGGAGGGATTTGTTTTGTGTATTTTCCTACGATTAAAAACACTTATACAAAGCACTTGACTTTTGCCCAAGTGGAGAGAGCTTTCTGCCTTAGTTAAAGACATACAAATATTACAGTAAACTTCCCCATCAAAGGTACTTTAACTAATACATAAAGTAATTGACTTGAGAGCAATCTACAATGTAGAACAACTTCTTCATTACAAGGACGTATGATTTGCTCCTTATTAAAGATATTATAATTATAACAGCTTTAACAGTTATTATCTGAATATAAAACTAGGTCATCTTGTCTATTTAGTAACATAATAAAAATATTGTACACAGCACATTTAGTCCACTATTGGGAACTAGAAGAGCAGCCATGGGAAGTGTGGGTTCCAGGAAATGATCTCTTCATCTCAATGATGAGAACAGAAGGACCATTCATGATCTAATAGAACCCAAAGTAGAATAAAGTGTAATGTAATACATTTTTGTCACCAAAAAGTAGTCTGCATTGTGCCTTAACAAATATTCTAAAGAGCTTACTGAATTCCAGCTTGGTATTGGTCATTGCAACTATTTCTTCTCTTCTAGATCTTCCACCCTAGTTGTGAGTGGTATTATTGAAATGTTCACCAGCAATGGAGTGGAGACCGTGTAAAGTTACAGAACAGGGTCACCTGCTGAGGCACATAGTGGCACATATTGCATAAATTGCCAACGCTCTGCTGACTAAACAGCTGCAATCTATTGTAGAACAACTTGACTGGCCAAAACAGAGCCCTGACCCTTAACCTCATCAAACACATTTGGGGTGAACTAGAATGAAAATTGTAAGGGAGACCTCTGGTCCAACATATGTGTCTGACGTCAGAAATGTTCTTTTTGAATATTGAGAAAAATTCCCATAGATACATTCCAAAAGTTTTTCTAGAATAGCGGAAGCTGTTATTACGGCAAACGGGAGATCGGCTTAAAATTAATGACTATGGATTTTAATGGTGATGTCCTAAATACTCCTGTAGGTGTAATGAATAGGTTTCCCAAAACATACAAATATATACTGTATATGGGGGAGATTCTCAAAGAATTTTGCGCCCAAAAAAAAAAATTCTGGCACGTAAAGTATCGACCACATTTTCAAAGCACTTTTTGCCACGGTTTGCACTGTTCACATTAGTTTTGTAAAAGTGGGCATGTCCAAGTATATTGTCTGCTTTACATGACATTTTCAAAGGGGTGAGAGTCCTTTTTAAATAAAAAAATTTCACACCAGCTTTTTGATAGTGTAGAAATCACAGAAATGTTTGTAGTTTTATTTATTTTTTACTTTTTTTTTTGGGGGGGGGGGAAATGTGTTCTTTAAGTAATTATTAACCAAGCCCATTTTGGCCTTCAGGACCAGACCAATTTTATTTTTGCATTTTAGTTTTTTCCTCCTCGCCTTCTAAAAATCATAACTCTCTTAACATTCCATCCACAGACCCATATGAGGGCTTGTTTTTTGCATCACCAATTGTACTTTGTAATAATATCACTTATTTTACAATAAAATGTACGGCGCTACCAAACAAATATTATTTATGTGGGAAAATTGAAAAGAAATCCGCAATTTAGCAAATTTTGGAAGGTTTTGTTTTCACGCTGTACACTTTCCGGTAAAAATGACATATTTTCTTAATTCTGTGGGTCAATACGATTAAGATGATACCCATGTTATATGCTTTTCTATAATTGTACCGCTTAAAAAATATCTCAAACCATTTTAACAAAATTAGTATGTTTGAAATTGCCCTATTTTGACCACCTATAACTTTCAAATTTTTCCGTATATGGTGCGATATGAGGGCTAATTTTTTGCACCATGATCTTTAGTTTTTATCAGTACCACTTTTGCTTAGGTTTAACTTTTTATTAATTTTTTATTAAATTTTTTAGAATAAAATGTGCAAAAAAAAAAGCAGCAATTTTGGACTTTTTTATATTTTGTTACGTTTACGCTGTTCACTGTACTGAATAATTAACAATATATTTTAATAGTTCATACTTTTACGCACGCGGCAATACCAAATATGTGTATTAATTATTTTTTTTACGCTTTTTTGGGCGTAAAATGAGGAAAACGGACGTTTAAATTTTTATTGGGGGAGAGGATTTTTCAAATTTTTTTACTTTTTTTATTTTACATTATTTAAATTTTATTTTATTTTTTTACACTTTTTATGTCCTCATAGGGGACTATTCATTGCAATCAGTTGATTGCTAATACTGTGCAGTGCTATGTATAGGACACAGCACTGCTCAGTATTATCGGTGATCTTCTGCTCTGGTCTGCTCGATCGCAGACCAGAGCAGAAGACCCCGGGAGACGGCCGGAGCCAGGTGAGGGGACCTCCGGCTGTCATGCTGGATGATCGGATCCCTGCGGCAGCGATCCGATCGTCCATTCAAACTACCGCAATGCCGCAGATGCCGTGATCTGTATTGATCACGGCATCGGAGGGGTTAATGGCAGACATCCGTGCAATTGCGGATGTCCGCCATTACCGGCGGGTCCCTGGCTGCTGATATCAGCCAGGACCTGCCGGGCATGACGCAAGCACCGCTCCGGTGCTCGCGATCATGTTGGCGCGTGAATGTATGTCATGGTGCGTCCATTGTCGTTAAGGGGTTAAAAAAATATATAATTATTATTGAAAAATTTTATGAAAAAAAATAAATAAATAAAATAAAATATATATATATATATATATATATATATTTTTTTTTTTTTTTTTTTTTTTCTTGGTCATTGCAATTGCACTCACATTGAAGCTCAGAAATGTTTTATTTATACAGTTATGGCTTGTCTGGGCACTCGTAACCATGGAATATTTTGTGAGATGTTTCCGCCAGAATTTTTTGGGATCTAAAATTTGGCGCCAAACTCTGCAATTTTGGTGCAAAAAATCCAATATGGCTGCATCATAAAAAAAATTTTGGCACCAAAAAAAGAAAGTGGCGCGAAAATGATTTTTCAAATATTTTCATCTTTTTTTTACTCATTTGTTTGAGTCTACGTGCTCTTACTTCAGCACCTCCTGCTGCAAAGTTCATGGGATTGCTTTTCATTCGATGCATTGTTGAATGTTTGCATTTCAAGAGATGGAATAACAATGACCATTTTACAATATTTTGGTTCTCCAAGAGAGATGTGTGCATACACACAAACATGGTGGAAACAATGGTCCTCATTTACTAAGCTGAAACCGACCGCTTTTTGTCTGGTTATTTTGGCGCAGAGTGTCTGAGACATGCCTATGCCAGTGTGCGCCAGTGTGAGCCTGAAAAATCCAACAAACCCCACATTACACTTTGAGAAGCCAAAAAGGGACATGGTCTGCCGCAAAGGGGTATGGTCGGCCCGAAAAGGGGCATGGCTTCACAACCCGATTGATTTACTATTGAATTCACAGAAAATCATGTGGGTAAATGGCTGGAAATATTGGGCCTCATTTACTAAGTTGTTTCAGACTTGCAGGATTCCTCTCTATTTACTATTGGGAAAAGCCGGGAGCATTTTCTGACCAGCTTTTTCTAGGTCGATATTTCCAGCCATTTATCCACAGGATTTTCAGTGAATTCAATGCCCTTTTCCGGGTTTTCACAGTGCAATGACGGGTTTGTTGGATTTTTCAGGCGCACACTGTCGCAAACTGTCGCAGACTGGCACAGACAATTCTCAGACACTCTGCGCCAAAATAACCACTCTGAGACACATGTCTCAGACACTCTGCAAAAGAAACTGGTCGGTTTCAGCTTAGTAAATGAGGCCCATCCACCTAGAAAAAGCTGGTCAGAAAATGTTCCCGACTTTCCCCAATAGCAAATAGAGAGGAATCCTGCAAGTATGAAACAACTTTTCCCACTAGTAAAAACCTGACACTCTTAGTAAATGAGGCCCAATATGTCTGTTCTCAAAAAGAGATGTCAGGCACATGGGCATAGAGGCAGATGTCGCATGAAATGGTCGAAAATCCTTGTATTATAAAATGGACTTTAAGGGGTACTCCGGCGTGAAGACATCTTATCCCCTATCCAAAGGATAGGGGATAAGATGCCTGATCATGGGATCCCTTGATCTTGCATGCTGCACCCCGTTACAATCAGTCCCCGGAGCACGTTCACTCCGGGTCTGATTACTGGCCATCACAGGGGGTCGGAGCATTGTGACGTCACTGCCCCGCCCCTGTGTGACGTCACGCTCTGCCCATTCAAAGCAAGGCTATGGAAGGGGGTGTGACAGCTGTCAGCGGCGTGACCCCCACGGGACCCCACGATCAGGCATCTTATCCCCTATCCTTTGGATAGGGGGTAAGATGTCTTAGCGCCGGAGTACCCCTTTAAACTATCAAAAGGAGGAGCCAACCCCTTCTGCTTGACCAATTTTTACTAAATTTAACCTCTTTGGGACGCAGGGCGTATGGATACGCCCTGCATTCCGAGTCCTTAAGGACTCATTCAGCAGGCATCCCGGCATATCACCCAGAGGGGTCATTATGCCCCTCATGTCGGCGATGGCCGCAGATCGTTGGACAATTCAGTCCAGCGATCTGCGGAGATTTCCGGGTCAATCGGGTCTCCAGTGACCCGGTGACACGGAATTACTGGCTGATCGGGGCCGTCTCTGACGGCCCCAAACAGCCAGAGCAAGCAGGGGTGAGATGGCACTGGTGCCACCTCACGATCGCCCTGATTCGTCGGCCGACCAATCAGGGCGCCTGCTGCGGGTGTCACTCCAGCACCCGCTCCGCCCCTCTTCCGGAGGACGTGAGCGTGTGCGGGAAGAAGACCCCGGGTGCTGGGGACCCCGATCCCCGGCATCCCTGTTGGGATCGGGGCCCCAGGAGCGACGGCCACGGCGAGGGACTGTCCTGCGATGGAGCAGCAGCAGGAGGTGAGTGACAGCCTCCTGCTGTTGCTTAGCAACAGCTCCCAGCATGCAAAAAGGGCATGCTGGGAGCTGTAGTTATGCAACAGCAGGAGGCAGACCACCACAACTCCCAGCATTCCCTTATGGGCATGCTGGGACTTATGGTTTTGCAACAGCTGGAGGCACATTTTTTCTACGGAAAAGTGTACCTTCAGCTGTTGTATAACTACAACTCCCAACTTGCACAAACAGCTAAAGTGCATGCTGGGATTTGTAGTGGTGCATCTGCTGGTTACATAACTACAACTCCCAGCATGCCCATTGGCTGTCGGTGACTGCTGAGAGTTGTAGTTTTGCAACAGCTGAAGGCACACTGGTTGTGAAACTCCAGCTGTTGCAAACTACAACTCCCAGCAGTCACCTTACACCATGCACTGTACATGCTGGGAGTTGTAGTTTTGCAACAGCTGGAGGCACACTGGTTTTGAAACACTGAGTAAGGTCACAAACTCAGTGATACATAACCAGTTTGCCTCCAGCTGTTGCAAAACTAAAACTCTCAGCATGTACAGTCTGTCAGCGCATGCTGGGAGTTGTAGTTTTGCAACAGCTGGATGTTCCCCCCCCCCCAATGTGAATGTACAGGGTACACTCACATGGGCGGAGGTTTACAGTAAGTATCCGGCTGCAAGTTTGAGCTGCGGCAAATTTTCTGCCGCAGCTCAAACTGCCAGCGAGAAACTACTGTGAACCCCCGCCCATGCGACTGTACCCTAAAAACACTACACTACACTAACACAAAATAAAATAAAAGTAAAAAACACTGCATATACACATACCCCTACACAGCCCCCCTCCCCTCCCCAATAAAAATGAAAAACGTCTGCTACGCCACGGTTTCCAAAACGGAGCCTCCAGCTGTTGCAAAACTGACTGTCCATGCATGCTGGGAGTTTTACAACAGCTGGAGGCACCCTGTTTGGGAATCACTGGTGTAGAATACCCCTATGTCCACCCCTATGCAATCCCTAATTTAGGCTTCAAATGTGCATGGCGCTCTCACTTTGGAGCCCTGTCGTATTTCAAGGCAACAATTTAGGGTCACATATGGGGTATCGCCGTACTCGGGAGAAATTGTGTTACAAATTTTGGGGGGTATTTTCTGCTTTTACCCTTTTTAAAAATGTTAAATTTTTGGGAAAATAAGCATTTTAGGTAAAAAAAAAATATTTTTTTTCCCATATGTAAAAGTCGTGGAACGCCTATGGGGTATTAAGGTTCACTTAACCCCTTGTTACATTCCCCGAGGGGGTCTAGTTTCCAAAATAGTATGCCATGTGTTTTTTTTTTTGCTGTTCTGGCACCATAGGGGCTTCCTAAATGCGGCATGCCCCCAGAACAAAATTTGCTTTCAAAAAGCCAAATGTTACTCCTTCTCTTCTGAGACCTGTAGTGCGTCAGCAGAGCACTTTTCACCCCCATATGGGGTGTTTTCGGAATCGGGAGAAATTGAGCTTCAAATTTTGGGGGGTATTTTCTGCTTTAACCCTTTGTAAAAATGTAATTTTTTGGGGAAACCAAGCATTTTAGGTAAAAATTATTATTTTTTTTTTACAAATGCAAAAGTTGTGAAACCCCTGTGGGGTATTAAGGTCAACTTTACCCCTTGTTACGTTCCCCAAAAGGTCTAGTTTCCAAAACGGTATGCCATGTGGTTTTTTTTTTGCTGTCCTGGCACCATAGGGGCTTCCTAAATGCGACATGCCCCCAGAGCAAAATTTCCTTCAAAAAAGCCAAATGTGACTCCTTCTCTTCTGAGACCTGTAGTGCGCCAGCAGAGCATTTTTCACCCCCATATGGGGTGTTTTCTGAATCGGGAGAAATTGGGTTTCAAATTTTGGGGGGTATTTTCTGCTATTACCCTTTTTAAAAATGTAAAACTTTTGGGAAACCAAGCATTTTAGGTAATTTTTTTTTTTTTTACATATGCAAAAGTCGTGAATCACCTGTGGGGTATTAAGGTTTACTTTACCCCTTTTTATGCTCCCTGAGGGGTCTAGTTTCCAAAAGGGTATGCCATGTGTTTTTTTTTTGCTGTTCTGGCACCATAGGGGCTTCCTAAAGGTGGCATGCCCCCCAAAAAACATTTGTCGCTCCTTCCCTTCTGAGCCTTCTACTGCGCCCGGCGAACAATTAACATAGACATATGAGGTATGTGCTTACTCGAGAAAAATTGGGTTTCAAATACAAGTAAAATTTTTCTCCTTTTTACCCCTTGCAAAAATTCAAAAATTGGGTCTACAAGAACATGCGAGTGTAAAAAATGAAGATTGTGAATTTTCTCCTTCACTTTGCTGCTATTCCTGTGAAACCCCTAAAGGGTTAAAACGCTTACTGAATATCATTTTAAATACTTTGGGGGATGCAGTTTTTATAGTGGGGTAATTTATGGGGTATTTCTAATATGAAGACCCTTCAAATCCACTTCAAACCTGAACTGGTCCCTGAAAAAAAGCGAGTTTCAAAATTTTGTGAAAAATTGGAAAATTGCTGCTGAACTTTGAAGCCCTCTGGTGTCTTCCAAAAGTAAAAACACGTCAACTTTATGATGCAAACATAAAGTAGACATATTGTATATGTGAATTAAAAAAAAATATTTGGAATATCCATTTCCCTTACAAGCAGAGAGCTTCAAAGTTAGAAAAATGCAAAATTTTCAATTTTTTCATAAAATTTTGGGATTTTTCACCAAGAAAGGATGCAAGTATTGACAAAATTTTACCACTATGTTAAAGTAGAATATGTCACGAAAAAACTATCTCGGAATCAGAATGATAACTAAAAGCATTCCAAAGTTATTAATGTTTAAAGTGACAGTGGTCAGATTTGCAAAAAATGGCCGAGTCCTTAAGGTGAAAAAGGGCTCAGTCCTTAAGTGGTTAATAGGGTTTGTTTTTCCACATCATAGAAGTTATTATATAAAATTTTATATAATAACAGTTAAATAAACCAAATAAACTAAATCAAATGCATTTTCAAGCTTCAATTGCCAGAGTGTGAGCAGGCTGCCTAGGAACAGAATTAGCAGAACATGAATACATTTCCAGAAATTTACTCTATGCCATAAAAGCTAGACATAATAAACAAAGTATCCTAAAGGGGTATTCCTCTGGAAAACATTTTTTTTTTTTTTTTTAAATCAACTGGTCTCAGTAAGTTAAACAGAATTGTAAATTACTTCTATTAAAAAAATCTTAATCATTTCAGGACTTATCAGCAGCTGTGTGATCTGCAGAAAGGTTTTTTCTTTTTGAATTTCCTTTCTGTCTGATCACAGTGCTCTCTGCTGACATCTCTGTCCATTTTAGAAACTGTCCAGAGTAGGAGCAAATCCCCATAGAAAACCTGTCCTGCTCTGGACAGTTCCTGACATGGACAGAGGTGTCAGCAGGGAGCACTGTGGTCAGACAAAAAGGAAATTCTAAAAGAAAATAACTTCATGTGGATCATAACAGCAGCTGATAAGTACTGTAAGGATTAAAAATTTTTTTTAATAGAAGTAATTTACAAATCTGGCACCAGTTGAATAAAAAAAAAGGTTTTCCAGTGGAGTACCCCTTTAATTGATCCATTTACAATGTAGCTTTTGATTTGCTTCTTAATAGAAGTCCAGTTTTGCCCTGAAAGTAAAGTTAAAGTTTTGACAGCAGTGATCACTGTATTTAGCATTAAAGGGGTACTCCCCTGGAAAACTTTTTTTTTTTAATCAACTGGCGACAGAAAGTTAAACAGATTTGTAAATTACTTTTATTTAAACATCTTAATCCTTCCAGTACTTTTCAGCTGGTGTATGCTTCAGAGGAAGTTCTTTTTTTTTTTTTAAGTTCCCTTCTGCCTGACCACAGTGCTCTCTGCTGACATCTCTGTCCATTTTAGGAACTGTCCAGAGCAGGATAGGTTTGCTATGGAGCTTTGCTTCTGCTCTCCACAGTCCCTAAAAGGGACAGAGGTGTCAGCAAAGAGCACTGTGGTCAGGCAGAAATACTGGAAGGATTAGGATTTTTAAATAGAAGTAATTTACAATCTGTTTAACTTTCTGTCGCCAGTTGATTTAAAAAAAAAAAAGTTTCCTAGTGGAGTACCCCTTTAATACATTAAACAGATTATTTAACATCAGTATTTGGATGATTTTGCATCAGATCTGAGTAGGAAAAAAAATCAGTAATGATTTTTGTTCTTTTCTGAAAGTCAGAATGATAATGTACATCATTGTTCATGTCCCCTCCAGAAAACATTGCTAGACGGTATTAAGACTACATTTAGCGCTGTTACATCCAAAGTAACAATAGCAGGAGCAGGATTTAGGTGTAAGACAAGATGAACATTCATTTTTTACATTTCCACTTGTATCATTTATATTCCTTCCTGAATATTAGAGGAAAGATCTACAGAATATCACTCACCTAAGTTGTTACATTTCTGCTATTCCTTTCTAATGTCCTTCGGAATTCCTCATCGGTACGCAAACATTAACTGTTGTGTGGGTCAGTAATGGCTGGTCTTAAATTTGATAAGGAGACCAAGTCAAGAGCCTGAAGGCTCTTTCGCTGTAAGAGCCCCATGAGAAAGCTTGAGGTCAGTAGAGTCAAGTCTCAGCAGACCTGAGTCTCCATGACAAGTAATGTATTACAATGACATATTATGGAATTTCATTTCTTTTTATATATCTGCAGACATACTCACTACAAGAAACAATAAATGTTTACTCAGTAAGATGAGTGTTGGTCACTGTACAACATTTCATGCATCTGTTCAACACATTTTCCAAGCGAGACATATATGGAATCCATGCATGTAATATATGTTTTTTCCTTTACAGTATAACATTGTAATCTCTGTAAAGGGTGAATAGGAAATATTTTGAATATATTACCTGCTCCCCAGATATGGTATTTGTGGTTAATTGAGGGAGATGTCAATGGCAAATTGAGGGAGATCACATTGTATAATGGGGTGCAGCTAGACATTTATATTAGAAATGTAGCTTATTGCCCACATCATAAATCCTTTTCTGATAAATGCTAGTGCTTAGTACATAGCTTTCCAAACTTTTCATGTTGACCCTTTTAAGACTTGCATAGTTTGGTGACATACTCCTCCCCTTACTGCCAATTGCATGTATCACTTTGCACATCCTATAATGCACAACGTGATACTTATTATCCAGTATCAGCATTACAACTGTTGCTGCTACCACCCTATGCCATTTCATCTTCCCCCTTCATCATCTCCTGTGCCACTTCATCAGCCTTTTGATCACCCCCTGTGCCATTTCATTCCCCTCTTGATCCCCTCCAGCGCCATTTCATCATTCCCTGTGCCATTTCATCCCCCCTAATCCCCCCAATGCCACTTCATCACCCCCTCTGCCATTTTAAACTTCCCTTGATCTCCCCTTGTGCTACTTCATCCCCCCTTTTAATTAATCCTCCACTGTATCATTACTCACCAGGCCTGTGTCTGTCAGTGCGGCTTCAAAAGGCTCTAGTGCAAGCTCAGCGGCTCAATGCGGGTCTGACGAGTGATGTTCCCAAGCTCCGCTTCTCGGAAACATTGCATTATACTACATGGTGAGTGCTGTTACAACTCCTCTTTTGGACACAGACAGAAGGGAAAGGAAGTCCACGTTTGTGTAGTATTAGCAAACAGCTCAGCTCTGGTCCTGTTTTCTGAAAATAAGAAAATGAGAAATAGCCGAGCACCGTAGAGGCGACTATCAGGGGCTCAATAACAGAAGCAAGAGGCTTAAAATCATGTTGTCACCTCTCTGAAGGATTAAACCAGGCATAAAAATCTTTGGAAAAGACAAGTATATGGTGTGCATATTTTACTACATAATACGTACCTCACTGAGATTGTAAAAGTCTTCTAAGGGAAATGTGCACTTTTTTTTATTTTGAAGTTTTGCACTGCATCTGTGAAAACCATGGAGCCCCCTTTACAGTTCACCTGAATCCACTAAGACCCAAAAGCTATAACATGCCAGGGGGCACCTGTCAATTGTCATCACTGATTTCAATAGAGACAGAGGCATTTCTGCTAGCTTTGTTCGCTGCACGCTCATTGAGGGCTTCAAAGGAAGAATGCCTACAAACCACTTTTTCTTCTCTGGCAGGAGTAGGAGAAGCAGCAATGCCAAAAAAATTGTGACATGCTCTGGACCTGTGCCGTCTTTCGTCAAAAGATGGTGAGCAGTCCTTAAGTGGTTAAAGAGGATCTATCAGCCCTTCTGCCATATCTCTAGAAGTAAATAATTCTGCCTAGAAATTTAATTAATAAATTGACAACGGAGTATTATCATTTCACTTGGCAATAGGGTGTGTTCCTGCCCGGTCTGCCACTATCAGTACTGATTAAAAGGGACTAAGAAAAGATGGTTAAGAATTTTGGTAAATCCAAGCATTTACTACAACAGACATGTCCGTAACCCCTTTATAATTAGTGATGAGCGGCAGGGGCCATATTCGAATTCATGATAGTTCTCGAATATATTGACAATTATTTGTCCTATGTCTGCGAAATTTGCATATTTGCTACGTTCGTTCACTTTTTTTCCATGCAAAAATCCACATGGAAATTTCACATTAAAGTTTGCACAAAAATTTGTATGTGAAAAAAAAAAATTATATTCGTCATTACGAATATATAGCTCTATTTTCTAAATATTTGCGAAATCGCAAAGTGACGAAATTTGCGATAAAAATTAGCAATATGAATATTTGTGCTAAACACTATATATAATTACAGTAAAAACATTTTTGGGGGTTGTTAAATACAATAGGTTAACTTAAAGGGGTTATCCACCATGAGGAGATTTTAGTACATACCTGCCAGACAGTAATGGACATGTTTAGGAAGGATCTGCGCTTGTCTTGGGGCTAAATGGCTGTGTTGTGAGATACCATAATGCTGGCTATTTCCTGTTGGAGTTCATTCCCTTAACCCCTTAAGGACTCAGCCCATTTTGGCCTTAAGGACTCAGACAATTAAATTTTTACGTTTTTATTTTTTCCTCCTCGCCTTCTAAAAATCATAACTCTTTTATATTTTCATCCACAGACTAGTATGAGGGCTTGTTTTTTGCGCGACCAGTTGTCCTTTGTAATGACATCACTCATTATATCATAAAATGTATGGCGCAACCAAAAAACACTATTTTTGTGGGGAAATTAAAACGAAAAACGCAATTTTGCTAATTTTGGAAGGTTTTGTTTTCACGCCGTACAATTTCTGGTAAAAATGACGTGTGTTCTTTATTCTGAGGGTCAATACGATTAAAATGATACCCATTATTATATACTTTTATATTATTGTTGCGCTTAAAAAAAATCACAAACTTTTTAACCAAATTAGTACGTTTATAATCCCTTTATTTTGATGACCTATAACTTTTTTATTTTTCCGTATAAGCGGCGGTATGGGGGCTCATTTTTTGCGCCATGATCTGTACTTTTTTTTGATACCACATTTGCATATAAAAAACTTATAATACATTTTTTATAATTTTTTTTTTAATAAAATGTATTAAAAAAGTAGGAATTTTTGACTTTTTAAATTTTTTTTCGTTCACGCCGTTCACCGTATGGGATCATTAACATTTTATTTTAATAGTTCGGACATTTACGCACGCAGCGATACCAAATATGTCTATAAAAAATGTTTTTTACGCTTTTTGGGGGTAAAATAGGAAAAAACTGACGTTTTACTTTTTTATTGGGGGAGGGGATTTTTCACTTTTTTTTTACTTTTACTTTTACATTTTTTTACATTTGTTTTTACACTTGAATAGTCCCCATAGGGGACTATTCATAGCAATACCATGATTGCTAATACTGATCTGTTCTATGTATAGGACATAGAACAGATCAGTATTATCGCTCATCTCCTGCTCTGGTCTGCTCGATCACAGACCAGAGCAGGAGACGCCGGGAGCCGCACGGAGGAAGGAGAGGGGACCTCCGTGCGGCGTTATGAATGATCGGATCCCCGCAGCAGCGCTGCGGGCGATCCGATCGTTCATTTTAATCGCGAACTGCCGCAGATGCCGGGATCTGTATTGATCCCGGCACCTGAGGGGTTAATGGCGGACGCCCGCGAGATCGCGGGCGTCGGCCATTGCCGGCGGGTCCCTGGCTGCGATCAGCAGCCGGGATCAGCCGCGCATGACACGGGCATCGCTCCGATGCCCGCGGTTATGCTTAGGACGTAAATGTACGTCCTGGTGCGTTAAGTACCACCTCACCAGGACGTACATTTACGTCCTGCGTCCTTAAGGGGTTAAAGGGGTTATCCAGCATAAGGTGATTTTAGTACGTACCTGACAGACAGTAATGGACATGCTTAGGAAGGATCTGCGCTTGTCTTGGGGGATAAATGGCTATGCTGTGAGATTACCATAACACTGTGACTATCTTTCTGTGAACTTGTAGTTCCTGTTTTCAGTTTTCTTGTTTGCCTACAAATCCCATGATTCCATTTTCCTCCTTCCCACACATCAGCTACCCCACCCATTGAAACATAAATGAGCTGCAGACCTGTGGTCTTCAATCAGGGTGCCTACAGCTGTTGTATTAGTTGCAGATTGCTCTCTCCACCCATTGAAGCAGACAGGCTCCCTGTCATCAGCTGACTAGTGAGTCAGGTCTCGACCTCATTGCAAGCTGGGAAAAATCCGAGACAGCAGTCATTTTGTATGCTGTTAAAAATAAATATTGGGGTGAAAATCACATAAAAATTGTGAGAAAACCGTCACACACAGGTATAAACACTATATTATGAACTACACTAATTTTACAGCCCCTGTAGCATAGTCAAACAAAAAAAATTCCTGGAATACCCCTTTAACTCCTTAAGGATTCAGCCCATTTTAGCCTTAAGGACTTTTATTTTTATGTTTTCGTTTTTCCTTCTTGCCTTCCAAAAATCATAGCTTTTTAATATTTTCATCCACAGACTAGTAGGAGGGCTTGTTTTTGCACAACCAGTTTTCCTTTGTAATAACATCACTCATTTTACCATAAAATGTATGGCGCAACCAAAAAAATAATATTTGTGTGGGGAAATTGAAAAGAAAACCGCAATTTTGCTAATTTTGGAAGGTTTCCTCTTCACGCTGTATAATTTACGGTAAAAATGATGTGTTCTTTATTACGTGGGTCAATACGATTAAAATGATACCATGATTACATACTGTAATCATGGTAAAAAATGTAATTGCAAACTACAAGTCCCATGATTCCTTAAGTATGAGGTTACTTTTCTACCTCCCACAAATCAGCTACCCATTGAAACACACCTTTGATCCCTTCCATGCAATAGACCAGTGTTTTCTTACCAGGGTGCAGTTCAGTTCTTGCAGAATTATCTCCCTCCCACCCAGCAATTACTCCACCCATTGAAGCAAAGACAAGCTCCCTCTGATCACCTGACTAGTGATGTAATGTCTCAGGTTGTAGTGCAACCTGGGAAAACCTGAGACGACAGTCATTTTGTATGCTGTATAAAATAGACATTGGGGCAAAGATCACAGAAGAATTGCGAGACCAGCCATTAAACACAGGTACAGACATTATATTATGAACTAAACTAACTTTACAGCCCATGTAGCATAGTCGAATAAAAACCCCTTTAAAATCAACCGACAAAAAGAAGCAATGCAGTCTGGCAAAGACGCCACTCTGGTGCAGACACGAGCCTCTAGGAACAAGGTATATACACAAGAAGTGTGATAATATAGAGCTGATTGTAGCGCTCTGCTAACTTAGAAGACAATCCCCCTGATAATATTCCTATCAATACAGGGGGGAGACACAGAATGAGGGGGTGTACTCAAGAGACAACAGTCCTCATGCATTCGTAAGGGATTTATTAGGCCTCTATCAAAGTAATGCTGTCCGGTCACATATACATATGGGGGGGGGGTTTATCATTATATTTAGAGCTTTTTTGTATTTTTGTGCGCAAAAATATGCGCAACTGTTTTTTTGCGTCTTTTTTGTGTGCAAATTTTTTATCCGCTTGTCTACGGTTAAGTTTACTATAGAGCACTTTCTACTGTAGAATCAAATTTACTAATTGCGGGGGGTTTTTTGCACAAAAAAATTCGCAAACAGCATTTTCTTGCGCAAATATACACCACCTCGGAGGACATGTACTAAAGTGTCTATTTTGACACAGTAAGGACTGCTACTCCCATCATGGACAGACTCTGCCCATGATGCAAGTTGTAGTCCAGGGGCTAAGGTGCAGATCCCAGCAGGTCATTATGCAGCGACCTGCTGCGATACGCATACATTAACTATACAAGCCGGCGGTACATGCGGCTACACTGCGCTACACGCTGCTCCTGTATACACTTTCGTAATTCATAATCCCTGCCTCCGGAATACGGGAGCTCTGATTGGTCAATAGCTATCCACCAATCAGAACTCCCCTCTCCCAGGGGGGATTATGAATTATAAGAACTGTATATAGGAGCCCGCAGCAGCGCAGTGTAGACGCATGTACCTCCGGCTTGTATAGTTAATAAATGTGGATCGCAGGAGAGTGATCTGCCCCTCTGCCTTTGGACTACTACTCCTATCATGGGACCGAGTCTGTACCATGATGGGAGTAGTTGTAGTACCGCAGCGCTGCTGAGGGATGGCACTTGCACATCCCCCGGCTGCGGGACTTTTAGGACTACTACTACCATCATGGACAGACTCTGCCCATGATGGGAGTTATAGTCCAGGAGCTGAGGTGCAGATCGCACCGGGAACACGGGAGATTTGATTGGTGGAAAGCTATTGACCAATCAGAGCTCCCCTCTCCCAGTGGTGATTATGAATTATTACAGTGTATATAGAAGCAGGCGGCAGCGCAGTGTAGCTGCATGAGCCACCAGCTTTTTAACTTAAATGCGGATCGCAGCAGATCATTCTCTGGAGATCTGTTGCGATCCGCATTTATTAACTATACAAACCGGCGGTACATGCGTCTACACTGCGCTGCCATCGGCTTCTATATACACTGTAATAATTCATAATCTCCACTGGCACACAGGAGCTCTGATTGGTGGATAGCTATTGATCAATCAGAGCTCCCCTCTCCCGGTGGCAGGGATTATGAATTATGACAGCTGTATATAGAAGCCGGCGGCAGCGCAGTGTAGACGCATGCACCGCTGGCTTGTTATCTTAATAAATGCGGATCGCAGCGGGTCTCTGCAGAATGTGATGTGATCTGCACCTCAACCCCTGGACAATAACTCCCATCATAGACAGAGTCGGTCCATGATGAGAGTAGTAGTCCTAAAAGTCCCGCAGCCAGGGGATGTGCAAGTGCCATCCCTCAGCAGCGCTGCAGTACTACAACTACTCCCATCATGGGACAGGCTCTGTCCCATGATAGGAGCAGTAATCGAAGGGCAGAGGGACAGATCTCTGTTCACATTATGCGTTTTGCATAATGGGAACAGAGCCTTTCTGGCAGGATACTCCAGCTGTTGCTTAACTACTTGATGGCCCCATGATGGGAGTTGTAGTTTAGCAACAATTCGAGGCTCCCTGTTTAGGAACATGCTGCATTATGTGCGCTCTTCCCAGGGGAGAGCAAAAAAATGTACTAACCCATATTTCTTGTTTTTCTTTTCTTCTCATTTCAGATACATGAAAGGAGAGGACTACGTCAAATTCGTTGGACTGCGACGATGACCAGCGTTTTTTTTATTTATTTAATAAAATGGTTAATGAGGGCTGTGGGGGAGTATTTTTTTTTAAATAAAATTTTTTTTCAATGTGTCTTGTTTTTTATAATTGAATTTTCAGGGTTAGTAGTGGAAGCTGTCTTATACACGGAATCCATTACTAAGCCGGGGCTTAGCGTTGGCCCCCAAATCAGCTAGCGCTAACCTCCAATTATTACCCCGGTACCCACCACCACAGGGGTGCCGGAAAGAGCCGGTACCAACAGGCCCAGAGCGTCAAAAATGGTGCTCCTGAGCCGAGGCGGTAACAGGCTGGCATTATTTAGGCTGGGGAGGGCCAATAACAATGGTCCTCACCCACCCTGGTAACATCAGGCTTTTTCTGCTTGGTTGGTATCTGGCTGATACTAAAAATAGGGGGAACCCTATGCGTTTTTTTTATAAATAAATAAAAAAAAAGTGTGTGGTTCCCTAATTTTTTCAGTATCAGCCAGATGCCAACCAAGCAGCAACAGCCTGACGTTACCAGGGTGGGTGAGGACCATTGTTACTGGCCCTTCCCAGCCTAAATAGGGCCAGCCTGTTACCGCCTAGGCCCAGGAATGCCATTTTTTACACTCCGGGCCTGTTGGTACCAGCTCTTCCCGGAACCCCTGTGGCGGTGGGTACCGGGGTAATAATTGGGGGTTAGCGCTAGTTGATTTGGGGGCTAAAGCTAAGCCCCGGCTTAGTAGTAGATTCTGTCTACAAGACGCCTTCCACTGCTAAGCCTGAAAATTCAATTATAAAAAAAACACAACACAATGAAAAAAAAATGTATTTAAAAAAACACTCCCTTAGAAAATTCTGAACAAGAGTGTAAATTAGACAAGCAGTGTAAAGGGGTAGAACTGTGTCTACAATAGAAAAATAATGATAAATCTCCCCCCATGGAGTGTAACACAGAATAGGCAATCACCAATGGTAACCGTAACTACGTGACATTTAACAAACTAAAACTAATAATGAGAGATCTAAGTGAATGAATTCAAGTCATAACATCATTGTGTCGAACTGGACCGAGGAAATTGGTTCCCATGATCCAGCTACCAACAATAATTAACCTAAAAGGGCAGATAGGGGCCATAAACACAATTATGGACATTTATCAACGGGTTTAGTTAGGTTTTCTTTACTTTAATTGTCGCAAAATTGTCGCAACTGCGACTACGCAATTTTTTGTGCAACATTTTGACTGGAAAGCGAGAAAAGCAAGTTTTCCAAAAATTAACTACGTAGTAATAATTTTAAAATGGACTACGGGTAGTCAGGTATTTATTAACTGCGACAGTCGCAACTGCGCAAAAAAAAGTCGCAACAGGGTTAAAAATTGACTAAATTTACTCCAGCTCAAACATGGAGCAGAAAAAGCTACTACCAAAGTAAAAAAGGAAAAATTGCTTACGTGAAAGAAAATTATCAACAGGCTGAAACCAGTTGATAAATAAGTCACACATAAGCAAAAAAAAAAGTAAGGAAAAAATTACTAAAAAAAAAAGAATACATAAGCAAACATTGATAAATGTCCTTTGAATAATACCAAAACCCCAGGACTGAAGCCCATGTGAAAAACATTCCTATTTACTCAACCCTAAAATGTAACTTTTATTGAGTATTCATTAAAACATAACTCCAAAAATGAAAAGTTAAAACTGGCACATGGACATGGCAATGTGAATTTGACAAGTGTTACCCGGAGAGGAAACCCTCTGAAAATAAAGCGTGCCCGATACTGCAATTTACCGCTGATGTAATTATCTGTCTTAGTTTCCTATTAAAATATACACAACATACCGACCTGAGGCATCTCTTAGTGTAGGTGTAGTGTAATGCAGGTAAGGACTTCTATCAGCCAAAACTCATAGGGGGACATTTATCAATGTTTGCTTATGTATTCCTTTTTATAGTTAGTTTTTTCTTTCAATTTATTTTTTTTACTTATGTGCAACTTATTTATCAACTGGTTTCAGCCTGTTGATAAATTTCTTTCACATAAGCAAATTTTTTTTTTTTCTTGCTTCGGTAGTGCTTTTTCTGCTCCATGTCTGAGCTGGAGTAAATTTAGTAGGTTTTTTTCATGTGATGTGACCTTTTTGTGGCTTTCCCACTTGATAAATCTCTGACCACTGCAAGTCAAAAATCACTTCTTGCTTTGGTAAGCAAGTTTTTTTTTTTTTGCTTAGGGCACTGCACAATCAAAAAGTTGCACAAAAAATAGAGTAGCTGCACATGCAACTTTTTTGCAACATTTTTAAGAAAAAAAAACCTACTAAAAGATTTGATAAATGTCCCAATAGATGTATTCCGGGGAAAATATTTTATTAAGATGCAGGTTTAGGGTCCTATAAAATAGAAAAAAAGATATAGTTGCTTATCCGTCCCCCTCCACTGCCACTGTCACAGTTTTGGTCCCCATGATGTTGTACTTCCTTGAGTCAGTGTTGGCACGAGGACCTTCCCACTCATCAATGGCTGTGGTGGGAAATCAATTAGGCCACAGATTGGATGAACGGGCAGGTCTTTGTGCTGTCACGGATTCAATAAATTCAAGTGCAGCATGGCCCAACACTGTGACAGCGGCAGTGGTAGGTGAGTTAATCTTTTTGTATACCTGCTAAAGAAGCATTGTTTTAAGGGACATTGACGGAATTATTCTTCTGAATTCTAATTTGTACTATGCAAAAACTGAAGTTCTGAAGCTGCCCTTTAGTGTATTATACTGAACTTGTATCAGGAGCTAAGTAAAGTTACATGTTGTTTCACTTCAGATGTCTTATTTCTGGGCTTTGTGTGCAGGAACAGCTACTATCTGAAAATATGTGTGGGGACACAGGAGAATATTGGGTTAGCACACTTAGATGCATGACATCTACATCAGGGCCCATTACCCTAATCATAAACCTTTTATTAGTTCCCTGCGCTCTCTACATCATGACCAGTTGACTGCGGTTACTGTGGTCTGTTTGGTATATACTATAATAAGCACATATATTTATCACCCTTAATCAGGTGCCTAACATATAAAGTATAGTTTACCATGTTGACTACTTCCCTAATTGCAAATATTTATGAATGAATAATTAAATTTCAATAAAGAAAAAAAATAAAGAATTATATTTACAGCAGAGTCCAAAAAAATAAGTAAATGAGTTATGCATTAAGGGAAAACAAAGATGTACATGTTTCCATCAGACCAACCTGAAGCTTTTGCCTTTGCTAATTATTACGGACAAGCCTCTTTATTGAACCAAATCTTGTTATTGGCATCAGGATGCATGAGCTGTGGCTCTTGTTTAAAATGCACTCATTAGCCGTACAAATCAACCTCGTTGACAGAAAGCTTTGGAATTAAGCATCCTGTGTTACTCATTGGACAAGGAGCAATTTATAATGCCATTAGCAACACTTGCGAAGGTTACAGACATCAAAAATTGTTCAGCCGTAATTATTCTTAATGGATACAAGGAATAAACTGACGTGGGACAGCATTTTCATTAGCTTTCAATCAAGGCTGATAGCTGTGGATAAACGGACGTGTGCTTAATTTTTTTATTTTTTTTAGATAAGGGGTGGTTATGAAAAATAAAATACAAAGCAGCCATGTACCAGTGGGATAGAATTAGTCTCGGAAGAGAACTTAACTTTTAACTACCTTAATGAGCGGTAATTAAAATAAATAGATGATGAGTAGGTTGCAAGTGATTTGGGGACTGCAAATGGAGGTTGTGCTGATTTAATTGCTCATGGTACAAATAGTTAAATTTCTTTAACTGTTTCACTCACTTGGCAAATAGACCCCTGATGAGAAAGAGAATGAAACACAGATGGAACGTTTACTTAATTTGTACATTTAATAACCCTTATTGTTACATTCAGTGTTGACATACAGTAGTGACAATAGGGTCTACCATTCCATGTTAGGCAGTTTGTCTGAACTTCATTTGCTTGAAATGTTTATCAGGTTCTTGATTTACTTCAAATGGATATCCAATTAAGTCATCTATAGTAGTAGAGATCTAAATATCACTGCACTTTACCCCTCATTAATATTTGGGGAAAAGAGGTTTAAGGTATTTTGTAATTATAATTCTTATTACTATGCAATATTCTAAAGAAGAAAATAAGATGTTATATAATAACAACTCTCCTGTACCCCGAACCCCTCTCCAGCATAGTGAGTGAAACTGCTCATTGATCTGCACCTTTACTGTTTAGGTCATCAGGTCAACAAATGCCTTTGGCAACTTTAGTAACTGTTATAAACTTCAAGTAAGCACATAAAAACAATTTGGGCAAATGTAAAGTTAAAAAAATCAAAATAAAAAAATATGTATAAATGTTTTAAACTCTCCTTTAACTATCCTGCTGGTGTCTCATGGTAATTATTGTCTAACCAAGCCAATGTTGCACTGTGTAATAGTCCCAGTGATCAGCCAATGAACAAGCAAATTCTCACTTGTCAACTGATTCCATTATATTAGCAGGTTTAAAAAAAAGTCCTGCATCTTTTCATGCAATAGATATGTGCAGCCTGCAAACCAAGGAAATTAAAATCTGTATGAATGATCCAGCAAATGTTCATTCAACACCATTTGCAACAGAGACTTCACTTATATAGGCAGCAATGCCTACCCCTTGAAGGGTTACTCTGCTGCTCAGCGTTTGGAACAAACTGTTCCGAACACTGGAGCCGGCGCCGGGAGCTTGTGACTTCATAGCCCCGCCCCCTCATGATGTCACACCCCGCCCGTCAATGCAAGTCTATGGGAGGGGGTGCGACATCTGCCACGCCCCCTCCCATAAACTTGCATTGAGGGGGCGGGGTGTGATGTCATAAGTGGGTGGGGCTATGACGTCACGAGCTCCCGGTGCCGGCTCCAGCTTTCGGAACAGTTTGTTCCAAACACTGAGCAGTGGAGTACCCCTTTAAGCTCCCAAATAGATTACCTTGTTTCCTGATTCTAATATTGCATTAAAAACCTCTGTACTGATGTTAATATATTATAAAGCAGATCGCCTTTAAGACGATCTGTTCAAGAGTGATCTGAAAAAATAATTGGGAATCTTTGGAGATCTTTATTAAGTGAGATTCCCTGTAAATCTTGAACGGCTGTATAGAAATAATATGTATTGTTATAATCTATTTGCATTGACAGTATTTAATGTTTATCTTTGATAGGAAATATGTACAAGTATCTGTAGATCTTCATTTGTGGAATCTATAAGCATCACACATTTCTGTAGATCAATGTACTCATGTCTAACTAAAGGGCATGAGCACTTGAGCTCGCAATGACCTCTTTTAATAGCTTTCCGGAACTCAAGTGGTTAACTAACAACTAGCAATAGATATACCATATCACCTCTCTTCCACTGCTGGTTACAAACCTACTTTCTTTCCATATCGCAAATACCTACGTTCTGGAAATCCAACCCTCGGCCTCTTATCTACTACGTTTTCCAACCATTACTCTTCCATCACCCTTACGTCTCTGCTCAGATTAGGACTTTCCCTGATAAACGCCTCCTATCTTGGCCAATTATTCACATATTCCGGTGAGCCAAAAGGCTAGAGGAATCAGTAGTTCTATCGGAGCAGGAGAAGCCAGCTGCAATACATTTCTACTACACCAAACTGAATATTTAAACGCTGCAATATCTCAAGCCATTAACTAATATTTCCTTTGCTTGCTGAAGTGTTTCAAACTTTTCCCCTCCTTAAGTAAAAAGATTATGTGTTAAACCAAGCATTGGCTTCAATTTTACGTCTCAAGGTGTTGAGAACTGGATTTGATTGCATAGATCTGAGAGGCTACAGAGACAGTGAAGCTGTTGCTGATGTCCATCACTAATCGTGTTTTCTGAATACGAACTAAATAAGATGATATGATGCACAGAGATGCAGTACAACCTAGCTGTAAAGTCTCACCAGCTTTTCAGCTGTCTGGCCTCTCCCATGGTGAAGCAGTTGTCTGGGATTTTAAGAAAGTGGCATAGGAGAAGATAATGTTATAAAATAAAAAAGAAAACATAACTCTTTAAATCCCCCATTGCAGTAACGCTACTCTGGTGATCCCCCACTGGTCCTACAGTAGTGACATCATGTATATCATTCATCTTTGCTGCAGACAGTCACTGCCAACATGACCTCTGAATCCAGTGATTGGCTGCAGCATGATAGATATAGGTAAGGTTATTGCAACAGGAGTGAAGGCATTGAAGCGTTGCAGGATTTATGGGGGTTATCCAGGAAGAGAAAAAAAGAGCTAATTCTTTAATAAAACACTCTATGTCTGTCTCCAGGTTGGGTGTGGTTCTGCAGCTCAGTTCCAATGAAGTGAATGGAGCCAAGTTGTAAAACTACACTCAACCTGGAGACAGACGTGGAGCTGTTTTTAATAGAAATTAGCTCTGTTTTTCTATTCCTGGAGAACCCCTATATTGTTTATGGTTATTTATCTTTTTTTATTTCATAACTTCTGCTTTCTACATTTTTTTATTGCTTAGTGAAAGATTTTTTTTTTTAAATCTGTTTCTAATGATAAAATCTGTATACATTATTATGGGGGAAGCCATATAGTCTGAGCTTTCTGCAGCATTTGGAGATGCTTTATAGAAACCCTCTTGATATAGGAAATAATAGACTGAAGGGGATCCTGTTGGCTTCTAAAGAGTAGTTTTATTTGAAAATGGTCTGATTCTGGCATACCTATACACTAGTGTAATTTTCCATTGCAATGCCGACTGTGATGATAAGGAGGAGACTGCTGGAAATTGATCTGTAGAGAACAGGATGTCTCATCTTATTATTAGGTTAGTGGCCAGACTGAAAACTGGAAGACTTCAGGATTATTTTATGATTTGGTAGTAAAAGAAACATTGGAATAAACATCACCAAAAATTCTTTAACAAGTACTGTATGTTCAGCATAAAAACTTTATTTAAGCAATAGTTCAGTTTTGATTACACATTCCTTTTAAGTACGGTAATTTTACCAAAAGTTTTCTAAAATTAGCAAAAGTTATTGAAATTATTTGTGAGGTCAATGTTATACTACGTCTGGCAGTGCTGCTTTCTTTAAAAATATTGGGACTACAATGAAACTTTTTATGGTGAGTAACCACAAGATACCTTTTAAAAAATGTACTTACTTTGACCAGTGCTGAGGTAAATCAAGCAGAAAATACTGCACAGCAGGGATCGGGCACCCCCGGGGGATGGATGCAGCGGGTTAACTTAACTACACAACCCTAAACCATAAGGGCTGTTATCATTAGAATTAAATTCTATAGTATTTAAAAAAAATAAAAAATAAACTCTTAGACTGCCCAACACCATCAGGAAGTTTGCAATAAATCATTTCACTAATACCTTAAACTTATATACCCAGCTTTCATATATTAATAAGCTCTGGTAAAATGAATGCTGAGCTGTGATTTGTTGTTCTGGGTAAACCAGACATTTTGAGTTTCAGGCAGGTTTATATATCTGGGTCATAGAGTTTTTACTGTTGCCTCTTTAGTTCTCATACTAGAGAAAAAAATTATTTATGCCCTTGATGGTTGTTCGTCTTTTTTTCATTTGCATTAACTATGTAACTGTATAACCTTAACCCAAATCACTCTAAGTATATTTGAAATTAGCTCTGTAGGCCCCTCTACCCATCAGCAACATTCACAATTAACCTTTAAATTCCCTTAAACCCAAGAAAAACAGCAAAGCTCAGTAGATATAGAAGCATTCCAGGGGCATATGCCTGGTTTAAGTTCCTTACAAGTAAACTGAAGGAGGTATGTTAGGGGATAACATTATGTCAAAGGGCCTAGAATTTCTTTACATAGCGACTTTAAGATGTAAGATAAAGGTGGTCGAATTTAAAAGATTAGCATTTCACATGCAAGTAAATTCTCATTGCCACTCCGGTATATACGTACCTATCCCCTATCCACAGGATAGGGGATAAGTTTCTGATTGCAGGGAGTCCAATTGCTGGTCTCCCCATGATTTCCTGCCCGGCACTCTGGCTCTTCCTGTGCACAGAATGACCTCCACTCCATGCACGAATTACAGTCGACCACCATACAAAGTGGTGGCAAACACACCCCTCCATGTATGTCTATGAAAGAGCCGGAAGTTCCTACCTGAGCGCTGCATCTCCATAGATACATGGAGGGGTGTGTTGGCCACCGTTTATGTGGTAGCCGACAGTAATCCATGCACAGAGCAGAGCTTTCTACGTGCATGGGGAGAGCTGGGGTGCCGGGCAGGAGATTATGGGGGTCGGACCAGCAGTCGAACCCCCACACAATTAGATATGTATGCTGTGTTCATGGGTAGATTTTTTCTAATAATTCAGCAGTTTAGCTTTGTAAAAATTGCTCTCCCTTTTACTTGAAGCCCCGTCCACTTCCTCAAAGGGGCAAGGGAGATGTGAATCCATCAAAAAGTTCCTTTTTAAAAAAATCTCTAACGTGTTATAAAGAAGAAAAAAATTTTACAAAAATGTTCTTGTCTTTTTACTATTGTGACCCAATGATGCAAACCTACCAACAGCTAAGTACCAAATTGTGTAAGCCACATCCAATTCAATTCAGCAATCCCCCCAAAATTATACGTTTAAAGTAAATTCACATAATCCCTGTTCTGGACTGTTCTAGTCCAGAAGTAATTCTCATGCATGCCGCATTTTAACCAGAGGTGTAACTTGTAGCTTACGAGCCCCAATGTAAAATCTGTAACAAGTGCCCATGTTTACCATTAGTCATTTATACTACTGTTGTCTTCTTATGGAGCAAAGGTGCCTTGAGGCCTTTACAGTCCCAGGGCTTCAGTGCGATTGCTACCTCTTCACCCCCTATAGTTACACCACTGATTTTAACAATTTATTTTGAACTTAGTAAGTGGCTGGCTGAGGTGAGAACATCTCTCCAGAGTTTTTGCTAGATTTTTCTTGACCAGAGGCAAAGTCTCATTTTATTGCCCTGGACAGAGTGTATTACCAGGTACCAGGAATGCTGTTTCTGTACCCATTGTACCTTCTCTTATAGTTAAGGTTGTTGACCACAACATTTCAGTGTAATAGTGCTGTGCCACAACACCTACAAAAAGGAGCAAGGAGGTCTAAAACACCCTTGTTTTGTCTCTCAGGTGTAATAAAAAAGTGAGTGGTGGTGTGACAATGCAGGATCAGGAGCACAGTAATGATGTTTGCTGAGCTGTATTACTGTAGTGCCAGAGTAGTAGTGCCCCATGAGAAAAGTATCGGATGAATCGTTAATATTGCTGGAACATCAGCTAACAGTACAACAAAACATGCACCTTCTCTGGAAGACACATCAGAACTTGCTTTATGGCCCTTGGTTGGGTTCAAGATCTTCCTTTAAAGGGAAACTGACCACTTGTTCACCCTAAACATAATATACTGGGTTATAGTGCAGATGAAAAGCCTTAAAGGGGTACTCCGGTGCTTACACATCTTATCCCCTATCCAAAGGATAGGGGATAAGATGCCTGATCGCAAGAGTCCCGCAGCTGGGGACCCCCGTGATCATGCATGCGGCACCCCGTTTGTAATCAGTCCCCGGAGCGTGTTCGCTTTGGGACTGATTACGGTCGACCGCAGGGCTGGCGGCGTGTGACGTCACGCCCCTGCCCCCGTGAGACGACACGCTCCGCCCCTCAATGCAAGCCTAAGGGAGGGGGCGTGATAGCTATCACGCCCCCTCCCGTAGGCTTGCATTGAGGGGTGGAGCGTGACATCACATGGGGGCGGAGGCGTGACGTCACACGCCGCCAACCCTGCGGTCAACCGTAATCAGTCCCGGAGCGAACACGCTCCGGGGACTGATTACAAACGGGGTGCCCCAGCTGTGGGACTCCCGCGATCAGGCATCTTATTGCCTATCCTTTGGATAGGGAATAAGATGTGTAAGAACCGGAGTACCCCTTTAAAATGAGGCTTTGCTCACATTTTTATACAATGTGCTCTGCACAATGGAGGCGGGGAGCTGGCTTGCCGAGCTCCCCTGCTTCCTCCATATTCACTGCCTGTCCTGTCCCTCTAAAGAATATGCAAATTTTTTCACTCACCTGCTGATCAGAGTGAGTGCTCCGCCGACAGGCTCTCATGTCCTAGTGAAGTGAGAGTGGAGCTATTAGCATATTGGCATTGCCATTCCTTCATGAGAATGGAAATTTCCATGGAGGTACTCTAATCCCTCTCCAGAGTCCAATAGATGGACTCAATCTACCGAATCAAATGTATGAAAGCTATGATGGAGAAAAACCAAAACACATTCACTGCCTTATTCACAACCTGGCTCCTGTGAGTCCAATTTAGAGTCTCACCTGCCTTGGTTGAACTCTTACATTATGTAAGATAACATCTCTCTGATTTAGAACTTCAACTTTTACATCATACTGTTAGGTATAGCTTTCTCTCAACTTTCTTATTCCCTACACCCTCCCTTTTTCTTTTTTCTTTTTCTCTTGACTTTGCATTTTGCCTCCCTTTTTATCTTTTCTAAATAGCCAAATTATAAAAAACTAAATTATAATAATAGTTTTCTTATCTGTGATTTGGACTCTTTTAGCTTGTTGTAGTTAAAAAAAATATGTTTTGTTGTTCTTTGAGGAATCCAGAAAACTGGTTTTACTATAGAAAGGCAAAAAATAAAAAAATAAATTTAAATGGAATGTACCACCTATGGAATAGTAGATTTGTAGATTTGCAAGGGAATTGTAAGGGCATCTGTTACCTAACCTTAACCTTAAGTTACTACTGTAGATCACAATGCAAAGTATATATTCCGGCGGCTACCTGATATGTACTATGTACAATAATAGTGCTATAAGAACCCGAGTGGTTTGTTTGTCTTGGTTGCTGGGACTACGCCTCTGTGCTTCTGGGTGTGGTTCAGTTGCAGCCTATCAGAGTCCTCCTGCTGGATGCACTGGTGTATTTAAATGGGCACTGTCAGATACAAAAACTTTTGAAATGTTGTAAAGCATGCAAAACTATTAGGTTTTGCACTTGCTTTTATTAGAAAATTTTCAGTATTTCATACTGAAAAAGCCAGTCAAACAACTGCCCCCCTGCCTGCTTAGACCTATGTCTTGGACACACTTCCTTGATTGACAGCTCTGAAAGCAGGACTCACAGCTGGAGGAAAAAGCCTCTCACTGTCAGCTTATGTCCCGCTACTGTCAGTGAGGACAAACTGGGAGATGTAGTTTTGCTAATGCTGGGGGAGATGTGAGCAGACAGCATACTGAGGGAGGAGGTGGAGACCTGCAAAGTGAGGCCATGCTCCCTTCCTTTGAGAGGAATTCAGACTAGTGAGCTAAATTAAAAGTGTAATAAAATAATAAATAAAGGTGCTAGACACATACAAATTTTATGTACATGGTCAGGATTAGGTACTGAGTGATATATTAAAAAAAAGTTTTTCTTTTTTTTGTTGGATCTGATGGGTACACTTTAAAAGGGTACTACGGTGAAAACCTTTTTTCTTTTAAATCAACTGGTGGCAGAAAGTTAAACATATCGTTTAATTACTTCTATTAAAAAATCTTAATCCTTCCTGTACTTATTAGCTGCTGAATACTACAGAGGAAATTC
Source organism: Hyla sarda (assembly GCF_029499605.1). Taxonomy (NCBI): domain Eukaryota; kingdom Metazoa; phylum Chordata; class Amphibia; order Anura; family Hylidae; genus Hyla; species Hyla sarda. The sequence continues at coordinate 264,066,596 of NC_079190.1, read as the reverse complement.
TTTTCTTTTTGGAATGCTCTCTGATGACATCACGAGCACAGTTCCCTCTGCTGACGTTATTATAATAATAATAATGCTTTATTTATTGTTGTCCTTAGTGGGATTTGAACTCAAGTCCCCAGCACTGCAAGGCAGTAGTGCTAACCACTGAGCCACCATGCTATCCTTAGCATACATCGGCTATGCTTGGTTGCTAAAATGGACAGAGATGTCAGCAGAGAGCACTGTGCTTGTGATGTCATCAGTGTTCCAAAAAGAAAGGAATTTCCTCTGTAGCATTCAGCAGCTAATAAGTACTGGAAGAATTAAGATTTTTTAATAGAAGTAATTTACAAATATGTTAACTTTCTGCCACCAGTTGATTTAAAAGAAAAAAGGTTTTCACCGGAGTACCCCTTTAAGGAATCCTTTCCCATTCATTCTTTGCCTATGAAAATTCTAGTAACTGACCCAGCATCCTCTGTACTCTTACTGTTTTTTCTGGTTTTTATTACTCTTGGCTCAGCTTTAGACTTCCCTTTGACACTCTGTTATTGTAGTTCGTTCCCTCTTGGCTTGGACTCATCTCGTTGACTACTAATTTATGTGTGTGCGTGTTAAGGTTATTTTCTGTCAGTTTGTGGGCCTCCAACTGTTCCCGACCTTTTGTCATGTTTTTGTAGTTTATTATTTTGACAACTGACTGCCATCACTTATATAGGAAGGAACCAGCACCGTGGTTGTGGACCCGCTGCCTACGGTGGGTACGCAAGTAGGCAGGGACAGAGGGTCTGGGCGAGTTCAGGGCTGAACTCTATCCCTGTCCTACATGACAAGTGTACTACATTAAGGTGTAAATGTGCTAGAGGAGCATTAGGGCCTTCCGAAACACCAAGATGCTGCTGCCACATCTCTACCCCCTATTGCTACACTTCTTGAATCATCTTAAAAGTTAACACTCTCATCCAGAGAACAGTGTTCAGCAATAATAATACAGAACATTTGCAGCACCAATATATATATATTTTTTATTTTTATTTTTTAAGTTTGAAGCGTGCCCTTCTACTCAGACAAGTTAAAGTTATTTGATGCTACAAAAATAAAACTTTTCTCCATTTTAATTGGCCATGTTACTAGCATTTTTCATTGTGTCCTTCCAGAAAACAAATGGCCTAAAGAACTGGACTTTTAAGTAGCTCTTGCAGAGACTTTCAATGGACCTATGAATTACATCTGAGATTTAAAATGCTACATCTTATTTACTTTCTCATCAGAAATGGCACTGCTGCATTCACTTCCCTGACCCCCATGCTGATTATATGGAAATGTTAGTTATGTGGTTGAGAAGCAGGTAAATCCATGTGTTGTTATTCCTCTAATTAGCCTGCAAAACAGCTACTTGGCCTGAATGGTCTGTTCTAGTAATATGCATAGGATTGGCATACCATACACAATATTTCAAGGCTAGAGAGACACTTTGAATATTATAGACTTTGGTTTTGCAATGCAAATGTAGTGCCTTCAAGCAGAAATCAGAAAAGAATTTGACAAACTTCAAAACTTGTAACAAACTGCACCCAGGACCAGGGCTACAAATTTTGGGAAATGGAAAATAAAGCAAATGAAAAACAAAAAAGGAAAAAAGGAGTTGAAAAGTCAATAGATTTGCGGTCAAAAGACTCAAGTGTTAATCATTTGGAAAATTAGTTTTCTATGGAAAAATCTATATGCTAATTAACTCAATGGCTTTTTCTAATGGGTCTACTATCGGGTCAATCTGGAAACCCTGAGTTGTTGCTGTTTAAAATTCCATCTTATTAAGGACTAGGAGTTAGAAAAGGTATCGTAGAGCATTATATGGAGACTGAATTTGATTTTGTTATTTAGAGACCTTACACTCACAGTAGACTGGTATAAAACACTTATAGTGGGAGAGAAATAAAGAATGGTCAAAATTAAATACAGTGTTGGAAAGTTTTACAAAACATTAAATTCAATTTAATTTACACAGAATCTGGGCTGCTATTTTAAAAATGTACGTGGGGCAAGGAACACTGGGAAGGTGGGAAGGCAAGGCAGGAAGGGAAGTAGGTGCTATGACCCTGAATCACATGCAGGATGCAGCCTATCAGCAGCCAGTCACACCTCTGATGTCACAGCCCTATATATTTGGCAGCCATTTTGTGGCTCATCATATCATTCATTACACTGAATACAGATAGGACGGACATCGCAGTGTGTGTGTTACACAGAAAAGCTCATTTCAGCAGCATTTCACATCCTAGTCACATCAGCGTTCTGGTGGACAGAAAGCATTGTTTTTTTTCACTGAAAAGGATTTTTACTGCAGCCTTTAACCTCCCAGTTACTTTCTTCCACATTATATTACAGAGAGGGGCAGATAGCTGTGTGTTGCCTTATACATTTCAACAAGGTGCTTCAACTTCATAAACCTTAGCAGAGGAGGCAGGGATAATTTTTCCGTGCAATTCTGTGTCTTTGTTCACAAAAATCATCTGCTTGTTATACAAGTCTGAAGACGTTATAATACCCAACAGTCCATTCCTAATAGTATTTGACAGAGTGCAATTTTGTGTTTAGTACACCACTTTTTGTGCTGCAGCACTGTTGTGTACTGCTGGTGTTGTGCAAAAAATATGTTTTTTTAAGCGTACTGTAGCACATTTTTCTGCCCTCATAAGTGCAAAACTGCATACCACATACGTACATCTAAGTAGTTTACTATTTTGTACCTGTTAATCTGTCAAGGGTCTAGATACAGTGAAAGGCCAGAAAGTCCAGAAAGTCTCATTCAGCCGCTATATGGTATCAGCCACATTCAGGCTGTGCCATTCAGCCACTATATGGTCTCTTCATGCTTCAGCCACCTCTGGCTGGTATTTTATTGAAATCCTTTCTTTAAGCATACTGTAGCAAATTTTTCTGCCCTCATAAGTGTGCAACTGCATACCACAGGCGTACATCTAAGTAGTGTGCTATTTTGTACCTTTTATTCTGTCAAGGGTCTAGATACAGTGAACGTCCAGAAAGTCTCATTCAGCCATTATATGGTATCCTCATGCTTCAGCCACATTCAGGCTGTGCCATTCAGCCACTATATGGTCTCTTCATGCTTCAGCCACCTCCACTCTGTGCTATTCAGCCACTGTATGGTCTCTTCATGCTGCCACAAACTCCAGACAGTCATTCAGCCACTATATGGTCTCCTCATACCAATGCCCCCTCCAGGCTCTGTCATTGTGCTGCCATGTGACATGTGACTCCTTGTTAAATTTGGCCCTTTGTACCCACACGCCGTGGCCCGGGACACTAAAACTTGGGAGTTAAAATTTCAATTTAAATATCTTAAATTTCAATGGTCTCCTCATGCTTCTGCCAACTCCAGGCTGTGTCATTCAGACACTGTATGGTCTCCTCATACTTCAGCCAACTCCAGGTTGTGCCATTCAGACACTATATGGTCTCTTTATGATTCAGCCACCTCCAGACTGTGTCATTCAGCCAATATATGGTTTACTGATGCTGGTAGCACTAGCTATTATAAATCTTCAATTTAAATTTCAAAATTAATCTTTTAATATTAAGGATTGTGAAGCCCTAGTGTCTACTCATGCTGCTTCCAGCTCCAGCCTTTGTCATTCAGCAACTATATGGTCTCCTCATGCTGCCAGCACCTCCACGCTGTGTCATTTAGCCAATATATGGTCTCCTCATGCTGCCAACACCTCCACGCTGTGTAATTTAGCCACTAAATAGTCTCCTCATGCAGCCAACACCTCCAGGCTGTGCCATTCATCCAATATATGGTTTACAGATCTTTCAGCCACGTCCAGTTTGTGCCATTCATCCAATATATGTTTTACGGATTTTTCAGCCACCTCTAGGCTGTGCCATTCATCCAATATATGGTTTACTGATGCTTCAGCCAGCTCCAGTCTGTGTCGTTCAGCAACTACATGGTTTAGTGATTGTTACGCCGAGCGCTCCGGGTCCCTGCTCCTCCCCGCGCTCGCGGCGTTCCTCTCTCTGCAGCACCCCGGTCAGACCCGCTGACCGGGAGCGCTGCAATGACCCTGCCGGCGGGGATGCGATTCGCATAGCGGGACGCGCCCGCTCGCGAATCCCTTCCCAAGTCACTCACCTGTCCCGGTCCCCGGCTGTCACGTCCTGGCGCGCGTGCCAGCTCTCTAAGGTTTAATGGGCCAGTGCACCAATGATTGGTGCCTGGCCCAATCAGTCTAATTAGCCTCCACCTGCTCCCTGTCTATTTAACCTCACTTCCCCCTCACATCCTTGCCGGATCTTGTTGCCTTTGTGCCAGAGAAAGCGTTACAGTGTTTGCCTTACCAGTGTACCTGACCTCTTGCTGTTGCTATTGACTACGAACCTTGCCGCCTGCCCCGACCTTCTGCTACGTCTGACCTTGCCTCTGCCTAGTCCTTCTGTCCCACGCCTTCTCAGCAGTCAGCGAGGTTGAGCCGTTGCCGTTGCCGACCTGGTTGCTACCGCCGCAGCAAGACCATCCCGCTTTGCGGCGGGCTCTGATGAATACCAGTAGCAACCCTAGAACCGGTCCACCGACACGGTCCACGCCAATCCCTCGCTGACACAGAGGATCCACATCCAGCCTGCCGAATCGTAACAGTAGATCCGGCCATGGATCCCGCTGAGGTCCCGCTGCCAGTTGTCGCTGACCTTACCACGGTGGTCGCCCAGCAGTCTCAACAAATAGAGCAGCTTGGACAACAGTTCGCCCAACAAGGACGGCAGCTGTCGCAGTTGACTGTCATGCTACAGCAACTTCTGCCACAGCTACAGCAGCAACCATCTCCTCCGCCAGCTCCTGCACCTCCTCCGCAGCGAGTGCCCGCTCCTGGCCTCCGCTTGTCCCTGCCGGACAAATTTGATGGGGACTCTAGACTTTGCCGTGGTTTCCTGTCACAATGTTTCCGACATTTGGAGATGTTGTCGGACCAATTTCCTACAGAACGGTCGACTTTCGTGGTCAGTCTCCTGTCTGGGAAGGCCCTGTCATGGGCCACACCGCTCTGGGACCGCAATGATCCTGTCACTGCCTCTGTACAGTCCTTCTTCGCTGAGGTTCATAGTGTCTCCAAGGAACCAGCCCGAGCTTCTTCTGCCGAAACTGCCTTGCTGAACCTGGTCCAGGGAAATTCTTCTGTAGGCGAATACGCCATCCAATTTCGTACCCTCGCCTCAGAACTATCTTGGAACAACGAGGCCCTCTGCGCGATCTTTAAAAAAGGCGTATCCAGTAACATCAAAGATGTGCTGGCCGCACAAGAAATTCCTGCCAACCTGCATGAACTTATTCATTTGGCCACCCGCATTGACATGCGTTTTTCTGAAAGACACCAGGAGCTCCGCCAGGAAAAAGACCTTGATCTCTGGGCACCCCTCTCACAGTATCCTTTTCAATCTACCCCTGTGCCTCCCGCCGAGGAGGCTATGCAAGTGGATCGGTCTCACCTGACCCATGAAGAGAGAACTCGCCGCAGAGATAAAAATTTATGACTGTACTGCGCTAGTACCGAACATTTCTTGGTGGATTGCCCTATTCGTCCTCCACGTCTGGGAAACGCATGCACGCACCCAGCTCACGTGGGAGTGGCGTCTCTTGGTCTGAAGTCTTCTTCTCCACGTCTCACTGTGCCCGTACGGATTTCTCCTTCTGACAACTCTTCCTTCTCAGCCATGGCCTTCTTGGACTCTGGTTCTGCGGGAAATTTTATTTTGGCCTCTTTTGTTAATAAGTTCAACATCCCTGTGACCCGTCTCGTCAAGCCGCTCTACAGTTCCTCGGTCAACGGAGTTAAATTGGACTGCACTGTGCGTTACCGCACAGAACCCCTGCTCATAAGCATTGGACTGCATCACGAAAAAATTGAATTTTTTGTTTTGCCCAACTGCACCTCTGAAGTCCTCCTCGGTCTGCCATGGCTCCAACGCCACTCTCCTACCCTTGACTGGACCACCGGGGAAATCAAGTGCTGGGGTACTTCTTGCCACAAAAAATGCCTCACATCTGCTCCCAGTCCCGTCAGGCAAGCCTCAGTGCCTCCTCCTACACTTGGTCTACCCAAGGCCTATCAGGACTATGCTTTGCCTCCTCATAGCCCCCGTCCTGGTAACACTCTGCCCCGTACCAAGCTTCACCCTCTGCCCCCCTCCCCATTCCCATTCCTTCTGAACTGCCTGCCGTTGATGACCATACCCAGGACTTCACTGTCCTCCAGGAGGAGACTCTACAATCTCTCACAAAGTCCTCGTCCCTGGTGGAGCGACAACCGGACAAAAAGAAGGGGAGACCTAAGGGGGGGGGTACTGTTACGCAGAGCGCTCCGGGTCCCTGCTCCTCCCTGCTCCTCCCTGCTCGCGGCGTTCCTCTCTCTGCAGTGCCCCGGTCAGACCCGCTGACCGGGAGCGCAGCAATGACCCTGCCGGCGGGGATGCGATTCGCATAGCGGGACGCGCCCGCTCGAGAATCACATCCCAAGTCACTCACCTGTCCCGGTCCCCGGCTGTCACGTCCTGGCGCGCGCGGCTCCGCTCCTTAGGGCGCGTGCGCGCCAGCTCTCTAAGGTTTAAGGGGCCAGTGCACCAATGATTGGTGCCTGGCCCAATCAGTCTAATTAGCCTCCACCTGCTCCCTGTCTATTTAACCTCACTTCCCTCTCACTTCCTTGCCGGATCTTGTTGCCTTTGTGCCAGAGAAAACGTTACAGTGTTTGCCTTACCAGTGTACCTGACCTCTTGCTGTTGCTATTGACTACGAACCTTGCCGCCTGCCCTGACCTTCTGCTACGTCTGACCTTGCCTCTGCCTAGTCCTTCTGTCCCACGCCTTCTCAGCAGTCAGCGAGGTTGAGCCGTTGCCCGTGGATACGACCTCGTTGCTACCGCCGCAGCAAGACCATCCCGCTTTGCGGTGGGCTCTGGTGAATACCAGTAGCGACCCTAGAACCGGTCCACCGACACTGTCCACGCCAATCCCTCGCTGACACAGAGGATCCACATCCAGCCTGCCGAATCCTAACAGTGATGCTGCTGATCTTAGGGGTTGTGAAGCCCTCTTGTGTACTCATGCTGCTGCCAGCTCTAGTCTGTGTCATTCAACAACTACATGCTTTGGAGATGCTGCTGAGCCAAAGACATTACCTATATATGTTTATGGTAGCACTAGGTACCATAAAACTTCAATAGTAATTTCTAAATTTTTCTTTTATTCTTAGAGATTGTGAGGTCCTATTGTCTCCTCATCTGCCGCCAACTCCAGGCTGTGCCATTCAGCCACTATATGGTCTCCTTATGATTCAGCCACCTCCAGGCTGTGCCATTCAGCCACTATATGGTTTACTGATGCTGCTGGGCCTGGGACATTACCTTAAATTCCAATTCCAGGCTGTGTCTTTCTGCCAGATTGTGGTCATCTCATGCTGCCAACACCTTCACGCTGTGACATTCAGCCACTATATGGTCTCCTAATCTGCAACCACCTCCAGGCTGTGTTATTCAGCCAATATATGGTTTACTGATGTTGCTTGGCCTAGGCCTAGATTTTTCTTATTGTAGCACTAGCTACCATAAATCTTTAATTTTATTTAATCTTAGGGATTGTGAAGCCCTAGTGTCTACTCATGCTGCTAATCTCTGGCTGTGCGATGTTGCTGGGCCTTGGACATTGCCTTAAAATGTTCATGGTAGCACTAGCTACCATACATCTTCAATTTCAATTTCAAAATTAATCTTTTAATCTTAGCAATTGTGAGGCCAAATTGTCTCCTCCTTCTGCCAACTCCAGGCTGTGTCATTCATCCACTATATGGTCTCCTCATGCTTCAGCCACAACCAAGCTGTGTCATTTAGCCACTATATGGTCTCCTCATGCTGCCAACTACTCCACTCTGTGTCATTCAGACACTATATGTGTCAGGATTCGGCAGGCTGGAGGTGGATCCTCTGAGTTAGAGAGGGATTGGCGTGGACAGTGTCGGTGGACTGGTTCTAAGTTGCTACTGGTTTTCACCAGAGCCCGCCGCAAAGCAGGATGGACTTGCAGCGGCGGTAGCAACCAGGTCGTATCCACCGGCAACGGCTCAACCTCTCTGACTGCTGAGATAGGCGCGGTACAAGGGATTAGACAAGAGCAGGGTCGGACGTAGCAGAAGGTCAGGGCAGGCAGCAAGGATCGTAGTCAGGGTCAACGGCAGGAGGTCTGGAACACAGGCTAGGAACACACAAGGAACGCTTTCACTGGCACAATGGCAACAAGATCCGGCAAGGAAGTGCAGGGGAAGTGAGGTGATATAGGGAAGTGCACAGGTGAAGACACTAATTAAAACCCATGCGCCAATCAGTGGCGCACAGGCCCTTTAAATCGCAAAGACCCGGCTCGCGCGCGCCCTAGGGAGCGTGGCCGCGCACGCCGGGGCAACACAGACGGGGAGTGAGTCTGGTAAGCGGGTCGGGATGCGCACCGCGAGCGGGCGCGTCCCGCATCGCGAATCGCATCCCGGCTGGGGGCATTATCGCAGCGCACCCGGTCAGCGGGTCTGACCGGGGCGCTGCGAACAGGAGAACGCTGTGAGCGCTCCCGGGAGGAGCGGGGACCCGGAGCGCTCGGCGTAACAATATGGTCTCATGCTGCCAACATCTCCATGCTGTGTCATTAAGCCACTATATGGTCTCCTCATGCTTCCAACACCTCCTCGCTGTGCCATTTAGCCACTATACGGTCTCCTAATACCAATGCCACCTCCAGACTCTGTCATTGTGCTACCATGTGACATGTGACTCCATGTTAAATTTGGTCCTTTGTACCCACACACTGAAGCATGGGGCACTAAAACTTGGGAGTTAAAACTTTAATTTCAAAATCCTAAATTTTAATTTCAAAATCTTAAATTTCAATGGTCTCCTCATGCTTTTGCCAACTCAAGGCTGTGCCATTCAGACACTATATGGTATCCTCATGCTTCAGCCAGCTCCAGGCTGTGCCATTCTGCCACTATATAGTCTCCTCATGCTTCAGCCACCTCTAGGCTGTGCCATTCAGCCAATATAGGGTCTCCTCATGATTCAGCCACCTCCAGGCAGTCATTCAGCCACTATATGGTCTCCTCATCCTGAAGCCACCTCCAGGCTCTGTCATTGTGCTGCCATGTAACATGTGACTCCTTGTTAGATTCGGTCCTTTGTACCCACACGCTGGGGCCTGGGACACTAAAACTTGGTAGTTAAAATTTCAATTTATAAATCCTTCTATTTAAAAATCTTAAATTTCAATGGTCTCCTCATGCTTCTGCCAACTCCAGGCTGTGCCATTCAGACACTATGTTGGCTCCTCATGCTTCAGCCACCTCCTGGCTGTGTCATTCAGCCAATACATGGTTTACTGATGCTGCTGGGCCTGGGCCTAAAAAATATTTATTGTAGCACTAGCTACCATAAATCTTCAATTTAAATTTCTAAATTAATTTTTTAATCTTAGGTATTGTGAAGCCCTAGTGTCTACTCATGCTGCTGCCAGCTCCAGGCTGTGTCATTCAGCAACTAATTGGTCTCCTCATGCTGCCAACACCTCCATGCTGTGTCATTCAGCCACTATATGGGCTTCTCATGCTGCCAACACCTCCATGCTGTGTCATTCAGCCACTGTATGGTCTCCTCATGCTTCAGCCACATCCAAGCTTTGTCATTCAGCCACTATATGGTCTCCTAATGCTGCTCGCACCTCCACGCTGTGTCATTTAGCCACTATATGGTCTCCTCATTCTGCCAACACCTTCACTCTGTGTCATTTAGCCACCATATGGTTTCCTCATGCTGCCAACACGTCCACACTGTGTCATTCGTCCAGTGGCGTTGCGATCGGAGTGCGGCCCGCACCGAGTGACACCATCCTGATGGGGTGACACCAGGTATGCCCCCTGTCCTCAGTTGCGCTGACTCCGTACTAGCACCCCCCGGTCCTCTCACTTGTGCTGTCTCCAACTAGTAGGACCCTCCCCCCCGTCACCTGCACAGTGAACCGGCCTGCGCCCCCACGTCTTCTGTTGCGCCAGCCCGACGTGCCTCCGCAGGGCCGCGCAGGAGGACGTGACATCACTCGCAGAGCGCCCAGAGAGAAGGAGCGCTGCACTGGATGGGTGAGTGAGTGAGTGTGTCTGTCTCACTCTATCTCTGTTTGTGTGTCTCTGTCTGTGTGTGTGTGTGTGTGAGTGTGTGTGTCTCTGTCTGTGTCTGTGTGTTTGTGTGTGTGTCTGTCGCTATCTCTGTCTGTGTGTGGCTCTCTGTCTGTGTGTGGCTCTCTGTCTGTGTGTGACTCTGTGTGTGTGTGACTGTGTGTGACTGCGTGTGACTGTCTGTGTGTGTGATTCTCTGTCTGTGAGTGTGTGTCTCTCTGACTGTGTGTGTGTGTCTCTCTCTCTATTTATCTGTGTGTGTGTCTCTGTGTTGTGTGTGTACGTGTTTTTTTTGTGTGGGGGAGGGGGGGGGGTTGTTTGAACCAGTTATCTAATGTGGGGAGACTTTGACCTATTGTGGGGAACATGCAAGGGAACCTGTGGCCTAATGGGGGAAACTACTACCAAATGTGGGGAATCTATGCTACCTAATGTGGGGAAACTGCTACCTAATGTGGGGAAACTGCTACCTAATGTTGGAAAACTGCTACCTAATGTGCGAAAGCTGCTACATAATGTGGGAAAACTGCTACCTAATGTGGGGTATCTGTGCTACCTAATGTGTGGAAACTGCTACCTAATGTGTGGAATCTGTGCTACCTAATGTGGTGAATCTGTGCTACCTAATGTGGGGAAATTACTACCTAATGTGGGGTAACTGGTACCAAATGTGGGGAATCTATGCTACCTAATGTGGGGAAACTGCTACCTACCTAATGTGGGGGAACTGCTACCTACCTTAAGTGGGGGAACTGCTGCCTACCTAATGCCCCCCCCACCTGTCAGTAGCACCCTCATCATCCACCAGCAAACCCCACCCCCCAGCAGCAGCACCTCCATCAGCAGATCCTGTTGGTGGTTGATGGGGGTGCTCCTGCCAGGAGGAGGATCCTGCCGATGGATGATGGGGGTGATACTTCCAGGGGGGATGGCCAGTAGCACCCTCATCATCCTCCAGCAACACCCTCCCAGTACTAGCACCCCCATCATCCACTAGCCACACCACCAGATTTATATTCAGAGGGTACAGTATGTGGCAGATTTTTATTCAGAGGGTATAGTATGTGGCAGATTTATATTCAGAGGGTACAGTATGTGGCAGATTTATATTCAGTGGGTACAGTATGTGGTAGATTTATATTCAGAGTGTACAGTATGTGTTGGTATTATATTCAGAGGGTACAGTGTGTGGCGGTATTATATTCAGGGGTACATTATGTGGCAGATTTATATTCAGAGTGTACAGTATGTGTTGGTATTATATTCAGAATGTACAGTGTGTGGTAGTATTATATTCAGTGGGTATGGTGTATGGAAGGTTTATAATCAAAGAGTGTAGTGTATAGTAGTATTATATTTAGAGGATACAGTGTCTGGCAGGTTTATAATAATACTTGTTTTCATATAGAGGATGAGAATGCACTGACATAGTGAGGAGACGTCTGGGCGTCACATTCTACAGACAGAAGTTTTAGCTGGAACAAGTCCTGGCGGTATGTACCATCTGAATTAGATAAGGAAAGACTATAGAGAAGACGTCACCTGTAGTCACTGATATCATTGTACATTCTCCTCACTATGTCCTATCAGAGCTGTAGTCACTTGTCAGTTCTACAGTTATGATGAGTGAAACTACAACTCCCAACATAACCTTACCACTGCATAAAGGGGTACTCTACTGGAAAACATTTTTTTTATCAACTGGTGCTACAAAGTTAAACAGATTTATAAATTAAAAAATAGAAAAAATCTCAGCTCACCTGGGACTTGCACGGCTACCTCCAGACATCAAGAAAAAATAGGAAAAAGGCCAGCAAGTGGAAGCATAAAAAACTTGACTTTATTTAGGAATCCTCCATTAAAAAAACCTTCAGGTGGCAGACAAACATGGACATGTAAAAAAAATCAAAAATAGCACATATAGAAGGGGTCCCAAGCAGTAGCTGACACGTTTCCGATCTAGCGATCCTTACTCATAGCTAAGTTATGAAGTATATTAGATCATTGCTCAGCGAGGTTTCTATCCATGCACAGTCCATGGGGCATGTCCCTCTCTTCTCCACCCCCTCCCTCACTCTGCTCTGACTCACAGAGGGCCGGGACCAAGCCCAGCAGCTCTGGACCTGTCTGCAACCCTGTCAATCACTCATGGTGGCACTTATATCTGAAACCCGCTGTGATCACCTGTGAGACCCTTTGGATATGGGATAAGATGTCCCGCTGCTGGGAACCTCCACGAGTGAAGTTCGCTTTGTGCAGCAGATTACTCGGGGTGCTGCAGGAGAGAAGGCGGGAGTTTCCGGCATCAGGACCCCCTGCAATCAGACATCTTATCCCCTATCATTTGGATAGGGGATAAGATGTCTAGGGGCGGAGTACTTCTTTAAACATCCAAAAACTTTGGCTGAAGTATTCAGCTGTAGAGAAAAATCAACTGGTGTTCTAGATCACTGAAAAATCATACTATTGTGGTTTAGAAGCATTAGAGAAAAGGCAAATAGTAAATAAGGATGTAGGTATGTGTGCATACTATAGGCATTTAGTGTAAATATAGTATATCACATTTATGTACAGTAACATAATATATTCAATTGGGGAGATTTATGACAACTGTTTTAAAATAACGTGAACCGCACAAGACAATAGGATGGGCACTATCAATCAGTCCACTATTAGAACAAAGGTGCAATGGCGTTCAGCTGCACGGAGCCAAAATATCGAGAGGTGCTCCAGCCTGCAAACAGTCCTAATTCCAAAAAACGATCCACAAATAGAAAAGGCGAGTCACTCTCCCAGCTGTACAGTTGTAGTAGCCAACAGAGGACGATCCGGTTAGTACATAGTTAGGGGAATGGGCAGAGATGGAACGAGGCAGGGGAGAGCTCAGACGCAGCCACGAACCGTTACACGCCCACTGGCGCTTGGTCAGGCCTGCTCATGCCCCCCTCCTCTGTTTTGTCCTGAATGACATTCCTTGAACTTGCTGCGACTCCATAATGGTCAAGGTTGGTCCTGTCAAGCCAAAACCCAATTCACCTTACCGTAGAAAAGGCAGTATTGATACTTTAATCAAGCGATCCGGTTCCTCTGATTCCAGAAAATCTCTAGAGATGGCTCTCTCACAAGACAAGATGTCAACTTCTAAACTGCGCAAAGAAGTGGCCACAGACTGCGAGAGCGACACTGAAGAATTAGTTCTTAACAACGCATTACCTCTCTCTTGCACATTTATGGATAGGCTGCTGGAAATGCCTTGGAACCGGTCTCAAAAGATCTGCAAGAACTTAAATCAGATATCAAGCAAATTGGTCACATAGTGGAACAACTGGAAACAGTACAATCACAGGTTGTGGCGTATACCACTGCCTCCACTACAGCCCTAGCCTCGTGCCAAACACACCTTAATAAAGTTGACTGGTTAGAAGACCAAGACAACCGAGGCCATAGGAATAATCTACGGATTAAAGGCTTACCAGAGAGTGCCCTGCCGGAATCTCTTATATCCACTCTGAAGCTTCTTTTTATACGCATCCTAGGAGATACATATCCCCTTGAGATACAGATCGAACGTGCTCATAGATCTCTCCAGGTGAAACCTAGAGCGCAAGATCCCCCACGTGACGTCATATGCCGACTTCTAAATTCTTCGGTGCGGGATGAAATCTTACGGAAACGAGAACCATGGCCGACCTGAAATTTGAGGATACTCCGCTTACCATTTTTCAAGATCTTGCCAGCATCACTTTGTCAAAGCGAGGAATGCTGCGACCGCTAACAACCCATCTCCATACTAGGAACATCCCCTACAGCTGGCTCTTCCCCTTCGGTATCTCCTTTGCGGTGGAGGGCAGGAAATTCCTCATAAGAAACCGACAGGACTTGACCCCAGCGTTGGAAACACTCGGACAGTGTGACATGGAGATCATTGATTGGTCTGCTGTTACGGATCTAACAAGTCTTCCTACTATTACACCGCCCATTCCGTGGGAAAGTGCGAACACCCAGAAATCATCCAGGAAGAAGAAGGCCCCCAAGATGACCCCCAAACACATTGACATGGACTCGTTGTGAGCTGTGGATTCTCATAGGGTCCTCATGTCCTTCTCTTGTTTTTCTCTTTCTGCTTTCTCCCCCTCAGGTGACCCGACTGTGGTGAACTGTTACTAGATGACTGTGACCACCTGTTTTGCGGAAGCAGAGACTTAGAAGGTTGCGTGCCGCATGCCAAATGGGGCACGACAGACGGCCTTCAAATATCAGGATGTGATGTATTTTAAGTTTCCACTGATACCTGTTTTCACTGTTATTTGATTATGTTGAATCAGTGTTGGTGGGGACTAGATGGGAATTGACATACTCATGTTATTATTGCTACTAGTTACATTGAGTTCAAGGTACTTACTTAGCTTGCCCTCTCACAACATACATGCCTTGGAGCTCTTGCTTCGGGCTCATGTAATTGTCGCTCCCCCTATACCCCCCTCCCTCCTCTTCCCTCCTCTCCCCTCCTCTCCCCTCCCTCCATCCCCTCCTCTCCCCTCCCTCCCCTCCTCCCCCCTCTCCCCTCCTCCCCCCTCTCCCCCCTACCTCCCCTCCTCCCCCCTCCCTTCCTCCCATATTCCCCTTCCCCTCCCTTTCCCCACCCTCCCCCCTTCCCCTGCCCTTCCCCCACCTGCCCGCTCACAAGGCTTTTTGCCTACGTTTCCTTTGCTGCCCCTACCTCTCCCTCCACCCCCTCCCTTTTTTTTCAAATACCAGGATATGATGTTTTCTATGTTTCTTCTGTTGCCTGCTTTCTATTTTGTTTGATTATGCTGAATCTACTTTGGTGGGGAATAGATGGTAATTGACATACCCAAGTTATCGTTGCAACTAGTTAATTTAAGTTTAAGGTACTCGTTTAACCTGCCCCCACACCATTTACACACTTCACAGGCTCACGCTTCAGGCCCCCTGTATCTATCGCCCCCCTTTATAGTCTCCCCCCCCCCTCACTCCCCTCCCTCCTTCCCCTACCTGCTGGGCCATAAGGCCTTTGCCTACATTTCCTTCATTGCTCCTTCACTCCCCCCCCCCCCCCCTTACTGGTATAGTATAACGCTCTAACAAACTTGGAACATATCTCGTGGACAAGTCAGATGTCCCTGTTTGAAGTTACTTCTCTATTCCCTACATTGGATTCACCCTTGGATATGGTAATCCTTAGACATGTGCAATTCGGTTCAGCACGAATGTCTAATTTACCGAATTTTACAGTTTTCGGGCATTCAGACTGATCCGAATGCAAGAAAACATATTTTGAACATTCCCAAATAGCCGCGATAATACAAATAGCAAAATAACGAATGCATTCGTCATTTACCAAATGCATGCGGTAAATAACGAATGAATTCGTTATCCGTAAACGACAGTAAAGAATTAATTCTGATAACAAGAATAATAAAAAGGATATAGATACGGTTTGATTTTTCGGATACATTCGGTATTCGGGTACATTCGGTAAATCTTTTTATTCTTTTTTGGACTTTAGCGATCCTAAAAAATTATTGAGATACCTTTTTTATTAAAATTTCGTAGGGTACCATAAAAAATAATAATAAAAAAGATACAGTAGTGATGGAAAAAATTGTATCTAACGAAATGTATCTTTTTTATTCTGAAATGTTTATTAATTTTTAAACAGGGATCAATTTATGTGAGCGGGTAAAGCACTAAAAATGTAGCCGACAATAATAAAAATGTAGTGTGTGCGTGTTTTTCACTTTTTTTAAAAACATTTTTAAGGTAGTACTACTACTCCCAGCATGGAACACACTCTTCCATGATAGGAGTAGTAGTTACCTGTACTAATTGACAGATCGCTGGGGTCCCTTGCATAGATGCGGCGGCCGCTCTTCTATGGTCCCCTGCACTCACGTATATATACACATATTCATATCTCCCACAGAGCTGTGATTGGCCAGATGGTTCCAGCCAATCACAGCTCTCTGTGAGAAATAGGAATATGTGTATATATACGGCCGTGCAGGGGACCATAGGAGAGTGCCGGCCGCATCCATACATTATACAGGAGCACCACAGCGGGTGTCAGGAGTGATACCCACAGTGATCTTTCCTTTTCTACAAGTACTACTACTCCCAACATGGAGTACACTCTGCTCCATGCTGGGAGCTATAGTACCTGCATTAATAGACAGATCGCAGCGGGTGTCAGAAGTTACACTCGCTGCGATATGTCTATTAATGCAGGTACTACAGCTCCCAGCATGGAGCAGAGTGTGCTCTATGTTGGGAATATTAGTACCTGCAGTAAGGGACAGATCCCAGGGATGTCACTTCTCCTGACACCCGCTGCGATCGTCCTTATGTGAATGTCGGGATCAGCTGTTCTCAGGGCTACAGAACCAGGAGAACAGCTGACGCTGAGCCGTAGGTATACATCGTATATCTACTGCCCAGCAAGAACTTACAGTGAGCCTGCAATGTGTATACAGTATACACATTGCTGGCTCACTTAACCCCTTGCTGAGCTGTGCGCTATGCGCAAGCCCAGCAAGGAAAGAGCTAACTTACACTGCTGGACATTGTAGGTTAACCCTTTGGGCGGTATACACTATATACAGCTATCTATAGATAGCTGTATATAGTGTATACAGAAGACGAAGTCCGCTTACTTCCCTTGAGTACCTGGCAGGTCCGTGTAGCTCCGCCCCTAGTGATGATGCCATTAGGGGGCGGAGCTACAGAAAGGAACAAGGCTAGTTAATCTGAAGCTCTGTTCACATTGTGAACAGACCCTTCTGGCAGTGTCTACCCAGACAGGGAGACTCCAGCTGTTGCTAAACTAAAACTCCCAGCATGCCCAGACAGCCAAAGGCTGTCTGGGCATGCTGGGAGTTGTAGTTTTGCACCAATTGGTGGTTCCCCGTTTGGGTAGACATTGCATCATGGGTGCTCTCCCCAGCGGACAGGGCCAAAAATGTCAAAACCAATTTTTTTTTTCTTCTCGTTTCAGATCCGTGTATGCAGAGGATTACGGCGGATTTGATGGATTACGGCGGATTTTTTTTTTCTTTGAATAAAATGGTTAACGAGGGCTGTGGGGGAGTGTTTTTTTAAATAAAATAATTTTTCCAATGTGTTGTGTTTTTTTTATTGAATTTTCAGGGTTAGTAGTGGAAGCTGGTCTTATTGACTGAATCCATTACTAAGCCAGGGCTTAGTGCTAGCCCAAAAAACAGCTAGCGCTAACCCCCAATTATTGCCCCGGTACCCACCGCCACAGGGGTGCCGGGAAGAGCCGGTACCAACAGGCCCGGAGCGTCAAAAATGGCGCTCCTGGGCCTAAGCGGTAACAGGCTGGCGTTATTTAGGCTGGGGAGGTCCAGTAACAATGGTCCTCGCCCACCCTGGTAACGTCAGGCTGTTGCTGTTTGGTTGGTATTGTGCTGAGAATGAAAATATGGGGAATCCTATGCGTTTTTTTTTTTTATTTATTTAAATTTAAAAAAACAAAAAAAAACGCATAGGGTTCCCTGTATTTTCATTCTCAGCACAATACCAACCAAACAGCAACAGCCTGACGTTACCAGGGTGGGCGAGGACCATTGTTACTGGCCCTCCCCAGCCTAAATAACGCCAGCCTGTTACCGCCTAGGTCCAGGAGCACCATTTTTGACGCTCCGGGCCTGTTGGTACCGGCTCTTCCCGGCACCCCTGTGGCGGTGGGTACCGGGGTAATAATTGGGGGTTAGCGCTAGCTGTTTTTGGGGCTAGCACTAAGCCCTGGCTTAGTAATGGATTCAGTCAATAAGACCGGCTTCCACTACTAAGCCTGAAAATTCAATAAAAAAAAACACATTGGAAAAATTATTTTATTTAAAAAAATAATCCCCCAACAGCCCTCATTAACCATTTTATTCAAAGAAAAAAAATAATAATCCGCCGTAATCCATCAAATCCGCCGTAATCCTCTGCATACACGGATCTGATACGAGAAGAAAAAAACACAAAAAATTGGTTATGACATTTTTGGCGCTGTCCGCTGGGGAGAGCACCCATGATGCAATGTCTACCCAAACAGGGAGCCACCAATTGGTGCAAAACTACAACTCCCAGCACGCCCAGACAGCCTTTGGCTGTCTAGGCATGCTGAGAGTTGTAGTTTAGCAACAGCTGGAGTCTCCCTGTCTGGGTAGACACTGCCAGAAGGGTCTGTTGACATTATACAAAACGGATAATGTGAACAGAGCTTCAGATTAACTAGCCTTGTTCCCTTCTGTAGCTCAGCCCCTAATGACGTCATCACTAGGGGGCGGGGCTACATGGACCTGCCCGGTACTCGAGGGACGTAAGCGGACTTCGTCTTCTGTATACACTATATAAAGCTATCTATAGATAGCTGTATATAGTGTATACCGCCCAAAGGGGTAACCTACACTGTCCAGCAGTGTAAGTTAACTCTTTCCTTGCTGGGCTTGCGCATAGTGCACAGCTCCGCAAGGGGTTAAGTGAGCCAGCAATGTGTATACTGTATACACATTGCAGGCTCACTGTAAGCTCTTGCTGGGCAGTAGGTATACGATGTATACCTACGGCTCAGGATCAGCTGTTCTCCCGGCTCTGTAGCCCTGAGAACAGCTGATCCCGACATTCACATAAGGACATATCGCAGCGAGTGTAACTTCTGACACCCGATGCGATCTGTCAATTAATGCAGGTACTACAGCTCCCAGCATGGAGCAGAGTGTACTCCATGTTGGGAGTAGTAGTACTTGTAGTAAAGGAAAGATCACTGCTGGTATCACTCCTGACACCCGCTGTGATGCTCCTGTATAATGTATGGATATATACACATATTCCTATTTCTCACAGAGAGCTGTGATTGGCTGGAACCATCTGGCCAATCACAGCTCTGCGGTAAATATGAATATGTGTATATATACGTGAGTGCAGGGGACCATAGAAGAGCTGCTCGCATCTATACAATATACAAGAGGATAGCAAGGGACCCCGGCGATCTGTCAATTAGTACAGGTAACTACTACTCCCATCATGAAACACTGTGTTCCATGCTGGGAGTAGTAGTACTACCTAAAAAATGTAAAAAAAAAAAATTTGAAAAACACGCACACACTACATTTTTATTATTGTCGGCTACATTTTTAGTGCTTTACCCGCTCACATAAATTGATCCCTGTTTAAAAATTAAAAAACATTTCATAATAAAAAAGATACATTTAGTTAGATACAATTTTTTCCATCACTACTGTATCTTTTTTATTATTATTTTTTTATGATACCCTACGAAATTTTTATATAAAAGGTATCTCCATAATTTTTTAGGATCGCTAAAGTCCAAAAAAGAATAAAAAGATTTACCGAATGTACCCGAATACCGAAAATCTAACCGAACACACGAATACCGAATGTATCCGAAAAATCTAAACTGAAAATATTTCCGAACCTAAATATTTTTTCCAAAACGAAAAAAATGAAACGGAAATTTTTCTAGTGCACAAGTCTAGTAATCCTTCCACAGTAATTATATATATACTGCCCAGCCGGCTTACCCCCCCCCCCCCCCCCCTTTGTAACCCCTATATCTCTTGCTGCTATATGGTTGCACCTCATTCACTTACAGCCCTGGGATACTTTTATGTATCCATACACCCTTCACCTCCCCTATGGCTGCCCTGAAACTATGCTCAGATAATGTAAAGGGCTTCCATTCCCCTGCCAAACGTAGTCATGTCCTCTAACTGCTTAAGAAGGATCACCTATCCATAGTCTTTCTACAGGAGACTCACTTCAAGAAGGGTAAGATACCTAGATTACCAACTAATGTTTATTCCTTTTGATCTCATAGTCCAGGCCCGTCTTCTGCCTCCTGTAGAGTATCAATCGCTATACATAAAGACGCTCCTTTCATCCTCTCCGACAAGTATGCCTCCAGTGAAGGTAGAGCTCTCTTCCTCAAAGGTAACCGTGACAATGCAACCTATACCTTTGCAAACATTTATGCCCCTAACAAAGGCCAGATTGGATGGCTCATAGCTACACAAAATAACCTAAAAGAATTTGCCAAGAGACCTTTTGTGTTAGGTGGCGATTTCAATATTGCCTTGGACCCTCTGCAGGATTCCTCCAGGCGCCGCTCCGTACACTCTTTCTCTGCGCTCAACCGTCGCAGATGAAAACTGCATGAGCTGGACCTGGTGGATTCCTGGAGATTGCTCCATCCCTTGGAATCTGACTACACCTTTTTTTCTGCCCCCCACAGGTCGCATCAGAGACTGGATTGCCTTTTTATACACACGAGCCTTCTCCCTTTCTTGCGCTCGGCCGCCATTGGTGCGACCACCCTGTCTGACCACTCGCCATTAGATGCAACAGTCATTTTCCCTACCCTCCCCAGATGAGACATGACCTGGCGCTTAAACAAAACTCTCCTTGACTCGGCTGCGCATGTAACAGAACTGACCCCTAAACTGAAAGAATATTTCGAGTTGAATACTACTCCTGACTTATCACTCCCCTGTATATGGGAAGCCCACAAGGCTTATATTAGGGGTCTCCTTATCTCCTTGGGCAGCCGAGTCAAGAGAGAAAAAGCCAAAGAACTTGAATTGCTACTTAGCCAGATATCTGCCTTAGAACAGCAACACAAGCAATCCGCGTCCCAGGAAGTATATGAGGCTTTGAATACCCTTAGGGACAAGCTGAAAGACCTACTTAATGCCAAAAGTGCCAGGGCCCTACAGTTTCTTAAACAAAAACTCTACATACATGGCGATAAGGGAGGCAAGTTAATGACCACAATGCTATGCAAACAGAGAGAGAAGTCATTTATACACAAGATCACTACCCCAGATAGCACTTCCCTCACTACCACTAAAGATATCGCTGGTGCCTTTACAAACTACTACTCCTCCTTATATAATCTACCATCGACGCATACCTCTCTGCAGGACAGGTCCCGATGTATCTCTGCCTTTCTAAGTAAAATACAACTCCCAACCCTCACTCCGGATGATGCAAACCACCTGCTCCGACCATTCACACAACAAGAAATTAGGGATGTTGTCTCCTCTTTCCCCCCTGGGAAAAGTCCAGGACCGGATGGTCTCACGATCTTCTACTTTAGGAAGTTTATTGACATCCTTGCTCCCCGCCTCACAGATATGTGTAATGCACTGCTGCATGGTGAGTGTTTACCTAAACAATCTCTGGAGGCACACATTACGGTTATCCCGAAGGATGGGAAGGACCTGTCTCTATGCGCTAGTTATAAACCGATCTCCCTCTTAAATTTAGATGTGAAGGTCTGGGCTAAGCTGATCGCAACCAGGCTTAGTAATTTGCTGCCAACATTGCTAAATCCGTACCAAACTGGCTTTGTTAAGGGGAGAGAGGGGAGGCACAACACCCTTAGAGTCCTTCATGCCATCCAGCATGCACATGACTCTCAGACACCTATGATCCTTCTCGGCACTGATGCCGAGAAGGCATTTGACAGAGTGGCATAGGACTTCATGGAACAAACCCTCCTTTCATTTCACTTCCCTCCCCAATTTATAAATGCAATCTTTTCCTTATATACCACACCCTATGCTCGCGTTAAAATTAATGGCATGCTCTCGCCCCCTTTTTTGATAAGGAATGGGACGAGACAGGGCTGCCCTCTGTCACCATCTCTGTTTATCCTGACAGTGGAGACGCTTCTTCAGGGTTTCAGACAGGACCCGGAGATATCTGGTCTTAAAATTGGCTCGCAGACACACCTAGTGTCGGCGTTTGCAGATGACGTTCTGCTTCTGCTCACAAACCCTCGCAAATCTGTACCTGGGGTACTCCGGCTCCTGTCAGCCTTTGGGGAGGTGGCCAATTTTAATGTGAATTTCTCTAAGTCCGAAATTCTCAATATCTCTTTACCTGCACACACTGTCCACGACATTAAATCCCTCGTCCCGTTTTTATGGCCCGCAGTCTCCATGAAATACCTCGTCATCAGACTGACTAATAATTTGTCCAAGTTATTTGATTGTAACTTTACGCCTCTTTTGTGTAAACTAAAAGACACATTGCGCTCATATGACTTCTGTCCTCCCCATGTTTCTTATGTCCTCCCAATGTTTCTTTACACACTATCTACACTCCCGATTCACCTCCCCAAATCCTATCTCCTGAACCTTAAACGCCTATTCTCTAATTTTCTTTGGAAGAAAGGGAAATCACGTTTAGCCCACCCTGTCCTGACACGTAAAAACAACATGGAGGTCTGGGTCTCCCTGATATTGAGGCGTATTATAAAGAGATCCACTTGAAACGGTGGGTGGAGCTGACAACAGGTAAAGGTCTTTTACGAGATCCAGGCCTGGAAACCAGACAGTTAGGGGCCCATAATCTTAGTTTGTTGTGGATCCCCTAGAGGGCGGAGATCTCCGCGCTTCGTAACCCACTCCTAAAAGGTACCCTACTAGTTAAATACAATCTCATGACCCCTGACCAAACTCTTGGACCTTTGGGAGGCTGCACTAATCCGCTCTGGTCCGAGATACCCTTTACCATCTTGATAGATCTCCTTCCAAAAACACTCCTGATATTGAGGTTTTCCGGTCTCTGGTGCGATCTCACCCCTCTGCTCCACTCCATGCTCATGCAGCTAGACAAGCGTGCTCATCCTTTTTGAAAGCATTTTCCATTACCAAGTCCCTTACGTGGATAGACGAGCTCTACATTCATGGTGCACAGGGCAAGTTGAAACTCTCAGTGTTTTATAAATATCTTGTCACGCCCAGCGCTCCAGGTCCCGCTGCCTCCCCGGAGCGCTCACGGTATGCCTCTACATGCAGCACTCCGGTCGGCACCGCTGACTGCGAGCGCTGCTCCCGTGTCACCGGAGGGGACGCGATCCGAGGCACGGAACATGCCCGCTCTCGGATCGCGCCCCATGTCACTCGTCTGCCCCGTCCTCCTTCTGTCCAGTCCCGGCACACGCGGCCCTGCTCTCTAGGGCGCGCGCGATGGCTCTCTGAAATTTAAAGGGCCAGTGCACCACTAATTGGTGCCTGGCCCAATCAGTGCAATCACCTCCCTTCACTTTATTAACCCACTTCCCCTTCCTGTGCCTGCCGGATCTTGTTGCCTTGTGCCAGTAAAAGCGTTCCCGTGTGTCCTTTGCCTGTGTATCCAGACCCTTGCCATTGCCCTTGACTACGAACCGTTGCTGCCTGCCCTGACCTTCTGCTACGTCTGACCTTGCCTTTTTCCTAGTACTTCTGTACCGCGCCTGACTCAGCAGTCAGTGAGGTTGAGTCGCTATTGGGTGGAACGACCTGGGGGTTACCTGCCGCTGCAAGTCCATCCCGCTTTGCGGCGAGCTCTGGTGAAAACCAGTAACCCCTTAGATTCCATTCCCCTGGTACGGCCCACGCCATCACCTCACAGACATAGAGCATCCACTACCTGTGTCTAACCCGCATACCACTCCGGATCCTGACACATCTTATTCAGAATGACAGCTCTTCATACCCTCTCTACCTCCAGTCCTGTGAAAAGGAACTAGGCATTACTTTAACTGATGATTTACGCCTCTGGGTGCTCCGGTGTTCCCACGGCTTCTTTAGTTGTATCAAACTTCAGGAAAATCATTTCAAACTGCTCACTAGGTGGTACAAAACCCCAGAGGCTCTATTTAGGTTTGGGCTATCCCCCAACAAGATGTGTTGGAGATGTGAGGGTGCTGTGGGCACATTTGAACACATATGGTGGTCATGCACTATTATCTGTCCCTTTTGGAGAGAGGTTGATGCCACAATTAATTCAGTCTGTCAGAGCTCCATCTCTCTTAATATGGCCACTATAGTATTAGCGCTACCCACTTCTTCGTTCAAACTATCAGTTCACTCTCTACCTACGCATATGCTGGCAGCTGCTAAGTTGTTGGTTCCGCTGCTGTGGAGACAGACCCCCCCCCCCTCCAAGTCCCAGTGGGTCGAAAAAATTCATAAAATATGCCGTATGGAGGAAATGACTAGCTGGCACTCACACACGCATGATTAATTTAAAAATCTGTGGCAGCCGTGGCTCTCACATAAACTCAGACTTGCCGCCCCATCTGCCTTTACTGCTTACATGTAACCTTTCTTCTCTCCTAACTTAAGGTTGGTGCTCATAACCTTAGCGGTTCTATTCCACCACCCCCCCCCCCCCCACCTCCAGTTTCTGGCTATATGCCACAAACAGACATTTGCCCGGCCGCGCGAAACACTATCCTACTACACAACCCCTTCCTCCGTACCTATTAACCAAGTTCCTCTCCCTATGGTTAAACCCTTTTGCATCTCCACACCTGTCTTAGTAGCCACTTGTACACCTAGGCTTTTCGCTGATGTAGACAGGTTTGGGCTTCATTGTTCATTAGTTATGTGATAGTTATGTTTTGTTTAACTTGTTGGCGATGCTGCTCCCGCCTATATCTGTATTGGCATGCCTCTATCTTGCCTCATACTGTGTAGATTCTACTGTGTTTGGAGACATGACCGCTGAATTCTTACATCGCATTGTTATTGTTTTACTCGATTTCTTATGACTTTCAATAAAAAGAGATTAGTGAAATTCTATTTGAGAAGCATATTCCCTTGACTTGTGTGCTAATGGTCATTTAATTTCAGGTCCAATGCCACCGATAACTTCTTCTCTTCCAGATGGTAGTTGGGCATAAGTAGATGCTGATTTACTGTTTGTTTTTCTAAGTTTAGTAGTGTCTCCAATATTTTAACTATTTATGACCTATACCTATTTACAAATGTTTCTTGTTTTATGTTTAGGGGAAAAAAAACATTATTTTTAAAGTATACTACTTAATTGCAATCTGTTACAGAGTAAAAGCAAATAAAGTTACAAAGCACTTTTACTCTTATTTCTAACTGGCCATCCTTTAAATTGGTCCGTTGGCAGATTTTCCCCCAGATGTGTGTAAAAGGCATGATCAGAGCAATCCATTGTAAATGAAAAATCAAACTGTGTTAGACATCTTTAACAAGTCATTAGACCTCAGTCATAATCTGCCAAGACTCCCTTAATTGAGTAATGACATATGTTAGGAAGCAGTTACTGCTTAATGTTCACTGGTGAGATAGTGTGATAGAAAGGACACTCCTCGGAAGAGATGTATCTACACTAATGAGGAGATCAGTCATTGGCGCTAACACAGAGACTAATAGAAAAGACTGAAACCTGGCATTCAGCATATCAAATCAACATGTAAGGTGTAATAATAGAAATAAATATAAAATACCAGCCCATTCCTATATATAGTTAACTATAAATGTAATGATACTAAAAAGGAAAACATTTTATTAGTGTAATTCTCCTGTTTACGTTACCCTTACTCCACAACTATTATAAGGATTTAAGGGGGGAATTTATGAACAGATTTAGAGCCGTTTTTGGTGCACAAAATTTGCAAAAATGCCATCAATTACAGTAAAAAACATACTCCAGCCAAACCTGGCTCACAACAATGGCTGTAGACAGCATTTAAAAAAAAAGTCAGTTTTTGTGCAACAGGTTAAAAAGTCTTACAAAAGTCACAGAGGAGGAACCATACTAAGTGGTGTACTGAAGTGTAATTTAAAGGGGTATTCCAGGAAAAAACTTTTTTTTATACATCAACTGGATCCAGAAAGTTAAACAGATTTGTAAATTACTTCTATTAAAAAAATCTTAATCCTTTCAATAATTATCAGCTGCTGAAGTTGAGTTGTTGTTTTCTGTCTGGCAACAGTGCT
The DNA here is from genome assembly GCF_029499605.1 of Hyla sarda. NCBI lineage: Eukaryota > Metazoa > Chordata > Amphibia > Anura > Hylidae > Hyla > Hyla sarda. The sequence continues at coordinate 264,040,598 of NC_079190.1, read as the reverse complement.
CTCTGCTGACATCTCTGCTTGTCTCAGGAACTGCACAGAGTAGCAGAGGTTTGCTATGGGGATTTGCTTATAAATTAGGTGGTTCCCGAGACACGTGTCATCAGAGAGTACTTAGACAGAAAAGAACAACTCAACTTCAGCAGCTCATAAATACTGAAAGGATTAAGATTTTTTAATAGAAGTAATTTACAAATCTTTTTAATTTTCTGGAGCCAGTTGATATATATATAAAAAAAAAGTTTTTTACTGGCTAACCCCCTTTAAAAAAAAATGTCTACTAGCCCCATATTTATCACATGCTTTGTGACCACCCAATAAATTTGGGGCACATACACATTACCGCCACACAAAAAATTTTCTTTAGCTAAATCGTTTACCTACAGCCCACTTGCTAAATGTCCCTCTTAGTGCATATTTATTCAACATTTCCTAAATCCAGCAACCAAATATTTGGTTACCAAGGCAGGACTGTATTTAACAGTAGGCACAGAAGTATCAGTTAATGGTGGCACCTTGCAAGGGTCAGTAGCAGACAGAATAAATAGACATATTGTTGGTCCCTTCCTCAGCCACTCACTGCAGTTACTACTAAATCTGGTGTGTTTTAGAGGTAGGGAAAGGTGAGAAAAGGGCAGTCCCTGAGCTTGAAGTAGGTGACAGTGTCACAGCAGTGTACAGCAGCTCTCTTCTTTCAGAGGGATAACAGCATGCAAGTTGTGTTTAATGGGTGTGTATAGCATGTGAGCACTCTATACGTCTGTATATAGGTACATGTGCACTGTATATACATGTGTCTGTGTGTATATGCATGTGTGTGTGTGTAAATATATATAAGCACTGTACGTGCATTTGTGCAATATGTGTATATGGTATATTTTGTATGCATGCTAGCATGCAATGACTAGTGATGAGCGGCATATGGCATATTCGAATTTGTGATATTTCGCAATTATATGGACGAATATATTGGACATATTTGCCGTTATTTTCACTTTGCGATAATTATCTATCTATCCATCTATCCATCTACCTATCTATCTATCTCCTAATTCTTGGCCTATACAGAAGTGATAATGGGTCTATGACATTTTTCATTTTGAATATTGTCATGTTTGCGAATGTTCGCTCTCCAGTCTAATACAGTAAATAGTATAGGAGCCTTCTTTAGACCACAAGCTCTAAGCAGGGAGGGATGAGATCACTGTGATGTGTTCTGTGTGAAAAAAAAATTACAAATATTTGTAATTACAAATATATAGCGCTATATTCGCAAATATGTGAATATGCAAAACTCACAATAAATATTCGAATTTCGAATATTCGCGCTCAACACTAGCAATAAGTAATAAAAGGTTCTACGCTTGTTGCAAATAATTGGAGTGATTGTGTTGTCCATGTGCCTTATTAGGGCGTCCAGACATCATAAGAGAGATTCCAGATTGGTGTTCTCATCGATGAGGCAGAACAGGGAACCACTGAGTGCAAGCTGCTCCCATTCTGATGGCAGTCACATATTTATTTATACACTTACCCTGCTGTGTTGTCTGCAAAATGAACTGGTGATTGGGGTTCTAGGAGTAAGACCATGGCTGATCATAATATGATGAGAGAATGATTTAATAGTTTTAATTATGTTTTCCAGGTATTCAGGAAGTTTAAAGCGTTAAACAAAAAAAAAAAAACAACTTCTGACATGTCATGCAGACATAAAGAACGTTTTGATTGGTTAATAAATCTATTTTCCCCAATGTGCACAACAACACTTTGAATGTTTTTGAGGGATACCCTCTCTTAATTCATTTACATATGCATTACACAGGAGTATGTCAATCTACCCAAGCCAGGGTTATATCTTTCTCAGGAATCCTGCTATTAAAGGGGTTATCCAGGAAAAAAAAGTTTTTTTATGCCGTATTTATTGGCGTATAACACGCACTTTTTAGGCAAAAATTTTTAGCCTAAAGTCTACCTGCGTGTTATAGCCGATAAGCCGCTGCAGTTCAATGTTTTAAAGCGGGCGCTTTAAATCAATGAACTGCAGCGGCTTTGCAGGTGCAGAGACCGCCACCGCTGCCGGCTTCTCTGCCCCTGCCTGTCCTGGGGTCTAGAGCCCTGCTGCCGGCCCTTCTCTCCCCCTGGCTATCGGTGCCGCTGTCCGTTCTCTCCCCCAGACTATCGGTGCCTGCGCCCCATTGCCGACACCGATAGCCAGGGGAAGAGAAGCGGCGCCGGCAATGGGGCCAAGGCGCTGACAGACAGGGGGAGAGAAGGGGCAGCGGCACCCATTGCCGGCGCTGCTGTCCAAGCCGGCAGCGGCGGCGGTCTCCGGTGTGCGTCCCCTGCGTCGTTGCTATGCGCTGTGAGACGCAATGACGTCACTCGTCGTTGCGCCGCGCCGTGCATAGCAACGACGCATGGGACGCACACCGGAGGCCTGAAGCAGCGCGGACCCGACCCCGGCAACAGGTAATTATACAACCGGGGATGGGGGAGGCAACGGGGCAGCGGCGCCGGCAATGGGTGCCGCTGCTCCTTCTCTCCCCTTGACTATCGGCGCCGGCACCGATAGTCAAGGGGAGAGAACGGTCAGCGGCACCGACAGCCAGGGGGAAAGAAGGGCCGGCAGCAGGGCTCTAGACCCCAGGAAAGGCAGGGGGAAAGAAGCGGGCAGCGACGGCCCCTCTCCCCCTGCCTTTCCTGGGGGTGTATCGGGGTATACGCATGCACACACACGCACTCTCATTTTACCAAGGATATTTGGGTAAAAAACTTTTTTTACCCAAATATCCTTGGTAAAATGAGGGTGCGTGTTATAGGCCGGTGCGTGGTATACCCCGATAAATACGGTATATCAATCAACTGGCTCCAGAAAGTTAAACAGTTTGGAAATTACTTCTATTAAAAAAGCTTAATCCTTTCAGTACTTATGAGCTTCTGAAGTTAAGGTTGTTCTTTTCTGTCCAAGTGTTCTCTGATGACACGTGCCTCGGGAAACGCCCAGTTTTGAAGCGAAACCCCATAGCAAACATCTTCTAAACTGGGAGTTTCCCGAGACACGTCTAATCAGAGAGCACTTAGACAGAAAAGGACAACTCAACTTCAGCAGCTCATAAGTACTGAAAGGATTAAGATTTTTTAATAGAAGTAATTTACAAATCTGTTTAACTTTCTGGAGCCAGTTGATATATATATATATATATATATATATATATATATATATATATATATACAGTTTTTTCCTGGGTAACCCTTTAAGTGCTGCAACACCGTATATGTGTCAGGGACTCACCACTGGCTTCCAATACTGTCTCTCTCTCTGAGTGGGCAATGGATAACTACCTAAGCTGCACAGTTCATTGAGAGCCCATTGTTGTTATAATAGTAATGCTATAGACATCCTCGATGTTTCACCGGACCACAGGCTTTGTCGAAGGCAGAGGTGCTGATAGTTTCACAAATGGCTTTTATCCCCTTAACGACGCAGGACGCAAATGTACGTCCTGGTTATGTGGTACTTAACGCACCAGGACGTACATTTACGTCCTGAGCATAACCGCGGGCATCGGAGCGATGCCGACATCATGCGTGGCAGGTCCCGGCTGTGGATCACAGCCAGGGACCCGCCGGTAACGGCGGACACCCGCAATCCCGCGGATGTCCGCCATTAACCCCTCAGATGCCGTGATCAATACAGATCACGGCATCTGCAGCATCGCAATCATTTAACAGGATGATCGGATCGCTCGCAGCGCTGCCGCGGCGATCCGATCATCCTGCACGGCAGACGGAGGTCCCCTCACCTTGCTCCGCTGTCTTCCGGGAGTCTTCTGCTGGGATCTGCCTTCCCGCAGACCAGAGCAGAAGATGACCGATAACCCTGATCAGTGCTATGTCCTATACATAGCACTGAACAGGATTAGCAATCGAATGGTTGCTATAAATAGTCCCCTATGGGGACTTTAAGAGTGTAAAAATAAAAGTAAAAAATTAAGTTAAAAAAATGTGAAAAAAAGGCCAAAATAGCTGCTTTTTTATAACATTTTATTCCAAAAAAAAATAATAAAAAATGTAATAAAAGTTTTGTATAAGCAAATATGGTATTAATAAAAAAAGTACAGACCACGGCGCAAAAAAAGAGCCCTCATATTACCGCTTATACGGAAAAATGAAAAAGTTATAGGTCTTCAAAATAGGGGGATTTTAAACGTACTAATTTGGTTAAAAAGTTTGCGATTTTTTTTTAAGCGCAACAGTAATAGAAAAGTGTATAATCATGGGTATTATTTTAATCGTATTGACCCAGAGAATGTAAAACACATGTCATTTTTACCATAAATTGTACGACATTAAAACAAAACCTTCCAAAATTTGCAAAATTGCGGTTTTCTTTTTAATTTCCCCACACAAATAGTATTTTTTTGGTTGCGCCATACATTTAATGGTAAAGTGAGGGATGGCATTACAACGGACAACTGGTCGCGCAAAAAACAAGCCCTCATACTAGTCTGTGGATGAAAATATAAAAGAGTTATGATTTTTTGAAGGAGAGGAGGAAAAAACGAAAGCGTAAAAATAAAATTGTCTGAGTCCTTAAGGTCCAAATGGGCTGAGTTCTTAAGGGGTTAAAAGCTCTGTTTGTATATGCCATAGAGGGTATGTGTGGCAAGGAACTCATTGGATTTGGCCACGTCACTGTGGGCAGCGTCTGCTCCCTCAGTCATGATCACCATGGCTGAGGGAGCAACGCCACTGGTCCAATCCAAAGCAACCTTGTCATAAGTGGTGTGTTTTCGGATCCAGCAATGGTCCATGCTTATAGCTTCAATGTCAACTTCTCGCTTCCAATACCAACTTGTAGCAAGAACTCTGTGCATGTGTGACTGCTTCATCTATCAAACAGATAAGCAGCTATATAAACATAAGGAATCATCACTTATATACTCAAGTTATTAAAGCTGACACTATACCAGGAGGAGCAAAGGTTCTGGTAAGGGGAACCCATAGTAAATCTTGTATACGGAGATGACATCCATTATTAACCACAAGGGTAAAAATATACTTCCCATAGAACTGGCTCCAGAAAGTTAAACAGATTTGTAAATTACTTCTATTAAAAAATCTTAATCCTTTCAGTACTTATGAGCTGCTGAAGTTATGTTGTTCTTTTGTAAGTGCTCTCTGATGACACCTGTCTCATGATCTGTCCAGGGTAGAAGCAAATCCTCATAGCAAACCTCTTCTACTCTTTGCAGTTCCCGAGACAAGCAGAGATGTCAGCAGAGAGCACTGTTGCCAGACAGAAAAGAACAACTCAACTTCAGCAGCTGATAATTATTGGAAGGATTAAGATTTTTTAATAGAATTAATTTACAAATCTGTTTAACTTTCGGGTGCCAGTTGATATAAAAAATGTTTTTCCTGTAATACCCCTTTAATGTTACAAATGTTTCAAACATATGTTCCAATCTGTAGTGCAAAAGAGCAACTTCGGAGGAGTTGACTATTAACGTCACCAAACCCTTAAATAAGATAGAAGATTATAGTTTCTACGTTTTTCACACTCCGCTCACTGTTATTTCTTCTGTCATACTCCTCATAATGTGAATAATGACACAGTATGCACATGTTATGACTACACTTTAATTTTCCTCAGTTCACATTATAACCAATGGCGTCACTAGGGGACACCAGAGGAAGCAATAGCCCTCTACATCATGCTGTGCCTCACCCCAATTTAGAAAAAAAACTAAAACATCCCAACCAGGAGGTTGGCAAAACTGAAGGTCCTATAAATGAAACCGAGATAATGCCATATAAATGACCAAGACAATCCCATAGACTTACACTGTAAGTTTGTCTCGCTTAGCGCACTCTCCTCCCAAATAGTTCTAGCCATAAGTCATGGTCCGAACACTCAGACCCTGACTAATCAAAACTTTTGACATGTTGCTACATGTCAAAAGATTTTTCAAAGTGACAGTGCCCATTTCCGTTTTCTATCCTGATGCTTTGATGTCTTCCTTTGTCTACCTGTATAATTTTCTTTTATAACCTTCCCATTAACCACCAAATCTTGCATACATCTGACTGGAAACAACAAACATCTTTTGCCATACTCTGGAGCTTTAAGTGACAAGTCTGTAGTGGGGCCCTGCTTTCTTTCAAGTAGCCACATCCCACAGCTTGGAAAGGTCTGTGTTTAGCTTTGTGCCACTAATTGTGCTAGAAATGTAAATAAGAAGGGGATTCTATAATATTTTTCCCAACATTGAATGATTCCATAATCAGCTCCCTCTACTGCATATTTTAAATAATGTTATTTGTTTGATATGTTTCATATCTGTGATTTGTGTATTTACATTTGTTTGATATGTTTCATACCTGTGATTTGTGTATTTACTATGAAAGTGAAAAGGCTGGGGGGAAAATCCTCTTAAAGGGGTACTCCATGGAAAACATTTTTTGTTTTAAATCAACTGGTGTGAGAAAGTTAAACAGCTTTGTAAACTGCTTCCATTAAAAAATCTTAATCCTTCCAGTACTTATCAGCTGCTATATGATCCACAGGAAGTTCTTTTTTTTAAATTTCCTTTATGCCTGATCACAGTGCTCTCTGCTGACACCTCTGTCCATTTTAGAAACTGTCCAGAGTAGGAGCAATTCCCCATTGAAAACCTCTCCTGCCCCGGACAGTTCCTAAAATGGACAGAGGTGTCAGGAGAGAGCACTGTGGTCAGGCAGAAAGGAAATTCAAATAGAAAATAACTTCCTGTGGATCATAACAGCAGCTGATAACTACTGGAAGGATTAAGATTTTTAAATAGAAGTAATTTACAAATCTGTTTAACTTTCTGGCACCAGTTGATAAAAAAAAAAGAAAAAATGTTTTCCAGTGGAGTACCCTTTTAATGTGGCAACTACATAATTTTTGACTGAGGATTTATTATCATTTTTTTTTCTTTATTTAATTACCTCTATGCTTCATTCACTTTAATAGTTTGACATTCCTTATATTCTCAGAATTCAGACATCTAAAGCATGTTAAATTGTTACTTATTTAATTATATGCAAGATACATTTGCTGTATCCATGTACAGTGTATATATGTAATCATGACAGGCTACATAATCAATGACAACTTAATCAGATAAGGTAATTCTCTACTCTAGAACATCACATTGACTATGTCATTAAGTATCATAGGAAATTAACTAACCAATTACACAGTCAATGAAACCAGGGCTGGCCTTAGTTATGCTAGCAGAGGGCGACAGATGCCAGACTGCTTAGGGGGCGACACTGGGATGAGTGAATTCAACTGTAGTGCTACTTACCCATCCACACTGTGCTACTGCTTCTTCTCTGGAGGCTGCCCCACCCACCACCGATAATGTCACCCAACAACGAGTACCAACACAGGGAGGAGGAATTTCTGGGCTTCGGTTTAGCTCCCTGTCCCATCTTGGCCGTGAATAGACTGGAGACAGCATTAGATGTTTCCACATAGCCCTGGTTTGTGTCATATGAAGATGGAGGCCCAGAACAGAAATCCTGTGAGCATTAGTAGAGCAGGAGTGTGGGGAAAATTCACTAGCTGCAGAGTGTAAGCAGGCTGGTCAGTTATTTACTCTCAGCTATTGAGCCAGGGAGAAGGATTCAATACCCTTTTCTCCCCTACCCATATGCTATTTATTACCCCCCTTTTAGTGTCCTTCCACAGTACATAACATAAAGGAGAGGGACAATAAGTGGCACATGGGCATGCACTACCTACCTGCACTACCTACACACCTGCACTGTCTACCTAAACTATCTATCGACCTACCTGACTGCACTACCTAGCTGTATTATCTATATACCCACACTATCTACCTACCTTTATTATCTACTTACCTGAACTACCGACTTACTTTAATTTCCTGCCTACCTACCTTCCAGCACTATCTACCTACACACCTGAAGTACCTATTTACCTACTTACTTACACAATCTTACACCTGCACTATCTACCTGTCTACCTGCACCAGCCTGATTCATTGTCTGTTTAGTGCCCTTCTATTACAGTAAGGTACTAGAGGAACAATAAATTGCACCAACAGGGCTCTGATCAGAAGGGCACTAAGGGGGCATTGAAATGTGCTTAATGTGCTCAAATGGGCCACTGAACAGAATGACAATAAATTGTAAATGACCATGGAATTCTGTGCCTCCTTGTGCCCATGCTAGCTTCTGCATTTGGGTTACAAATCCCTCTGTTATGTTGCTTAATCATTCTGCAACCCACTGCTCAGAAAGGGGCATCACCAAAGCATGCACTGAGACCGCCCTAACTCACCATGCATTCAATTTCTCCCTAGTCTGCTGTGCTGTACTGGGTCTCTTCATCCAATCACTGCAGACTTCTCTGTAGCCCCCTCCTCTCTGTTTTCATGCTGCTTTATGATAGGACAGGAGTGACCACAGAGGAATGCCAGTCCTACCCTCACTTACTGGACTTTTTCCTAACCTGTGCTTCAGCTGGAAGAAAGGTGATGCTACAGCTGTACAGGATTATGATTTGCATGGTATGGGAACCCCCAGCGGTCTTTTTTTTATAAGCTATGATTTCTTTTAAAAGGAGATAAGATTATGTATGAAGTATATTAGAAGATCAATGTTTTTCAAGATGTATAACATATAAAAAGTTTTTAATTCTGACAGTGCCCATTCAAGCGGTTAAAAATCAATGCCACGTGGATGAGGCAGCATCTCTAGGATAACCCTTGATTAGAAAGTATTGTTACACACTGCGCTCCGGCCGCAAGCACCGGCTGTGAGCACAGTGTCCCTGTGTTCCCGCCCGCCAGCGGGCCGGGATTCGCATTGCGGGACGCGCCCGCATGCAAAGCCCGGCCCGTCTCTTACCTCGCTCCGCTCCTTCTGTCTCTCAACTCCGGCGCGCACGTTGCCATCCCTTAGGGCGCACGCCGGAACTCTGAAATTTAAAGGGCATGTACGCCCATAATTAGTAAATACACCTGACACCACAATATAAGTTGTGTGCACCTCCCACACTTCCCTGCCAGGACTTTAGTGCCTGTTGCCTGAGAGAAAGCGTTCCTATGGCCTGTTTTGCCATACCCGTGTATCCAGACCTTCCTGCTACGTTTTTGACTATGAACCTTTGCCGCCTGCCTTGACCTTCTGCTATGTTGACTATGCCACTGCTTCTTTCTTCAGTGCCTTGCCCAGTAACCTGTGTGGTCGAGCTGTGTCGGGGGTAGCGACCTGGGTGTCGCCTGCCGCAGCAAGCCCATCCTGCCTTGTGGCGGGCTTTGGTGAAGACCAGCGGCACCTTAGACTCCGCTCCCCGATACGGTCCGAGTCATCAGCCACACAGATAGAGGATCCACATCCAGCTCCATTACAAGTATCACACAAATGACATAAGGAACTCAACCATATAGTACCATGCCATGGGTATTTATAGCAATATATACAGTGATACTCTCAGTTAGATGTGACCATATAAGATACATGTTTGATTACTGTGGTCTTTATTTATTTATTTATTTTGCTTTTGCATTCATGTTTTTTAACCTATATTATTTAAATGCATAAAATACTTTATAAATCATATTAACCCCTTAAGGACGTTTTCGTACTTTCACTTTTTCCTCCTCACCTCTTAAAAATCATAACCCTTTCAATTTTGCACCTAAAAATCCATATGATGGCTTATTTTTTGCACCACCAATTCTACTTTGCAGTGACATCAGTCATTTTACCCAAAAAATCTACGGCGAAACGGGAAAAAAAATCATTGTGTGACGAAATTAAAGATAAACGCCATTTTGTAACTCCAGGTCCCGGCTTCAGTTACATACTGGGACGGACCTGATATGACACGGGGTCACCGCATTATATCGCGGGAGCCAGCCAATTACGTAAATGTATGTCCTTAGTCGTTAAGGGGTTAATTTATTGTCTATCTGTTTTATCTAGTACTTTTGTGGTAATTTTTGTATATAAGACAATTATTATCCATTACAGAGGAAATAATTTTTGTTTATTTGTACAATATCCACTTATTTGCTCTTGTATTCTGCTGTGGATTTTACCTGCAAAAATCCATAGGTAAAATTAGTATAATTATTGTCCTAGTAGACTTATGGTCTCTGTATACTTAATCTATGTATATGTATACACCATCACCTATATTGTTCTTTCCCATGGGGTTATGTTAAAGGGGTACTCCAGTGGGGAAAAACATTTTTTTATCAACTAGTGCCAGAAAGTAAATTACTTCTATTTAAAAATCTTAACCCTTCCAGTACTTATCAGATTTTTTATGCTCCAGAAGTCCCTTTCTTTTTGAATTTATTTTCTGTCTGACCACAGTTCTCTCTGCTGCCATTCTTTGTAGTCAAATATAATTAATAATTCAATTTATGAAATTCTGTTTTTATTGGTATTCAATTCTGAACAGAATGCTCATCATTAGTTAATATAGAGAAGTATTGGAAGCGGGTTTAGGCTAGTTTTACTGGTGTTTATTTTTTGCCTCATATAGTGGCTAAGTATGTTGGCTCGATCAAAGATATAAAGAGATTAAAGGGGTATTCCAGGAAAAACTTTTTTTTCTATATCAACTGGCTCCAGAAAGTTAAACAGATTTGTAAATTACTTCTATTAAAAAATCTTAATCCTTTCAATAATTATCAGCTGCTGAAGTTGAGTTGTTGTTTTCTGTCTGGCAACAGTGCTCTCTGCTGACATCTCTGCTTGTCTCGGGAACTGCACAGAGTAGAAGAGGTTTGATATGGGGATTTGCTTCTAAACTGGGCGGTTCCCGAGACACGTGTCATCAGAGAGCACTTAGACAGAAAAGAACAACTCAACTTCAGCAGCTCATAAGTACTGAAATGATTAAGATTTTTTAATAGAAGCAATTTACAAATCTTTTTAACTTTCTGGAGCCAGTTTTTTTTTCCCTGGATAACCCCTATAGCCAACATTTGGCTATATCAGCACAAAAACTGTGCATGTAATACATGCTTGTAAAACTTACATTGAAGAGGATTTCTATTGGTAACGTACTCATAGTTCTTCAGCCTTGAAGAAAATTAGTACAAGGCACAGCCACAGGTACAGATGAGGCACATGTTAAATAAGGTGATGTTACGAAAGGGTTTGCTTCCCGTACACATGAAGGATTTCATGCAATAAACAAAATATTCCTAGCAATTAACTTATATTAACACAGTACATATAATGTTATATAAACATTGTAATTTAAAGGGATTGGTCACCTTTTAGCAACTTTATGTAAACAAAAACTAATAATTACAGTAAGGCACTCACTCATTTGGGAACGTGGGATAATCAAAGCAGTAAACTGGACGTAATTATTTAACCACCTGGATGTTTGCCATGCTGTCTGGGGGCCCTGTATACTCCTATCAAAGTCCATCATTTATAGAAGAGAACTCTTAACTCCTTAAGGACTCAGGAAGTACATGTACGTCCTGCACCCGCTCCCGCAATATAACGCGAGGTCATGCGGTGACCCCGCGTCATATCGGGTCGGTCCCAGCGGCTAACGGTAGCCAGGACCCGTGGCTAATAGCGGGCATCACTGATCGCAGTGACGTACACTGTTAACCCTTTCAACGCAGTTTTCAAAGTTGACTGCCATGTCTAAAGTAAAAAAAAAAAGCATTACCGGCTGCTCAGTCGGGCTGATCGAGACCATCACAATAAAATCACAGTGTCCTGATGGACACAACAGGAGGGTCCCTTACCTGCCTCCTGGGCATCCAATCAGCGATTGATTGCTCCAAGTCTGAGATCTAGACTTAAGCAATCGACCGCCGATAACACTGATCAATGCTATGCTATGGCATAGCATTGATCAGTGTCTGCAATCAAGGTATTGCATGTTATAGTCGCCTATGTTATTTTCCACTTTCACTAATAAAAGTTTGAATCACCCCCCTTTTCCCATAAAAAAATGGGAAAAAAACTATGTAACTAAAAATAAATATAAACATATGTGATATCGCCGTGTGCCTAAATGTCCGATATATAAAAATATAAAATATTTATAGACAACTACTGTTTTAAGTGTTACGTTATGCGCTTAAACTTCCGCTCAGGACCAGGCGAGTTGAGCTAGAGAAATCCCCGGCTCCCTGCACAACAGCAGGTAATGCTGAGCCTTTATTCTGATGCAGCTAAACGTGAGTACTCATGTTTTTTTCCCTACTTTTGCTTTTCAGGATGATATACTGAATGGGCTCTCTTGTGCCTGTTTTTCTTTCAGGTGGAAATGGCAGCTACATGTGATTGGCCTAGAAGGGACAGATCATCTCTTTACAGGACATCGTGCTGGACCCTCTTTTTCCCTACAGGAGTACCAGGGACAGCTTTTCTCTCCACAAGGGATTCATGTCCTGAGAGTGCTTTTTACCTCCCAAGGTAAATTGTATTGGGCCAAACTGACGATATTTTCCAATATATAAATATTATGTGGTTATTATTCTTTAATACAATAATCAACCTCCCTGATGACGCCGCCTCTAAGTAGGTGGTAGAAACAATTGTTGCAATTGTCTAGCACGGATAGGCTCGCAGGGCCCAGAAGAGCTTTATCCTGGGCTGTTGCTAATGGTGATGACAATTGTTGTGTACTAATTTTAAAAGTGTTGGTTTACACAGGCACTATATTTGGTGATTTTATCATGAATTATTAAAAGTTAAGTATTAGGCACACCTCATTTTGAGCACTTATTATTTCTTCTTAATTTTTGACATTGAAGTTACACAGGGGAGTCCCCCTATCCGCTTGGATCATCAAGAAATCGGTGATGGCTTTCCTCTGTTCGTATGGTAGTTCCAACATATGGAGGATGGAATTTCAATGTGTGGCAACGTTGCAAATCAAATCATGTTGGGGGATACCGTTCTGAGGATATTTTATCTTAAGCATATTATGAAAAGTTTTACGTAATGCATATACTTAATACTTACATTTGCATACTAACACTTTTATATAAAAGATGGTTTTCTTCTGCTGTGTCATTCAGCCACTATGTGGTCTCCTCATGCTGCTGCCACCTCCACGCTGTGTCATTCAGCCACTATTTGGTGTCCTTATGCTGCCGCCAACTCCAGACTGTGTCATTAAGCCACTATATGGTCTCCTCATGCTTCCGCCCCCTCCAGACTGTGTCATTCAGCCACTATATGTTCTCATCATGCTGCCGCCAACTCCAGGCTGTATTATCAAGCCACTATATGGTCTCATCATGCTGCCGCTAATGCCAGGCTGTGTCATTCAGCCACTATATGTTCTACTCATGCTGCCGCAAACTCCAGGCTGTGCCATTCAGTCACTATATGCTGCCGCTAACTCCAGGCTGTGTCATTCAGCCACTATGTTGTCTCCTCATGCTGCTGCCAACTCCAGGCTGTGTCTTTGAGCCACTATATGGTCTCCTCATGCTGCAGCCACCTCCAGGCTGTGTCATTCAACCACTATGTGGTCTCCTCATGCTGCCGCCACTTACACACTTTGTCATTCAGCCACTATATGGTCTCCTCATGCTTCCGCCAACTCCAGGCTGTGTCATTCAGCCACCATATGCTGCCGCCAACTCCAGGCTGTGTCATTCAGCCACTATATTTTCTCCTCATGCTGCCGCCAGCTCCATGCTGTGTCATTCAGCCATGATATGTTCTCCTCATGCTGCCACTACCTCCACGCTGTGTCAATCAGCCACTATATGGTCTCCTCATGCGGCCGCCACCTACACTCTGTGTCATGCAGCCACTATTTGGTCTCCTCATGCTTCCGCCACCTCTAGGCTCTGTCATTCAGCCACTATTTGTTCCCCTCATGCTGCCACTAACTCCAGGCTTTTTCATCCAGCCACTATATGGTCTCCTCATGCTGCCGCTAACTCCAGGCTGCGTCATTCAGCCACTATATGTTCTCCTCATGCAGCCGCCACCTCCATGCTGTTTCATTCAGGCACTATATGGTCTCCTCATGCTTCCGCCACTTCCATGCTGTGTCATTCTGCCATTATATGGTCTACTTATGCTTCTGCCAACTTCAGGCTGTGTCATTTAGCCACTATATGTTCTCATCATGCTGCTGCCAACTCCAGGCTGTGATATTCAGCCAATATATGTTCTCCTCATGTTGCCACCACCTCCACGCTGTGTCATTCAGTCACTATATGGTGTCCTCATACTGCTGCCAACTCTATGTTGTGTCATTCAGGCACTATATGGTCTCCTCATGCTGCCGCCAACTCCAGGCTGTGTCATTCAGCTACTATATGTTCTCCTCATGCTGCCGCAACCTACACACTGTTTCATTCAGGCACTATATGGTCTCCTCATGCTTCCGCCACTTCCATGCTGTGTTATTCAGCCACTATATGTTCTCCTCATTCTGCTGCAAACTCCAGGCTCTGTCATTCAGCCACTTTGTGGTCTCCTCATGCTACCGCCAACTCCACGCTGTATCATTCAGCCACTATATGGTATCCTTATACTGATGCCCTCTCCAGGTTCTGTCATTGTGCCGCTCTGCAACAGTGATTCTAATAGCGATGCCTCTGATCTGCATGTCATACTGAAAAACAGTATTATTTCACTAACCCAGCACACACCCTATGCGTGTTACAGCAAGTAAAGTGTTCTACACCCCTATTGAGGCTCTCTGTAGGCCATAAATAGCTGTTTAATAGCAATTTGCAGCGTATAAATTCGGACGGCAACTAATTTTTGAGGGAAAATTCAGCGAATCGGTGAATCAACTTTTTCTAAAATTTATTCATCTCTAGTGTTTGCCATACTGACGTTCAGGAAGGAAAGGCCTTGACTTGAGTAAAATCCCTTGAAAGTTGCACCTGGGTGAATATATGTCTGTTTTCCTGTGTGTATGGACTAAGAAAACTTTTGATAAAGATTTACTAGCAAAATAGCTAATGTTTGAAAGGTGTCTTTTTAAATATGATTGACTTTCGTAGCAGTATACAGGGCCTTTAGATAGCACGTTAAACATCCAGGTGGTTGAATAATTCCATCCAGTATTGTAATATTCGATGTCGGCCACCACGCCCCCTCCCATAGACTTGCATTGAAAGGGTTTGACATCACAAGGGGCGTGGTCATGATGTCACAACCTCTGCCGCCCGCACCCACTGTTCTAAATGAGCGGCGGGTGCTGCACAGAGATCGCTGCGTTATCCCTCCAATCAGACATTTGATTTCCTATCCTTTGGATAGGGGATAAGAATTATAGGGGCAGAGCACCTCTTTAAGTGCAGCGTATTGCTTTGGAGGAAGCAAAGTTAAATGAAGCATCACATGGTCCAGCATAGAAAGCAGCTGACATAGGGATAAAAGTTCAGGGGTCGGTATAATTTTACCAAACTGAGGAGCATCAGTATATGAGTGACTAACTCACTGTAATAATCAATATGTGTTTACATATAGGTGTTATGTTTATTTATATCCTATTTATTTATTTATCTCTGGTTGACAGAATTACAACAATACCAAATGTGGATAGTTTTTGTCATGTTTTACTACATAAAAAATTTAAATGTTATCACTGTTTTCTGACTCTTTTTACCTTCTGTCTACTACAAAGTCGTATGAAGGCTAATTTTTGCACCATAATCTATAGTACATTTTTAAAGGGTAGCAGTACCATTTGGTATTGATCAGACTTTTTGATCACTTTTTATTCAATTCTTGTCGCAAATAAAACATGTTCCTTTCCAATCTTGTCACAGAAAGTAGACGCAACACCTCAACCATACAGTGGGGATCAAAAGTTTGGGCATCCCAGGTAAAAATTTGTATTAATGTGCATAAAGAAGCCAAGGAAAGATGGAAAATTCTCCAAAAGGCATCAAATTTCAGATTAGACATTCTTATAATATTTGAACAAAAGTTAGATTTTATTTCCATCATTTACACTTTCAAAATAACAGAAAACAAAAAAATGGCTTCTGCAAAAGTTTGGGCACCCTGCAGAATTTGTAGCATGCACTGCCCCCTTTGCAAGGCTGAGATCTGCCAGTGCCATGGATTGTTCTCAATCATCATCTGGGAAGACCAGGTGATGTCAATCTTGAAGGTTTTAAATGCCTAGACTCATCTGACCTTGACCCAACAATCAGCACCATGGGTTCTTCTAAGCAGTTGTCTAGAAATCTGAAACTGAAAATAGTTGACACGCACAAAGCTGGAGAAGGCTATAAGAAGATAGCAAAATGTTTCAGATGTCAATATCCTCTGTTCGGAATGTAAAGAAATGGCAGTCATCAGGAACAGAGGAAGTTAAAGCAAGATCTGAAAGACCAAGAAAAATATCAGACAGAACAGCTCGCAGGATTGTGAGAAAAACAATTCAAAACCCATGTTTGACTGCACAATTCCTCCAGAAAGATATTGCAGACACTGGACTTGTAGTACACTATTCCACTATAAAGAGATACTTGTACAAATATGGTCTTCATGGAAGAGTCATCAGAAGAAAACCTTTTCTACGTCCTCACCACAAAAATCAGCAATGAACTTTGCAAATGAACATATAGACAAGCCTGATGCATTTTGGAAACAAGTTCTGTGGACCGATGAGATTAAAATTTAACTTTTTGGCTGGAATGAGCCAAGGTACTTTTGGAGAAGAAGGGGAACAGAATTTAATGAAAAGAACCTCTGTCCAACTGTTAAGCAGGGGGATGGATCAATCATGCTTTGGGGTTATATTGCAGCCAGTGGCACAGGGAGCATCTCACGAGTAGAGGGAAAAATGGGGGATTACATCAATAGGCGTAAACTGAAGGTTTTGCAATGGCCTTCACAATCTCCTGACCTCAACATAATTGAAAATCTATGGATAGACCTTAAAAGAGCAGTGCGTGACAGACAGCCCAGAAATATCAAAGAACTGGAAGACTTTTGTAAGGAAGAATGGGCAAAGACACCTCAAACAAGAATTGAAAGACTCTTGGCTGGCTATAAAAAGCGTTTACAAGCTGTGATACTTGCCAAAGGGGGCAGTACAAGATATTAACTCTGCAGGTTGCCCAAACTTTTGCAGATGCCATTTTTTCGTTTTCTGTTATTTTGAAAGTGTAAATGATGGAAATAAAATTTAACTTTTGTTGACATATTATAAGAATGTCTAATCTGTAATTTGATGCCTTTTGGAGATTTTTCCATCTTTCCTTGGCTTCTTTATGCACATTAATACAAATTTTTACCTGGGGTGGCCAAACTTTTGATCCCCACTGTAACTGATGCAGCATATGACAGAATAAATACCTTTTGGTTTTGACATGGCTTCTAAACAGTTAAAATAGCCAGCATTGAAGATTGCTCTGTGCCACCTATCAGCAGCGGCCCTCAGCTGCTGAAAGCAGTTGGGAGCCATTATGTGGACTCAGTACTCCATACACTTTTAATGGGCCAGGGATGTTAATACTAGCCATGGATCCTTAAAGGGGTACTCCACTGCCCCAGCCTTCTGAACGACCACGCCCCTCATGATGTCACACCATGTCCCCTCAATGCAAGTCTATGGGTGGGGGTGTGGCATCCTCCACACCCCCTCCTACAGACTTGCATTGAGGGGGCGTGTGGTGACATGCTGAGGGGACGTGGCCCTGTAGCCTGCACCCAGCGTTCAGAACAAAATGTTCAGAATGCTGGGGCAGTAGAGTACACCTTTAAGAGGTTAGAATTTTTGCTTGTGTTTTATTTTTATAATAATGTTGTTGTTTTTTTGTTTTTTTGGGGCCTTTTTTTTTTTCAACTTTTTTCAGTGTTTACTCTCCGTGGCAGACTAGGGGACACACAGGGTATCCAAGCAGTAGCATAATTGCTTGTACAATACACTACAATGCTACTGTATTGGAGTGCATTGTAATCTGAGATTATATACAAGGGTGTCAAAAGGGGTCAAAAGGTAACCTCTGGGAATTATAGGCCTAGTTTAACCTCCGTTGTATGTAAATTGTTTGGGGTTTTTCTAAGGGATGCTATTTTGGAGTATCTTGATAAAGATAAATGTATGACTCCATATCAGCATGGCTTTATGAGGGATCGCTCCTGTCAACCTAACCTGATCAGCTTTTATGAGGAGGTGATCTCCAGACTGGACAAGGGGCAATTGCTGGATGTCGTATATCTGGATTTTTCCAAAGAATTTCATATGGTGCAACATAAAAGGTTGGTGCATAAAATGAGAATGCTTGGACTAGGGGAAAATGTGTGCAAGTGGGTAAGTAACTGGCTTAGTGATAGGAAACAGAGGGTGGTTATTAATGGTACTTATTCTGATTGGGTGACTGTTACTAGTGGGGTACCACAGTGGTTAGTCTTGGGTCCTGTTCAATTTAATATATTTATTAATGACCTTGTAGAGGGGTTGAATAGTAAAGTTGCAATCTTTGCAGATGAGACTAAACTCTGTAAAGCGATAAACACTATAGAGGACAGTGCACTGTTACAAATGGATATGGATGGGTTGGAGGTTTGGGCTGAGAAGTGGCACATGAGGTTCAACACTGATAAATGTAAGGTAATGCACATGAGGAAGAAAAATCCGGTCTGGGATTATGTATTAAATGGGAGAACACTTGGGACAACTGACGTGGAAAAGGACTTGGGAGTCTCAGTTAATAGTAAATTTAGTTGTAGTGACCAGTGTCGGGCAGCTGCTGCCAAGGAAAATAAAATCATCAGTTGCATCAATAGGGGCATAGATGCCCACGACAAGGAAATTATTCTACCACTGTACAAATCATTAGTCAGACCACATATAGAATACTGTGTACAGTACTGGGCACCAGTGTACAAGAAAGATATAGTGGAGCTGGAGAGGGTTCAAAGACGGGCAACCAGGGTAATACAGGGAATGGGAGGACTACAGTACCCAGAAATATTATCAGAAGGCTTAGGGGAGACCAAATAACTATGTATAAATATATCAGGGGACCTTACAGAGATCTCTCCCATGATCTATTTATACCCAGGACTGCATTCATAACAAGGGGGCATCCTCTACGTCTTGAGGAAAGAAGGTTTCTACACCAGCACAGATGGGTGTTCTTTACTGTAAGAGCAGTGAGACTGTGGAATTCTCTGCCAGAGGAGGTGGTCATGGTGAACTCTGTAAAAGTTAAAAGGGGCCTGGATGCATTTTTGGAGAATAAGATTACAGGTTATGGATTTTAGATCTATATGGACAGAAGGGATCTATTTTTTTGCATTCCTCTGGATCAACTTAGTAGGGACTCATTAGGGTTATAGGTTGAACTTGATGGACTCAACTTTTTTCGACCTTATGAACTATGTAAGTACGTAAGTGGGGGTACTGAGCTGACCAGCTTAAGGGCCACGGCTGCTATCTGAACCATTCAGAACAGCTGGCTGACATGCCCCCTCTATGCATCTCTATGAGAGAGCCAGAGATACAGAGTTCGTGTATCTCCAGTTCACCCATAGAGATACCTGGAGGGGACAACTACTTTGTGCAGGGGTCAACAGTCTACTTGCACAGAGCAGAAAAAGAGCTGGAGATGTCGGGGGGGGGGGGTGGCCCCCAGTGGTTGGATCCCCCCCCCCTCTGTGATCAGACACATATCCTCCATCCTTTAGATATGGGATAAGTCGTCCTACACCACAATACTCCTTTAATGGGCTTCTTCTTGAGCCACTCCTTTGTTGCCTTGGCTGTGGTCTCACCCAAGATTTGGTGGTATGTGACAACATCCATCGCACTTTTGATCTCGTGAAGTTGTCTTTTACCCTTAGTAAAAAAAAAAAAAAACACCCTCAAAGCATAATGTTTCTCCTCCATTTCTGACAGTTGAAATTGTATTTTTGGGTTTTTGGGGTTAAAGGCAACATTTCTCCTGCTGCAAAAAAAACGGTAGGTTGAGGTTATGCTAAATAGCTTGATTTTGGTCTCATCTGACCACAACACTTTCACCCATTACTCATTTTAATCATTCAGTTGATCATTGGTAAACCTTAGATGGGCCTGTATATGTGCTTTCTTGAGCAATGGTCCTTGTAGGAGCTGCAGGATTTCAGTTATTTGAGGTGTAGTGTGTTACCACTAGTTTTCTTACTGACTATAGTGTCAGCTGCCTTATCAACAAGATTCTCCTGTGTAGTCCAGGGCTGATTTATCACCGTTCTCATGATCACTGAAACTCCACAAGGTAAGATTTTGTATAACCACACTGTTGTAAACCTTTCAAAAGGCTGTTTGGCAATGGTATTGTAGCCCATTCCAGTCTTGTGTAGGTCTACTATCTTGTCCCTGACATCCGTGGACAGCTGTTTGGTCAAGGCCACGATGGAGAGTTTGGAATCTGATTGATTGATTCTGTGGATAGGTGTCTTTTATACAGATAGCAAGCTGACATCAGCAGCACTCTTTAAAGAGTACCTTCCACTAAATAAACTTTTCTAAACTCAGGCTATGTTCGTAACTACTCCTAACACTCCTCCCACCCTTAGAAAAAAATTCAGAGCTTTAAAAAGCTCTGTATCATACCTTCTACGCAGGCATGACATCAATGAAGCCTGCTGGGGGACCACTTCTGCCCTCACATCGTTGCAGTGCTGTAGTGAATAGAAGACATCTAAGTCTGTGCAGCAGCTTTCAGTCTGTGCTTCTTTCAATGAGATTCTGTTCAGCTTTTAGTCTGTGCAGCTGCTTTCAGTGAGGCTCTTTGCAGCTGTCAATTAAGCTCAGTGCAGAGAAACACTTCCTGAGATTTTGACCAGATGGAATGTGTTCTGGCCAAGAAGGGAAACCCTAGTGGCCATAAGTATACAGCAGAAAAACTAACATAAAAGTTTTTTTTTGTTTGTTTTTTGGAAGCCAATTACAAAAGTTATTTATTTGGCATAAGGAATCAAATATTAAAAATAATGTTTAATGAGAGTGCCCATTTAGGAGAGTGCTTCTTATCTCAGCACATTACCTATAAAAGACACCTGGGAACCAGAAATCTTACTGACCAATAGGGAATGAAATACTTAGTTCACTTAAAATGCAGATCAATTCTTAAGTTACTTGAAACCATTTTTGTGGATTTCTTTTTGTTGGATTTCGTTTTATCGATCCATAACTGGGTACTATTTGTACATTCCCATGAATCAGGTTTGCAGATCAATACTTTTTACAATTTCTCTTGATGACGATACAGGAAAATAGAGTAACCAGCATGAAGAACCTTACGTTTTCTAAAGAAGAAGAAAGCAACAAAAATATAAAGGTGGGTGTGCGTTACTTTGGTACGGTGCCCACAATGTAATTATAAATGTGTATAAATACTCTTTGCTCTTTGGTTACTTTCTGTCATATCCTCCCCTGTGGATTGTCCCCACAATCATCACCGCTCCCTTTTCCAGTCAAGACACCTTTATGTAGATATCTTAGACTCAAGAAAAAGGGCACAGATGTATTATCTGTGAAATACAATGGAAAGGAATTTGCCTTAAAAACAAATATGAAATTGGTTATTACTAAGCCAAGGTTTTCCTTTTTTGCCTTTACTAACCTACACAATGCTGTTAAACTTGGAACAGCCCAGAGTTCAATATTAGAAAATTAACAGCTATGTTTAACGCAGACATTGTATGTGTGAAAATCTGTCTCTTCACTGACAGATGGGTGACTGAGAGAGACACAGTTTTTGGAACACTTTTTGATAATTTTTTAACCTTACTCCAAGATATTTTTGCTTGTACGCTGAATGATAACACTACTTTATATTGAGAATACAGTTTTACATGGAATACTGAGGTATTTTGATGAATTGTCTCTTCCTTCTATGATATATATATATATATATATATATATATATATATATATATATATATACTGCTTGTCCATCAAGTCTGCAGAACAAAATGTATTTTACAGGCAAGCAAAGATGTAACCTGATGAGGATTTATAAGCAAATGAGAAGGAGATTAGCAGTCACCTGGAAATGGACTACAAAAGAATACTGTCAGGAGAAGTACCTGGCTAAGCACTTCTCTCCCAGGTAAGTCTAAGGAGACTGTCTTCTGCAATGAAACAAAGATTGCAGCAAGCCAGGGAGAGAAGCACTCACCCAAAAGCTTCTCCCAGTTGTATTTAACTATAAATAGGAGTCTCAGCACTAAGACCCCAACAAATCAAAACTTTTGATATGTCTCTAGGGCATGTCAAAAGTTTTATTTTTTAAATCAATTTATTTTAAGTGACAGGGACCATGGTCATTGTCTACAGTGCTGACAATATCTTTTTGTTGTCTATGCCCATTTCCAGGTGACTGCTCATCTCTTTTCTGTTGCTTCCTGCACACTTACTTAGAAATCCTCATTGGATGACATTTTTGCTTGTCTGTGAAATCCCTTTTGTCTTGCAGACATGATGGACAATTGTAGGCCCTTCCTGGATTCTAGATTTCCAGCTTACTTGCTGCTGGCAGGGGTCTGTTACAAGACAATGAACAAGTGACAGTGCCCATTTAACTTGTTTTCATTTTGTTATCATTAATATTATGTTGAACTCTTTTTCATATATCATCCTTCTTAATAAAAAAAAAATGCTATTGAAACTGCACATATGACCTTGAAAACGTACGTTTGGGGTGGAGGTGAGAGGTATCCAGGCTAGGTGCATTATTCATTGTTCTTTGCTATTTATGCTTTTTGTAGCTGTGCATTCTTATCATGTCAGCCATGTATTTCTATGATTCCCCATGTGGTTAATTGTCTCTTGTTCCTGGCCACTATCAATATTGTACCATCTATTAATTATGCTTGATCTGCCCATTTTCTTTGGATATCCAGCCCCTCTCGTCCTCCCATCTTTTTTCCTGTGCCACCAGTTTGCCATCATCTATATGTTTTTTATGTGTTTTTATATATGATGTTGTTCTAATAAAGTTATATTTATCTGTTTAATTTATACTTTGGTCTCTAATATTTTGGTGTGTATTATTGTAAGTGACCAGAGTACGAACATACTTGTAGCTTACTGTTGGTAACACTTTATAAAGTAGCAAACCCCTTCCTTCTGAAAGCTTCTTTCTAGAACTCTGATTCCCTTCAGAGTCAAGGATTGATGTGTTTTGGGATACGGAAGGGTTAGCACACATGTTTTTATATTCACAGGATTCCCATTGAACAAGTGTCCTACATTGCTGTGCACAGCATACACGTCCTGTTATGCCCCAAGTGCAGCTTTCACATCTTCTGTAGGGTGTTGGTGAAAGGGAGGCTGACCACTAAGTGAATGGACGTGAATCTCTCCTTTGTTACCCGCAGACAGAGCAAGGTCATGTTACCCTGGCAACTGCAAGCATTTCCTTTCTTTTTTTTCCTTCACCCCACCTCGATGTACCCGTCCCTGGGAATCCCAGACCACAGTTCAGGGCTGTGCATCATGGGTGAAAGGTCAAATGAGAACACAATGGCCTTGTTAAAAGAAAACAGAAAATAATTCCATGGTTTAGGCTGCGGTCTACAGTGTGGCATGCCTATTAACCCTTTGCATCGTCAATAAAAGATACAGATGCATAGTTTAATCAACTTATTGCCTTCTATAATAGTTGCCAAATAAACAGAAGACAGTGACTAGCAAAGTTTGCTCAATTTAAATAATAATTGGTGTAAAGGCCCATTTACTTAGATCAATTATTGGGCAAATGCTTGTTTATCGGCTAGTTGGATATTTTGTGAGGCCATTAAATTATTGTTCTGTGTAAAGTGGGGATGTGTGGCTAACAGTGATGGATTTAATGGGCCACAGGAAGGATCCAGTGAGTGTTCATACAGTACAGTCACATGATTGATTGAGCCTTGTTCAGACCCATTAAATGACTTCCAATCAGTAAGATGGCGCTCGTTCATTACCTTTGTTGGCTTGTGTTAAAGGGCCCTAAGTTTCTATTCACATTTGTGTTGTCATTTCTGCTTTTCTAATCTATCATAGGATTAATGTTAATAATAACAATAATAATAATAATCAATAATAATAACAATAATGGTGTGCCAGACCAGTAACATAATGGACAATGGTGGCACCTGATGGATCTCATTGACTTATTAATTGCTCAGGTTCTGTCATGGTATTCTTTTTTTTTAATTTTTTTTATGAAAAACTAACACTGTATGCTGTGCTATTTTTTCTAATTAATACAGCGTAATCTATGATAGAGGGTTCAAATAGAGCCTCCAGCTGAGATATCAACTAAGCCTTAGTCTTTAATTGGTCTTTAGTCTTTATTATGATTAGTAGCCATTTAAAAAAAAAAATAGTTAAAGGGGTACTCCGATGGAAAACTTTTTTCTTTAAATCAACTGGTGCCAGAAAGTTAAACAGATTTATAAATTACTTCTATTAAAAAATCTTAATCCTTCCAGTACTTATTAGCTGCTGAATACTACAGAGGAAATTATTTTATTTTTGGAACACAGAGCTCTCTGCTGAATCACGAGCACAGTGCTCTCTGCTGACAACTCTGTCCATTTTAAGAACTGTCCAGAGTAGGAGAAAATCCCCATAGCAAACATATGCTGCTCTGGACAGTTCCTAAAATGGACAGAGATGTCAGCAGAGAGCACTGTGTTCCAAAAAGAAAATAATTTCCTCTGTAGTATTCAGCAGCTAATAAGTACTGGAAGGATTAATATTTTTAATAGAAGTAATTTACAAATCTGTTTAACTTTATGTCACCAGTTGATTTAAAAAAAAAAAAATTCACACTTTTTTTTTTTGCAGTGTTATAGCCTCCCCTAGTGGCTATTACACTGCACATACCATTCTCATACACAGATCATTGCCATGCAATGACACGGCAAAGATCAGTGTTGTCTGTGGTCGATTGCTCAAGCCTGGATTTCACGTTTGGAGCAATCAATCGCCGATCGGATGAGACGGAGGCAGGAAAGGGGACCTCCGCTCGCGTTCTAGCTGATCGAGACATCGCGATTTCACCGTGATGGTCCCAATCAGCTCGACAAAGCTGCCGGTAAGCTTTTACTTTCATTTTAGATGCGGCGATCAACTTTGAATGTTGCATCTAAAGAGTTAATAGAGCGCGGCACAACGATCGGCACCGTGCTCTATTAGCCCAGGGACCCGGCTTTCATTAGCCGCTGGGACCGACCGCTATATACCGGGACCGGGCGCAAGGCGTACAGGTACACCCTTCGTCCTTAAGAGGTTAATATTTGGTTGCACACCCTTTGGAAAAAATAACTGAAATATATCGCTTCCTATAACCATCAATAAGCTTCTTACACCTCTCATCCTTTGCAAACTGCTCCAGGTCTCTCTTATTGGAAGGGCGCCTTTTCCCAACAACAATTTTAAGACCTCTCCACAGGTGTTCAATGGGATTTAGATATCGACTCATTGCTGGTCCCTTCAGAACTCTCCAGTGCTTTGTTGCCATCCATTTCTGGGGGCATTTTGACTATGTTTGGGGTCCGTGTCCTGCTGGAAGACCCAAGATCTCAGACGCAAACCCAGCTTTACGACACAGGGCAACCCAAAATCCGTTGGTAATCCTCAGATTTCATGATGCCTTGCACACATTCAAGGCACCCAGTGCCAGACGCAGCAAAACAACCCCAAAACATCATTGTACCTCCACCATATTTCACTATAGGTACTGTGTTCTTTTCTTTGTAGGCCTCATTCCGTTTTTGGTAACAGTAGAATGATGTGCTTTACCAAAAAGCTCTATCTTGGTCTCATCTGTCCACAAGACATTCTCCCAGAAGGATTTTGGCTTACTCAAGTTCATATTGGCAAAATGTAGTCTTGCTTTTTTGTCTCTGTGTCAGCAGTGGGGTCTTCCTGGGTCTCCTGTGATAGCATTTCATTTAATTTAAATGTTGACAGATATTGAAGCTGTCCTGCAGGCTCAGTGAGCATCAGTGTCAGCGTGAACTATCTTTGGAACTTGTTTGGGGCTGCTTATCCACTATCTGGACTACCCTGCATTGACACCTTTCATCAATTTTTCTCTTCCATCCACACACAGGGAGAATAGCTGCAGTGCCATGGGTTGCAAACTTCCTGATAATGTTGCGCACTGTGGACAAAGGCAAATCTAGATCTCTGGAGATGGACTTGTAATCTTGAGATTGTTGATATTTTTAAAAAATTTTGGTTCTCAAGTCCTCAGACAGTTCTCTTCTTCTCTTTCGGTTGTCCATGCTTAGTGTGGCACACAGGCACACAATTCAAAGACTATGTGAACTTTTCTCCTTTTTATCTGCTTTCAGGTGTGATTTTTATGTTGCCCACACCTGTTACCTGCCCCAGGTGAGTTTAAAGGAGCATCACAGGAGCATGCTTGTAACAATCTTATTTATCCACAATTTTGAAAGGGTACCAATAATTTTGTCCAGCCCATTTTTGGAGTTTGGTGTGACATTATGTCCAATTTGCTTTTTTTCCTCCCTTTTTGGTTTAGTTCCAATACACACAAAGGGAATACATATGTGCATAGCAAAACATGTGTTACTACAACCCTTTTCTGTGTGAAATACTTCATTTTCTAGAAAAATTTCATGGGTGCCAACATTTACAGCCATGACTAAGATCATCCATGTCTTAAGAAGGTCTATGATATAAGGAACAAAACAAATGGTTCCAATAAATACCTTTTAACTAGTCATAACTGGAAATATTGGTGAAAGCACATGGTATAGCCTTTAAGAGCTTTTGGATCCCATTTTTTCCCAATTGGTCATGGAATCTTTACAACTGACTCCTGGTTGGTATCGGCTCTATCAAGGCTTGAACTCCACAAGATCTTTGAAGATGTTTTATGGTATTTGTAACCAAGATAACAGCAGCAGAGTCTTTAAATTATGTAAGTTGTAATGGGGCCTTCATGGGTTGGACTTGCTCTTCAACCTCTTCAAACTCCTGCCGTATTTCTCAAACCCTATCTAAACAATTATCCCAGTGTGGTAGCATGCTGCAAGAGGCCACTGCTGTTAGAAAATGATATTGCTATATGGAGGTGCTCATTATCTGCAACAATGTTTAGATAGGTGGTATGCGTCAAATTATATCCAACCCAAGGTTCCTTAAGCAGAACAATAGGTGCAGATGTGAGTCTAGTACTGCCTACATGGTCAATAACATTGGCATATATGCACTCTAGGCTTGTCTTGGAGCCACTACAGGATCCTACAAGGGTGCTCACTATAATACGTAGACAGTCTCTGTCCGTCAATTCATAGAGGAATAAAGATCGCGTTACTCACCCATTTTATGGAATCTTCATATTTTTAAACTTGTGCATACATGTATAGAGGGACAAGCCACATCTGAACTGCAAAAGTAATACGGGAACAACCATTTCCCACAGTTCGGATGTGACCTGCCCCGCTACATAGGTATGCACAAGATTAAACTAAAATATGAAGATTCCATAAAACCGGTGAATGACACAATCCCTATTCCTCTATGCATTGACTGTCCTACAGCAGAGCATTGTCCAGAGCATCACACTAACTCCATTGGCTTGTCTTTTTCCCATAGTGCATCCTGATGTCATCTATGCCATAAAATAGCAATGTACATGCACCTGGTTGCCCACATAATCTAAAAGAAAACACCATATTTTCTGGCAGACCACAAAGATACAGTCCTGCTCCTACAATGTATATATTCACATGTAACAAGGGGCTTCTTGAGTAGTCCAGACCAAAAATGAGCATAACTTTACTGGTTCTCTTCTTCACACACAGTGGCACAGAAAGCTTAAAAAGTTACTGTCAGTTATACTGTACTAACGTTTGAGACGTTGTCCAAACGTGTCAAAAGTTTACACTGCAACAGGTCTCAGTCCTGAGAACTGCTGCAATCATTAGTCATAGCCATTATCACACTTCACTCCCCGTTCTATCAACCCAACATGACTGATGCCACCCAGAGACAATAATGGAGCACAGCAATCAGATAGGGTGACCGGCTGAGGAGTGAAGCTCGCTACCAGGCTCTTTACCTGGCTGTAACTCATGATCACAGTAGGTCTCAGGACTGAGACCCAATGCAAACTAAACTTTTGCTATCTGGACAACATGTAAAAAGTTTGTATAAATGACAACAATGTTTCTGTGGTTGTGGACATATCAAGATGTGCAATAAACATGGAAGATACTGCATTCAGATTTTGGGCCACAGAGTCTCACAAGCCAAATTGCTTTCTACTAAGGCACACCATTTTCAGCGAAATTATGCCCCTTTACGCTAAGCCACACCTCTTGCCTTAAAGTGTCTTAAGTTAAAGGGGTTATCCAGGAAAAAAAACTTTTTTTAATATATCAACTGGCTCCAGAAAGTTAAACAGATATGTAAATTACTTCTATTAAAAAATCTTAATCCTTTTTTAAGTACTTATGAGCTTCTGAAGTTGAGTTGTTCTTTTTTTCGGTCTAAATGCTCTCTGATGATACGGGATGTATCGGGACCCGCCCAGTTTAGAAGAAAATCCCCATAGCAAATCTCTTCTAAACTGGGAGGTTCCCGAGACACTTGTCATCTGAGAGCACTTAGACAGAAAAGAACAACTCAACTTCAGAAGCTCATAAGTACAGACAGGATTAAGATTTTTTAATAGAAGTAATTTACAAATCTGTTTAACTTTCTGGAGCCAGTTAATATATATAAAAAAAGTTTTTTCCTGGATAACCCCTTTAATAGTAAATGAGGTATAAGTTGTGCAAGATGTTTTGGTACAAATTGTGCCAAAATCCTGGTGTATTTGTAAAAGTACATATGTCCTTAAGTGTAAAATTACTCTTAGCACTCATATTTACACAAGTCTTCTTTTCTGTCTTTGACTTTGTCAAAATGTCAGCACATTTTGTAACTTATGTATAAAAAAAATCACAAATCATAAATATGACACAATCATCTGCGCCATGGAGACTTCACTCACAAAATATCCCATTAAAAGGTAGAACAACATTGAAAAATTCCTTCATAGTTTTTTCAGTGTTTTATACATATATATTTGTTTTACTTGCAAAAACACCATGTATCATAAGCCATACAGCCATTTCAGATAATAAAAAAAATATTTTGTGTAAAAATAAATATCATATTTTATCGGCATATAACGCACTCTGGTGTATGACACATACTCTCATTTCAACAAGGAAATTTGAGTTAAAAGAAAGTAAATTTAAAATAAATGACTTGGAAACTCTGAACTTAAAGCCACATCATTCCCCTTCATCAGTCTAATCACTCTTGTGCCACATCATTCCACCCCCTTTATCAGCTCTTGTGCCACATCATTCCTCCCCCTTTATCAGCTCTTGTGCCACATCATTCGACCCCCTTTATCAGCTCTTGTGCCACATCATTCCTCCCCCTTTATCAGCTCTTGTGCCACATCATTCCTCCCCCTTTATCAGCTCTTGTGCCACATCATTCCTCCCCCTTTATCAGCTCTTGTGCCACATCATTCCACCCCCTTTATCAGCTCTTGTGCCACATCATTCCTCCCCCTTTATCAGCTCTTGTGCCACATCATTCCTCCCCCTTTATCAGCTCTTGTGCCACATCATTCCTCCCCCTTTATCAGCTCTTGTGCCACATCATTCCACCCCCTTTATCAGCTCTTGTGCCACATCATTCCTCCCCCTTTATCAGCTCTTGTGCCACATCATTCCACCCCCTTTATCAGCTCTTGTGTCACATAATTCCTCCCCCTTTATCCTCTCTTGTGCCACATCATTCCTCCCCCTTTATCAGCTCTTGTGCCACATCATTCCTCCCCCTTTATCAGCTCTTGTGACACATCATTCCTCCCCCTTTATCAGCTCTTGTGCCACATCATTCCTCCCCCTTTATCAGCTCTTGTGTCACATCATTCCTCCCCCTTTATCAGCTCTTGTGTCACATCATTCCTCCCCCTTTATCCTCTCTTGTGCCACATCATTCCTCCCCTTTATCAGCTCTTGTGCCACATCATTTCCTCCCCTCTGATCTTCCCTGTGCCACATCATTCCCTCCCCTCTGATCTTCCCTGTGCCACATCATTTCCTCCCCTCTGATCTTCCCTGTGCCACATCATTCCCTTCCCTCTGATCCCCCCTGTGCCACATTGTTCCTTCCCCCTCTGATCCCCCCTGTGCCACATCGTTCCCTCCCCCTCTGAGCCCCCCTGTGCCACATCATTCCTCTCCCTCTTATCCCCTCTGTGCCACATAGTTCCCTCCCCTTATGATCTCCCCCATGCCACATCTTTCCCTCCCCCTCTGATCCCCTCTGTGCCACATCGTTCCCTCCCCTTATGATCTCCCCCATGCAACGTCGTTCCCTTTCCCTCTGATCCCCCTGTGCCACATCGTTCCCTCTCCCTCTGATCCCCCTGTGCCACATCGTTCCCTCTGATCCCCCTGTGCCACATCATTTCCTCTCCCTCTGATCCCCCTGTGCCACATCGTTCCCTCTCCCTATGATCCCCCTGTGCCACATCATTCCCTCTCCCTCTGATTCCCCTGTGCCACATCGTTCCCTCTCCCTCTGATCCCCCTGTGCCACATCGTTCCCTCTCCCTCTGATCCCCCTGTGCCACATCGTTCCCTCTCCCTCTGATCCCCCTGTGCCACATCGTTCCCTCTCCCTCTGATCCCCCTGTGCCACATCGTTCCCTCTCCCTCTGATCCCCCTGTGCCACATCGTTCCCTCTCCCTCTGATCCCCCTGTGCTACATCGTTCCCTCCCCCTCTGATCCCCCTCCCCTGTTCCACGTCATTCCCTCCACCGCTGATCCCCCCTGTGCCACATTGTTCCTCCCTCCTCTGATCCCCCCTTTGCCACATAATTTCCTCTCGCTCTGATCCCACCTGTGCCACACTATTCCCCTTTCCTGACAGTCTGCTACTCTGCTTGTTCTTTTTTCTTCAGGCATTCTGCGGCAAGCTCAGGTTCAGGCGGCGTCTTGGGCAATCAGTGCCACTGGCTTAAAGTGGTCACGGAGCCGGCTTCTTGTTCAAGATCAGCAGCCCGGCCACTGTCACTTTAGAATAGTGACCAATGGTTGCTGCTGCGGGCTCAGACGTGACATTATTTTTATATATTGGCATATAATACGCAGGTAGGGTTTCTGCCTCATAATTTAGTTTTAAAAGTGTGTGTTATACGCCAATAAATACGGTAGATAAATAAATAAATCCTCTCAGCATTATTCTTTTTCCATTCATAGGGTGACAGACACTATTACCACTAATAATAGAATTACAATGCCGAGATGACTTTGACATGCAAATGTTCCATTTTTGGCCATCTTTGGCTGTGCCTTTCAAGATACCCTGTGTTTAACCAATCAGTTCCTATTAGGTGAATTTTAAAAGATTCGCCTTTTTTGGAATGCAAATCCTCATGCTTTTCCTGTCATTCTGGATGATGCTTGTGATATTTTTAAATAAAAACTGCATGAGAATTAAGGGTGTTAGAATTATATTCAATTTTAATATTGTTAAGGTACTTGGAAGTTATGGGTGCACATTAATGTTTTTAGGGAGATAAATTGTTGATGTAAGAACACTTGATGGGATATCCAGGAAATGTACCTTTCCCAAAGCTCCAAGATGGGGGTATATATATATATATATATATATATATATATATATATATATATATAGTTTTATTGCTATTTTGTTATTACCACCAGATTGCAGAACTCCTGTGATACCTGCTGGGATTAGAGATATCTCAAACCTTGGCAGTTTAACCCTCTAGATGCCCCAGTCATTAGAAACCATGGCATCTAAATTGACAAAGGGGGCTCTATTTGTCAAATGGCAGAAGGTGACATAATTGCAGGGTGCCAATGCTTACTGTGGCAGCCTAACCGAGGCCACCAGGTCTACCATTAAGATCTGCCAGAGGTTGTGTGGTATCCCAGAGTGGAGTCACCTTTTGCTATTCTGAACACTGTTCGGGTGACTGTAGCCTCAAAAGTTCCCTGCTTTGTTCCAACTCTATCTCTTTTACGTGTATATCAATGCAAATGTATTTTTCAATGTCTTTATATATTGCCTGTGAGCACCAAGCCTGATATAAGTGTAAAGGGTTTACATTCTCTAGAAACCTTATCTCCACTGTCTTCACTTAGCCTATGGGCTAAGGTCTTCCCTGTCTCCACCCCAATACCCAAGGATAGGGAGGATCCTAAAGCACATGTTCAATGTATCTCCGGCCTCTGGTCAGAGAGCACATAGAGAGTACATCACCTGCTGCCTCTTTCTCTCACTTTTATAGAGAGAGTGCCTTCATCTTCAATATTTCAGCAAAAGGCAACAAAGCTGCAAACTGTCCCACTGCAGGGACCCTATTGCACAGGAAAGACTAGGTGCGACTAAGCCACAAGTATTCAATAAATATGACTTTTATGCTTAGTAATAGCAGTGACTGTGCTGCTGATACATACAGCACACATATGCTATGTGCACTGATCATGCCAGATCCAGTGAGTCACTTTAAGTTTGCCTGTTACACCTGACTGTATAGCTGTCAGGAGTAACTTTGAATTTTCTTTGGTTAGTGCATTACATTACACTTATGTGGCAGAGCACATCATAACTAAAAGCTAGATTCTGCAGTTTGCTGATCTGATGCAAACTCAATGCAAGAGTGTTTCTTCAGTAATGTTGGTATACTGCAGGATCTGTAGTTGGGCGTTCTATGGTACAGTTTATGCCATATTTCTGATATACTTTTCATAATTGTAATCTTTGAGGGTAGGGTCACACGTAGCACATCCTCAACGTATTTGACAGTGTGGATGCGCTGATGACTGTCCCTAGAGTGAGCCTCCTGCTGTCCCCATGTGTCCTGCGTTGTATGCTTACAGCAACAATCTGCCACTAGTAACAGACTAACAGGGATCTACGAGTCGAGCGCATGAACAGTTTTCTTATAGACATTGAAGCCACTCTCAGCCTAGCTCTGGGAGCAGATGGAGCAGCCGCGATGTCTGTAAGTAAACTGCGCATGCGCGCGACTCACAGATCCCTTTGTTTCTGCTCATAGTGGTATAGAGTGCTGATCTCTATACTAAGAGGAAGAAGTTTAGTTTAGTGTGCACTGAGAAGGAGAAAGGTATGTGTGGTCACCCAGTGCAGATTCACATTCTCCTCTGTACTTCTGCCCATCCTGTCTGGAAGATCATGTTCAATGTCCATCATGGGTCCCCTCAGGACTCTCTATGTTGCACTTGTTATAAAAGAGTTAATATAATGTATTTTATATGCACTGCTACCTTAAATGGGCACTGTCAGATATAAAAACGTTTGATATGTTGTAAAGCATGCAAAACCAACAGGTTTTGCAATTGCTTTCACAAAAAAAAAATCTGTATTTCATGCTGAAAAATCCAGTCAAAAAACTGCCTCCCTGCCTCCTGGGGTACATAACAGCCTGGCTTTGTCCACTCGTCATCACCAACGTCATGGACCCACTTCATGATTGACAGGTCTGCAGATCTAAAGCTGCTGTGATCGTCTCCCTCACTGTCTGCATTTACTTCACTGCCTGTGAGCAGATGATGAAAGTAGCTGGTGACTGAACATGGGGACTGAATGGAGGATTTTTTGTTTAAAAAGTAAGTGTCCTTCATGTATATATGTGTGTGTGGATATATATGTATATGTATAAATCTGTGTTTTCTAGGTAATTTGCATGTGTATGAATAAATTAAGTCAATGTGTGTGTGTGTGTGTGTGTATCTAATACAGGGGAACTACAATCATATGCCTCTAGTTTTTGCAAAACTACAACTCCCAGCATTCCTGCACAGCCAAATTATGTGTGGGCATGCTGGGAGTTGTTGTTTTGCAACAGTAGGAGGAACACAGACTGCAGAAACAGTTCTGTAAATCTGAGTTTTACCAATCATGTGCCTCCAGCTGTTGCAAAACTACAACTCAAAGGATGTGTGGGCATGCTTGAAGCTGTAGTTTTGCAAAAGCTGTAAGAACGCAGTGTGTGTGTATAGCATAAAACCAGAAAGGAAAGGATTACAGATGCTCACTCCTGAGACCAGTGACTGAGGAGAGTGAGGGAGGGGGAGTGGTTATCACCTGAGGAGAAGAAAGGGACCTGCCCCCTTGCTTATGGTCGACAACATTAAGGTAATTCAGAAATAAAGCTAATTCTCAGAGAAATATAGGTCATAGACACATGATCGGGATGAGATACTGAGCAACATATAAAATTTTTTATTTTTTTGGGTGATCTGACAGGTACACTTTAAATCTATGTGGCTTAGGAACCTTTGTTGTTAAGGGGAGTATGCAAGGTGAACAGGTGACTTATCTATCCAATGGGATGTCACTAAACTGTCCCCCCTATATAGTGAGGTCATGGTTCAGCTCTCTCTCTTGAGCTCTAGCTCTTTTACAGCTGTGGTACAGTGAAGAGAAGTCTGAGGAGTCTGTGGAGTGTTCCTGAAGGAGGCCTAAGGCCTTGCCCAGCAACCATGCATTTACTTCAAGTTAACCCCTGCACCGTGGGTGAAAGTCAAAGCCAACAGTAGGACCTAAACATAGTGGGGATTCTGCTGAAGTCCAGTCCAGTCCAAGTAGTCAGTCAAGTCAAGTCTGTCAATCACTAAATTCAAGCATGATTGCATCAGTTTATACAATTGCAACTACATGTCCCAGCAAGTGAATAAGCTTCCCTAAGTATACCCTGCATCTCCTTAGTGCCTATCTGAGCTGTATGAACTTTTACACCTTGTCTACCTCAGTAAAGCATACCAGTTAACCATAACCTTGCATTGGAGGGATTATTTGCCCAGTGCCTGGCACAGGTGAAGCTGGTCTACCTCGGGTGGTGTATAGGTCAACCACGCCTTGGCGTCACAAAGAGGTTAATACACACATTACCCCATCCAATACCACATATGCAGTGGTAACCTTTCTTCTTGCAAGAGGTTGCAGGAAAAAAGTAATCTAGGAAAGAATGGGACAAAACCAGTTCCTACTAAGAAATTAGTCTAGGACCTTAACCTAGACTAGTCCTTATCTGAGAAAAGGAAAGCAAAGAAGGAAGAAGAATTCCAGCTTTTGGGAAGAAGTTAGGCAGTGACACCAGAGTGTATTTTCAGCCACGCCTAGTCCAGCCTATCCTCCAAGTCACAGATCTTCAGTATCTGCACTCCACTGTCAGGAATTGGAGTAACAGTGACCAGAGGCAACTCTAGACTTTGTGAGGCCTTGGGGAAAAAAATGTTGCGGCTGTCATAAATAAGAAATTTACAAATGTTTAATGAAAGGTCCTTCTTTTGGTGAATATACACTACCCTGACCAGTTCTTTTCCTTCTGATTCTAAGGACAGAACAATATTCTTTTTTATATATATTAATATATTAATATTAATTTTTTTTTGTTTAGATGGTGGGCAGGTTTGCATATCACTGCTAGTAGATTGTAGATGGTGTAAGCTCTCATCTTTTGACACATTGGTAATTCCCTGACTGCTTACAGCATATCATTTCTAATAAATTGTTCTTACAATACATTCTATGTAAGCTAGAACTGGTTGCCCCATGCCTCTTCACTGTGAAACACTGTGACAAAGCCTGTCATGATCCAGCTATGCCTATGGTATTTTAAATCACATGAAAATTTTGGCACACAAATAATAAAGAGTGAAAATATAGCCCATCAAATATTCAAAGCTACTGCAGAGACCTTTGGAAATACAGACAGTATTAAAAACAGTATATAACCATGTTGCTTGCCTTATACATTGACCACCTATAAAAAAGCTTACACAAAAGATTGTGGTTCAGGTTGTGTGAGCTTTTGTAAATGTTTTTCATGTCTACCACAGTTTTGTATCCTGTTCTGTCCTGTTTTCTTTTTGTTTACAAAGAGTTGATATCCTTAAGGACCAAGCCCATTTTCCCCTCAAGGACCAGGCCAACTTTATTTTTGCGTTTTCGTTTTTTTCCTCCTCGCCTTCTAAAATCCATAACTCCTTTATATTTCCATCTACAGACCTATATAAGGGCTTTTTGCGTGATAAATTGTACTTTGTAATGAAACCTCTCATTTTACCATAAAATATACGGCGAACCCAAAAAAAAATTTTTAGGGAGGAAATTTAAATGAAAACCACAATTTTGAATATTTTGGAGGTTTTTTTTTCACACAATACACTTTACAGTAAAAATGACGTGTGTTCTTTATTCTGTGGGTCATTACGATTAAAATGATACCCATGGCTAGATACTTTTATATTTTTGTACCGCTTAAAAAAAATCTAAAACTTTTTGTACAAAATCAGTAATCTAAAATCACCCTATTTTGACCACCTATAACTTTTTCATTTTTCCATATATAGGGCGGTATGAGGGCAAATATTTTGCGCCATCATCTGTTCTTTTTATGTATATCACATTTGCAGATATAAAACTTTTAGATCATTTTTTATAATTTTTTTTTAAATAAAATGTGACAAAACAGCTGCATTTTTGGACTTTTTTTATTTTTACGTTTACGCCATTCACCGTACGGGATAATTAACATTATATTTTAATAGTACAGACATTTACGCACACGGCAATACCAAATATGTTTATAAAATAAAATTACGCTCTTTGGGGGTAAAATGGGAAAAACTGACAATTTTCATTTTTATTGGGGGAGGGGATTTTTTATTTTTTAAATGTTTACATTTTTCAACTTTTATTTAACACTTTTTATGTCCCCATAGGGGACTATTCATAGCAATCCTTTTATTGCTAATACTGTTCAGTGCTATGTATAGGACATGGCATTGATCATTATTATCGGTCATCTTCTGCTTTAGTCTGCTTGATCTCAGATGGTCGGAGCCAGGTGAGGGGACCTCTGGCCGCCATGCTGGATGATCGGATCACCGCGGCAGCGCTGCTGGCGATCCGATCATCCATTCAAAGTACCGCACTGCCGCAGATGCCGTCATCTGTAGTGATCACGGCCTCTGAGGGGTTAGTCGCGGATGTCGGCCATTACCGGCGGGTCCCCGACTGCTACTAGCAGTATGAACCTGCTGTGTATGATGCGAGCACCGTTCTGATGCTCGCGGTCATACACAGGACGTAAATGTACGTCCTGGTGCGGGAAGTCCCACCAAACTAGGACGTAAATTTACGTCCATGGTCGTTAAGAGGTTAATAAAAAAAACACATACAGTTTTTATAACATTGTAGTTAATGCAAACTGTATGAGCACACAATTGTATACAGTTATATATTCAGTATTGTCAGGTGAGGTGGGGGCGGCGACATGTTTCGGGCACCTGTTCCAGCTCCCTGTGTACCTGTCTTGTTGAATCTGAGTGATTTGTATCACAAATGACGCCTGCTACAAAGTCTTCTACATGCCAAGCATGATGTGAATGTTGCCTAAAAAAGAAATAACAAACTTCTGAGGAAGCCGCTTATACTTCAAAGTTATGATGGATCTTTGGGATGTACCTGGCTTACACCTGATGCTGCATGCACACTTTCATTGCAGAGGATTTGATGCAGGCTGATGCTGCCTGAAATCTTTGGGATGCGGTTTATAAATGTTATTTTACAATCGTATACAGTATATATATTTCTATGTGCACTTCTTTGATTGAGTAGAATAAGGTCACATATACAGAAAAGATTAAACCGGGAAGTGTTACCATGTACCATATTCATTGCTTAAAAAATGTCTTTGCGTATACAGCCTTATTGTACGCAATGAAAGAAACATGCTATACACAGAGCAACACATCACAAAGACGAAATGTATAAACCCTATTTCACAGCCCTTGTTTCATTTGCACTTTTCCAGATGGCTGCTGTCTGGGCCTGTCCGGACTTCCCTGAACTAACAGTAACTCCTAACATGGCATCATACAAAAATAATTGACAAATGAATTACATTCTTCTATGCGTGGCTATGAGAAGACATGGGGGCTTATTGCACCTTCTTGGATACAGAATGGCATTCAGCAGTTCCCTTGTGTTTGGCTTGATAATAAGAGTAAATGACTACTCTATGGTCAATTTGCCCTCTAAAGCTGAACATACCAAGGTATTAGGCGATTTTACCGAGAGTGCAAACAACAGCTCTTCCCCTGCTGCATTTATATTGAGTTACCATTCTAACTGTGTTTGATACGGGATTTAAACAGTACAATGCAGACAGTTCAGGAGGTTGGGGATCAGCTCCTCGGTGTCCTTTCCCTGTTTTCGTCACTAGAAGTAGCAGATGTGCTGGAGTCAGCAGGAAAGGCCTATCGATTAGCCATCAGGAGCAGTGTGTGGCCCACGTGGGCCAGGCCCTATTGATTAGCAGGGACTTTCTGTTGTTTGGTAAATGTGCCCCCTCTCGGCTTTTGTCAGGAAAATTGAACGCCACGTTAGCAGCTCTTCTGGGACCCGCCATGTGACATGTCTGCCTGGGAAAAGATTTAGGGGCAGCTGTCCTGATATAACTGGCTGGAATAAGGGAGGAGGCAAAAACTGGAGAGGGGGGATGTGTGCGGATAATCCACTAATCCCAAACAGAAAAGGAGCAAGGGATATTTCACTGCCTACCCCAAGGGGTGCAGGCTCAGATTTACACATAAATACAATTCTACTTTCCCCTTTGACAGAAGAGGTTAAGGGGTTATTTATTAAGTGCTGCTGCACTGTTCCTTTTCTCTTACAAAGCAGGGTGCAATGGGCTGGCATGCTGCCTTGCTGTGTCCACATCAGTCAGTGATGTTGTCTCCTCTCCATGAGTTTCAGCCAGCTTTGTAACCCAATGCTAATTATATACATAGCACCAGCCAAGCAAGCGATATATGGCCCTGAAATGAACTAAGTGACAACTACATGTATTCAGCAGCTTTACTAATGTCATAGGATACATGGTGTTTCTAGCATTCTCCTATATGGTGTACTGTACGTATGTAAGATTTTTTACTTCTCGAAGGCACTAACCAGGGAGTACTATAATTAATTCAGTATAAGAGATAAAACCTGCTGTTTATTGCCTGGCTGGGATGATATAACTGCATTTAATGTTGTATTGTTTAATGCTTGGTTGCATAGATTTAAGATGTATTCAACCTACTGTATTAACTCTTTCTGCCATGATGCTTGATATAGTAGAGCTGATATAGTAGAGAACAATGCTGTTTTTTATTTCTAAAAACCTCTGTGTCTCCCATTTATTTCAATGCAAACATGGACCTGCATGTGCGATAATCTGTCCGTGAGAACCAGTGTCAGGACCTTTTTGTTCTCGGGATCAGTTAGAGTCCCAGCTGCTGGATCCCCACACATGATTAATATGGTGAATGTGATTCCCATGTCCTAAAGGACTATGATGGGAAAACACCTTTATTAGGGACTTGTTAGAATGACATCCCAGGATGCTTTATTGTGTAGGCAGATGGTATGTATCAGTTTTTTAGTATACAGTTGCTAAAAGTTCATACCTGAATAGATTGTTGTGTTTTTAGATGCTGTTTTGCAGGTCATGTTGACCAGTGAGAAGTCTATTTTATTTTTTGTTTACTAAACATATTCATTTGTTGACTACCAACTTTTACCTATAAGTTAAGGAAATTGCCATAGATTATAAAAGAGTCAGCTATTTGCAAAGGACATTGGAGGTGATTAACTATTTCACATCCCAGCCTTTAGTAAAGTCCCAGCGACTTTAGCATTCAGCATATTCATTAACAGGCTCCAGCCTCTTAATAAATCAGGCGTTGCTGCATCTGTCCCGCACCCCACACTATGAAATCTACACCAGCTCCAAGTTAGAGCTACAATTTGTATTCCATATAATGATACATTATAATATATTATAATGGTGCGCCTGGTGTAAAATGGCAAAACGTTGAACATTTTTACGCAAACGAAGGCTTGCGCAAAAATTTGCAACTTTTCTACGCCAAAATGCCTAAAGTTAATAAATCCCCCATTGATTAGGGTTCCTTTTATATTCAATAGATATTCTGCATATAATACCCTTGTAGATGCCCCTTATTTCTATAAAGGGGTACTCCGCTGGAAAACATATATTTTTTTAAAATCAACTGGTGCCAGTTAAATAGTGTTGAGCGTGAATATTCGAAATGTGAATTTTTACTGCGAATATTGGCACTTTGCAATCTTGCTAACATTTAGAATACAGTGCTTCAAATTCGTAATGACAACTATTCTTTTTTTTTTATTCACAGTAAAAATCACAACAATTATGTGTACTGTGTAAAAAAAATGATAGTTAGTGTTAGATAGGGTAGGTTAGTTTAGCAGATAGGTTCTAATGTAGGGTATAATGTTAGTTGAAAGATATAATCGCGCATGTGCAGTATACGAATTTCATTACGATTTTCGCATAGAGAAAAAAAGTGAATGAACATAGCGAATATGTGAATTTTGGGAACATAGGACAAATATTCATCCATATATTCACAAAATATCGCTAATTCGAATATGGCTCCTGCCGCTCATCACTACAGTTAAACAGATTTGTAAATTACTTCTATTTAAAAATCTCAATCCTTCTAGTACTAAATGTTCCACAGGAAGTTATTTCTTTTTGGATTTCCTTTCTGTCTGACCACAGTGCTCTCTGCTGACCCCTCTGTCCATGTCAGGAACTGTCCAGAGCAGGATAGGTTTGCTATGGGGATTTATTCCTGCTCTGGACAGTTCCTGACATGGACAGAGGGGTCAGCAGAGAGCACTGTGGTCAGACAGAAAGGGAATCCAAAAAGAAAAGAACTTCCTGTGGAGCAGATAGCAGGTGATAAGTCCTGGTAAGATCAACATTTTATCCCCTAACCAAAGATAGTGGATAAGATGTCTGATCGTGGGGGGCCCACCGCTGGGACCCCCCGCTATCTCCCTGCAGCACCTGCATTGTATGCGGAGGGGACATGAATGGAGGGGGCGTGGCGTGACCTCACGAAGGGGGCATGGCGTTAAATCACGTCTCCAGTCCCGGAAACCGGAGGTTTCGGAAACTGGAGATGCAGCTCTGCATACAATGTGGGTGCTGCAGCAAGATAGTAAGGGGGCCCAGCGGCATGCCCCCTGCAACCAGACATCTTATTCCCTATCCTTTGGATAGGGGATACATGTTAGATCCCGGAATATCCCTTTAAATAGAAGTAATTTACAAATCTGTTTAACTTTATGGCAGTTCATTTTAAAAAAAATGTAGTCCAGTGGAATACAAATGTCATTAGTCATTAGCAAATGTCATTAGTGCCACCTACTGAATAGCCTAAAAGCAGCATAAAAAGAAATATATCCTTCTTTGCTTTTTGGTGCTGGATAAGTTGACCACATAATCTACTGTACTCTTATGTTTTAGTGCATTTAGTGCTCCTTTTTAATATTTACCAAATGTTATGACATGTATAGTAACCAGGGGTCAAGTCCAGGGAAAAAAGTTTGGGAACTCACTCAAGATTTCCACTTAAGGGCTGGTCCTGCAGGACTCCTGCGAACAGAGTTCCTGCTGTGGAAAAAGAGCAGGAACTCTGTTCCCATGCGTTCCTGCAGGACTTGAGCCCTGATCATAACTGGAGGAGAGCTAATTTACATATTCCTTTCCCAAAACACATTACCAGCAAGACTCTCTACATCAGTTGGATCACTACAAGAAGTGTCAGTACCTTCCAAGAGCTTCTTCAAAAACATCTTACTCAGTCAACCAGAACCCTATGCTGTAAATTTGAGGAAAGTCCAAAACAGTGCTGATATAGTCATATTTCAAGACTTCATAGGCTGGAAATTGACTTACAAGGTAGTTACCTACAAGTGGCACTTAAGAAACAATGTTCTTCTTTCTAAAGTAAAGTCAATTTGAATACAGATAAAAGAAAAAACAGTCATGATAAAAAAAGTACTATTGAGCACAACCAATCCACCCTGATTACCAAAATGCCCATGTTATACTATATTGTATAATGAGACTCCCTTATATAAGACAAGTATAATGTAACTTAACAATGAACTACAAAACAAAGGAGAAACTCTCCATGGTGCAATACTGTTATGAATTAGCAAAAGTTTAGTGTGAACAGGCGCTTACCCTGGGGGGTTGTGCAGATCCAAGCACAACTTTGGAAATGAAAATAGTATATTTGGACCCTTTGCAGCCTTTCCACCAACAACAATGTGATACTCCAAATATCCTCCAATAACAATGAGATGCTTCGGTGTCGCAGCATCCCGTTGAAGTTGGAGGAGATTTGGTGTATCAACTTTACAGTGAGACATTCTTGTTTAAGATGACATTACAATAAGATATCACTAGACTACAAAAAATAGCTGTCATCACAGTAAGCATATGTGGAATGAATCCCAGTACTCAAAGAATTATCTTCAAACAGATTTTTGACTTTTATTTAAGCATAGAATATGCAGGATAATGCAGCATGCGTTCTGTCACAATGGCTTTTCTTAAGGAGAAGCTGCCAGGGTCCATCCTGCTCAGGCAGCATGAAAGTGATGACAGTATCCGTATAAAGTTGTGCCTTCATTTTTTCAATGTTCTTATGTTAAGATAGGCTGCATTCATTACATATTTATTTGCCTGCAGGCCATATAGAGATCTATTCAAAATACAAATAAAATTCCATTAAACTGATGGTGGTCGAATCTTGGTTCACAAAAGAGGAAACAGATAACCTCCTGTGTTCCTGCTCTGCACAAAAGTCGACATAAAGTGAATTGATCTTTTTCTATCATTAACAATGTTGAAACAGGAGTATCATCTCATCCCTGAGAATCATTTTAGCTTAAAGACACACAATATTACTTTCAAAGTTACGTTATTTTTACAGGTAATTTTCATATATATAGCCATTGTGCTCATAGCTAATGTGTTAAATAATTCAAACAAAACCATATTAGATTCTCTTGGCCCTTTGGCTATTCCTTCCATAAAAAAAGGTGCAAAATTCACCCCCTATTTTACCCCTCCTTCCTTAAAAGACAATCCTGCCTAACTATTCTTAAACCTACTTAGCACTTTGTTATTCTTCCAAGAAATCATAATATGCATTTAATGGTGTAAATTACATTGTTGTACAGGATAACAGATAGCATTACTTTTCACTAGTGGACACAAATCTTGCTATGCTTAACCAATATTGTATTTTATAACAGATTGGTATTACTGGAATTGGCCACTATTTAAATGTACATGTCAAGTGCCCCAGTTTTTAAAGTTATATGGCTTATTCAAAAGGTTTCTTCAACAGCAGAATGTAAAGAACCCCTTGAACAAGCTGTAAACTGTGCTGCGTGATAGGGATGTAAACAATTCCAGGCATCCCCTACTTTCATAATGAGCAGACATATTTGTGGGGTCCCACTGGGCCACTACTAGTAGAGAATGGTTGGAATTTCATGTGCTTATCATGTGATAATGTTTTATACTGTGCCTTTAAAGGGTACTCCGCCCCTATTCAAAGGCCGTAGGAC
Source organism: Hyla sarda (assembly GCF_029499605.1). Classification (NCBI taxonomy): domain Eukaryota; kingdom Metazoa; phylum Chordata; class Amphibia; order Anura; family Hylidae; genus Hyla; species Hyla sarda. The sequence continues at coordinate 263,997,065 of NC_079190.1, read as the reverse complement.
CCTCCACAATCTTTGGGCGGCACGTTCTTAACATTTTTGATATGATTGCTGGGTTCGGCGCCAGTGGTCATGATGGCCTGACCTCCCACGATCAGACGTCTTATCCCCTATCCTCTGAATAGAGGATAAGATGTCTAGGGGTGGAGTACCCCTTTAAATACTTTGTGCCGTAGAAGTGTTTGCAAAGCAAAGACAACTGTGAGTTTTACCGTTTCAAGTAATCCAAATCCTCCGACTTTTCATTGCACCTCATCATCAAGGGCACCTCACATTACACATGTGAGGACAAATCAATACAGAGAGTGCCCAGAGAGACTACTGCCACCATTATAACCAAGTGTGGAGGTGTGGTGAAAAGTCACCAGCCTCTATATCCAAACTATGACACCCAAGGACTTCCAACAACATTATTCAGATATTCCTTGGGGCAGGTGTTATATTGAAGAGGCATTTTGGAAAAATATTATTTGTTTGCTTATAAAGTGCAAGGCTATTATTAACCCCTTAATGACCAAGCCCATTTTCACCTCAAGGACTAGGCCAATTTTATTTTTGCGTTTTCGTTTTTTCCTCCTCGCCTTCTAAAATCCATAACTCCTTTATATTTCCATGTACAGACCCATATAAGGACTTGTTTTTGCATGACCAATTGTACTTTGTAATGAAACCTCTCATTTTACCATAAAATGTACGGCGAACCCAAAAAAATATTTTTTAGGGAGGAAATTTAAATGAAAACCAAAATTTTGCACATTTTGGAGGGTTTTGTTTTCACACTGTACACTTTACGGTAAAAATGATAGGTGTTCTTTATTCTGTGCGTCAATACGATTAAAATGATACCCATGGCTAGATACTTTTATATTTTTGTACCACTTAAAAAAAATCAAAAACTTTTTGTACAAAATCAGTAATCTAAAATCGCCCTATTTTAACCACCTATAACTTTTTCATTTTTCCATATATAGGGCGGTATGAGGGCTCATTTTTTGCGCCATCATCTGTAATTTTTTTAGATACCACATTTGCATATATAAAACTTTTAGATAATTTTTTATAAATTTTTTTGAATAAAATGTGACAAAAAAGCAGCATTTGTGGAATTTTTTAATTTTTAACATTTACGCCATTCACCGTACGGGATCATTAACATTATATTTTGATAGTTCGGACATTTATGCACGCGGGAATACCAAATATGTTTATTTAAAAAAATGTACGCTTTTTGGGGGTAAAATGGGAAAAACGGACAATTTTCATTTTTATTGGGGGAGGGGATTTTTCACTTTTTTTTCACTTTTTATTTTAATATTTTTCAACTTTTTTTTTTACACTTTTTATGTCCCCATAGGGGACTATCTATAGCAATTGTTTGATTGCTAATACTGTGCAGAAGATCCCGGGAGACGGCCGGAGCTAGGTAAGGGGACCTCCGGCTGTCATGCTGGATGATCGGATCCCCGCGGCAGGGCTGCGGGCAATCCGATCATCCAATCAAAGTGCCGCAATGCCGCAGATGCCGTCATCTGTATTGATCACGGCATTGGAAGGGTTAATGGCAGACATCCACGCAATCGCGGATGTCGGCCAATACCGACGGGTCCCCGGCTGCTGCTAGCAGCCGGAACCTGCCATGTATGTTGCGAGCACCCTTCATACACAGTATATATATATTCATATACATACTCGCGGTCATACACAGGACGCAAATGTACGTCCTGGTGTGGGAAGTCCCGCCAAACCAGGACGTACATTTACGTCCGTGGTCGTTAAGAGGTTAAAGACTGATGTCAAGGTTTTTGCATATGCTTTGTGTTTACCTATTTTAGCTGATGTGAAAAGCATTGGTTTTCAGCCATATCGATTTCTATTTCCAGACTTTTCCAGAATAAATTTCTAATGCTGCCTACATTTCCCTTAAAGCCTTTTAGCTTTGCAGAGAGAGTAGGTAGAGTCCTATTAATGCAGTTCATCAAATTAGGCTGCTGGGACTGGAGTTCACCCAGGTAAACTGATTAGACCCATAAGTGGGTTGGGGCCAGTTTAGATGTTTTACGAAGTCTTCAGGCTGTGTTAATTTTTATCACATTTATGACTGCTTTTTGACCATTGCTTTGCGGGAATTTTCCAAATTTGTGATTTAAATAATGCATTTCTACAGTGATTTGCAGTAAAATACTGCCACTTTGCAGCCATTTATATAAAATAACAGCAAAAACACAAAAAAAGTGGCAAAAATTAAATGTGTGAACACAGCCTCAGAGGATATATATAACTACCATAGATTCTAACCCCCCAATATATTATCAGCAGTATACAGATGGAGCTGGGTGGGGAGGTGTCTGTGAGCTTCCAGAAGGGATAGCTGATTATATCATCCTGTACAGGAAGCCAGCTTACCGAGGAAGAACACTTCCTGTGACACATTAGGCTCTGTAATTTTCTAATTTACAGAGAGGTGATCACATTGCACAGCTACAGTAATGAAATGCAGCTGTGTTGGAAAGAAACAGATGACACTGTAGGACAAGTAATGGTGAGTGTGCATCTTATGAGCACAAAAAATTGTTGCCACAATGCTTATTCACATTGAAGGCATAGAAACTGAGTTCCTTGGTAGGTTGTGTCTTTGATGCTTTCCAAAATTTAAACACAAAGTAGAGTTTAGATGTGATTTTTGTGTATTTCATCAATGTCTGATGTACTATATATAGATGTTAACTGGACCCTCAGTTGTTTTCATGTGTACATTTTCTAGTGTTTGTGCAACATAGAATATTGTTTGTTGGAAAAGGATTTTGCACCCTCACATTGTATGGAGCACAATTTCCCATTTAAATAATCCCATACTAAATTACCTTTTTCTTTTACATAGAATGCAGCTTAGGTAGCTGTTCGAAGTACCATCCAATGTAGAAAAAACTCTTTTTCTGCAACTGACACAGATATCTGGTCCAGCAAATCCAAGCACTTAGAAGACTAGACATACAATATCATTAAAAAGCATGTGCCCTACACTCTGGCATGTGTATGTGTTGTAACTGGCTTCTTGTATCTGATTGGTTTTAGAGCAGGCTTGCACATTTGAGTAATACTTTCAATATCTCAACCTTTTCATATTTGGTTTTTCATAAATCTTGCAAGCTGTGATTAATATTCTCCACTGTAATAGTTGTCAATCAAATATGACAGGACTTAGTGACCTCAGTGTTGTAGGCGCATCAATCAAAATTTCACTTTAATAAACACATGTACTTGCAGGAAATGTTACCATGGTCTGGCTTAGATTGTTGGGACCAATTTCATGGTGAGGATGAATCTCTGTATAGTGCTGCAGAATATGTGGGCACTATATAAATAAAGGAATCATTGTTTGTATTAGTATTATTTTAGTTCTCAATATGCTAAATTCTAATAATGACATTTCCTTTTTCTCTTAAAAGAAGAGACCACAGATCATCAAGGTTATTGGTGATTTCAATGTAAAGAGGACTTTCGCCCCCCCCCCCCCCCAAAAAAAAAAAAAATAAATAAAAATAATGCATTATTGTTAAAGGGGTATTTCAGTGTTTTAACGCTTATTCCCTATCCACAGAAAAGGGAGTAATTGTCTGATTATGGAGGGGGGGGGGAGAGGGGAGTGGGGAGTGTTGAGGTTGTACTGACTGATGGGACCCCTGCTATCTCCTGAATCAAGTGAAATTGGCTGTCCAGCCCCTCTGAAAATGGAGGGTTTTGCTAACCTTGAGATTGCTTCTTATAGTTTTAAAAAGGCCTCTGAAGAATAAAATAAGTAATATGATTGGTTGTTATGGGAAACTGGTTAAAGGGGTACTCCGGTGAAAACCTTTCTTCTTTTAAATCAACTGGTGGCAGAAAGTTAAACATATTTGTAAATTGCTTCTATTAAAAAATCTTAATCCTTCCAGTACTTATTAGCTGCTGAATGCTACAGAGGAAATTCCTTTCTTTTTGGAACACTGATGACATCACGAGCACAGTGCTCTCTCTCTAAGGGCAGCACGGTGGCTCAGTAGTTAGCACTGCTGCCTTGCAGTGTCGGGGACTTGGGTTCAAATCCCACTAAGGACAACAATAAATAAAGCGTTATTATTATTATAACGTCAGCAGAGAGAACTGTGCTTGTGATGTCATCAGAGAGAATTCCAAAAAGAAAATAATTTCTTCTGTAGTATTCCACAACTAATAAGTACAGGAAGGATTAAGATTTTTTAATAGAAGTAATTTACAAATATGTTTAACTTTCTGCCACCAGTTGATTTAAAAGAAGAAAGGTTTTCACCGGAGTACCCCTTTAACTTTTCCAATGCACGGGTTTTGATGAATTTCCCCACTGATATCTGTAATACACATATATAACGTTAAGTTGGATGGGGCAAATACTGTTTACCAGCATCAAGTAATAGAATATCTGGCTGTTAGATATATAAATATATATATATATATATATATATATATAAATATATATATACTGTGTGGCGAGACCGCACCGGGGACCGACCTCTGTGCATGTGACTACCCAGGCAGCCAGCCAGGGATAGTGATATAAAGGTCCAGAAATCACTGCACAAGTAGATCTTGGATCAATAAAAGCTGGTATTCTTTATTCCCAAAATAAGGTGCAATGTTTCGGCTGTGGTAGCCTTTATCAAGCAAAGTGAATACAGAGGAAATACACATTTATACACATATCAAATCATTTCCATTGGTTACAACACAGGTGTAATCAGTATACAATCATTAGTGTCCACACCAACATAGTGCCGATTGTTCCATGCCTGCGTTTGTAAACAAACCTACTGCGCACGCATCATCAGTGTGTCAGTATGGTTACCCTCCGTCCTCCAATCGCGTGCCAGTCACATACAGCGCATCATACAAGTCGCGCTACTTACGTCATGCCCATACCCAAATTAGGTGTCTCGGGCTCAATGCACCTGCGCCAACCCACCACGCATGCGCGCCACCCTAAACCAGGATGACGCGAGTGCAACGGTGAACTGCGCATGCGCAGAGCCCATTCATAGACAATACATTGTACACAATCCAGTGCTAACATTCAATGTTTTTATTGTTAATATTGTAGTATGTTATACAAAATCTATATATAGAGAGACTGGCATGCATGATTGGGGCAAAGGGACAGAAAATACTTAAATAACAGGATATAATGTTGGCGATCCAGGCTGGGATGAAGGTCCTTCACAATAAATCCATCATCTTCTGAACAAGGTGTCAGTGCCTATAAATATAAAAAATCATGCATGCCAGCCTCTCTACATATAGATTTTGTATAACATACTACAATATTAACAATAAAAACATTGAATGTTAGCACTGGATTGTGTACAATGTATTGTCTATGAATGGGATCTGCGCATGCACCGTTCGCCGTTGCACTCGCGTCATCCTGGTTTAGGGTGGCGCGCGTGCTCGGCGGGTTGGCGCAGGCGCATTGAGCCTGAGACACCTAATTTGGGTATGGGCATGACGTAAGTAGCGCGACTTGTATGATACGCTGTATGTGACTGGCACGCGATTGAAGGACGAAGGGTAACCATTCTGACATGCTGATGACGCGTGCGCAGTAGGTTTGTTTACAAACGCAGGCATGGAACAATCGGCACTATGACCTGTTGCTAGGCATGATGGATCGGTGATCAGAGCTATATAGAGACTGAGGATGAAGGTACCTAAATCCACATCATGTTTATTTGGTTTTAATTCACAGTAAACACTGTATATTCACTATAACTCTATTGTATACACAAGTTGCCATGACGATATGATGTCACATAGATTGACAGGTTTCTACACCAATAGGCACACACTGTAGGTGTGGACACTAATGATTGTTTACTGATTACACCTGTGTTGTAACCAATGGAAATGATTTGATATGTATATAAATGTGCATTTCCTCTGTATTCACTATGCTTGATAAAGGCTACCACAGCCGAAATGTTGCCCCTTATTTTGGGAATAAAGAATACCAGCTTTTATTGATCCAAGATCTACTTGTGCAGTGATTTCTGGACATATATATATATATATATATATATATATATATATATATATATAAGAGATAAGCGAATTTTAGAAAAATTTGATTTGGCCGAATTTTCCCCCAAAATTTGATTTGGTCCGAATTTATTCATGGCGAATGGCTATTAAAAACTGCTATTTCTGGCCTACAGAGAGCCTCAATAGGGGTGTAGCAAACTTTGCCTTGTCGTAACATGCATAATGAGTGTTCTGGGTTAGTGAAATAATACTGTTATTCAGTATGACAGTGCTAAACATTGTTACATGATGTGCATTACAGACAGAATTGTAGCTAGCTCTTTTTGCTTCTTCCCCATCTGGCACAGGACATCATGGAACCTGCAACACAAACATATAAGTAGTAGGCTCTGCACTTTTCCAGCATTATCCTCCTCTTTTCCCTACAAAGGACTCCAGCCTCCTCCAAACACAATGCCACCAGCCTTTCCACAACGCACAAGGGGGGAGATTTATCAAAACCTGTGCAGAGAAAAACTTGCCTTGTTGCCCATAGCAACCAATCAGCTTGCTTCTTTGATTTTTAACAGTGCCTTTGCATAATGAAATAAGAAATCTGATTGCTTTGCTATGGGCAACTGGGAACTTTTCCTTTGCACAGGTTTTAATTAATCTCCCCCCAATGTTTCCAACCTCATTCAAATGCCTCCAGCCACCCCCCCCCCCCCGCCCCCACATTCACATACAATGCCTCCTGCATTACCCCACATAGTGACAGAGGGGTATACATGGGAGACAGAGGTGTAGAGGGTGTACATGGGTGACAGAGGGGCATACAGGGGTGACAGAGGGGTGTAGCGGGGTGACAGAGGGGTGTATGGGGTAAACATGGGGTGTACAGGGGTGACAGAGGGGTGTAGAGGGGTGATGAAAAGGTTTAGGGGGGTGAGAGAAGGGTTCACGGGATAATAGAGGGGTGCCCAGGGGTTATAAAGAGGTTAGGAGGGGTGACAGAGATCTAGAGGAGTGAAAGAAGGGTGGGGTGCAATACCTGAAGCTGAGTTCTGGGAGGAACCAGGGAGAATCCAGAGTCCAGAGCTGCTCCACAGGAGAGGGAGGATACACGAGGATACGAGCTGCAGCATCACCTGTCCCGACACTGCACACAGACTTCCCTACCGCCTGGCCTGCATGCCTGTGACTTACAGGTGCGCTGGCCTGGGCCGAAAAATCTAAAAATGTTAGTGCCATATTTCCCACCAGAGTGTCCTGGCACCCTGCTAGGGAATCAATGCCTCAGTGTAATGTGTGAAGGACCCCCCTTGCGCCCCCTTGCAACAGTGCACCTGAGGCGATCGTCTCACTTGCCTCATCAGAGCTACAGCCCTGATTACAGAACATACAAGTGCAAAAAGCACACTAAAATCTGTGATAAAAGTGCTATCAAAAAAAGTAGCCTCAGGTAGTATGTGACAAGGTCATCAAGGGTGGATTTAAAAGGGGGGCAGTATAAGTTGTAGAAATTTCGGCATCAATCCGTTCCATAAACCTGAGTAAGGGGAACTCTGAGGACAATTCACTCCAGTAGGCTTAAAACAGTATTTGTCTACAACACCAGCATGTATGTACTGTTGGCTGGCCTTTCACAGTATCTAGGCCCTTAAGACTTTAACAGGAACAAAATAGTACACCTCTTAGATGTACGTATGTGGTATGCACTTATGAGAGGAGGACAATGCTCTCCAGTATGCTGAAAACAGTATTTGTGTACAAAACCAGCCAGTGTGTACTTTTGGCTGGCCTTTCGCAGTATCTGGGCCATAAACCCCTTAAGGACCTGAGGTTTTTCCACTTTCGTTTTTTCCTCCTTACTTTTAAAATACCATAATTATTTACATTTTGCACCTAAAAATCCATATTACGGCTTATTTTTTGTGCCATCAATTCCACTTTGTAATGACATCAGTCATTTTACCCAAAAATCAACAGTGTTTTGTAACTTTTAGGGGCTTCCGTTTCTATATAAAAATGACACCTTCTCTTTATTCTATAGGTGCATATGATTAAATTGATCCCCTACTTATTTAGGTTTGATTTTGTAGTACTTCTGAAAAAATCATAACTACTTGCAGGAAAATTTATACGTTTAAAATTGTCATCTTCTGACCCCTATAATTTTTTTATTTTTCCGCATACGGGGCAGTATAAGGACTAATTTTTGCACCATGATATGAAGTTTTTAGCTGTATCGTTTTTGTATTGATCAGACTTTTTGATCGCTTTTTATAAATTTTTTCATGATATAAAAAGTGGCCAAAAATTAGCTATTTTGGACTTTAGAATTTTTTTGCATGTACGCCAATGATCATCAGTTTAAATAACAATATATTTTTATAATTCGGACATTTCCATACACGTAAATCCCATATGCTTATTTTTATTTTTATTTACACTGTTTCTTTTTTAATGGGAAAGGAGGGTGATTCAAACTTTTATTAGGGGAGGAGTTAAATGACCTTTATTAATTTTTTTTAAACTTTTTTTCTTGCAATGTTATAGCCCCCATAGGGGGCTATAACACTGCACACACTGTTGATCATTTATCATTGTTATCCCTTAGGATCAATGATTCTTCCGCTTGACTGCTCATGCCTGGAACTCAGGCATTGAGCATTCATTCGGCGATCAGACACACAGGAGGAAGGTAGGGACCCTTCTTGTATCCTCCAGCTGTAAGAGATGCCGCAATTTCGCTGTGATGGTCCCGAACAGCCCACTGAGCTAGCCGGGAGAAGTTTATTATGACTATAGATGCGGCGATCAACTGAACGCCGAATGTAAAGGGTTAATAGCGCAAGGCACAGCGATCAGTGCCGCACGCTATTATCCACGGGTACCAGCCGTTGTTAGAGGCCGGGCCCGACCCACTATGATGTGGAGCCACGGCGTGGCCCTGCATTATAGAAAGGGAGCGGACTCAGGGCGTAGAGGTACAACCTGGGTCCTTAAGAGGTTAAGACTTTAACAGGAAAAAAATAGTACACCACTTAAATGTACGTATGTGGTATGCACTTATGAAGGGAAGACAATGCTCTCCAGTACGCTTAAAACAGTATTTTTCTACAACACCAGCAGGCGTGTACTTTTGGCTGGCCTTTCACAATATCTAGGCGGCCCTCAAAGGGGTATTCCGGGCAAAAACATCTTATCCCCTATCCAAAGGAAACCCGGAGGTTACCGAAACTAGAGACGCAGCCCTGCATTGAATGCGGGTGCTGCAGGGAGATCGAGGGGGGTCCCAGCAGCGGGCCCCCTGCGATAAGACATCTTATCCCCTATCCTTTGGATAGGGCATAAGATGTTTTTGCCCGGAATACCCCTTTAATACTTTAACAGGAACAAAATAGTAGACCACTGAAATGTACACATGTGATATGCACTTATGAGGGGAGTACAATGCGATCCAGTACGCTTAAAAGAGTATTTGTGTACAATACCAGCCGATGCGTACTTTTGACTGGCCTTTTACAGTATATATGCCCTTAAGACTTTAACAGGAACAAAATAGTACATCACTGAACTGTACGCATGTGGTATGCACTTATGAGGGGAGGACAATGTGCTCCAGTACGCTTAAAACAGTATTTGTGTACAAAAGCAGCAGTACACACCAGTGCTGCAGCACACAGTCGCTGTGTACTACACCCAAAATTGCACTTTCTCTCTCAATCTCACTCCCTTCCCTATCAATGCTTCTAGGCAGGATTTGAGCTTGAGGTGAAACATTGCTGTTCTGTGCAACACACAGTGCAACACACTGCTCTCTGTCCCTCTCTGTAATAGAACGCTGTAGTGACTGGGAGGTGAATCACGGCTGTAAAAATCCTTTTCTGTGCAACACACACTGCTCTCTTTCCCTCTCTGCAATAGAACTCTAATGTGACTGGGAGGTGAATCGCTGCTGGAAAAATGCTTTTCTGTGCAACACACACTGCTGTCTGTTCCTCTCTATCTCTCTGCAATAAAAGGCTGAAGTGAATGGTCACAAGATGGCTGCCTTTTATATAGGGCTGTGACATCGCAGGGGTGGCTGGCTGCTAATAGGCTGCATGCTTCATATGATTCGTCAGATTCGATTCGCTAATCCCTAATAGATATATGGCATTTTGTAGAAACAAAAATAAAACAGGGGGGACACTTACGAGTCAGAGTCTTCTGGAAGGTGCAGACTTTGTCTTTTTATTCGGGTGCATAGAAAATCCTAAAAGCAGGACGCCAGGGTCTGCAGCGGAAAATACTGAGTTAGGTAATCGAACCTAACTGAAAATACTGAGTTAGGTAACAGAACCTAACTGAAGGTTTTCCAACCAGTATGCTTCCAGCTGTTGCACAAGTTCAACTCCTAGCATGCACATACCGTGCATGCTGGGAGTTGCAGTTTTTCAACAGCTAGAGGTTTGCTCCTCCCCCATGTGAATGTACAGGGTATATTTACACGGGTGGGTTTACAGTGAATTTCCTGCTTCAAGTTTGAGCTGGGGCAAATTTTCTGCCGCAGCACAAACTCCTAGCGGGAAACTCACTGTAAACCCGTCCTTGGGAATGTACCCTAAAAACACTACACTACACTAACACAAAATAAAGGGTAAAAAGACTACATATACACCCCCTTACACTGTCCGCCCCAATAAAAATGAAAACTGGGCCTCCAGTTGTTGCAAAACAACAACTCCTAGCATTTCCAGACAGCCACTGATTGTCCAGGCATGCTGGGAGTTTAGCAACAGCTGGAGGCACTCTGTTTGGGAATCACTAGCATAGAATACCTCTATGTCCACCCTTATGCAACCCCTAATTTAGTCCTCAAATGAGCATGGTGCTCTCTCACTTCGGAGCTCTGTCGTATTTCAAGGAAACAATTTAGGGCCACAAAAGGGGGTATTTCCGTACTCGGGAGCAATTGCGTTACAAATTTGGGGGGGCTTTTTCACCTTTTACCCCTTATGAAAAGGAAAAGTTGGGATCTACACCAGCCTGTTAGTGTAACAAAATAAAATAAAAATTACACTAACAAGCTGCTGTTGCCCCATACTTTCTATTTTCACAAGAGATAAAAGGAAAAAAGAACCCCCAAAATTTGTAACGGAAATACCCCATATGTGGACGGAAAATGCTCTGCAGACGCACAACAAGGTTCAGGAGTGAGAGCGCACTATGTACATTTGAGGCCTTAATTGGTGATTTGCACAAGGGTGGCAAATTTTACAGTGGTTCAGACATAAACACAAAAAAATGAATACCCACTTGTGACCCCATTTTGAAAACTACACCCCTCACGGAACGTAACAAGGGGTATATGGAGCATTTTTATTAAAATGCTGGTCTTACCCTAAATTATTAATTTTCACAAGGGAAAATAGGAAAAAAAGCCCCCCAAAATTTGTAACCCCATTTCTTCTGAGCAAGAACATACCCCATATGTGGATGTAAAGTGTTCTGCTTGCGCACTATAATGCTCAGAAGAGAAGGAGCAGCATTGGGCTTTTGGAGAGAAATTTGTCCGGAATTTAAGGCCATGTGTGTTTACAAAGCCCGCATAGTGCCAGAGCAATGGACCCACCCCCCAAATGTAACCCCATTTTAGAAACTACACTCCTCACATAATGTAATAAGGGGTACAGTGAGCATTTACATCCCTCCCACAGGTGTCTGACAGATTTTTGTAACAGTGGTCCGTGAAAATGATTCCATGCTCAGAAGAAATGGGGCTACAATTTTTTTTCTCTTTTTTTTTTTTTTGGGGGGGGGGGGGCATTTTCTCCTATTACCCCTTGTAAAAATGTCAAATTTGGGGTAAAACCATGAATTTGGTGAATTTTTATTTTCATTTACACATCCGACTTTAACAAAAAGTCATCAAACACCTCTAGGGTGTTAAGGCTCACTGTACCCCTTGTTATGTTCCTTGAGGGGTGTAGTTTCCAAAACAGTATGCCATGTGTTTTTTTTGTGTTTTTTTTTGCTGTTCTGGCACCAAAGTGGCTTCCTAAATGTGACATGCCCCCCAAAAAACATTTCAGCTAAATTTGCTTTCCAAAAGTCAAATGTGACTCCTTCTCTTCTGAGCATTGTAGTGCGCCTGCAGTGCACTTGATGTGCACACATGGGGTATTTCTGTACAGAAGAGACATGCCCCCCAAAAACCATTTCAGAAAAACTCACTTTCCAAAATCCCATTGTCACTCCTTCTCTACTGAGCCCTCTAACGCACCCACCGAGCATTTAAATACACATGAGATATTTCCGTACTTGAAAGAAATTGGGTTACTAATTTTAAGGTGATTTCTCTCCTTTTACCCCTTGTAAAAAAAATAAAAAAAAACTGGGTCTACAAGAACATGCAACTGTAAAAAATTAAGATTTGGAATTTTCTCATCACTTTGCTGCTATTCCTGTGAAACACCTAAAGGGTTAACACACTTTCTAAATGTCATTTTGAATACTTTGAGGGGTGCAGTTTTTATAATGGGGTCATTTATGGGTTATTTCTAATATGAAGGCCCCTCAAATCCACTTCAAAACTTAATTGGTCCCTGAAAAATTCCGATTTTGAAAATGTTGGGAAAAAATTGAAAATTGCTGCCGAACTTTGAAGCCCTCTTGTTACGTTATGCACTCCTGCCTCACATGCTGGCCATGAGCACATGGTCCTGTTACCTGCTGCTGCCGGTGGGGCTGGGATTTGATCGCAAATCCCAGCCCGTTCCTCACCTGGTGTTTCTCCTGCCCCCGCCTCTGCCTCTCTGCTCCTAGGGCACGCACGTGCCGGAGCTTTAAGATTTAAAGGGCCAGTGCGCCCATTAGTGAAGTAACACCTGTGGCTCATTAATAAATTTCTCCACCTCCCACACGTCCTTGCCATATCTTTGTTGCCCTAGAGCCTTAGAGAAAGCATTCCTGTGTATTGCCTCCCTGTGTATCATACCTTTGTTACGTTCCTGACTATGCTACTGTGCCACCTGCCTTCACCTCCTGCTATCCACATCAAAAGTTGCGTTATCCCACCTGTGCCTCGAATCTCCTCAGCCGCCTGTGTGGTCGAGCCTTGCCAGGGGTAGCAACCTGGGTGCCGCCTGCCGCAGTAAGTCCACCCCGCTTTTCGGCAGGCTCTGGTGAAAACCAGCAGCACCTTAGACTCCACTTCCTGGTATGGTCCAAGTCATCTACCACACAGGTCCAGCGGATCCACTATCATCAGTGTTCCAGTCTACTGAAACGTGAGTGTTACACCTCTGATGTCTTCTAAAAGTAAAAACTTCTCAACTTTATGATGCTAACATAAAGTACACATATTGTATATGTGAATGTCACGATGCCGGCTGGCAGAAGGTGGATCCTCTGTGCCAGAGAGGGATTGGCGTGGACCGTGCTAGTGGACCGGTTCTAAGTCACTACTGGTGTTCACCAGAGCCCGCCGCAAAGCGGGATGGTCTTGCTGCGGCGGTAGTGACCAGGTCGTATCCACTAGCAACGGCTCAACCTCTCTGACTGCTGAAGATAGGGAGTAGACAGAAGCAAGGTCGGACGTAGCAGAAGGTCGGGGCAGGCAGCAAGGATCGTAGTCAGGGGCAACGGCAGGAGGTCTGGAACACAGGCTAGGAACACACAAGGAAACGCTTTCACTGGCACAATGGCAACAAGATCCGGCGAGGGAGTGCAGGGGAAGTGAGGTATACATAGGGAGTGCACAGGTGAACACACTAATTAGAACCACTGCGCCAATCAGCGGCGCAGTGGCCCTTTAAATCGCAGAGACCCGGCGCGCGCGCCCTAGGGAGCGGGGCCGCGCGCGCCGGGACAGGACCGACGGAGAGCGAGTCAGGTACGGGAGCCAGGGTGCGCATCGCGAGCGGGCGCCACCCGCATCGCGAATGGCATCCCGGCTGGAGGCAGGATCGCAGCGCACCGGGTCAGTGGATCTGACCGGAGCGCTGCAATAGCGAGAGTGTAGCGAGCGCTCCGGGGAGGAGCGGGGACCCGGAGTGCTCGGCGTAACAGTCTCCCCCTCTTCTTGGAGCCTGAGAACCTGAGGACCAGACTTTTGTCTAGGATATTGTCCTCAGGTTCCCAGGATCTCTCTTCAGGACCACAGCCCTCCCAATCGACCAAAAAAAAGGTTTTCCCTCTGACCTTCTTGGAGGCCAGTATCTCCTTTACGGAGAAGATGTCCGAGGAGCCGGAAACAGGAGTGGGAGAAACAAGTTTGGGAGAGAAACGGTTGATGATGAGTGGTTTAAGAAGAGAAACGTGAAAGGCATTAGGAATACGAAGAGAAGGAGGAAGAAGAAGTTTGTAAGAGACAGGATTAATCTGGCACAAAATTTTGAAAGGACCAAGATAGCGTGGTCCCAATTTGTAGCTGGGAACACGGAAGCGGACATATTTAGCGGAGAGCCATACCTTGTCTCCGGGAGAAAAAATGGGGGGAGCTCTTCTTTTCTTATCAGCAAACTTCTTCATGCGTGATGAAGCCTGTAAGAGAGAATTTTGGGTCTCTTTCCATATGGTGGGAAGATCACGAGTTATTTCATCCACAGCGGGCAAACCAGAGGGCAAGGGAGTAGGGAGGGGGGGAAGAGGGTGACGGCCGTACACCACGAAAAATGGGGATTTGGAAGAAGACTCAGAGACTCTGAAGTTATACGAGAATTCGGCCCATGGTAGAAGATCTGCCCAGTCATCCTGGCGGGAGGAAACAAAATGCCGTAAATAATCATCCAGGACCTGGTTAACTCTTTCTACTTGCCCATTGGACTGAGGATGATAAGCAGAAGAAAAGTTTAATTTAATCTTGAGTTGTTTACAGAGAGCCCTCCAGAATTTTGACACGAATTGGACGCCTCTATCCGAGACGATCTGCGTGGGCAACCCGTGAAGACGAAAAATGTGTACAAAAAATTTTTTGCCAACTGAGGCGCTGAAGGAAGACCAGGGAGAGGAATAAAATGTGCCATCTTGGAAAATCGATCAACGACCACCCAAACAACAGTGTTGCCACGGGATGGGGGTAAGTCTGTAATAAAGTCCATACCAATCAGAGACCAAGGCTGTTCGGGGACAGGCAGAGGATGAAGAAGACCAGCGGGCTTCTGGCGAGGAGTCTTATCCCGGGCACAGACAGTGCAGGCCCGCACAAAATCAACAACATCCGTCTCCAGAGTCGGCCACCAATAGAAACGAGAGATGAGTTGCACGGATTTCTTGATGCCCGCATGGCCTGCGAGATGGGAGGAGTGACCCCATTTGAGGATTCCGAGGCGTTGGCGTGGAGAGACGAAGGTCTTCCCTGGAGGAGTTTGCCTGATGGAGGCTGGAGAAGTGGAGATCAGGCAGTCAGGAGGAATGATGTGTTGCGGAGAGAGCTCTACTTCCGAGGCGTCCGAGGAACGAGAGAGAGCATCGGCCCTAATGTTCTTATCGGCAGGGCGAAAGTGAATTTCAAAATTAAACCGGGCAAAGAACAGAGACCACCTGGCCTGGTGAGGATTCAGCCGTTGGGCAGACTGGAGATAGGAGAGATTCTTGTGATCGGTGTAAATAATAACTGGAAATTTTGATCCCTCCAGCAGATGCCTCCATTCCTCAAGTGCTAATTTAATGGCCAGTAGCTCTCGATCCCCAATGGAGTAGTTCCTCTCCGCCGGAGAAAAGGTCCTAGAAAAAAACCCACAAGTAACAGCATGCCCGGAAGAATTTTTTTGTAGAAGAACCGCTCCAGCTCCTACTGAGGAGGCATCAACCTCCAATAGGAAGGGTTTAGATGGGTCAGGTCTGGAGAGCACGGGAGCAGAAGAAAAGGCAGCCTTGAGCCGTTTAAAGGCGTCTTCCGCTTGAGGAGGCCATGACTTAGGATTGGCATTCTTTTTGGTTAAAGCCACGATAGGGGCCACAATGGTGGAAAAATGAGGAATAAATTGTCTGTAATAATTGGCGAACCCCAAAAAACGTTGGATAGCACGGAGTCCGGAGGGGCGTGGCCAATCTAAGACGGCAGAGAGTTTGTCTGGATCCATTTGTAGTCCCCGGCCAGAGACCAAGTATCCTAGGAAAGGAAGAGATTGACATTCAAACAGACATTTCTCCATTTTGGCATAAAGTTGATTGTCACAAAGTCTCTGAAGAACCATGCGGACATGTTGGCGGTGTTCTTCTAGGTTGGCAGAAAAAATCAGAATATCGTCCAGACACACAACAACACAGGAATATAAGAGATCACGAAAAATTTCATTAACCTCCCTGGCGGTATGATTCTGTCTGGAAATTTGTACCAAAAGCGGTACAATTTTTTTAACTGAATTTCACATCTCCCTCCGCCCATTTCACATCTCCCCCGTCACATTCCCCTCTCCCTTGTCACATTCCCCCTCTCCCTTGTCACATCCCCCATCACATTCTCCCCCCTCCTTGTCACATTCTCCCCCCTCCTTGTCACATTCTCCCCCCTCCTTGTCACATTCTCCCCTCTCCTTGTCACATTCTCCCCTCTCCTTGTCACATTCTTCCCCTTGTCACATTCTTCCCCTTGTCACATTCTCCCCCCTCCTTGTCACATTCTTCCCCTTGTCACATTCTTCCCCTTGTCACATTCTCCCCCCTCCTTGTCACATTCTCCCCTCTCCTTGTCACATTCTCCCCTCTCCTTGTCACATTCTCCCCTCTCCTTGTCACATTCTCCCCTCTCCTTGTCACATTCTTCCCCTTGTCACATTCTTCCCCTTGTCACATTCTCCCCCTTCCCCCTTCATGTTACATTTCCCCCCCCCTTGTCACATCCCCCCCTTCATGTCACATTCCCCTCCCCCCTGTCACATCCCCCCCTGTCACATCCCCCCCTTGTCACATTCCCCCCCCCCTGTCACATTCCCCCCCCTTGTCACATTCCCCCCCCCCTTGTCACATTCCCCCCCTGTCACATTCATCCCCCCCCTTGTCACATTCCCCCCTTGTCACATTCTTGTCCTGCAGCAGAATACACTAGGTTTGCCGGCAGATTTCAAACCTAGTGTATTTGCTGCAGAACAAGCCCTTTCCCCTTCAGCCAATCACAGGCTTTACACCACTGTGGCCTGTGATTGGCTGAAAAGTGAAAGGTCCTAGAAGATGAATAGTGAAGAGAGGACACCCCGGGCTGCACGGAGGGGAACGACATCTTCAGGGACCGGGATTAGGTGAGCAAAAAGTTTTTTTATTTTACTACTTCTTCCTTTTAACACTTAGCTCAGTGTTTTTCTACCAGGGGGCCTCCAGCTGTTGTGAAACTACTACTCCCAGCATGCTGAGAGTTGTAGTTTTGCAGCAGCTGGAGGCCCCCTGGTAGGGAAACACTGACTTTTAGTATTTTTCTTTACCTGCTCTGGCCGGCCCCCGCAACGGGAGCCGACCAGAGCAGATAATCGCAGGTTTTCCCGGGGGGCCGCATCGCTACATCGCATTGCTTTTGCGATATATCGTGCAGCCCGGCCGGCAACTCTGCAATTCTACCCCGAGCGTGACTCGGGGTTACCGATCCTGGCAGGGAAAATTAACCCCGAGTCACGCTCGGGAATACCGCTCAGGAGGTTAACAAAGTCTTGGAAGACGGCAGGGGCGTTGCACAGGCCAAAGGGCATGACCAGTTACTCAAAGTGTCCATCTCTAGTGTTAAATGCCGTTTTCCATTCATCCCCCTCCCTGATGCGGATGAGATTATAAGCACCTCTTAAGTCCAGTTTGGTAAAGATGTGGGCACCTTGGAGGCGATCAAAGAGTTCAGAGATAAGAGGTAGAGGATAGCGGTTCTTTACCGTGATTTTATTAAGACCGCGGTAGTCAATGCAAGGACGTAGGGAGCCATCTTTTTTGGACACAAAGAAAAATCCAGCTCCGGCAGGAGAGGAGGATTTGCGGATAAAGCCCTTTTTTAAATTTTCCTGGATGTACTCAGACATAGCAAGAGTCTCTGGGGCGGACAGAGGATAAATTCTGCCCCGGGGTGGAGTAGTGCCCGGGAGGAGGTCAATAGGACAGTCATAAGGCCTGTGAGGAGGTAGAGTCTCAGCTTGTTTTTTGCAAAATACATCAGCAAAGTCCATATAGGCCTTAGGGAGACCGGTTACAGGGGGAACCACAGGGTCACGGCAGGGAGTACTGGAAACCGGTTTAAGGCAGTCCTTGAAACAAGAGGTACCCCAACTCTTGATCTCCCCTGTGGACCAATCCAGGGTTGGGGAATGGTGTTGAAGCCAGGGTAGTCCAAGGAGAATTTCAGAAGTGCAATTGGGGAGGACCAAAAACTCAATTTTTTCGCGATGAGGTCCGATGCACATTAGGAGGGGCTCCGTGCGAAAACGTATGGTACAGTCCAATCTTTCATTGTTAACACAATTGATGTAGAGGGGTCTGGCGAGACTGGTCACCGGGATGTTGAACCTGTTGATGAGAGAGGCCAAGATAAAATTTCCTGCAGATCCGGAATCCAAGAAGGCCATAGTAGAGAAGGAGAAGGTAGAGGCAGATATCCGCACAGGCACAGTAAGACGTGGAGAAGCAGAGTTGACATCAAGGACTGTCTCACCTTTGTGCGGAGTCAGCGTACGTCTTTCCAGGCGGGGAGGACGGATAGGACAATCCTTCAGGAAGTGTTCGGTACCGGCACAGTACAGGCAGAGATTCTCAATGCGGCGTCGTGTCCTCTCTTGAGGTGTCAGGCGAGACCGGTCAACTTGCATAGCCTCCACGGCGGGAGGCACAGGAACGGATTGCAAGGGACCAGAGGAGAGAGGAGCCGGGGAGAAAAAACGCCTCGTGCGAACAAAGTCCATATCCTGGCGGAGCTCCTGACGCCATTCGGAAAAACGCATGTCAATGCGAGTGGCTAGATGAATGAGTTCATGTAGGTTAGCAGGGATTTCTCGTGCGGCCAGAACATCTTTAATGTTGCTGGATAGGCCTTTTTTAAAGGTCGCGCAGAGGGCCTCATTATTCCAGGATAGTTCTGAAGCAAGAGTACGGAATTGTACGGCGTACTCGCCAACGGAAGAATTACCCTGGACCAGGTTCAACAGGGCAGTCTCAGCAGAAGAGGCTCGGGCAGGTTCCTCAAAGACACTTCGAATTTCCGAGAAGAAGGAGTGTACGGAGGCAGTGATGGGGTCATTGCGGTCCCAGAGCGGTGTGGCCCATGACAGAGCTTTTCCAGACAGAAGGCTGACTACGAAAGCCACCTTAGACCTTTCAGTAGGAAACTGGTCCGACATCATCTCCAAGTGCAGGGAACATTGAGAAAGAAAGCCACGACAAAACTTAGAGTCCCCATCAAATTTATCCGGCAAGGATAGTCGTAGGCCTGAAGCGGCCACTCGCTGCGGAGGAGGTGCAGGAGCTGGCGGAGGAGATGATGGCTGAAGCTGAGGTAGTAGCTGCTGTAGCATCACGGTCAGTTGAGACAGCTGGTGGCCTTGTTGCACTATCTGTTGTGACTGCTGGGCGACCACCGTGGTGAGGTCGGCGACAACTGGCAGAGGAACTTCAGCGGGATCCATGGCCGGATCTACTGTCACGATGCCGGCTGGCAGAAGGTGGATCCTCTGTGCCAGAGAGGGATTGGCGTGGACCGTGCTAGTGGACCGGTTCTAAGTCACTACTGGTGTTCACCAGAGCCCGCCGCAAAGCGGGATGGTCTTGCTGCGGCGGTAGTGACCAGGTCGTATCCACTAGCAACGGCTCAACCTCTCTGACTGCTGAAGATAGGCGCGGTACAAGGGAGTAGACAGAAGCAAGGTCGGACGTAGCAGAAGGTCGGGGCAGGCAGCAAGGATCGTAGTCAGGGGCAACGGCAGGAGGTCTGGAACACAGGCTAGGAACACACAAGGAAACGCTTTCACTGGCACAATGGCAACAAGATCCGGCGAGGGAGTGCAGGGGAAGTGAGGTATACATAGGAAGTGCACAGGTGAACACACTAATTAGAACCACTGCGCCAATCAGTGGCGCAGTGGCCCTTTAAATCGCAGAGACCCGGCGCGCGCGCGCCCTAGGGAGCGGGGCCGCGCGCGCCGGGACAGGACCGACGGAGAGCGAGTCAGGTACGGGAGCCGGGGTGCGCATCGCGAGCGGGCGCCACCCGCATCGCGAATCGCATCCCGGCTGGAGGCAGGATCGCAGCGCACCGGGTCAGTGGATCTGACCGGAGCGCTGCAATAGCGAGAGTGTAGCGAGCGCTCCGGGGAGGAGCGGGGACCCGGAGCGCTCGGCGTAACAGTGAATAGATATATAATTGATTTGGGATGTCCATTTTCCTTAAAAGCAGAGAGTTTCAAAGTAAAAAAAATGCAAAATTTTAATGACATTTTTGTATTTTTCACCAAGAAATGATGCAAGTATCGACAAAAATTTACCACTAACATAAAGTAGAATATGTCACGAAAAAACAATCTCTGAATCAGAATGAAAAGTAAAAGCATCCCAGAGTTATTAATGTTTAACCCCTTAATGATGCAGGACGTAAATGAACGTGCATTTATGTCTTATACATGACCGCAAGCATCGGAGCGGATGTCCGCCATTAAAGGGGTTATGCACTGCCCTGCGATCGCGCGGATGTCCGCCATTAAAGGGGTTGTGCGCTGCCCTGCCTTTCAGAGCTCCGCTCGCAGCGTCCGGAATTCATTACTCCGAACGCTGTGTGCGGGCTTCCGTGTTCGCGGCTGCCCCCTCGTGACATTACGCCCGGCCCCTCTTGACGTCACGCGACCGCTGTCACGCCCCCTTCCCGTAGACTTTGGTTGAGGGGGTGGGCATGACGTCACGAGGGGCCAGGCGTGACGTCAGGAGGGGTCGGGCGTGATGTCACGAGGGGGCAGCCGCGAACACGGAAGCCCGCACACAGCGTTCGGAGTAATGAACTTCCGGATGCTGCGAGCGGAGCTACGAAAGGCAGGGCAGCACACAACCCCTTTAACCCCTTAGATGCCGTGATCAATACAGAGATCCGATCATCCAGAACGGCAGATGGAGGTTCCCTCACCTGCCTCTGCTGCCTTCCATGGGTCTTCTGCTCTTTTCTGAGATCGAGCAGACCAGAGCAGAAGATCACCAATAACACTGATCAGTGCTATGCCCTATGCATAGCACTGAACAGTATTAGCAATCGAATGATTGCTATAAATATTCCCCAATGGGGACTATTAAAGTATAAAATTAAAAGTAAAAAAAAGTTTTAAAAGTTTTAAAAAATGTGAAAAATCCCCTCCCCCAATAAAAATGTAAATTGGCCGATTTTCCTAATTTCACCCCCAAAAAGTGTAAATATCTGAACTATTAAAATACAATGTTAATGATACCGTACGGTGAACGGCATGAACGTTAAAAAAAATTGCTGCTTTTTTATAGCATTTTTAAAAATTGATAAAAAATTTATTAAAAGTTTTATATATGCAAATATGGTATTAATAAAAAGTACAGATCATGGTGCAAAAGATTAGCCCACATACCACCACTTATACAGAAAAATTATAAAAGTTATAGGTCTTCAAAATAGAGGGAATTTAAACATACTAATTTGGTTAAAAAGTTTGCGATTTTTTTAAGCGCAACAGTAATAGAAAAGTATATTATCATGGGTATCATTTTAATTGTATTGACCCATAGAATAACAAACGTGTCATTTTTACCTTAAATTGTACGGTTTGAAAACTTAACCTTCAAAAATTAGCTAAATTTAGGTTTTCTTTTTAATTTCCCCACATAAATAGTATTTTTTTGGTTGCGTCATACATTTTATGGTAAAGTGAGTGATGTCATTACAATGAACAACTGGCTGCACAAAAAACAAGCCTTCATGTTAGTCTGTGGATGAAAATATTAAATAGTTATGATTTTTTGAAGGCGAGGAGGTAAAAACGAAAACGTAAAAATAAAATGTTCTTTAAGAGTCCTTAAAGGGGTACTCCGGCACTAAGACATCTTATCCCCTATCCAAAGGATAGGGGATACGATGCCTGATCATGGGGTTCTGCCGCTGGGGACCCCCGTGATCTTCCACGCCGCACCCTGTTAGAATCAGCCCCCAGAGCATGCTCGGGTCTGATTACTGGCAATCACGGGGACGGAGCATAGGGGCGTCACAGCTCCGCCCCCATGTGACATCACACTCCGCCACCCTCAATGCAAGCCTATGGAGGGGGCATGACGGCTGTTAGTACTGGAAGGACTAGTACAGGAAGGATTAAGATTTTTTAATAGAAGTAATTTACAAATTTACAAATCTGTTTCTGGCACCAGTTGATTTAAAAAAAATGTTTTCCAGTGGAGTACCCCTTTAAAGTGCAAAAAAAACAATAGAAAAAACAAACAAACACGTTTTAAAATATAAATAGTTTATAAATTCCAAAACACCTTCCTTTTTTTTTCATTTATCATATAAAATATGAACACAATGGCCCTAATTTACTAAGAGTGGAGTGTTATTTTCTTTTTGGGTTTTATTCCTGACAGGTATTTTTCTAATGTATTTCCATACATTTTTCTTTTGTTTTTGTTTTTTTGTTTTTTACAACTGCTCTGAGCTGTGGGGTTTTCCAGAGCTCAAATCCACCACAATTTCTGTGGAAACATTAGTAAATATGTTGTAATTTTTTTAAAAATTCTGAAACACGCCCACTTTTCAACGGATAGGCCCCTTTTTTCCTGGCTGTGCCCCTTTTCTGGGGTTTTCAAAGTATATGGAGAGTTGACAGGGTATTAGAATTTTTGGTGAAAATACTAGTGAAGACACAATTTGTGGCGCAATGAGCCACATTTTGGCACACAACTAGACAATACAGTTTGGGTTTACAATAGTAAATCATGGCCAATGAACGTTGCAACAACAAAAAAATTGTCACATCTAGAAAAGTCTGCCCTATTAAAATATATCATCATTTATAAACACAATGGCCATGATTTACTAAGTGTGGAGTGTTATTTTCTTTTTGGTTTTTTTTGGGTTTTGATTTCTGTTCAAAATCCTCTTTTATGGGAATTTTGGATTTGAAGTTGATTTCTTTTTTTACAACTGCTCTGAGCTGTGGGGTTTTCCAGAGCTCAAATCCACCACAATTTCTGTGGAAACTAGAGCTTATCCTGCAAACAAATTAAGCCCTTGTATAGCTGTGCAGACAGGTCAAAAACAAGAGGTAAAAAGGGGTAAGAATATGGTGGTGTAATTTTTTTTTTTTTGTAGCAGTAGTAGTAAAACAAAATAAAACCTAAGTATATCTGGTATTGTGTTAATCATATTTCGATGCAGTATAAAGGTAACATGTCCATTTGTACTGCCTAGCGAATGTCGCAAAAACAAAACCTTAAAAATATATATTTTTGGGTTCTCGAATTATTGTGAAAATTAAACCTGATAAAAGTAAAACTTGTCCCACTAAAATAAAGCCCTCGTATGGCTATTTCAACAGCACACATATGAAATGTATAGCTTTTGAAAGGTAAGAAAAAATCTAAAATAAACAAAAAAATCGCTTCAACGGATCAATTATTGTATGTTATGACACATTTTTACTTTTTTTTTTTTTACTTCAAAATGGTGTTTTAACATGTTCAGGTTTTTAATTGCAATGATTAAATAGAAAGCCAGGAATGGATCTAAAAAGAGGAGAAGGCTCAATTTTTCCCTTATACATGTCCTTAAATTATGATCTGTTCCTGGCTTTGAATTCAATAATTGCAATTAAAAACCTGAATGTGTGAACACAGCCTAAAGGTAGATTCACTTTCAAAGAGCTAAGAAATAAATAAGAAAACAAAGATCTTCACAAAAAGCGCCAAGTTGGAAATATAACTCATTTAAGTGGTAGCGGTGTCTAATTAGAGTTAGCAAGTAAAATAATTAACATGCACCTGTACGAGATTGCAGATCTTCCATCAGATTATTCACTGCTGTAATTACCATGATTGTAGGGAATTGCAGTTACATTGGTCCTTATTCCCTTATAGGATAAAGACCGTTCTAGCAGATCAACACAATCAAACACATACTCTCGTTTTATTCATAACTCCGAGATGAATATACAAAAAAGAAAAACAAGATTAAAAAGTCACATTATATTCTGCTGCAGAATTTCAGCTCATCCTGTTACCCAATGCCTGCTATTTTTGTTTATTTGCTGATCCTTCTGTCAGTTATGTAAATCATCCAGCTAAAGGGTTTTGGGAATGAAAATGGAGAGTTACACACTTTACTGCTCCTTACTGGTTCAACACAGCAGCACATTTGCTTAAATTATGCTACTTCGCTATATAAAATATGTGTAATTTAGTTAATAAGTGACTCCAATTTTTTTCTTCTTTTGCTGTAATAATTCCCTATATAGATGATAACACCACCATCAGAGAACACAGATACTGTAGGCCAGGGGTCTTCAACCTTGGGCTTCCCAGGTTTTGCAAAGCTACAACCCTCAACATTTAAGACATGATAAGACAGTGGCCCTGATTTACTCAATAAGACCTGTTTTGTTATGTAGCGCGCCAAAGTATGGCGCAGTGCACCAGAATTGTATCTACGTCAGAGTGTGTGGTGTAATGCACCAAAATAAACCTACAAACCAGTCAAACCCGGAAAGGGTTGTGGTCTCTCAGAAAAGGGTGTGTGTCTGGCAGAAAAGTGGCGTGTTCTCACAACCCGACCGATTTACCATTGTTTTCACAGAAAATCCTTTGAATAAATTGCTGGAAATTTCCACCTTGAAAAAGCTGGTCAGAAAATGTTGTGACTGTTAAATCTGTAAATCCCCATAGTAAATAGTGATAAGTGGTAGGGGCCATATTCAAATTTGCAATATTTTGCTAATATATGAATATTTGTCCCATGTTCTCGAAATTCGCATATTCGCTATGTTGGTTCCCTTTTTCTTCCAATGCGAAAATTCATAATTAAATTTGCATAGTGTACATGTCTGATTATATCTTTCACCTAAAAGAAGGGAGGGATCATTGTCCCTCTGGAAGTGCCAATATTTGCGAATATTTGCATATACAAAATATTTGCACTCCCCATTGGAGCCTTCTTTGAACCACAAGCTGGAAGCAGGGAAGGATGACCACCTTTTTTTTTTACACAGTACACATCATTGTTGTGATGTGTACTGTGAAGAAAAAAAAACGAATATTCGTCATTATGTATATATATCGCTATATTCTATTTAGTCACTAAATCGAGAAGTACCAATATTCGTGAATATTTGCATATACAAAATATTTGCGTTCCACATTGGAGCCTTCTTTGAACCACAAGCTGGAAGCAGGGAGGGATGATCACTTTTTTTTTTTTTTTTTTTTTTTTTACACAGTACACATCATTGTTGTGATGTGTACTTTGAAGAGAAAAGAAAATGAATATTCATCATTACGAATATATATCACTATATTCTATGTATTCGCAAAATCAAAAAGTGCCGATATTCTTGGTAAAAATTAGCATTTCGAATATTCGCGATTAACACTGGTAGGAAATAGAATGGAATCAATGGAATCCTACAAGTCGGAAACAACATTTCCCACTAGTAAAAACCCAATCCTTTTGGTAAACCTTTGTAAAGGTTTGAGAGCCACTGGATGGAGGGCACTGCTTTAGGCTTCATACATATATGGAATAGTCACGCAGAGGAATTTCAGTTGACTTCACTACAGATTCTGTATCACAATCTGTATGAAATGTACATATAGTCTAATGTATTGCAAAGGAAAATCCCAGGCCATTTGCATATATTTAATTCAGAGTTTTTTAGATTCACCTTTAGATTTTACCTCAAGAATTGGCATGTAAGTTCTTGAAGCAGATTCTGTGTGGAATCTTCCCATTGCATCCCATTCAAATTCTGTTCAAAATCCTCTTTTATGTGAATTTTGGATTTGAAGTTGATTCACTATCAATTGTTCAATTATTCATTGTACATTAAATCTGCATGAAACCATAACCCTTAATTTACCATGTGTGAATCAACCCAAAGGTCAATGGCATAACTTGAATTTGCTGCGCCCCAATACAAAAACTGTATCAGGAACCCAGCTACGATGCTTCTTTTATAACACTGATCTATTCCTATAGGAAAGAGAGATCTTATGAGCCTGTCAGATTCCTAGGCACCTCTGCACCCCCATTGTTATAACCCTGCCAAAGGGCACCTACTAGAGAGAAGCGAGCTGAGCCGAATGAACCCGGTCTCACTTAGAACTGGCTACTACAACTACCACCTGTCAACCACTGCCTGCTGTCTGCTGTCCCGACAAGTACTAGTTCACCACGCAAACACAATGTGATAGCCAGCTCACCACCCAGAAACTCTGTACGGATTTGCCCGGGCCAGGTGCGTGAAGGCAGGAAACAAGGAAGAAATTGATCCAGCAAAGTAATGCAAAATCCAGCTTTATCGAGTGTAAAAGCAGTACATCAAAATGTTGATGGGTAGTAGCAGCTCCTGGACACGTTTCGAATGGCAATCCATTCTTAGTCACAGATAACCCATGAATGCCTATTATTTAGTTATATAGGCAACCACAATCCAATGGGGCAGGCACAAACACATGTGCAATTAATACAGAGTAAATTACAACCATGTGATCTTCCACATCGTAGCAAGGATAACATAGTAATGTGAACAGGCCCTATAATATAACTAGGATGGGCCAAAAATTGAAAAGCAATAACAGTGCAAGCCTGCACCCATATAGTATAACTAATGGGACAATGCACTGGGGATAAAATGAGCTACCGTTAACATACTGTGTGTTTCACAAAGGAAAAACACAAAAGTACTAGAAAATATATAGCATACCTCCATATAAATGAATGTACAATTAATTTCCAAAAAGTTGATAACTAAGAATGGAGGCGGAAGAGAGACCTGAAATACCAAAATATGACATGTTGCTTAATAATGTAAAAAATTATTCTTTGCGTATATTGAGACCAGCGGGTTCGACTGTGTTCAAAAGTAAATTGCCAGGAGGCTTCATGAATCTAGAATCCTAGAACACCTCAATGATATCAACAACTCCTCCAGACGTACGCGGTCAGCGGCATCATCTCACTTAGCCAATACACATCATGGTTTATACGATGCGTTTGTGGCCTATGCAATTTTAAAAATTCAGTCCCGGGTCTGTGGTGGTGACTTGCAGAGAAGACTTCTCAATCGTGAAGCCTTCTGGCAATTTACTTTGAACACAGTCGTACCCGCTGGTCTCAATATATGCAAAGAATAATTTTTACATTATTAAGCAACATGTCATATTTTGGTATTTCAGGTCTCTCTGCCGCCTCCATTCTTAGTTATCAACTTTATGGAAATTAATTGTACATTCATTTATATGGAAGTATAATATATATTTTATAGTAGTTTTGTGTTTTTCCTTCGTGAAACACACCGTACGTGAATGGTGGCTCATTTTATCCCCAGTGTATTGTCCCATTAGCTATACTATATGGGTGCATGCTTGCACTGTTATTGCTATTACATTTTTGGACCATCCGGGTTACATTATGGGCCCTGTTCACATTACTATGTTATACTTGCTACGATGTAGAAGATCACATGGTTTTTATTTACTCTGTATTAACTGCACATGTGTTTGTACCCGTTCCAGTGGATTGTGGCTGCCTACATAACTAGGTTATGGGCATTCAGGGGTCATCTGTGACAACGAATGGATTGCCATTCGAAACGCATCCAGAAGGTACTCCTACCCATCTATTTATTTTATTTATTTATATAGCGCCTACAGATTCCGCAGCGCTTACAATTATGTGGTACAAACAAAGACAAGTATCAGACATAATATTACACAATAACTATTCAAACAAGAGGTGTAGGGATATATTGAGGATATGTTGGGGATATGTTGGGGATATGCTGAGGATATGTTGGGGATATGTTGGGGATATGTTGAGGATATGTTGGGATATGTTGAGGCCAATTAAAGAATGCTATAGGCCTGTCTGAAGAGATGTGTTTTTAGGCCACGCTTGAAACTATGGATGTTGTTGTTGAGTCTGAGAGATTGAGGGATAGCATTTCAGAGAACCGGTGCAGCACGAGTCTTGGAGACGGGAGTGGGAAGTTCGGATTATAGAAGATGTTAGTGTGAGATCATTAGCAGATCGGAGAGAACGTGTAGGATGGTAGACAGAGATGAGAGAGGAGATGTAGGGAGGTGCTGCATTGTGGAGAGCTTTGTGTGTGAGACTGAGGATTTTGTACTGTATTCTGGACTGAATTGGTAACCAGTGTAGTGACTGGCACAGGGAGGAGTCGTCGGTGTAGCGGCTGGAGAGGAAGATGAGTCTGGCTGCAGCATTAAGGATGGACTGGAGAGGAGAGAGTTTGGAGAAAGGAAGGCCTATTAGTAGAGCGTTACAATAGTCGAGGCGGGAGTGAATCAAAGCAATAATGAGAGTTTTAGCAGTTTCAGTAGTGAGAAATTGGCGGATTCTGGAAATTTTATTGAGATGCAGGTGACAAGAACGTGAAAGGGACTGAATATGGGGAGTGAAAGACAGATCAGAGTCAAGTATAACTCCAAGACAGCGAGCCTGCTGCCCGGGAGTTATGGTAGTACCACATACCGAGATGGAATCTATGTTTGATGTACTGCTTTTACACTCAATAAAGCTGGATTTTGCATTACTTTGCTGGATCAACTTCTTCCTTGTTTCCCACTAGTTCACCACTGCCTGCTCTCCTCTGGCTTCTACAACTCCCATGTGTCCACCATCATTGCTGCTTCTACTACCAGCCAGGCCTACACATAAACAATCCATGATCCGCAAAAAAGGAATATTTTCTTCTGCTTTTACTTCAAAAACTATTTATTTTTTGCCATTTTGGGACACCAATCCTATTGTAACTCCCCAAAGGGAGAATTTTGTATATATTTTTTTAATTTTCAATATGAACAGAGGCTATTTCTTTACTATCTACAGGTTCTTCACTTGTTTGAGACACCGTCACCCATCCTGTTGCAACTTTCAGAAAGGGAGTATGTTTGATTTTTTTTTTATATTTCTAAAAGCTATTTCTTCACGTTTTACTTTTTCTGTGCTATTTTGAAACACTATCAGCAATCCTGTTGCAGCTCCCAAAAAGGGAGTATTGTTGGAATGCTTGAAAAAAGCCATTAAGTCTTCCAATTAATCTGCATGCGTTTTAACACCATCAGGCATCAACAAAAAGGAATACTTTCTGTGCTTTTATTTTAGTGTTAAAAAGCATAAAAAATTTGCTAACTGTAAGTTACCATGGGTTACTGCATGAAGCTGTAACCTTGACACTAACTTACCCTTAAAGGGGTACTCCGGCCCTGAGACATCTTATCCCCTATCCAAAGGACCCCCGCAATCTTGTATTCGCCACCCACCTGTTTGAGCTGCATGTCGTGGTGCCAGCTCTCAAACAGCCGGGCGGCGACCACGGGGCCGGAGTATTGTGACATCACAACTCCGCCCCCGTGTGACGTCACCCCTAGCCCCTGCTATGCAAGTCTATGGGAGGGGGTGTGATAGGGGAAAAGATGTCTCAGGGCCAGTGTACCCCTTTAAAAACCACTTTAGACTACCTGAATACACTTCTAGGGGACCCTCGCAGTGTTATACAAGACTTAAAGGGGTACTCCGGTGGAAAACTTTTTTTTTTTTATAAATGAACTGGTGCCAGAAAGTTAAACAGATTTGTACATTACTTCTATAAAAAATCTTAATCCTTTCAGTACTTTTTAGCAGCTGTTTGCTTCAAAAGAAAATCTTTATTTTTTTGTGTTGTCCACAGTGCTCTCTGCTGACACCTGATGCCCGTATCAGGAACTGTCCAGAACAGGAGAAAATCCCCATAGCAAACCTATGCTGCTCTGGACAGTTCCTGACACGGACAGAGGTGTCAGCAGAGAGCACTGTGGACAACACAAAAAAGAAATTCAAAAAGTAAAGAATTTCCTCTGTAGCAAACAGCTGCTAAAAAGTACCAAAAGGATAAAGATTTTTTAATAGAAATAAATTACAAATCTGTTTAACTTTCTGGCACCAGTTCATTTAAAAATAAAAGTTTTCCACTGGAATACCCCTTTAACCCCTTAAGGACCAAGCACGTATGAGTACGTCCCTGCACCCTGGGTCTTAAGGACCAGGCACGTACTCATCCGTCCGTGGGAATTTCGGTCCCTGCGGCGGGATGACTGCTGATATCTATCAGCAGGTACCCCGCGCAAATGCCCAGGGGGGTCATCAGACCCCCCCCATGTCGGCAATCGGCGCAAATCGCAAGTGAATTCACACTTCATCGCGATTTGCGCGATTCCGGGTCATTACGGGTCTATGGTGTCCCGGTGACCCTGAATATAAGGGGGATCGCGGGTGTCTAAGACACCCACAATCCCCCTGAAGAGATAGGAGTGAGGTGGCAGGGGTGTCACCCCTCCTATCCCTGCTATTGGTGGTCTAGACGCGACCACCAATAGCAGATCGGGGGCAGGGGGGTTAACTTTCGTTTTCCCCGTCCTGCCCACCCACAATAGGCGGGGCAGAATGGGGAAAACGAAGAGGACCGGCGCCGGTGTCCACTTACCGATCTGTGGAGGCTGCGGGCGACGATCGGCGTCGGAGATCGGCGGGCGGCGATGTCGTGCAGCAGGCTCCCTGGATCAGACGGAAGCCGGTAAGTTGCCTAGCAACATTTGGAGGGCTGCAGTCCGAGACCACTATATAGTGGTCTCTATACTGTAGCACTCCAGATGTTGCAAAACTACAACTCCCAGCATGCCCAGACAGCTGTTTGGCATGCTAGGAGTTGTAGTTTTGCAACAGCTGGAGGGCTACAGTTTGAGACCACTATATGTTAGTCTCTGAACTATAGCCCTCCAGATCTTGCAAAACTACAACTCCTAGCATGCCCACACAACTGTTTGCTGTTTGGGCAAGCTGGGATTTGTAGTTTTGTAGCATCTGGAGGACCACAGTTTGCAGTGGTCTCTATACTGTAGCTCTCCAGATGTTGCCAAACTGCAAATCCCAGCATGCTGGGAGTTGTAGTTGTGATCCCTCCAGCTGTTGCATAACTACATCTCCCAGCATGCCCTTCGGTGATCAGTACATGCTGGGAGTTGTAGTTTTGCAACAGCTGGAGGCACACTGGTTGGAAAATATTTAGTTAGATAACAGAACCTAACAGAAGGTTTTCCAAGCAGTGTGCCTCCAGCTGTTGCAAAATTACAACTCCCAGCCTGCATGGTCTATCAGTACATGCTGGGAGTTGTAGTTTTGAAACAGCTGGAGGTTTGCCCCCCCATGTGAACATACAGGGTACATTCACACGGGCGGGTTTACAGTAAGTTTTCTGCTTCAAGTGTGAGCTGCGGAAAATTTTTCGCCGCAGCGCCAACTCCTAGCTATGAACTCACTGTAAACCTCCGCCAGTGTGAATGTGCCCTAAAAACACTACAATACACTACACTTACACAAAATAAAGGGTAAAACACTACATATACACCCCCTTACACTGTCCCCCCAATAAAAATTAAAAACATATTGTATGGCAGTGTTTCCAAAACGGAGCCTCCAGCTGTTGCAAAACAACAACTCCCAGCATTTCTGGACAGCCACTGATTGTTCAGGCATGCTGGGAGTTTAGCAACAGCTGGAGGCACCCTGTTTGGGAATCACTGGCGTAGAATACCCCTATGTCCTCCCCTATGCAATCCCTAATCTAGTCCTCAAATGCGCATGGCGCTCTCTCACTTCGGAGCCCTGTCGTATTTCAAGGAAACAGTTAAGGGCCACATATGGGGTATCTCCGTACTCGGGAGAAATTACACTACAAATTTTGAGGGGCTTTTTCTCCTTTTACCACTTATGAAAAGGAAAAGTTGGGGTCTACACAAGCCTGTTAGTGTAAAAAAAAAATTTTTTTACACTAACATGCTGGTGTTGCCCTTTACTTTTTATTTTCACTAGAGGTAAAAGGAAAAAAAGACCCCCCCAAAATTTGTAACGCAATTTCTCATGAGTACGGAAATACCCCATATGTTGGCGTAAAATGATCTGCGGGCGCGTAACAAGGCTCAGGATTGAGAGTGCACTATGTACATTTGAAGCCTTAAGTGGTGATTTGCACAGGGGTGGCTAATTTTACAGCGGTTCTGACATAAACGCAAAAAAATGAATACCGACATGTGACCCCATTTTGGAAACTACACCCCTCACGGAATGTAACAAAGGGATATAGTGAGCCTTAACACCCCACAGGTGTTTGACAAATTTTCGTTAAAGTTTGATGGGAAAATGAAAAAAAAAAAAATTTTCACTAAAATGTTGGTGTTACCCTAAATTTTTCATTTTCACAAGGGAAAATAGGAAAAAAGCCCCCCAAAATTTATAACCCCATTTCTTCTGAGTAAGAAAATATCCCAAATGTGGATGTAAAGTGCTCGGCGGGCAAACTACAATGCTCAGAAGAGAGGGAGCGCCATTGGGATTTTGAAGAGAAAATTTGTCTGGAATTGAAGGCCATGTGTGTTTACAAAGCCCCCATAGTGCCAGAACAATGGACCCGCCAACATGTGACCCCATTTTGGAAACTACACCCCTCACGTAATGTAATAAGGGGTACAGTGAGCATTTACACCCCACCGGTGTCTGACAGATTTTTGGAACAGTGGCCCGTGAAAATGAAAAATAAAATGTTTCATTTGCTCAGCTCACTGTTCCAAAGATCTGTCAAATGCCAGTGGGGTGTAAATGCTCACCGCACCCCTTATTAAATTCTGTGAGGGGTGTAGTTTCCAAAATGGGGTCACATGTGGGGGGTCCACTGTTCTGGCACCATGGGGGACTTTGTAAATGCACATGGCCCCTGACTACCATTCCAAACAAATTCCCTCTTCAAAAGCTCAATGGCGCTCCTTCTCTTCTGAGCATTGTAGTTCGACCTCAGGGCACTTGATGTCCACACATGGGGTATTTCCATACTCAGAAGAAATGGGGTTACAAATTTTGGGGGGTATTTTCTGCTATTAACTCTTGCAAAAATGTGAAATTTGGGCGGAAACATTTTAGTGAAAAATTTTTTTTTTTTTTTTACATATGCAAAAGTCGTGAAACCCCTGTGGGGTATTAAAGCTCACTTTATTCCTTGTTACGTTCCTCAAGGGGTCTAGTTTCCAAAATGGTATGCCATGTGTTTTTTTTTTGCTGTTCTGGCACCATAGGGGTTTGCTAAATGCGACATGCCCCCCGACCAAAATTTGCTCTCAAAAAGCCAAATATGACTCCTTCTCTTCTGAGCACTGTAGTTCGCCCGTAGTGCACTTCAGGTCAACTTATGGGGTACCTCCATACTCAGAAGAGATGGGGTTACACGTTTTGGGGGGTATTTTCTTTTATTAACCCTTGCAAAAATGTGAAATTTGGGGGGAAACACACTTTTTAGTGAAAACAAAATATTTTTTTTGACATATGCAAAAGTCGTGAAACCCCTGTGGGGTATTAAGGCTCACTTTATTCCTTGTTACGTTTCTCAAGGGGTCTAGTTTCCAAAATGGTATGCCATGTGTTTTTTTTTGCTGTTCTGGCACCATAGGGGCTTCCTAAATGCAACATGCCCCCCAAAAACATTTCAGAAAAACGTACTCTCCAAAATCCCCTTGTCGCTCCTTCGCTTCTGAGCTCTCTACTGCGCCCGCCGAACACTTTACATAGACATATGAGGTATTTGCTTACTCGAGAGAATTGGGCTACAAATTTTCTCCTTTTACCCCTTGCAAAAATTCAAAAATTGGGTCTACAAGAACATGCAAGTGTAAAAAATGAAGATTGTGAATTTTCTCCTTCACTTTGCTGCTATTCCTGTGAAACACCTAAAGGTTAAAACGCTGACTGAATGTCATTTTGAATACTTTGGTGGGTGCAGTTTTTATAATGGGGTCATTTGTGGGGTATTTCTAATATGAAGACCCTTCAAATCCACTTCAAACCTGAACTGGTCCCTGAATAATAGTGAGTTTGAAAATTTTGTGAAAAATTGGAAAATTGCTGCAGAACTTTGAAGCTCTCTGGTGTCTTCCAAAAGTAAAAACTTGTCAATTTTATGATGCAAACATAAAGTAGACATATTGGAAATGTGAATATTTTTCTTTTTTTTTTGGAATATCCATTTTCCTTACAAGCAGAGAGCTTCAAAGTTAGAAATTTTCAATTTTTTCATCAAATTTTGGGATTTTTCACCAAGAAAGGATGCAAGTTACCGCACAAATTTACCACCATGTTAAAGTAGAATATATCACGAAAAAACGATCTCGGAATCAGAATGATAGCTAAAAGCATTCCAGAGTTATTAATGCTTAAAGTGACAGTGGTCAGATGTTCAAAAAAATGGCCTGGTCCATAAGGGCTTAAGAGCTACGGCAGTGTTATACATGATGCTTATTTCATTGCTGATTCGCTAAGAACCTGTTGGCTGCAAATCAAACGTTTTTGGAAAGTTTGCAAGTCCACTGAGTCTAACTTTTAAAAGTTTGCTTAAAGGAGTACTCCGGTGCACACTTTTTTCATGTTATTCCGTCCGGGCTGCAAAATAAAAGAAAACACACTTTATCTTACCTGCCAACGAGCCCCCGGAACTCCGGTACAGGTGTTCGGTCCCCGGGCTGTATTCTTCTTACTTCCGGTTAGCCCGGCACATCACACGGAGCTTCAGCCTATCACTGGCCGCAACGATGTCCCGCCTCGGCCAGTGATAGGCTGAAACTCTGTGTGACGTGCCGGGCTAACCGGAAGTAAGAAGAATACAGCCCGGGGACCAAACACCTCTACCGGAGCTCCGGAGGCTCGTTGGCAGGTAAGATAAAGTGTGTTTTCTTTCATTTTGCAGCCCGGACGGGATAACATGAAAAAAATTGTGCACCGGAGTACTCCTTTAACTTTATTTGTTACACAAGTTTTGTATCAAACTATATCAGTGCTGCCATAGAGGTCCATACGACATCCATATGACTATGGACTTTATTTGTGTGGATGCCATGTGTACAAAGGCATTCTCTTGTAGAAGTGTTAGTTCTACAGCAGAATAACCCCATACAAATTACACTGGACGGAACCTGCATAGCAATGCATTGGGCTATTATGGTTCTTATAAGGGTATGAGTCCTAAATATGTGTTTTACAAGTAAAAATATGTGATTTCATAGGTTTGACAACCACCATCAGCCTAGGAAAGTTACAGTTTACTTTTATACCCTAACAGATATCCAACAGTGTCGCAGCTCTTAGCAGCAAATACAGCAGTCATATTCCCTTCAATGTGCCACCATATCGCTCATAAGGGAGAATAGTTCTGCAATATACCATGCTCTGGGATACCTCCACAATATACAATGCTATCAAGCCTGCCACAATTTGCCATCCAACACAAAACATCTCCATGTGCCTTGGTACAAAATCAAAGAGATCAAGAGGTACAGTAGGGATCCACTTTAGTGTATATATAGTTCAACAATATATGGAATACCTCCACAATGCACCATTCCATGAAGCCTGCTACAATTTGCCATCCGACACAAAAGATCTCCATGTGCTTTGGTACAAAATCAAAGATATCAAGAGGTACAGTAGGAATCCACTTCAACGTATAGATGCTCTATTACAGCTGCATACAATTGTATGGGGCCTTAATATAGCCATGTACATGCGTTCTTGGACTTTAATGACACGTTAACAAGTATTTGCAATTCTGATTTGTAAAAATCAATTGGAAAAAATATATCTGTATCAACACTCAAGAAATTGTAAACTAATTAAACTGTAACTGGAAAACATCCGAAGCTGTGTGTAAACAGTAAAATAGCACAGCTTGCTAAATTATTACTTTCCTGTTTTTTAGATAGTGATAACATATTCTAAAGTGCTGTGTCTCACTACATTATTTTCTATAAATTTACACTGTGTTTGATAATGTTTGTACTGCACTTTATCCTTGAACCAAGGGGTTAACACTACACGCACACACATCTAATTTTGGTTACACTTTGCTACTATCTGGTGTTAGGTTAGGAGTTCTAGAACATTACAGAAAGTTCCAGAGAAAGAGAAAAATTAATATAATAGGCTGTCTATAAATATCCAGCTTTGCAGGTGGCTCATTGAGCTTAAATCAAACGTGAGTCACATTTGAGTCAGAGCCAGTAATATCCAGTCAGTGTTACAGAGGTCTATAAAGGGTCAAAGGGACATCATACGTTGTCTCTGTCTGAAGGATTTACACTCAATCTTTGTGCCCTCTGCATCTAGAGGACTAGCATCACTTTTGTGGCCTTCAAGAGGAATGGCCACCATCACCCTTAATCTGCTAGGGTAAGTTTTACAAGGAACTCTTAGCTTCTTCTGGTATTTGCACTGGCCTCAGGCTGGGACCATTACGTGTATCTTCCACATCACAACCCGTTCAGATCTGCATTCTCTGATAGGAAACTTTACCTCAACTGTGGTGAGTACTCTAAGCAAGTCACCCACAAGGAACCACCAATCACTGTGAACATTTTCCTTCAAAGAGAAAGACAACTCAGAATGTAGCACTAGACTTAGCAAAATAAGGAGATTTTTTAACACTTACCGTAAAATCTCTTTCTCGAAGGATCCATTGGGGGACACAGACTGTGGGTGTATCTTGCTGTCTCTAGAAGGTGTGACACTATGGTAATAAAAAAGTCAGCTCCTCCCAGCAGGATATACCGACTTTCAGGCTCTGAGCTAGTCAGTTTAAGTTCCAGAGCAATAGGAGGAGACCAATAGGTCAAAGAAAGACCCAAAAACTGTCCGAGAGCCAGAAGAAAAAACATAACTAAATACACCCTCGGACAGAGAACCAAAGGAAAAAAAAAACAAAAAAAAAATCTCCTTTTCTGTATCGGCTCCATTGGGGAACACAGACCGAGGGACGTACCAAAGCCGTCCCTTGGGTGGGCAGATAAGTAATCAGGCAGACGGCCGGTCCACTGCCGCCTGCAATACTTTATGGCCCAGACTAGCATCAG
The DNA here is from genome assembly GCF_029499605.1 of Hyla sarda. Lineage (NCBI taxonomy): Eukaryota > Metazoa > Chordata > Amphibia > Anura > Hylidae > Hyla > Hyla sarda. Next base: position 263,959,940 of record NC_079190.1, on the reverse strand, counting down.
CCAATGTGAAAGTATGAACTCGGTAAAAAACCTCGAGAAGTATGCAAAGGCAACCAGGTAGTCACCTTGCAATCTGCGAGGCCGAGGCTCTACCCTGGAGAGCCCAAGATGCCCCAACAGAAAGTGTGGAATGAGCTACAACCCTGAAAGGAGGAATCTTCCCCTTACAGCGAAGGCTTCCGAAATGGCAGACCGGATCCACTGAGAAATGGTAGCCTTGGAAGTAGGTGGTCCTTGCGACGACCTTCCGTAAGGACGAAACGAAAAAGTGATGGAGAGATAAGACCGAACAGCTCGAACTACGTCCAGCTTGCGTAGTAAGCGTTCCTTAGAATGAGAAGAAACCAGACAAAAGGATGGGAGGACAATGTCCACATTGAGATGAAAGGCCGAGCCCACCTTAGGTAAAAAGGAAGGATCTGGCCGGAAAAAGACCTTGTCCAGTTGGATCACCAGAAATGGAGAATGGCAGGAAAAAGCTGCCAATTCAGACACCCTCCGGATGGAGGTGATAGACACAAGAAACGCCACTTTACAAGAAAGGAGGCGGAGAGACACTTCTCTAAGGGGCTCAAAGGGTGCACCCTGGAGGGCACTCAGAACCAAATTCAAGTCCCAGGAGGAAGATGGTGACCAATAAGGAGAACAGCGTGCGCCACTCCTTTCAGGAAGGACCGGACATGAGGATTAGAAGCCAGGGGCCGCTGGAAAAGAACAGTAAGGGCCGAAAACTCCACTCGCCAGTAATTCCAATATGTTAATCGGAAGAAGGGTCTCCGGAGGAGACCAGAGTCCCTGAACCGTCCAAACCCTGAACACGCCGCCCCAGCCCGACAGACTGGAATCCGCTGTAACAACCTGCCAGTGAAGGGGAAGAAAGGAGCGAAGCCACCAGAGCAGAGACTGACGGACCCTGAGAGGGAGAACAATCTGACGATCGAGGAACAGAGGAGACCTGTGCCATTGTGAGAGAATTGCCAGTTTACGGGGGCGGTATGAAAACGGCAAAGGGTACGGCCTCCATAGTCGCCACCATCCGACCCAGGACTTCAATACAAGTGCGGATGGAGACTTATACCTGGGACCGAAGGGAGCGGACCCCCGCCCGGAGCGCCAGGCGTTTGTCCGGCGGAAGACAAATTCGGGCAGAGGCCGGACGAATCGAAATCCCAGAACGATTAGAGACTGGGTAGGACGGAGGACTGACTTGTCCCGGTTGACCATCGAAGAGAATCAGGGTGTGGAGAGTGACGTCCAGATTCTCCAGAGTCTGGGCTCTGGTTGGAGCCTTGATGAGAAGGTCGTCCAGATAGGGTATCACCGAGATACCCCTCGACCGTAACAAGCCCATCACTGGTGCAAGGATCTGTAAAGATCCGAGGAGCCGTGGCTAGACCAAAGGGGAGGGCTACGAATTGAAAATGCCCCTCCGGAATCGCAAGCAGTGGTACCGATGATGGCCATGAAATATTGGCACATGGAGGTAGGCATGCCTGATGTCCACCGATGAAGGAACTCCCCTTGTTCCATGGACGCCACCACCGAGCGGAGAGATTCCATTCGGAAGTGGCGGATGAGAAGGAGACGGTTGAGACGCTAGAGGTCTAGGATTGGTCACACAGAACCGTCCTTTTTGGGGACCACAAAAAGATTTGAATAGAAACCCCGAAAACGTTCCCCCGGAGGGGCGGGAACGATAACCCCCTGGAGAAGCAGAGACTGGTGAGCCACCCAAAATTGCTTTGCCAGAGGAGGAGACGGGGGGGGGGGGCGGGATCGAACGAAGTGATCCCTCGGAAGGGAGGCGAATTCGATCCGGTAACCGTTGGACACCACGTCCCTGACCCAAGGGTCCTGAATGTGTGAGGACCAGATGTCTCGGAAAAAACAAGAGACGACCTCCCACCCGAAAAGAAAGTGGGGGCCTCACTTCATGCAGAAGTGGGATTGCGGTTGTCTGGTTTGGGCGGTTGGAGTCCGACTTCCAAGACGGCGTGCCCGGAGCGAGGGAGCCTTCTTGTCCCGCGAGGGCGCCTGTCCGGACCCATTACTGGGGCCAGAGGACCAAAAGGAAAAGGACTTCCTTTGGGAAGTAGGGCGAGCCTTAGTGTGAGGTAACAAGGAACTCCTACCTCCCATTGCCTCAGAGAGAATCTCATCAAGGCGTTTGCCAAAAAGAAGGCCGTCCGTAAGGGGAAGCTCAATGAGAGACCTTTTGGAAGTGGCATCCGTATTCCAAGCTTTAAGCCACATAGAGCGGCGGAGGGCCGCTAGGTGACCCACAGCAAAGGCAGAACAGCGGGCTGACTGCATGGAAGCTGCGCACAGAAAGTCCCCAGCTTTAGCGCATTGGAGAGCCAGAGCAGATAGATCCTCTCGGGGGGAGGGGTCCCGCTAAGATATCCAGATAGAGCTTTTGGCACCACTTCGACAGGGCCTTGAACACCCATGTCGAGGCGAAGATGGGAATAAGAGAAGAGCCAGCTGCTTCAGAAGTGAACTTCGCTAAAGATTCTACCTTCTTGTCCATGACGGCAGTGGCATCTGCCAGAGGCAGTGTAGTCGCCTTAGAGATCCGGGAGATTGGTGGATCCACAGAGGGAGGGGAAGCCACCTTAGTGACAAGGTCCTTGTCAAATGGGTCACGCTCTTGAATTGTCTTGAATCCCGGGAATCTCTTGCCTGGATGTTTCCATGCGGATTCCAGAATGTCATCAAAGTCAGCGAGAGATGAACCTTTTAGGTGCTGGCTTAGTACGATGAAAGGATACTTCTGGATAGACATCCAAAGATCCTGGGTCCTCCAAGGGAAAGGTGTCTCTTATGGCTGTCACCAATGAGATCACCATAGAAATTGAGTCCTCTGTGTCAGATGCCGGTTCGGAAGCCTCGTCCACTAGTTCACCAGGGGCATGTGAATGAGTAGAGGCAGTCTTGTAGAGGGCGATCCAGACCGGGTACGCGGCTCTGGAGTGGCAGAGCGGCGACTCCGAGAATGTCCTCTAGAGTAGCGACGTTTGTGCCCAGATGATAGGGAGGGGCGGGACCCGCAAAGAACGCCCACGTCTATCCGAAGACTCAATGGAAGAGTCAGACGAGGCACCCCTAGCACGCTTGTGAGAGTGTGAGCTACGAGGGGACGAAGAGCGGGCCCTCTCAGAGGTCCTGTGCCGGGATGACCCCTTCAAAGCGGCCAGTTCGCGGGAGGCCTCAGCCACCGAACGGGAGACTTGGGACAAGTCAGCCATACACTGGGTCAGGGAAAAACCCAGGCTGGAGGAGTGGCTGAACCCACTGGACCGAAGGGGCATCAGGGGGCACCAGGGGGTCTGGGGGAGCAGAGGAGCATGCAGAGCCAGCGGGCTCAGCGGAGCCAGGCATCTTGGTATTAGAGTGCTTACAGGTATAGTAAGTCACTAAATTCCCAGGTTTCTGTTTAGAGGGATGAACAGCCCTGGGTACGGACATAAAGGGTTAAAAAGGAGAAAATAGGCACTTTCTCACCCAGATCTGTGTCCCCTGTCAGCTGCAGTGAGGAGACATTGCTCCATGCAGCAGCTAGACTCATAAGGCCAGCCAATAGTGAGGGAGGGGCATGCCTAGCACAAAGTAACTGACCCCTAAACACAGAGAATCGCGCCCACGGCGCTGATTGGGCACTGCTTCGCGCCTCTGAGAGCTCCCCCCAGTCAGTGGGCGGAGCTACAGCGTCGGGGAAGAAGTGTCATGGCGCCCGCTCCTTGTCCCGAGCGCCCATATAACTGTATATGCGCTCGGGGGAACGGAGCGGGCGGCCAGAGCGCCGGCAGCCTCTGCCGGCGAAAAAAAAGTAAAACTGAGCTGGCGCAGAAGCACCCGGCTCATAACAGCGCCTCGGCTGCAGCCGCGTATAAGGCACTGTGAAGAGAGATATAAGCCGGCGCTGAGAGCGCTCGAGCTGAAAAAGCGCGGCGTCTGACAGCCGCATATGAGGCGCTAAGTAGTGTCCAAAAACACACAACACACACACACAATAAAGGAATTTTTGTAATAATATATGCCCCCTTAGTGAAACTGCTCCCCCAGCAAATGCAGCCTCTGTTAAAAAAAAAGCCCCAAAAACTGAGGTGGGCCAAAACAGGGGGTCTCCAGAGGTTGTGAGGCTGTACATGTGGAAAAAGGTACTTACCTCAGTCAGAAGAACTTACCTAATGGAGTCTTCAGTGAAGTCTTCAGCCAGCTTATGGTCCCTGCATCACGTCTGGCTGCTATGCGCGAGCGAGGTGAGCAGAGACATAGGGGGACCTGTACCCATGAGGTACCACCCAGGAGCTGACCATTGGCGAGGGGGGGCTAACGGCGCATATACGCAATGTCTGTGCCCCCTTACTCGCAATGGGGAAACAGGGAACCGCAGTCCCTGAGTCCCCACCTGAAAACAGAAAGAAAAATGAATGAAGAAACTAACACGTCCCTATACTAGGAAAACAAAAAACAGAAGACCTGGTCTGGAGAGCCCAGACCAGTCCACCTCCTTCAGACACTAAGCTTAAACTGACTAGCTCAGAGCCTGAAGGCGGGTATATCCTGCTGGGAGGAGCTGACTTTTTTTTATTACCATAGTGTCACACCTCCTAGAGACAGCAAGATACACCCACGGTCTGTGTCCCCCCAATGGAGCCGATTTTTAAGTTAAAATTTATCCCTTCAACTGCCAATCATCACTGCAATGGTCTGAATAACTGTAAGAACTTTTTAAAGCTTTTTGCCCCTCCAAGCTTTGGGAGATGTTGGTTTGTTCAATAAAGAAACTTACAAAAAAAAATGGAGTCATTTACAAAAGATGTAAATTAATGTAACAAATTTAATTTAGAAACATAAGTTAAAAATAGGAAGGATTCCACCCAAAGGGAGAAGAAAACACTGGTGTCGCTTAGGTAGCCATTATATGTCTATACAGAGAAATTGTTGTTAACACAGTGCATTGCTGAATGCGCATAAGGTGCAATCACAGTGCGGAAAGCAGCATCATACATCAATTCATTCAAATGAACCATGAGACTATACATTACTGTAGGAAATAGCAAGACAGGCACCAGAGCGACACCACCCCAACGCTGGCGTTTCGGCAAATGCATTTTGCCGAAACACCAGCGTTGGGGTGGTGTCGCTCTGGTGCCTGTCTTGCTATTTCCTGCGCTAATGTATAGTCTCTCATGGTTCATCTGAATGAATTGATGTATGATGCGGCTTTCCGCACTGTGATTGCACCTTATGCGCATTCAGCAATGCACTGTGTTAACAACAATTTCTCTGTATAGACATATAATGGCTATCTAAGCGACACCACTGTATTTTTCCCCCTTTGGGTGGAATCCTTCCTATTTTTAACTTATGTTTCTAAATAAAATTTGTTACATGAATTTATATCTTTTGTAAATTACTCCATTTTTTTGTAAGTTTATGTAATTTGGGAGATCATATAGCATCTTTACTATTGGGGGGCCAAGCAGTGCACTAGTATTTAATTCTTTGAGATATTTATATATACCCCATTTTTTCTGAATTATATTTGGCGTGATTTGTTCAATAAAGCTACACATTAGCTTTACACGCTTTGACGCTCTGCGTCATCACCTGCGAGTCACTGAATGTAACTGCACAATAATAATTTATGCACAATGGGGGATATTTATCAAAACCTGTTCAGAGGAAAAGTTGCTAAGTTGCCTATAGCAACCAATCAGATCGCTTCTTTCAGACCTCTGAAAAATAAAAGAAGCGATCTGAAAGCGATCTGGTTTGCGGCAGCATGAGGAGAACATATAGTGGCTGAATGACACAGCCTGGAACTGGCAGCAACATGAGGAGACCGTATGGTCCATTGTAACCAGTGGGGGTGAAAACTTCCCCTCTAAGGCCCTACTCTTGCATCATTTATTCCCTTCTTGGCAAGTGTTACTCACCCTAAAAAGGACGGCCACACACAGTAACATCTCCCTATTTCCACCTACAAACACTGCATTTCGCTGAGTTTTTAGGTGAAAATAGGGATTATTGATTCCTTTTAAAGACGAGTAACACTTTCCTTGAAAAGGTGGAAGGGAACAAAGTATTGTCCATTTTAGCAGGGGGTAAAATCTTCCCATGTAAGGCCCTAATCTTGCCCTATTAATTCCCTTCTTGGCAATTGTTACTCACCCTAAAAAGGGTGTCCCCACACAGGAAACTCTCTATTCCCACCAAAAAACCCTGTGAAATGGCAGTGTTTGTAGTGGGAAATAGGGAGAGGTTCCTGTGTGGGGCCGCCCCTTTTTAGGGCGAGTAACACTTGCCAAGAAGGGAATTAATAATGCAAGAGTAGGGCCTTACAGGGGAAGTTTTTACCCCCACCGGTTACAATGGACCATACCTTGTTCCCTTCCACCTTTTAGAGGTCTTTGCAACACATCAATAATTGGTGGTGTAGGTGGCACATGGTGTTTTTTGCACACCTTTCCTTTTGTTTGATTTAAAAAAAATTTGCTTACAAATATTTTACCCTATGAATATTATTAAAAGTTAAGTTTTACGTAATACATACTTGAGGTCTGATGTGGAGGAATGTCAGTAACTGGGGAGCAGCGCCTTAAATAGGTTTAGCACTATCCATATTTGTGAAGTGTTGGTGTGGCACCATGGTCAGTCTACTCTGATGCGTCAGGCATTGGTGGCATGTTGGATGCCTGGACCGTGCCACACAAGACTGTGGGGGAGGGCCTGTAAGGTACCGCACGAGACCGGGGGGTAGTTTACCTGGAGCAGAGAATGCAGACTGCCTCCCATGGCAAAGGTGCCGGTTTGAGGTGCCGGCGTGCAGTTCAGCACCTTACACCAGAGGGTGTAAGTTGAATGCCATGCCCCTATTTTAGTCCATGCACACTGAAATTATCGCAGGAAATCCCCATAGACGAAAAAGGCGAAAAGGGGCATTTTCTGCTGATAATTTTCGGTGGCCGAAATTTCGGTGCATCCCGACTCAATAGCATTCTATACACAGTGTAATGTTTTCAAACTATACACGCTAACGTGTATTTGTTCTTATGTATGAAGTGGTAAGTCTGTAAAAAGGTCTTGTCAAAAGTATTGCAGGAGAATGTGCTTAAATTTGTTGGCCCATACATAGATTGCCTATTAAGCACACTCAGCTACCTTTCCTGTAGAGCCAGGCTCATGGTTGCTGGCAAAAATTAGGCCATCCCAGTCAGGGGTCCCAGCGACTGTGGTCCTGACGCTTTCATGGAAGACATCCTTTGTTTAGCTCTGGGAAGACACATTCATGTCCCACACTCCCAATTGCAGTGCATGCTTAATTGCACATGAAGAAGCCTCAGATGGAGAGTAGGTTATTATAGAAATGAATATTTCCTCAGCTCATTTTCTACCTGATTGGCATGCAGTGCCATCTATATGGTCGCTAATGGAATACTACACAACAGTTATTTATGAAGACAGATTTTTCCCATCCAGTTTATAAATGTTACTCCTATTAGTAGATAAAATATGAGGGCACGGCAGGACTATAAAAATATTATATAACGGCATCATAAAATAATAATTGCAATATAGTAAGGATAAATATTTGAATTAAGAGTCCATTATTTTGATTATTATTTTCTATTATTTTTTCACTTGATTTAAATTCTAAACTTATGTATGAGTACTACCAGAAATAACTTGGATAATCATTTAAAATCAATGCCTATAACATCAGGAATTTTTATATATTTGTTTGATCGAAAAAGATTAGCAATATTTGTACATTGGGGATTTGCAAGTTATGCTAAATTTAATCTTTACAGTGAGTCCAAACTCAGGATAAATTTTAGAAAGTATTACATAATGTTACATAATTTGTAGGGCTGAAATAAAACAGCCATCCATCTATTTCATACTATCCTATAGCGTTGATCCAGAGGAAGGCAAAAACCGCAAGAAGGAGAAGCCAGTTTTCCTTATTTTAGCAAGATAAATTCCTTCCTGACTCCAAATCTGGTGATCAAAATAAATCCCAGGATCAATATCCTTTCTCTAGTATCTAGAAGTGACTTTAACCTATCATAGTATGGTGTCCCGGTACCGTATTTCATACCGTACCTAGTGTAGAGGTCCCCAAAGTCAGAGTAACTACGTTCAGGTAGGGTTCCTCAGGTGGGACAGCCCCTAGTCGCCTCTCCTTAAGTCTAAGTGTAATGTTAATAAATGTATGTATGAATAATTATATCTATATTGCATAGGAATGTATAGTACTTACCTTGTTTAGCGTCGCAGGACCTTCGGTCATGTGACCATGCTAGTAACCTCTATGGTATGTTGTAGGACCTTAGGAGGTCCTTGGGTCACGTGTTACCCACAAATCTCTGTATTGGTGATTGACATCCGTATGGACCAATTACAATTAGTCCAGCCCCTGCCCATATAAGGGCGCTGCGTCCAATTATCGCTCTCTTGGGTGTCAGCTCTCGTGGATGCCGGACTAACAGGACGGTGTGCTACGCAACTTTCAAAGACACGCTAGGCTTCAAAACCTACGGCCTCAGCAGAACTAAATCGTGAGTTTTATTCTAATTCTGCTAATGCTAGTGTGACTACTGGACCGCAGCGAATTCCCCTAAATCCAGTGGAACAGCACAATACCTTAAAAAACTCGGAATGCTAAAGTCCCAACCATTGTCAATCTCCAAAAGAAATGGTTGTTATGCTAAGAGACTGTTATGTTAATGAAGTGTACTGAAAATATTCAGGAAAAGTTAACGCAGTTTACAGAAACTCTCCGGTTGTGGACAATCCATTATTATCTACTTCTACTCTATTACCATCTACCTCCCTATCGTTCCTGGGAAGGGTGGCGGTAGGAAAAGCTCTATTGAGGAGCCCTCACCCTGGTGTCACGAATAGCAAGGGTTAACAGACACCCTTTAATATCCGCACAGCTACACTCCCCATACCCTACATCCCCCAGGCTATCACATAGTTTTTCGGTTACCCCTATGCCATCTTTTTTCTAAATTAAATAACCCTAATTTTGATAATCTTTCTAGATACTGTAGCCCTACCATTCAATTTAATAATCAGATTGCATATCTTTAACACCTTAAGGACACAGGGCATACAGGTACACCCTGACGTCCTGGTACATAAAAGGGTACTCCTCTGGAAAACTTTTTATTTTTTAATCAACTAGTACCAGAAAGTTAAACAGATTTGTAAATTACTAATTAAAAATCGTATTCCTTTCAGTACTTATGAGCTGCTGTATGTTCCAGAGGAAGTTTTTATTTTCAAATTTCCTTTCTGTCTGACCACAGTGCTCTCTGCTGACACCTCTGTCCATTTTAGGGACTGAAGAGTATAGCAGAAAAGGACCTTTTGCGGGCGCTGTTCTTGTTTCCAGTAAATTCAAGCAAATGTTAAATGCAGCACTTCAAGTGCTGCAAAGCACTATATTTATTTAAATGATAATAAAACCTCCTTCCTCAGACAGACCTCCTTCCCCAGATTGGCATTTCAGGAACTGTCGGGATAAGGATAGGTTTGCTATGGGGATTTTCTCCTTGTCACGATGCCGGCTGGCAGGTAGTGGATCCTCTGTGCCAGAGAGGGATTGGCGTGGACCGTGCTAGTGGACCGGTTCTAAGCCACTACTGGTTTTCACCAGAGCCCGCCGCAAAGCGGGATGGTCTTGCTGCGGCGGTAGTGACCAGGTCGTATCCACTAGCAACGGCTCACCTCTCTGGCTGCTGAAGATAGGCGCGGTACAAGGGAGTAGGCAAAAGCAAGGTCGGACGTAGCAGAAGGTCGGGGCAGGCAGCAAGGATCGTAGTCAGGGGCAACGGCAGAAGGTCTGGAAACACAGGCAAGGAACACACAAGGAACGCTTTCACTGGCACTAAGGCAACAAGATCCGGCAAGGGAGTGCAGGGGAAGTGAGGTGATATAGGGAAGTGCACAGGTGAACACACTAATTGGGACCACTGCGCCAATCAGCGGCGCAGTGGCCCTTTAAATCGCAGAGACCCGGCGCGCGCGCGCCCTAGGGAGCGGGGCCGCGCGCGCCGGGACAGAACAGACGGAGAGCGAGTCAGGTAGGGGAGCCGGGGTGCGCATCGCGAGCGGGCGCTACCCGCATCGCGAATCGCATCCCGGCTGGCAGCGGAATCGCAGCGCCCCGGGTCAGAGGACGTGACCGGAGCGCTGCCGCGGGGAGAGTGAAGCGAGCGCTCCGGGGAGGAGCGGGGACCCGGAGCGCTCGGCGTAACAGTACCCCCCCCCTTGGGTCTCCCCCTCTTCTTGGAGCCTGAGAACCTGAGGAGCAGACTTTTGTCTAGGATGTTGTCCTCAGGTTCCCAGGATCTCTCTTCAGGACCACAACCCTCCCAGTCCACTAAAAAAAAATTTTTCCCTCTGACCTTTTTGGCAGCTAAAATTTCTTTGACCGAGAAGATGTCCGAGGAGCCAGAAACAGGAGTGGGAGGAACAGATTTGGGAGAAAAACGGTTGAGGATGAGTGGTTTGAGAAGAGAGACATGAAAGGCATTAGGGATACGAAGAGAGGGAGGAAGAAGAAGTTTATAAGAGACAGGATTAATTTGACACAAAATTTTGAAAGGACCAAGATAGCGTGGTCCCAACTTGTAGCTAGGGACACGGAAGCGGACATATTTAGCGGAGAGCCATACCTTGTCTCCAGGGGAAAAAACGGGGGGAGCTCTTCTTTTCTTATCCGCGAACTTCTTCATGCGTGATGAAGCCTGTAAGAGAGAATTTTGGGTCTCTCTCCATATGATGGAAAGGTCACGAGAAATTTCATCCACAGCGGGCAGACCAGAGGGCAAGGGAGTAGGGAGGGGGGGAAGAGGGTGACGGCCGTACACCACGAAAAATGGGGATTTGGAGGAAGACTCAGAGACCCTGAAGTTATACGAGAATTCGGCCCATGGAAGGAGATCTGCCCAGTCATCCTGGCGGGAGGAAACAAAATGTCGCAAATAATCACCCAAGATCTGGTTAATCCTTTCTACTTGTCCATTGGACTGGGGATGATATGCAGAAGAAAAATTTAATTTAATCTTGAGTTGTTTACAGAGAGCCCTCCAGAATTTAGACACGAATTGGACGCCTCTATCCGAGACAATCTGCGTAGGCAACCCGTGAAGACGAAAAATGTGTACAAAAAATTGTTTAGCCAACTGAGGCGCAGAAGGAAGACCAGGAAGAGGGATGAAATGTGCCATTTTGGAGAATCGATCAACGACCACCCAAATAACAGTGTTGCCACGGGAAGGGGGTAAATCAGTAATAAAATCCATACCAATCAGAGACCAAGGCTGTTCGGGGACAGGCAGAGGATGAAGAAAACCAGCGGGCTTCTGGCGAGGAGTCTTATCCCGGGCACAGATAGTGCAGGCTCGCACAAAGTCCACAACATCCGTCTCCAGAGTCGGCCACCAATAGAAGCGGGAGATGAGTTGCACAGATTTCTTGATACCCGCATGACCTGCGAGATGGGAGGAGTGACCCCATTTGAGGATTCCGAGGCGTTGGCGAGGAGAAACAAAGGTCTTTCCTGGAGGAGTCTGCCTGATGGAGGCAGGAGAAGTGGAGATCAGGCAGTCAGGTGGAATGATGTGTTGCGGAGAGAGTTCAACTTCTGAGGCATCCGAGGAACGAGAGAGAGCATCGGCCCTAATGTTCTTATCGGCAGGACGAAAGTGAATCTCAAAATTAAATCGGGCAAAGAACAGAGACCACCGGGCCTGGCGAGGATTCAGCCGTTGGGCAGACTGGAGGTAGGAGAGGTTCTTGTGGTCGGTGTAGATAATAACAGGAGAACTTGATCCCTCCAGCAGATGCCTCCATTCCTCAAGTGCTAATTTGATGGCTAGAAGCTCTCGATCCCCGATGGAGTAGTTCCTCTCCGCTGGAGAGAAGGTCCTAGAGAAAAAACCACAAGTGACAGCATGCCCGGAAGAATTTTTTTGTAGAAGAACAGCTCCAGCTCCCACTGAGGAGGCATCAACCTCCAATAGGAAGGGTTTGGAAGGGTCAGGTCTGGAGAGGACGGGAGCCGAAGAAAAGGCAGACTTGAGTCGTTTAAAGGCGTCTTCTGCTTGAGGAGGCCAGGACTTGGGATCAGCATTTTTTTTGGTTAAAGCCACGATAGGAGCCACAATGGTAGAAAAATGTGGAATAAATTGCCTGTAATAATTGGCGAACCCCAAAAAGCGTTGGATAGCACGGAGTCCGGAGGGGCGTGGCCAATCTAAGACGGCAGAGAGTTTGTCTGGATCCATCTGTAGTCCCTGGCCAGAGACCAAATATCCTAGAAAAGGAAGAGATTGGCATTCAAACAGACATTTCTCAATTTTGGCATAGAGTTGGTTGTCACGAAGTCTCTGAAGAACCATACGGACATGCTGGCGGTGTTCTTCTAGATTGGCAGAAAAAATTAGGATATCGTCCAGATATACAACAACACAGGAGTATAACAAATCACGAAAAATTTCATTGACAAAGTCTTGGAAGACGGCAGGGGCGTTGCACAGTCCAAAGGGCATGACCAGATACTCAAAGTGTCCATCTCTGGTGTTAAATGCCGTTTTCCACTCGTCCCCCTCTCTGATGCGGATGAGGTTATAGGCGCCTCTTAAGTCCAATTTAGTGAAGATGTGGGCACCTTGGAGGCGATCAAAGAGTTCAGAGATGAGGGGTAAGGGGTAGCGGTTCTTAACCGTGATTTTATTAAGACCGCGGTAGTCAATGCAAGGACGTAGGGAGCCATCTTTTTTGGACACAAAGAAAAATCCGGCTCCGGCAGGAGAGGAGGATTTACGGATAAAGCCCTTTTTTAGATTCTCCTGGACGTATTCGGACATGGCAAGAGTCTCTGGGGCAGAGAGAGGATAAATTCTGCCCCGGGGTGGAGTAGTGCCCGGGAGGAGGTCGATAGGGCAATCATAAGGCCTGTGAGGAGGTAGAGTCTCAGCTTGTTTTTTGCAGAAAACATCCGCGAAGTCCATATAGGCCTTAGGGAGACCGGTTACTGGAGGAACCACAGAGTTACGGCAAGGGTTACTGGGAACCGGTTTTAGACAGTTCTTGGAACAAGAGGACCCCCAACTCTTGATCTCCCCAGTGGACCAATCCAGGGTAGGGGAATGAAGTTGAAGCCAGGGAAGTCCAAGGAGAATTTCCGAGGTGCAATTGGGGAGGACCAAAAGTTCAATCCTCTCATGATGAGATCCGATGCTCATAAGAAGGGGCTCCGTGCGGAAACGTATGGTACAGTCCAATCTTTCATTATTTACACAATTGATGTAGAGGGGTCTGGCGAGACTGGTCACCGGGATGTTGAACCTGTTGACGAGAGAGGCCAAAATAAAATTTCCTGCAGATCCTGAGTCCAAGAAGGCCACTGTAGAGAAGGAGAAGGCAGAGGCAGACATCCGCACAGGCACAGTAAGACGTGGAGAAGCAGAGTAGACATCAAGGACTGTCTCACCATTGTGCGGAGTCAGCGTACGTCTTTCCAGGCGAGGAGGACGGATAGGACAATCTCTCAGGAAGTGTTCGGTACTAGCACAGTACAGGCAGAGGTTCTCCATACGGCGTCGTGTCCTCTCTTGAGGTGTCAGGCGAGACCGGTCGACCTGCATAGCCTCCACGGCGGGAGGCACAGGAACAGATTGCAGGGGACCAGAGGAGAGAGGAGCCGAGGAGGAGAAACGCCTCGTGCGAACAGAGTCCATATCTTGGCGGAGTTCCTGACGCCTTTCGGAAAAACGCATGTCAATGCGAGTGGCTAGGTGAATAAGTTCATGTAGATTAGCAGGAATTTCTCGTGCGGCCAGAACATCTTTAATGTTGCTGGATAGGCCTTTTTTGAAGGTCGCGCAGAGGGCCTCATTATTCCAGGACAATTCTGAAGCAAGAGTACGGAATTGTACGGCATACTCGCCAACGGAAGAATTACCCTGGACCAGGTTCAACAGGGCAGTCTCAGCAGAAGAGGCTCGGGCAGGTTCCTCAAAGACACTTCGGATTTCCGAGAAGAAGGAGTGTACAGAGGCAGTGACGGGGTCATTGCGGTCCCAGAGCGGTGTGGCCCATGACAGGGCTTTTCCGGACAGAAGGCTGACTACGAAAGCCACCTTAGACCTTTCAGTGGGAAACAGGTCCGACATCATCTCCAGATGCAGGGAACATTGGGAAAGAAAGCCACGGCAAAACTTAGAGTCCCCATCAAATTTATCCGGCAAGGATAAGCGTATCCCAGGAGCGGCCACTCGCTGCGGAGGAGGTGCAGGAGCTGGCGGAGGAGATGACTGCTGAAGCTGTGGTAGTAACTGTTGTAGCATAACGGTCAGTTGAGACAGCTGTTGGCCTTGTTGCGCTATCTGTTGTGACTGCTGGGCGACCACCGTGGTGAGGTCAGCGACAACTGGCAGAGGAACTTCAGCGGGATCCATGGCCGGATCTACTGTCACGATGCCGGCTGGCAGGTAGTGGATCCTCTGTGCCAGAGAGGGATTGGCGTGGACCGTGCTAGTGGACCGGTTCTAAGCCACTACTGGTTTTCACCAGAGCCCGCCGCAAAGCGGGATGGTCTTGCTGCGGCGGTAGTGACCAGGTCGTATCCACTAGCAACGGCTCACCTCTCTGGCTGCTGAAGATAGGCGCGGTACAAGGGAGTAGGCAAAAGCAAGGTCGGACATAGCAGAAGGTCGGGGCAGGCAGCAAGGATCGTAGTCAGGGGCAACGGCAGAAGGTCTGGAAACACAGGCAAGGAACACACAAGGAACGCTTTCACTGGCACTAAGGCAACAAGATCCGGCAAGGGAGTGCAGGGGAAGTGAGGTGATATAGGGAAGTGCACAGGTGAACACACTAATTGGGACCACTGCGCCAATCAGCGGCGCAGTGGCCCTTTAAATCGCAGAGACCCGGCGCGCGCGCGCCCTAGGGAGCAGGGCCGCGCGCGCCGGGACAGAACAGACGGAGAGCGAGTCAGGTAGGGGAGCCGGGGTGCGCATCGCGAGCGGGCGCTACCCGCATCGCGAATCGCATCCCGGCTGGCAGCGGAATAGCAGCGCCCCGGGTCAGAGGACGTGACCGGAGCGCTGCCGCGGGGAGAGTGAAGCGAGCGCTCCGGGGAGGAGCGGGGACCCGGAGCGCTCGGCGTAACACTCCTACTCTGGACAGTTCCTAAAATGGACGGAGGTGTCAGGAGAGAGCACTGTGGTCAGACAGAAAGGAAATTCAAAAAGAAAAGAACTTCCTCTGGTATATACAGCAGCTGATATGTACTGGAAGGGTTAAGATTTTTAAATAGAAATAATTTACAGATCTTTACAGTAATTTACAGATATTTTTTACATTCTTATATTTTTCATTATTATTATTTTAATATACCGTATATATATTATTTATTCCTTTATTTAATATTTATTTTTTTCTCATTTCATTTTACTTTTATTTTTATTATTTTTATTTCCATTTTTATTTAAATTTATTCTCATTTATTTATAAATTTTTTTTTTTTTTTTCACAGACACTCACTACATTTTCCCCATTCAAAACCTTTACATTCACTATCAACCTTTTTCACTGGTCACACATCTTCAACAATTTCACATTAATTCACATTACTATTATCTTCTTGGTTTCATCCACCTCAGTTTACACCACATCACTCATTTTTATTTTTTATTTTATATTTATTTTACATATCATTTACTATTTTTTATTTTCTGTTTTATATTTTATTTTTTATTTTATTTTATTTTTTATTTATTTTTTGTTTTTCATATTGACACACATTTTTTTATTTTTCTCTTTTCTCTTATTTTTCTCATAACATTCTTTTGATTACATTCACACACCTATATACAGGATTTTTCTTCTTTTACAAACATATTTATATACTTATATACATTTTTCACAAACATGTCTTCTTGACTTCAATTCACACCTCAGATGTCTCTATGCGTTACCTATGTTGGAGTGCCACCTGTTTCCTCAACACATCAGTTCTCTTTTGTGTGAAGGTTTTACTATGTGAAATCAAAAAATAGCTAGATTTGACAATTCTAGTATAACACTGATAAATGTATATGGATTAATATTTTCTAATCTGTTTTATACTGAACATCTAAGAGATATAGAAAGATTAAGGGATGATAACTATTCATTTAATAGTAGATACAAATTCAGTGTTCCAAGTTGGTCCGCTTACCAGGTTTTTGCTGTCAAGTTCACTCCACAGGTTCTTTTTGTCCCATTAATCAAGAACATATGTGCACCCACCATTTAAAGGCTGCACATTGATTATTTCCTACATTCGCCTACTGAGGAAGGGGTCGTTTTGTAGCACCCTGAAACGCGTCTAGGCTGATATCTAATCTGAACAGAGCACAATTCGCACGCACCACCTAGACTCAAGCCGGCCCAGAACTTGCCCGGTGCACCACTTGCTGCATTCATCAAACATCCTCTCCCACTGAGCGCATTACCAACCTGCTGCCTGCAATACCAGAACCCAGCCACGATCTCTCAAGCGAAGGTCCGATACACATCCAGGTATTTTCCGATACCACGGACCGCTCCCGAGAGAGTCTCCTGCCGGAGCCCATATCCATCCAGGCTCGCACGCTGGGATTGCTGCAGCCAACACAAGAATTTCAACTATTGGCCCGTCGCAGTATGGGACCAGCAGCCAGGGTGACCATCAGCCCTTTTTTATTCATCATAGGTGCCGGACTAATAGTCTACTCCTGATCATTATATGCCGTTGAAAAATTGCATTTGTTTTTAACATCTATAGATTATTGTATATTAGGTGGTTGCTATATATATATATATTCATATTTTCTAAATCTGTCATTAGGGCCCAATGACAGTTTAAGATAACATTGACATTGCTCTGATATTTTTAACCATTTAGGTTTTTATTGTTTTAATAAAATCTGCATTTTTTTTCAAAACTTTATGTCTCAAATAATTATTCACTGTGTACCCTAGGGTAGTATTCTTGAGGTGTGGTTAATCTTTGTTTTAATTTACAGATCTGTTTAACTTTCTGGCTCCAGTGGATTTAAAGAAAAATGTTTTCCAGGGGAGTACCCATTTAAGGACTCAGGGCGTACCTGTACATCCTGAATCCCATTACCGGGGGTTTTAAGCATTCTCACAAGCGGAGAACGCTTCGAATCCTGTGGGTCCTGAATGCTATCAGCAGCCAGCACCCAAAGTTAATGCTGGGCACTGCCGATTGGGCCGAGGCCCGGAATTAACCCTTTAGACGCTGTGATTAAAGTTGGTCAAGGCATCTAAAGTAAAACTATCCTGGCAGCTCAGCAGAATTGATCGGGTCTATCGTGACACAATTGCGATGTCCCGATCAGTTTACTGGACGACATGAGGGTCCTCATCTTCCTCCTCGTCGTCCGGAAAAAAATAATGTAATAAAAAAAAATCCTATGTGTAAATGTCCAAACTTTTAAAATATAAGGTTAGCTAAACTGCACGGTCGATGGCGTACACGTAAAAAAATACCAGTCAAAAATTGTGCATTTTTGGTCACTTCATATACCACAGAAATATTAATAAAAACCGATCAAAAAAATCCCATCAAAACAAAAATGGTACCAAAAAAAACTACAGACCACGGTGCAATAATTGAGCCCACATATAGCCCCGTACACGGAAAAATAAAAAGTTATAGGCGTCAGGAAATGACAATTTTAAACATACTAATTTTGGTGCATGTAGTTATAATTTTTTTAAAGTAGTAAAATAAATAAAACCCACATAAAAAAGGTATCCCCGAAACTGTATGGACCTACAGAAGAAAGATAAGGTGTCATTTTTACCAAAAAGTGCACTGCGCAGAAACAAGAGCCCTACAAATTTGCTAAATGGTATATATATATTTTTTCATTTCACCCCCCAAATATTTTTTGGGTTTTGCCGCAAATTATGTTATAAAATAAGTAATGTCATTACAAAGTACAGGAGGAAAAAAACGAAGGTGAAAATGGGCTGAGTCCTTAAGGGGTTAAGCCCTGTCCAACTACATAGTATTCCATGTGTTAATACGATTTATTTGTTGTTTACATCTATGCCCCTTATAATGTACCCCATGATTTTATTTGCCTAGTAAGCAGGGGGGTGATAAAAGGAGATTAAACGGCACTGGAGATTCTACTGTAATATTGCTTATTATTGTGTTTTATAGGTAATTACAGTACAGTATTTGGTCATTTAGAAAGCTGTTTGAGTCTTTTTTTTACCAATAGGGGACATCTCTCACTTTTTAGCCCCCCCCCCCCCCCCATGAGTGTCTGCTATTGGGAAATTCTACTGTATAATGTGATCACTATTTCCTAGGTTTCCCTCAACCTGAACATTAGTTACTCTGTCAGGTTTGTTGGTTAATATTAAGTCTAATAAGATGCCCCATTGGGTCCTGCACCATTTGAGAAACATAATTATCGTTAGCTATTGCTAAAAACCAATTTCCTTTATGAGATCCACAGGTTTCAGTTTTTTTAGTTTGTATTGAGGTAGTCTACTGCTTTTGTTTGTTGGCTTATAGCAAGCCCTTGTCAATATTTTGTTATTTTTCTCTCCATATAGTTCTTACCATGGGGAATCCACACTATAATTTCCCATACGCCCATTTTTTCACAGTGTCACCTTTAGACAGGTCTTTACATACAGGCAAACCCTTTTCGATTTATATTATAGTTTCTGAATAAATCCTGTAATCCCGCCCAGTCATAGTTATCGTCCAGTCGTGTCTGTTATTCTGTCTGTTATTCCCACTATGTCAGAATCAAGCAAAAGGACTAACAATTACCTCCCCGTGTGTCCAGAAAGAAGATAAGACCGGACCAGTGGAGTAAGAACCATCTATACCGGACCACAGGAGAAGCAAGTACCAGATTACAGGTTTTTAATAGGACCAAATGTCTAGAAGAAAACTGCTATGCTGTGTTTGCAGATGAGGAATGATATAAGTGCAATATACAAGTGCAATATATGAAGGGGACTATGCAATTTAATACCTGAATGTGTGCAATTATATGTTTACAGTGGAGGTGCAATGAGAGGGTGTCTTCCAAACTGGAGATAAATGCACAAAGAGCACATAGCACTTTATATGGTTAAAGATTGAGTTCCTCTGGAGTATATAGCTGCTACTAATTATGTGAAACACAGCACAAAGTATATATCTCACACACATGTATGGACATTGTGCAATAAGAAGTGTGTGTTATACAATTACCATCTGGGACATAAGCTGCAATAACACAGGATGTTGTGAAAATATATGCTGCTAAGGGATTGTGTGCAATATCAATGGCACCTATACTGCAGAATTCACACGGGACTGTGCAATAATAGACTATTGATGCTGCTTAACTATATGGGACTATCTGCAATGCTGTACGCACATAGGGGGAGATTTATCAAAACCTGTGCAGAGGAAAACTTGCCCAGTTGCCCATAGCAACCAATCAGATTGCTTCTTTCATTTTTCACAGGCCTTCATAAAAATGAAAGAAGCAAGCTGATTGGTTGCTATGGGCAACTGGACAAGTTTTCCTCTGCACAGGTTTTGATAAATCTCCCCCATAGTGCATAGAAGTAATCTGGTGACTTGGAAAAATAAATATTAATACTATGGGTGTGAGTATCTAAACACCCATTGTATAAGGATCCTGTTGACTACTGTTTGTTGTTAAAGGGGTAGTCCAGTGGGTAGTCCTAAGGATAGGGGATAAGTTTGAGATCGCGGGGGGTCCGACCGCTGGGGCCCCCTGAGATCTCTCTGTACAGGGCCCCGGGTCTCCGGCCAGATAGCGAGTGTCGACCCCCGCACGAAGCGGTGGCCGACACGCCCCCTCAATACGTCTCTATGGCAGAGCCGGAGATTGCCGAAGGCAGCACTTCGGCACTGCCATAGAGTTGTATTGAGGGGGCGTGTAGGACGCCGCTTCGTGCGGAGGTCGACACGCCCCCTTCCTGCGGGCTGTCGGGGCTCCGTACAGGAGATCGCGGGGGGCCCCAGCGGTCAGACCCCCCGCGATCTGCAACTTATCCCCTATCCTTAGGATAGGGGATAAGTTGTTCACCACTGGACTACTCCTTTAATGTGCACTGCTTTGGAATATATGGTGGCGGCAAGAGTGGTTAATTAATAAATAATGATAAATTGGTTTAAATTTTAAACAAAGACTTACAAGTGAAGTTTTAAGTCCCTACATTCATCATGAAATATACTAGTACTGGTAGGAGACCAATTGCATTGGTGTGTTGAAACCACAAAAGGAATATATTCCCACTATGTCCTAATTTTCCTGAGACATTTTAAGGTCCAGTTTGACATTTTTATTGGTCAGGTCTCTAGCACTGGTCAGAATGCAATTTATGCTTCACCCCTTAGTAAATGAATAAGTCCCAGTAGACCTGTATTAAATTTGGAGTTTATACGCCTTCAAGTATGTGCTTGGTGGTGTTTAAACTCCCGATTTAATGCACCTTAATCACTATTACAGGCAGCATTTTGGTGCACCTGTGAGGCCGGCAACATATCAGCCTACTTGGGTGGGGCTCATAGCCTTCCTCCCTCCTCCCATTGTATATGTGCCCAGCCACACTGAAAGTAACCTAGGAGTAGGCTGTGAGTCGGACCTAATGCTGCTGTAATTGCCCACTGGACCATGGTTTTGCCCATACGGCACAGGTAGGTGTTAGGTCCCGTGCCACTTGAGAAACCTTGGCGTTGGTGTGCTGGCTCAGGTATGTCTTTCATCTGGTGTAGGATGCCATTGTGGCACTTGTAGTCTGCTGCAGGCATCCCCCATTGTATGCATTTTTATACTGGGGATTGCCCGTAGCAAGGGACCATAAGGGCAGGATCTTCTCCCCCAGCATTAACGCACAAATATTCAACTGATTTTGGGGTTGAGCATTTCATGCCATTTGAAACCCCGTTTTTTTTCTTGTTGTTCGAATATCTTAAATACCAGTTGAATAGTTTTTAATAAAATATAGAGCTCCAACTTTTTAAAAGATAAATATTCCTAGTCTATAAAATATATAACTATCACCTTTTTAAGTATTTGATAAATGCAGAAAATCATGTTTGTATTGTATACACATTACTTCTATTATTTCTCAGGGGCAGATGTTAATTTGCTTAAAAAAACTCGAGGTGTACTATTACACTAGTAAAGCCTTGTACATAAAGTCATTATCACGGTGTTATTGTATTAACCACATGATGAATTCTATTGTATTGACCATTCAAGTGTTTGAGATAATAAAGCGCCTTCTTATATCCTGTTTTACTCTTTCTACACTGGCTGCAAATTCTCCTTTCTACAAATGGTTATTGAATTTATTTCTAGCTTGGCACATATATCTGAATCCACGTGTAATACATAATCTAATTCCAGATGTATTGCCTATGCAAATTGATCCAACGACAAGATGAATTGATTTATCTTCTGGATAATTAGTAAACTTCAATATCTATAGCAAAATGGCCGGCAATCAGCTGATGCTTAATTAACATGCAATAACTGTCCTATTAAATCTACATTAGCTGCCTATTTAAAGGACTTCATTAAAATCTGAACTTCACACAAAATTGCTTAGTCCGCTTTTGCATGCAACGGATAAAATATGAGACTTTGCATGTGTGCGTAGGTATTCCTCTAAGTATACACCTTTCCAACAGCTGCAATGCACAACATCAATTTATCTGTGGGTATGTAGATTACAGTGATGCTTTATACAGCAACTCATAAGTGAAATCAGCGTCGTTCCCTTCTCTTCTCCAGGTCGTCCAGCCATAATTCTTCACCGTTAAGCCTGCAAAACAAACCTATTAGGCTCCGCACTTTTCCTGCATCAGCCTCCAGATTCCCCTTTTACAAGTGAAGATGAATTCAGGGGCGTATAAGTGTAAAGGGGAAACAGAGGGGTGTAGCATAGTGTAGATGGGTGACAGAGGGGTGTAGAATAGTGTACATGTGTGACAGGTGTGTAGAGGAGTGTACATGGGTGACAGAGGGGTGTAGAATAGTGTACATGGGTGACAGATGGTTGTAGAAGAGTGTCCATGGGTGACAGGGGGCGTAGAAGCGTGTACATGGGTGACAGAGGGGTGTAGAGTATGACAGAGGGGGTGTACATGGGTGAGAGATGGTTGTAGAAGAGTGCACATGGGTGACAGAGGGGTGTAGAATAGTGTGCATGGGTGACAGAGGGGTGTAGAATAGTGTACATGGGTGACAGAGGGGTGTACATGGGTGACAGGTGTGTAGAGGAGTGTAGATGGGTGACAGAGGGGTGTAGAATAGTGTACATGGGTGACAGATGGTTGTAGAAGAGTGCACATGGGTGACAGAGAGGTGTGGGTTTGACAGATGGGTGTACATGGGTGACAGATGGCTGCAGAAGAGTGTACATGGGTGACAGGGGTGTTGAGGAGTGTACATGGGTGACAGATGGTTGTAGAAGAGTGTACAAGGGTGACAGGGGGGCGTAGGGGGTGAAAGAGGTATGGACAGGAGTGACAAGGAGGTAACAGAGAGGTGCACAGGGGTGACAAAGGGACAGAGGGGTGAATAGTGGGGTTTGGACATTGGTGATAGGAGGGGGTAGGCTGGGGGGTGGTCAGAGGGGTGATAAAGATGGGTGACAGGGGCGGACAAGGTGGACAAGCATGACAGGAAAGTGGACAAGGGTGAAAGGGGGTAACAGAGGAGTGACAAAGGGGGGTGGACAGTGGTGACAGAGGGAAGAGGGTGCATTACCTTATTTAAGCTGAGCTGTTTTTCAATATCCTTCTGCAGGGGGCCCAGAAGATGATTCTGGGGCTGGGAGGATGGTCTTCTTGGAGCCAAAAGGATGGTTCTAAGGACAGAAGGATGGATGGTCCGGGGGCCGGGAGGATGGTCTGGGGCCGGGAAGATGGTTCTGGGGGAGGGAGGATTGTCCAGCACCATCCCCATTGCATATATCCCCTTCCCAGCCTGCGCGCCTGTGACTCACTCGCGGCACCGCAGGGGAAGGGGGATGCTCTGTGCGCAGTGCGCATGTACACGCAGGCTTCCCTTCCCCCTGTGCCGCAGTGATTTACAGGCACGCAGGCTGGGGTGGGAGATTTAAAAAAAAAAATTGCATTTGACCAAACTTTTCAAAGATCAATAGTACAAGCAAATATAAGAAACTTTTTAATATATCTTATCAGGCAAAAAAAAAATTTTGCTCCTATTTTCTAGCGTCTCCTCTCTCTTACCCCCCTGTGAGACTGTAAAAATCCACTATGAAAATCAGCTCAGCTTGGTCCTGTTTTAGCAAGACAAGCAATACAAGTCTCTAGAAGGAGCAGGAGCGATCTACACCCACCAGCTCTGGAAAAACTGCAAATTACATATGAATCCTGCAGAGCTGAAATCTGCTGAATACAAGTTATATAACAGCCAGGAATAGTGCTGCTCCACATGTGCACACAAAGGGAAGCTAATCCCAAAAAAGTCTATAAAACTCAAATACCATTACTTGCCGTCACGCCCCCTCCCATAGACTTGCATTGAGGGTGTTTGGCTGTGACGTCCCGAGCAGGCGCGGCCATGACGTCACAAGCCTCCACCCCGCATTGCCAGTCATCCAGCATGGAGCAAAGTTCACTCCGTGCACCAGATGTCTGGGGTGCCTTAGCCAAGTTTCCGGGGGGGTCCCCGGGGGGGGTTCCCCAGCGGAGGGACCACCGTGATCAGATATCTTATCCCCTATCCTTTTGATATGATGTCTAAGGTTTATTGGTCTTGTATTATGAAGCATTTAAACTGGACATTGTCAACAGTCTTCTGGACTTTCTGCTATCCATTTTAGCCTATGTATTACAGTCTTGTGTGATGCCAGATTAACAGGCAAAAGAAAGAATAAGAAATGCTAAAGTATTTATAATTCTAGCCTGTCAGGTGCCCTATAAAGAAATGTCACTGTCATTTTTTTAGAATCATTTAAATGTGTGCATTTAGACCAGCCTACTCGAAGTGACAGTACTGAATGGTGTATTGGATTTACACACATGTACTGTAAGTTCAAAATGTCAATTTAACTTCAAAAACATGTTTTTCATCAGGATTGCTACAGGGAAATTATCCTAAAAAAAAAAAAAGAAGCCAGTGAAACCAAGCATCGCGTGTTTTACCTTCAGGGCTACATCCTACCTGTTAATGGCGTTATCTCACAGGTAGTGGTGGAAGGACTCAGAAGCACAGCTGAATGGTTTTCACGCCAGGCCTGTAAATTAGACCACAACATTAGCATACATACCCCAAGGGCCCGCTGCTTCGTTTAATACAAGGCAGCTTCATGTGTTCTACTATTTTTCTTTTTCTTTTTACAATGATAAACAGCTTCATCAATTCTAGATGCAAAAATCTATACATGGAGAAAGCTGACCAAGACTCTTCTGTAGGTAGTCTACTTTTTCATGGCATCCTTATTGCCTTTAGATTAGCTTTTCTTCTTGTTTAACTCTAAGTATACTATGGGATTACAAAATTCTAATCATGTGCAGCCATGTAACATTGCTGAGGAAACTTCACATAGCTGACAAAACATTCTACATAGAGATGCATACAGTTCATTGAAATAAGTTTTCTTTTTTACCTACTTAAAGGGATAGTCCAGCAAAAAATAACTTATGCCGTATCCACTGAATAGAGGATACAAGTTTGACCCCCTCGATCTCCTACCTAGTGCCGCGGCTCTCTGAGAGAAGCAGACTCCCTGTGATTAAACATTTATCTGGATAACCATAAAGGTAACATAGGTCATGACTATCATTTAAATGAGTCCCTTAATATTGTAATTTTTTCAACATTATAACCGTATTTATCGACGTATAAACTCTTTCTGGCCCTGCAAAAACAGCAGCAGTTTCTGCAGGGCCAGAGTCCAACCGCCGCCCCATTCCCATGTCCCTCCCCATCCCCGACTTTCATATTTACCTGTTGCGCACTCCTGCAGGGTCTGGTGGCGTCCTGTGCTGTCGCTATGCGCAGTTAAGTGACGTCCTCAACGCGACATCAAGTGTCAGTGCGCAGTGCCCAGCAAAAGAGCAAGACGCCACCAGAGCCTGCAGGAGTGGGCCGACAGGTAAATATGAAAGCCGGGGATGGGGAGGGACATGGGAATCGTGTGACGGTGGGACTCTAGCACTGCAGAAGACGCTGCAGTTACATGATTTAAAGCGGCCGCCTTAAAGGGGTATTCCAGGCCAAAACTTTCTTTTATATATCAACTGGCTCCGGAAAGTTAAACAAATTTGTAAATTACTTCTATTAAAAAATCTTAATCCTTCCAATAGTTATTAGCTTCTGAAGTTGAGTTGTTGTTTTCTGTCTAACTGCTCAATGATGATGTCACGTCCCGGGAGCTGTGCAGTTCCTATAAGCATATTCTCCCATCATGCACAGCTCCCAGGATGTGACATCATCATTGAGCAATTAGACAGAAAACTTCAGAAGCTAATAACTATTGGAAGGATTAAGATTTTTTAATAGAAGTAATTTACAAATCTGTTTAACTTTCTGGAGCCAGTTGATATATAAAAAAAAGTTTTTGCCTGGTATACCCCTTTAACCTCTTAAGGACCCAGCCATTTTACACCTGGCCACTGTCACTTTAAACATCAATAACTCTGGAATGCTTTTAGTTATCATTCTGATTCCGAGACTGTTTTTTTGTGACATATTCTACTTTAACATAGTGGTAAAAAATGTTGGTAACTTGCTTCCTTTCTTGGTGAAAAATCCCAAAATTTTATGAAAAATTAAAAAAAATGTTGCATTTTTCTAAATTTGAAGCTCTCTGCTTGTAAGGAAAATGGATATTCAAAATATTTTTTTTAAATTCACATATACAATATGTCTACTTTATGTTTGCATGATAAAATTGACAAGTTTTTACTTTTGGAAGACACCAGAGGGCTTCAAAGTTCAACAGCAATTTTCCAATTTTTCACAAAATTTCCAAACTCACTATTTTTCAGGGACCAGTTCGGGTTTGAAGTGGATTTGAAGGGTCTTCATCTTAGAAATACCCCACAAATGACCCCATTATAAAAACTGCACCCCCCAAAGTATTTAAAATGATATTTGGTCAGCCTTTTAACCCTTTAGGTGTTTCACAGGAATAGCAGGAAAGTGAAGGAGAAGATTCACAATCTTAATTTTTTACACTCGCATGTTCTTGTAGACCCAATTTTTGAATTTTTACAAGGGGTAAAAGGAGAAAATGTATACTTATATTTGTAGCCCAATTTCTCTCGAGTAAGCACATACCTCATATGTCTATGTGAAGTGTTCGGCGGGCGCAGTAGAGGGCTCAGAAGCGAAGGAGCGACAAGGGGATTTTGGAGAGTACGCTTTTCTGAAATGGTTTTTGGGGGGCATGTTGCATTTAGGAAGCCCCTATGGTGCCAGAACAGCAAAAAAAAAAAAAAAAACACATGCCATACCATTTTGGAAACAAGACCCCTTGAGGAACGTAACAAGGAATTAAGTGAGCCTTAATACCCCACATGTGTTTCACGACTTTTGCATATGTAAAAAAAATTAAATAAAATTTCACTAAAATGTGTTTTCTCTCCCAAATTTCACATTTTTGCAAGGGTTAATAGCAGAAAATCCCCCCCAAAATTTGTAACCCCATCTCTTCTGAGTATGGAGGTACCCCATAAGTTGACCAGAAGTGCACTACGGGCGAACTACAATGCTCAGAAGAGAAAGAGTCATATTTGGCTTTTTGAGAGCAAATTTTGCTCGGGGGGCATGTCGCATTTAGGAAGCCCCCATGGTGCCAGGAGAGCAAAAAAAAAACCACATGGCATACCATTTTGGAAACTAGACCCCTTGAGGAACGTAACAAGGAATAAAGTGAGCCTTAATACCCCACAGGGGTTTCACGACTTTTGCATACGTAAAAAAAAAAAAATTTCACTAAAATGTGTGTTTCCCCCCAAATTTAACATTTTTGCAGGGGTTAATAGCAAAAAATACCCCCCAAAATTTGAAACCCCATCTCTTCTGAGTATGGAGGTATCCCTTTAGTTCACCTGAAGTGCACTACGGGCGAACTACAATGCTCAGAAGAGAAGGAGTCATATTTGGCTTTTTGAGAGCAAATTTTGCTCGAGGGGGCATGTCGCATTTAGGAAGCCCCTATGGTGCCAGGACAGCAAAATAACCCCCACATGGCATACCATTTTGGAAACTAGACCCCTTGAGGAACATAACAAGGGGTTCAGTGAGCATTAACCCCCCTGGTGTCTGTCAGATCTTTGGAACAGTGGGCTGTACGACATTTTTTATTTTGCATAGCCCACTGTTCCAAAGATCTATCAGACACCAGTGGGGTGTTAATTTCTTACTGCACCCCTCATTACATTCCGTGAGGGGTGTAGTTTCCGAAATGGGGTCACATGTGTTTTTTTTTTTTTTTTTTAGTTTGTCAAAACTGCTGTAACAATCAGCCACCCCTGTGCAAATCACCTCAAATGTACATGGCGCACTCTCCCTTCTGGGCCTTGTTGTGCGCCCCCAGAGCACTTTGCGCCCACATATGGGGTATCTCCGTTGTCGGGAGAAATTGCATTACAAATTTTGGGGGGCTTTTTTTATCTTTTACCTCTTGTCAAAATGAAAAGTATAGGGCAACACCAGCATGTTAGTGTAAAAAATTTATTTTTTTTACACTAACATGCTGGTGTAGACCCCAAATTCACCTTTTCATAAGGGGTGAAAGGAGAAAAAGCCCCCCAAAATTTGTTAGGCAATTTCTCCCGAGTACGGCGATACCCCATATGTGACCCTAAACTGTTGCCTTGAAATACAACAGGGCTCCAAATTGAGAGCGCCGTGCACATTTGAGGCCTGAATTAGCGATTTGCATAGGGGTGGACATAGGGGTATTCTACGCCAGTGATTCCCAAACAGGGTGCCTCCAGCTGTTGCAAAACTCCCAGCATGCTTGGACAGTCAACGACTGTCCAGCAATACTGGGAGTTGTTGTTTTGCAACAGCTGGAGGCTCCATTTTGGAAACAGTGGCGTACCAGATGTTTTTCATTTTTATTGGGGGAGGGAGGGGGGATGTGTAGGGGGATGTGTATATGTAGTGTTTTTTACTATTTATTTTGTGTTAGTGTAGTGTAGTGTTTTTAGGGTACAGTCACATGGGCGGGGGGTTACAGCGTTTCCCGCTGCGAGTTTGAGCTGCCGCGCAACATTTGCTGCATCGCAAACTTGCAGCCTGATACTCACTATAAGCCCCTGCCCATGTGAATGGTATCACATTCACAGGAGGGGGGGGGGGGGAGAACCTCCAGCTGTTGCAAAACTACAACTCCCAGCGTGCACAGTCTATCAGTGCATGCTGGTAGTTATATTTTTGCAACAGCTGGAGGCACACGGGTTGGGAAACACTGAGTTAGGAAACAGACAATGTTTCCCAACCAGTGTGCCTCCAGTTGTTGCAAAACCACTTCTCCCAAACATTCTCAGGCATGCTGGAAGTAGTAGTTCGGCAACATCTTTAGAGCCAGATGTTGCCGAACTACAACTCCCAGAATGCTTGGAGTTGTAGTTTTGCAACACCTGGAGGACTACAGTTTGCAGACCACTAATACAGTGGTTCCCAATCTGTGCCCTTCCAGATGTTGCAAAACTACAACTCCCAGTATGCCAAAACTGTCCAGGCATGCTGGGAGTTGTAGTTCTGCAACATCTGAAGGGCTAAATGTTACAGAACTACAACTCCCAGCATGCCTGGACAGTAAGGGCATGCTGAGGATGTGTAGTTTTGCAACATCTGGAAGGGCACAGTGGTCTCCAAACTGTGGACCTCCAGATGTTGCAAAACTGCAACTCCCAGCATACCCAGACGCCAAGGGCTGTCTGGGCATGCTGGGAGTTGTAGTATACATGGTCCCATTACAGCAATGCATGTCGCTTTACGGCGACGTGCATTGCTGTAAAGGGCCTGACTGCTGGCTGAAGATCCACTCACCTGTCGCCGCCGCCGCCGTCTTCATCGCCGGGATCCAGGTTTTCAGGGACGAGGTAAGTACCGAGGCCGGGCCCCAGCACTCCCCCGTCCCCCGCCGCATCCTCCGGTCTTCCTCCCGTCCTCTCCGGACTTCAAGGGGTCGGGCAGGGCGAGAGGAAGTAACCCCCCCCCCCCCCCCCCTGCGATTGGTCGATTAGCTAACCGAGGAATCGCAGGGTATAGGAAGAGGTGGCAGGCTTGCCACCTCGCTCCTATACTTTAGCATGGTCCTGGCTGTCTGTGACAGCCGGGATCATGCAAAATTATCGGGCGGTCGGGTCCCAGAGACCCGATCAGCCCGGTATCGCCGCAGATCGCAAGGGCGATTTTCCTTGCGATTTGCGGCGATCGCCGACATGGGGGGCCCCCTCGGCGTTTGCCCTGGATGCCTGCTGAAGCAGATTTGCTGCAGACCCACGGAAGTTAATAAGTAGCAACTAAATCAGCTGCAGATTATTCTCTGCAGAAATTTGGAAGTGAATTATGTGTGAATGTATTCTAAGGGTTAATTTTTTTGCAGCTAATCTGCTGCTTTTTATTTTCTGCTGCTTCTTTTATCATTAACATACCAGCAAAAAATAAGCAGCAGAAAAAAAGCTGCAGAAAATAAGCAGCAAAATCCACACTAAAATCCACAGCAAAATCCACTTGTGTGAACGAGCCCTTAGGGTACATTCACATGTACAGGAATTGCTGCAGATTTGAAGCTGCAATTTTGATACTGTGATCAATTATTTAGTTTACATCAATATTTTCAAATTTGCACATCCTGTACTAGGAATGCATCTTTAACCCCTTAAGGACACAACAGGTTGGCTTGTGGACACATCCAATTTTCATTTTAGTGTTTCCATTTTTCCCTTCTTGCCTTCTAAGAGCCACATCTATTTCGTATTTATTTATTTTTTATCTACAAATCCATATGGGGGCTTATTTTTTGTGAGACCAAGCAAAACCAAAACATATAATCAAATTTTCCCACAGTTTAAAGATAGTATATTAATGTATCAGTTTAACTGTAAAGTGCACTTTGCAAAAAAAAAAAAAAAAACAAAGCCCCACAAAATTTGCTAATTTCTAGTTTTTTTTTTCAGTTTTTCCCACAAATAATATATTTTTTTATTTTTTTCCTTATATTTTATGGTAAAATCAAAGGTGTCTTTACAAAGTACAATTGGTTGCACAATAAATAAAATAAATGAGTAATGTCTATTAACATTAGGGACACAGGTAGCGTATAGGCAGTGTATTTCACGTTACGCCAAATCTGCTGCACAATGGGAAATATGATGGGCATTCCTCTATGAGCAGACACACAAGACTTACCCGCCAAAGCCCTGTGTGTGGAGTGAGGTTTGGAGGTGAAGCCAGCACACTGACTTGACTGTGACGTGCAGGACCGACTTCAAACCTCACCCTACCCTTAAAGCAAGGAGGATAAAAACGAAAACACAAAAATAAAAAGTTGCCAAAACCTGCTGTTAAAGAGGACCTACATAGGACCAATTAGTTCTAAGAAAATTCTAGTGAATGTCAGTAAATTAAATTGTAAGATTGTGTTTACAGTCCCACACCCACACAGAGCACTTTTCCAGCTTAGAGGCAGAAAGTCTGTCAGAGCTGTCAAGATAGTGATCACTCATGGCTGTCACCTCCAACTTGACTGTAGGTCTTTTTCTTATAAGGCCAGTGTGTTATTACCAAATAAGTGAGTAAATGCTTTTTCTATTCCTAATTAAATATGTTTGGGAATGTTGGTTATTTTTTTTTTTACATTTGCACTTTACTAATGACATACTCAGCTGTACCTATCTATCTATCTATTTAATATCGATCTATGTTTTTTATTAGGGGTATCGAGTGCTAAAAGTAAAAAAAAAAAGAATAAAATAAAACAAAGTTTTTTTTTATTTAGCAAATCTAGAAAAACAGAAATGATTTCTTAAAAAACAACAACAAAAAGAAAAAAAAAAACAACAAAACAAAAAAGCACAACTATTCTTAATTTATGTACTGTATTAAAGGCCAGTGAGAGAATAGATTCCCACTAGAGTGCCTCCGGCTGTTGCAAAACTTCAACTCCCAGCTTACAGTGGGGATCAAAAGTTTGGGCACCACAGGTAAAAATTTGTATTAATGTGCATAAAGAAGCCAAGGAAAGATAGAAAAATCTCCAAAAGTCATCAAATTACAGATTAGACATTCTTATAATATGTCAACAAAAGTTAGATTTTATTTCCATCATTTACACTTCCAAAATAACAGAAAAAAAAATGGCGTCTGCAAAAATTTGGCCACCCTGCAGAATTTATAGCATACACTGCCCCTTTGCAATGCTGAGACCTGCCAGTGTCATGGATTGTTCTCAATCATCATCTGGGAAGACCATGTGATGTCAATCCCAAAGGTTTTAAATGCCCAGACTCATCTGACCTTGCCCCAACAATCAGCACCATGGGTTCTTCTAAGCAGTTGTCTAGAAATCTGAAACTGCAAATAGTTGATGCTCAAAAAGCTGGAGAAGGCTATAAGAAGATAGCAAAACGTTTTCAAATGTCAATATCCTCTGTTCGGAATGTAATTAAGATATAGCAGTCATCAGTAACAGTGGAAGTTAAAGCAAGATCTGGAAGACCAAGAAAAATATCAGACAGAACAGTTCGCAGGATTGTGAGAAAAACAATTTAAAACCCATGTTTGACTGCACAATCCCTCCAGAAAGATCTGGCAGACACTGGAGTTGTGATACACTATTCTACTATAAAGAGATAGTTGCACAAATATGGTCTTCATGGAAGAGCCATCAGAAGAAAACCTCTTTTACGTCCTTACCACAAAAATCAGTGTTTGAACTTTGCAAATGAACATATAGACAAGCCTGATGCATTTTGGAAACAAGTTCTGTGGACCGATGAGGTTAAAATTGAACTTTTTGGCCGGAATGAGCAAAGGTACGTTTGGAGAAGAAGGGGAACAGAATTTAATGAAAAGAACCTCTGTCCAACTGTTAAGCATGGGGGTGGATCAATTATGCTTTGGGGTTGTATTGCAGCCAGTGGCACAGGGAACATCTCATGAGTAGAAGGAAAAATGGATTCAATAAAATTTCAGCAAATTTTGGATGAGCAAAGGTACGTTTGGAGAAGAAGGGGAACAGAATTTAATGAAAAGAATCTCTGTCCAACTGTTAAGCATGGGGGTGGATCAATCATGCTTTGGGGTTGTGTTGCAGCCAGTGGCACAGGGAACATCTCATGAGTAGAAGGAAAAATGGATTCAATAAAATTTCAGCAAATTTTGGATGCTAACTTGATTAAGTTGCTAAAGTTGAAGTTAAAGAAAGGATTACTTCTACAAATGGATAATGATCCTAAACACACCTCGGAATCCACAGGGGATTACATCAAGAGGCGCAAACTGAAGGTTTTGCCATGGCCTTCAATCTCCTGACCTCAACATAATTGAAAATCTATGGATAGACCTTAAAAGAGCAGTGCGTGACAGACAGCCCAGAAATCTCAAAGAACTGGAAGACTTTTGTAAGGAAGAATGGGAAAAGATACCTCAAACAAGAATTGAAAGACTCTTGGCTGTCTACAAAAAGTGTTTACAAGCTGTGATACTTACCAAAGGGGGCAGTACAAGATATTTACTCTGCAGGGTGGCCAAACTTTTGCAGATGCCAATTTTTTTGTTTTCTGTTATTCTGAAAGTGTAAATGATGGAAATAAAATCTAACTTTTGTTGACATATTATAAGAATGTCTAATCTGTAATTTGATGCCTTTTGGAGATTTTTTCCATCTTTCCTTGGCTTCTTTATGCACATTAATACAAATGTTTACCTGGGGTGCCCAAACTTTTGATCCCCACAGTAAAACATCATGTGCAACTTTTGCAAAAGTCACATAGGACTGTCAAAAGCCACACCACCACTGACCACACACACAGCTAGCTGTGCCATGTTTACTTTAAAGTAAACAAAAGTGTTAACAACCAGATTTTTCATGCTCTCCTGGCCAGGTGCATAAATCTGTGTGCCAATGGCCAACCTAAAGTCACACACTAACATTAGCCAGCATTTATTAAAAGGTAGATTTCATCATAATACATGCTGACCAGCTGCAGAAATATGCACCAAGCACCTATAAGGCTGTGTGTTGAACCTACACCACCAAGAGTAGGGGAGCACATTCTGAAACCATCATCCTGTGCAGTAACACAAATCATCAGAGGCGGATCTACCATTAGGCCTAACTCAGCACTCCACTGATAAAGTACATCCTGTACTTTACCACTGCCACCGCTTCTTCTCCTGTTCTTGAGTTACATAGTTAATACGGTTGAAAAAAGACATACGTCCATCAAGTTCAACCAGGAGTCTATTGCGGCGCAGGGCAGAGCTTCTAATGCAGACTGTGTGCAATTAGATGACGTCACGAGAGGGCAACAGGGCAGAAAAAAGAAAAGGCAGGGATGGCAGGCATGTAAAAGGGAGTAAAATAACAGTGGGAAAAGAAAAATGGTCTAAATGGGTGAAGGGGGCTTTACAACAGAAGGGGGGTTTGTCGGCAGGTGCTTCGTTCAAGGGTGGGCACATCTGAGGGCCTTGTGTTTGAGTTTCGCCTAAGGCCTCACAAAGTCTAGAGCCGCCTCTTCAAATCATCCGCGTGGATGGATTGATGGTTAAATTGGTTCAGAGATCAGTAATGTGGGATAAAAAAATGTAGCTAGTATCCAGCTAGAATGGTCAACAGTTTGTAAACATAAGTTTCTAAATCTATTTAAAGTAATAATTAGAAAACATATTAAAACATTAAAACAAACAAACACACTCACACACACACACACACACACACACTCACACACACACACACACACACACACACACACAAAAGACTATTACATTTTTTCCATTCAGGTCCAGGTAAAATAAATGTGATAATGTTCAGTGTGTTGTGTTTACAGTCATCTTAAACAGTCTGTTAGACATTGTGGGGGAGATTTATCAAGGGATTTAGAGCTCTTTATTTGCTTACAAAAGTTGCACAACAAGTTGCATCTGCGTCTAAGCGAATTTTTGTGCAGACTTTTGGCGGTAAGCTAAAAACTACATAAGAGCTTACCAAAGTAAAGTTCAGTTTTCACCTTTCATTGGTCAGGGATTTATCAAGTGCGAAAGTCGCACAAAAAGTCGCACCCCTTGCTTACAAAACTTGCGTGAGCGGGATTTCATATTTCCCACCAGGAGCCAAGACTACGCCTCCTGCGGGAAATATGAAATCATAGCGTACAAAGGAGCCTTGGCTGGCACAATTTGCAGCCGCCCAGGCTCAGTTTTACCCCCGCTACTCATCCCGGACCCCGGCATGCAAACCTAGTGGACCCCGGCATGCTTTCCTCTCCTCCCATGTGTACCATACCCCCCCCCCCCACCACTCCCCGGGCTGCTGCGAGTGACGGCGGGGAAAATAAAGCAGCATTGGGGGATATGTTACACATGGGAGGGGAGGAAAGCATGCTGCCTAACTTTTTGTCACTTATCTTTTCCTCGCCGCGAGACAAAGATAGGTGGCAGTGGGGGATGGGAGGTAAGCGGCCATTAATAAGCTGGAAGGGGGGGGGGGTGTCCGCTAGCCATTACAGGACTACAACTCCCAGCATGCCTTTTCTGTGGGGACATGCTGGTAGTTGTAGTTGTAAGTCAGTAGTTGCTGGCGGGTGGCCAGGGAGCAGAGCTGGAGCAAGGAATATGAAACTACACTGTAATTTCATATTTCTCAGCCTGAGCTGTGATTGGCTGGTCGATTTCGGCCAATTACAGCTCAGGCTGGGAAATATAAAATGACAGTGGAGTTTCATATTCCTTGCAGCTCCAGCTCCTCTCCCCGACCACCAACCCGCAACTACTGTCTGTTGCAACTACAACTCCCAGCATGTCCTCACTGAAAGGGTATGCTGGGAGTTGTAGTCCTTATGCTAGCCGGCAGGTGGGATATGGGGAGTGGGGGCTGTTGCGATTGGCGGAGGTGGAACAAAGATAGGTGGCGGTTGGGGGATATGTTACACACGGGAGGGGAGGGGGGGGGGGCGCTCTCTGGCCACCCGCCCGCAACTACCGGCTGTTGCAACTACAACTCCCAGCATGTCCTCATTGAAAGGACATGCTGAGAGTTGTAGTCTTGTAACGGCTAGCCGTCGGATGGGAGATGTGGAGCGGGGGCTGCTACAATCGGCGGTGGTGAGGCACAGATAGGCAGTGGTGGGGGGATGTTGCAAACTGGAGGAGAGCAGCCGTGAAGGGGAGGGGGGGGTGGTCTGCTCCCCGGCCACCCGCCCGCAACTACCAGCTGTTGCACCTACAACTGTTGTAGTCTTGCAACAGCTAGCGAGCAAATGGCCGGGGAGCCGCAGTGTCTCCAGCTGTTGTTAAACTACAACTCTCATGATGGGAGTTGTAGTTTAGGTATGGGGTGCATCCAGCTGTTGCTAAACTACAACTCCCATGATGGGAGTTGTAGTTTAGGAATGGAGTGCCTCCAGCTGTTGCTAAACTACAACTTCCATGACAGGAGTTATAGTTTAGGAACGGGGTGCTTCCAACTGTTGCTAAACTATAATTCCCATGACGGGAGTTGTATTTTATAAACTGCAAGAATCCAGCTGTTGTCAAGTTACAACTTATATCTTTCCTAGATAACCAAAGGCTGTCTGGAAATTATAGGGTTGTAGTTTAGCAACAGCTAGAAGCTCCCTATTAAGAAACGCTGGTTTATGGGTGTTTTCTTTAAAGGGGCACTCCGGTGGTTAATTTTTTGGACTATATGGCATCTTCTTTGTAAGTTTAGTTTTTTTGCACTATACATGTGTTATATGTTTTGGCAGCATGTAGGTGTTTTTCTTACCTGTTTGTTGGGCAGGAAGTTCTGTATTTCAGAGGGTTTTCTTTTACTGTTGTCCACCATGTTCTGAATCTTCTGAATCTCTTGTGGACAAGACGTCAGAGCTTTTTTTTTCTCTCTGTCTGCATGACAGAAATAAGCCACGCCCCCTCATCTCCCCCCTCCCGGAGTTCTGCATGAGAAGCCATAGTACACAGCATCTTATCTCCCCTCCCCCCGCTCTGCTCCTGAGGACGCAGGTCTGCACAGGAGAACAGAACACAGAAGATAAATGTGTTATCTGAAGGGAAGGATTACAAGGTGCACGGGCCAGGGATGTACAGACTGCAGGGGAAGAAATCTCATACTGGATCTCTATATGTGAACGGGGAGGGGGGAGGGGGACTCCTGAATAACACATGCTGGGAGTTGTAGTCCCTGTTGTGTGTGTGTGTGTATGCTAGTGTTTCCAACCAGTGTGCATCCAGCTGTTGCAAAACTGCAACTCCCAGCATGCCCTGACAGACTTTGGGCATGCTGGTAGTTGTACATTTGCAACAGCTGGAGGCACACTAGTTGGGAAACACTGTTCTAGCCTATTCAGCATATACATCATGTTACACCATTGTTTCCCAACCAGGGTGCTTCCAGCTGTTGCAAAACTACAACTCCTAGCATGCCCAAAGGCTGTCAGGGCATGCTGGGAGTTGTAGTTTTTGCAACACCTGGAGGCACCCTGGTTGGGAAACACTGGTGTATGCCCTGTAGAGGTGTGGTTAACTACAACCCCCAGGAGACTACAGAGGCAGTATGCTGGTGTTATACCACAGACTGAAGACTCCTGAATGACACATGCTGGGAGTTGTAGTCCCTCTTGTGTGTGTATGACAGTGTATCCCACAGAAGGCTGATTATATTAGTGTGCTGTGTATAAGGGGGCCGATCCGGGAAAATAGTAGGATGGGTAAAGGGCGGAACAAACAAATTTTAAAAAAAGGAGCCGCCCCAAACCAGTAAGGCATGTGGCATGCTGGGATTTGCAGTTTTCAGCACAGCAAGAAACAGGAAATAGAAGTAAAGATAGGAAAACAAAGTGGGGGATAAAAAGACAACAAAGAACAGACATAGAGTAGGCTAAACAACAAAAATAGAAATGAAACAAAACAAATAGAGTAAGTTAAAAAAGGAAAAACACGTTGACCACCGGAGTACCCCTTTAAGGGAGGGCACTATATACCCAGACCTAGACCCAGGAGCGCCATTTTTTTACCCCCTGGGCTTGATGGTACCGGCTCTTCCCGTCACGTCTGAGGTGGGTAACGGGGAAATAATTGGGGGTTAGTGCTAGCTGTTTTTGTGGCTAGCGCTAAGCCCTGGTTTAGTAATGAATTTCATCTATAAGACAGCTTCCACTACTTAGCCTTTAAAGTAAATTTAAACAAATAAAAAACTTTTTAAAAACTTTTATTTCAAAAAACACTCCCCCACAAGCCCTCATGAACTATTTTATTAATATTAAACAAAAAAACGCTGGGCATTGACGTAGTATGCCAAATACGAAGTCCTCTGCATACAGGGATCTGAAATAATAAGAAAAAAACACTTAAAATTGGTTAGTACATTTATAGTGCCCTCCCTTAGGGAAAAAGGCCCATAAACCAGCTTTTCCTAACAGGGAGCCTCCAGCTGTTGCTAAGCTACAACCCCACCATTTTCAGACAGCCTTTGGCTGTCTGGGAAAGATAGAGGTTGTAATTTAGCAACAGCTGGAGTCTCACTGTTTCTAAACTACAACTCCTGTGATGAAAAATTTAGCTCTCACACATCCCTGTATACGGAAAAATAAAAAAGTTAGAAGGGTCAGAAGAGGACAATTTTAAACATGCTAATTTTCCTATAAATAGTTATAATTTTTTGAGAAAAGCAAAACAAAATCAAACCTCTATACGGCCCCTTTTACACTGTCACAAACATCCATCAGGCACTTTTTGTTGTGCCTTAAAGGAGTAGTCTAGTACAGACTACTCCTTTTTCATCCTGCCTGGGCTGCAAAAAAATTGAAAATAAACATTCACTTACCTTCCTGCGTTCCCCCCGGAGCTCTGCTACAGCTGATCAGTCGGCCGGGCTGTCTTCTTCTTACTTCCGTGTGCACGGCTCGTCACACGTCCTTTCAGTCTATCACCGGCCGAGGCCGCACATTGTTACGGCCGGTGATAGGCTGAAGTGCCGTGTGATGATTCGTCCACACAGAAGTAGGAAGAAGGCAGCCCGCCAGACTGTTCATCTGTAGCGGAGCTCCGGGGGAATGCAGGAAGGTAAGTGAATGTTTATTTTCTATTTTTTTGCAGCCCAGGCAGGATGGAAAAGGAGTAGTCTGCATCGGACTACTCCTTTAATGGATGTTATTTTTGACCAGTCACAATAAGAAACAACGAGTCCCGACAGATCCCATTTACTATTATGGGGTCTGTCGGGCACTGTTGTTTTTTGACGGGAGTAGCGCAGGAGGAAAAAACGTTACATGATGTATTTTTCCTCCCATTACTCTCCCCGGGTTGCCCGACGGACATCACACTGCCGGATCACAACGGCAGTGAGAAAGAAGCCTAGCTGGATATCATTTCAATTGTTTGGACCTACAGAATACATAGAATGTGTCATTTGTACAGAAAAGTGCATTGGGTAGAAACAAAAGATCCTAAAAGTTACAAAATGGCATTTTTTTTCCCCCCGATTTTGTCCCACAAATATTTTTATGTTTGTTTCACCATAGATCTTGTAGTGAAATTATTAATGTCATTACAAAGTAAAATTGGTGGTGCAAAAGACAAGGCTTTATATGTAAGGTGGAAAATTGAAAGCATTAGGATTTTTAGAAGGTGAGGAGAAAAAAAACGAAAGTCCAAAAATAAAAAAAACCTATGCCCAAAAGGGGTTAAAAAAATATTTATATATTGCACTTTTTTTTCACAACTGTGATTTTAGAGCAGAAAAGTGGAGAGGAGGTGGTGTTACAAAGTGTTGTTCTGAAGTCATTTCTTGTTTTTTGCTTATGTGTGCTAAAAAAAAAATGGTATTCAAAAACGATTTATTGTTTTTGCTTATGTAAGCCAAATTTATCAACCCCATGAAATAATATGGTAAATATGTGACACATAAGCAAACCCAAAATAAAATAAAAAAAAATGCCTATAGAACTCGCTTACCAAAGCAACAACGATAAATATTCCCGTGCGTCTTTATGAGGATTAAATGAAGTGAAATAAACAACCATTGTGGATTTGTAGACCCCCCACCTTGCAGCTGACCTCTTCTCTAACATCCCTCCACACAGTGTAATTTTTGACCATCTAAGCATATGTATAAAAGTGAAATGAAATGACTGACTCAGATTTGACATAAATGCTGAGGTAACAGTGAAGCGTTGTCCTCTATTGAAGGACACCACCTTGTCTAGATAAAGCCTTGTAAATGTTCCCCTCTAAAACTTAGTATTCACTGCACCTTCCCATCATGTATATTTATAGCTGCATTAATAATGTTCTTCAAAAGGACTTATGTTACCAAACCATACATTAAATACACCTTCCTAAAAATAGATATTCCCACGAGCAACAATCCAAGGAATGTGGATATGCATAAAAAACTCATAGATTAAAGGCAGACATATTTAATGCAAAACAAATAACAGTATACATTTGGTGTGATTATGAGTAATAGAAATTATATTTAGTCATTTGGAATCCTTGTTATGTTTCTGTTCATTGCCCTATTTCAATCTGCCTGAAATTAATCAGCCTTGTTTTCTTTAAATATATCGACATACATTGTCCTGAAAAATTTGAGACAAACAAGGTTTCTAGCCACGAGCTAAATGCGGTCAATGCATTTTGCTTATGTGAGGGATGTGTTGTTAGGTAGCTATGTTTATGCATTAATCTTACAGCATGGGAAACCTATGTCAGGCCCTTGTTTCTGGAGAAAAATTATGATGGCTGCTTTTTTCATAAATAAAGGTGAACCAAGGGAATATTTTTGTATGATGTTTAAACAATATAAGCAAAGGGGCCTTTGCTCTATCCCATCCCAAGGGAGCCCTCAGGGGATGTGGGGTACTGGACTTTAGATCTGTTGCACTGGATCCCAAATGGTGCACTACTTTAAGCTATACTTCTTACATAGGAGAAATTGATACCGGCACCAGGAACTCATTCAGAGGCTTCTTACATAGATGTACTATCCATGGGGAGCAATCAGATGTACTCATGCAGCTGTTGGTACTCGCGGTGCAAGCGTACAAGTAGTTGAGAGAAGTTATCCACATTAATACCAAAAGAATGATACGCTGCACTCACCAAGTTTCCAGCAAAGGTGTCTTCTTTATTCATGCCAGCAGGTACAGCGGGAGAGCGGGTACACAGACATGCGGGGGGAGTGGCGACGGACCGTTGCGTGCTCACAGCACTTCCTCAGGCCATACGTCACTCTGTCAAGAGGTGTGTTCTTGTACCTGCCGGTGCAATAATACAGGGTCATTATTTATTCTCTTTAGACGGGTATGTTGGCTAAAGGGGATTGCTTTTTTTGTGTGTACTGGGTTTGACGACCCATACTGCAGAATTGAGTTCTTGGATGACCACATGCCCGTAACCACATATACGGGCATGTGGTCCAAAAATGGTGGGGTTGTGCCCAGGAAGTCAGTATCCCATAGTAGGTGGTGAAATTAACATCATATAAAGGGTCATTATTACTGTGTTTGGGCATGAAGGGTGTAATATTACTTGGAAAGAGGCAAAATATTGGACATTATTGCTATGTAAGGGCGCTACTGTGGCTTTATCAGTTTTAGAGGCACTAAGGTTGGCATTATTATTGTGTGAGACATTGAAAGGGTTATTCAGTGTTTTGAGTAGAATAGACACACCTCCTCCATGTATTCTCTTCGCAAGCACCAGAGACAGCCGAATACAGTGCTTGTGTATAAGCGGATAAGGGAGAAACACTTTTCAAACGCTGGATATCCCTTTTAAGAAATGCGCTGGTTTGTTTGGCCTGAAAGGGTCACTGTTACTATTTTAGGTCACTACAAAGATCCCTTTTTATATGTATAGGCACATTTTTTGGGGGGTGTACTCTATGGTGTACTATGACTGTCTGGGGAATAACTAATATCCAGGGCACAGCATGGGGCATATCTGGCACATCTGTTTGTCATGATTATTTTTTGGGGCAGCCATTAATATTTTCAGCAAAGCTGTTTGTGGAACAATTTTTTTCTTCCCAGTAAGGTGGGAGTAAATAAGGTGCAACATTATTTCTGAAGTTCATTGTTTGGGAACATTGCAAAATACAGCAGGTTCAGTAATAGGGGCAGATAAGGGGGAAGCAGGCACAGCAATGGGGGCGGAGTAGTATCAATCAGATAGGAAGGTTTTGTAAAGTAAGATAGAAAAAGCTAAGTAGGGTGCCAGCAGTGTGAGGAGTCTGGGTGTAAATTCTGCAGACCCAAGATGTTGATGGAAGAAATCATCATAGTAGTCTGGGCTAGATAGAATTCATCAGAAATATCATTTTAAACTTTGGGGGAGATTTATCAAAATCTGTGTAGAGGAAAAGTGGGGGAGTTGCCCATAGCAACCAATCAGATCACTTCTTTCATTTTTAAAAAGGCCTATGATAAATGATCTGATTGGTTGCTATAGGCAACTCTACCACTCTTCCTCTACACAGGTTTTGATAAATCTTCCCCAAAGCCACTGGATTTAATTATATAGTATTTATAAAGTCTAAAGAGTACATGTGTACAACTGGTATTTTGCAACTATATGGTTGCTATAAAGTGTAATGTGATATTTATTCAATAGCAATATGGTAGTATTATTTAGTTACTGTTAGGTGGTAATGATATCATAGTCATTGTGTGGCAATATTTTTTGGGCCTTGTATATTGTTTTTTTTTTAGTAATGTTGGTTCTTGTACAGTGACCGTAACTATGGTGTCTAGTATGTGACTGTGTTGTTACTGTACTGTTTTGCTAAATACTGCTTTGCCACTGTGCTGCTTTTTTCTCACATTCTCTGGACATTCTTAAAGAAGGAAGGATGCTGAAAGGAGAGGATTAAAGGCTCTTCCCAGTCTAAGAATTCCAGCCTGCTACCGCCCATGACCTAGAGCACCATTTTTTTTTAAAGTTCTAGCTTGGAAAAGCATGCCGTCTATCAGATTGCTCCACTAATAAGCCTATTAACTAAATTTAAAATCAAGACACCAGCTATTTTTTTTTTCTTGAAATAAAAATACCCCCATTTTTCTCGCTGACTATTTTACAGAAAAAAAAATTTAAATCCATAACAATATGCACTAGCCATGGCTGCTGGCACAGCAGGTAAGAGTGCCCAGAAGGTGCTAAAAGTTGTGTTCCCACATTCTAAAGCATGCTAAAAATGATACATCATTACATTGGGAACACGGACTAACACTACTTTCCTCTCCACTTAAAGGACAAGTATCATGTAAAAAAATTATGTATTCCTTATCCTTAGGATAGGGAATACGTTTTAGATCGCAAGGCATTCGAGCGAGTTTTGCCCCCCCCCCCGTGATCTCATGTTTAAAGCCCCAGCTATCCTATACAGAGGCGCGTGACGACCCCCGCCCAAAGCCATAAGTGATGAGAGAGCTATCTTCAATGGCAATGAGTTGCTGCTTTTCTTGATCACTGAATAAGCTATGAACAGTACAAAGTTAATCAGGATTAACCATGATGTATGATTGTTTGAAAATTTTAATGCAGGTTTTCATGCTTTAACCCCTTCCCGCTATAGGATGTATGCATACGTCCCAGCACCCAACAGTACAAGGAGCTTAATAAAATCTGTAAAAATGTAATAAAAACCGCAAAAATTCTAAATGAGAGACAGGTGGCCAAAGAAAGCAAAACTAATCCTAAATATTTTTTTAGATATATAAATACAAAAAAACCAAGGACAGAGCATGTAGGACCCATTAATAATGATAATGGGGAGGTTGTCACGGGCGATTAAGAGAAGGCGGAGCTACTGAATGGGTTCTTTAGTTCTGTATATACTAAGGAAGAAGGAGCTGACATTGGCCAGGTCAGTGCTGGCAACACACCATGTAATGTACTGAACTGGCTTAATGTAGAGATGGTACAAGGTAAGTTAAGTAAAGTAAATGTAAGCAAATCTCCAGGACCGGATGGACTACACCCAAGAGTTCTTAGAGAGGTAAGTTCAGTAATATCTGTACCCTTGTTCATGATATTTAGAGATTCTCTGGTGTCTGGTATTGTGCCAAGGGACTGGCGCAAGGCGAATGTGGTACCAATCTTCAAGAAGGGCTCTAGGTCTTCGCCAGGCAATTATAGACCGGTAAGTTTAACGTGCATTGTGGGTAAATTGTTTGAAGGACTTATACAGGATTACATACAGGAATACATAGGGGATAATTGTATTATAAGTGATAGCCAGCATGGGTTTACTAAGGATAGAAGTTGTCAAACCAATCTAATTTGCTTTTATGAAGAGGTGAGTAGAAGCCTTGACAGAGGAATGGCTTTGGATATAGTGTTTCTGGATTTTGCCAAAGCGTTTGATACTGTCCCTCACATACGTCTGACAGGTAAGTTAAGGTCTTTGGGTTTGGAAACTTTAGTTTGTAACTGGATTGAACACTGGCTCATGGATCGTACCCAGAGAGTGGTGGTCAATGATT
Source organism: Hyla sarda (assembly GCF_029499605.1). Classification (NCBI taxonomy): domain Eukaryota; kingdom Metazoa; phylum Chordata; class Amphibia; order Anura; family Hylidae; genus Hyla; species Hyla sarda. Next base: position 263,916,166 of record NC_079190.1, on the reverse strand, counting down.
CGTACTCTGATTGGTCCCCGGTTATTAGTGGTGTACCCCAAGGTTCAGTACTGGGCCCGCTGTTGTTTAATTTATTTATCAATGATATAGAGGATGGTATTAACAGCTCTGTTTCTATCTTTGCAGATGACACCAAGCTTTGTAGCACGGTACAGTCTATAGAGGATGTGCATAAGTTACAAGATCACTTGGATAGACTAAGTGTCTGGGCATCCACTTGGCAAATGAGGTTCAATGTGGATAAATGTAAAGTTATGCATCTGGGTACTAATAACACGCATGCATCGTATGTCTTAGGGGGGATTAAACTGGCAAAGTCACTGGTAGAGAAGGATCTGGGTGTACTTGTAGATCACAGACTACAGAATAGCATGCAATGTCAGGCTTCTGCTTCCAAAGCCAGCAGGATATTGTCATGTATAAAAATAGGCATGGACTCAAGGGACAGGGACATAATACTCCCCCTTTATAAAGCATTGGTGCGGCCTCACCTGGAATATGCTGTTCAGTTTTGGTCGCTTGTTCATAAAAGGGACACTGTGGAGCTGGAGAGGGTGCAGAGACGTGCTACTAAACTAATATGGGGCATGGAACATCTTAGCTATGAGGAGCGATTAAAGGAGTTACAATTGTTTAGTCTTGAGAAGAGACGTTTAAAGGGGGATATGATAAACGTATATAAGTATATAAATGGCCCATACAAAAAATATGGAGAAAAACTGTTCCAGGTTAAACCCCCCCAAAGGACGAGGGGGCACTCCCTCTGTCTGGAGGAGAAAAGGTTTAGTCTAAAGGGGCGACACGCCTTCTTTACCGTGAGGACTGTGAATTTATGGAACGGTCTACCTCAGGAAATGGTCACAGCAGGAACAATTAACAGCTTTAAAACAGGGTTAGATACATTCCTGGAACAAAATAACATCAATGCTTATGCAATATTATAAAACTACATCCCTTCCCCTTATCCCCTTACACCCTTCCCTTCAATTCCCTGGTTGGACTTGATGGACGTATGTCTTTTTTCAACCATACTAACTATATAACTTGTTTGCGCACTGGGACGTATGCATACGTCCTAGCGATCTCCTGCACTGTTGCAGGCAGTGCAGGAGGTCGGCAGCGGGACTCGGCTGTCAATCTTAGCCGGGGTCCCGCCTCAGTTGCCGAGGCTGAGATCACGCCGGTCACGGCAGCGTTAACCCCATAGATGCCGTGATCATCCCTGATCACGGCATCTATGGTGTTGACAGGGGTCATCATGGGTTGCTATGGCAGCAGGAGGTCAGCTGATTGCCTCCTTTTTGCCAGCTACGGAAGCCTGTGAGGTCCCGGTGAGCTTCTATTCTAAGAATGGAGGTCAATTTTACCCCAAATTAATGAACTGGCAGTGCACGTGCATGGCCACTGTTCCCTATATTCTTTATGGTGCTTCGGACATCCCATTCCATTCCGGAGGACACGATTGACCTCCATCTCTTTTAAGGCTCATGGATAGAGGACATTATTGGTCTTGGGATATGCCTATATTTGCTTTTTATGTTCATAATGAAGGTAGAGTTCTTTTTTTACTTTCAATTATATAAGTATGTGAAACATATATTACAATAAAACCATGAAATTGTGGTTGCTTTCCTAATTGTGTGATGTATAAAAAGGGCAAAAAAAATTCTGTACCAAACACAAAACATTCTCTAAGTGTTTAATCTAGTATTATGGTATGTGGAGTGGTTTTTCTGGCCTAACTTTTGGTTTTGCTAATGTATTTGTCAAACTGGAAACCGATATTTGCAATTCAAAGTATTTATTCCTAAAAATAAGGTAACCTACCACACTAATAATTTTTTTACACCTAGATTTAACGAACAAAATGTAACACTATTTGCTGTTCACCAAAGCGTAATGGACTCAATCTCACATATACTGCCGCACATCAAAATCTATTAGACGTGATTGTAGAACAATTATTATGCACTGATATTTAATGTAGCCCTCTCATTCTATTCCTTTTAATGTGTTCACACAGGTTGTAGAAGTAATGTCAGAAAGACTTTGCATGGCAGTTTGTGGTGAATTTTACTATTTTCTTTTCTTTTTCTTTTTATTGTTTAGCTTTTTTAATATATCAAGTATATACATGGAAGCAAAAAAGTCAGAATTGTCATATAGGAGCATGGAGGCAGAGTCTCTTTAGAGGGCTACTGTGTAAAAACAACATATTAGCCCCTGTACACTCCATCATCACTATCATAGACACCACTCTATTACTTCTCTAGCAAATTCCTGGTGGCCTGCAATCGACAGACAAGAGTCGTGCATAGTGGCCCAGATTTATCAATTGAACCCAGACCATCTGGTTTTGCTCATAAAAACCAATCACAACTTAGCTTTCATTTTACTAAAGCTTGTTAAAGGAGTACTATGACATAGCTTAAAATAAATACATTTATAAAAGTATATATATATATATATACATATATATAGATATACATATTATATATATATATATATATATATATATCTATATATATATATATTTATATATATGCTATAGAAGCATACAGCAATGCTTACCAGTTTTCCCCAGTTCTAAAACGACAAAATTGGTTAATAAAAGGCATTTATAAAAATAAATAAAAATATTGATTTGTTTTGGGCGTCTTAATCCTGTACTTCCTCTTTTGTGCTTCCTGTTTGAGCAGTTACTCATTACTACAATTCCCAAAATGTATTACTTTACCTCAGCTTTTCATAACAGTCCATCTACCATTCTTACTCCCCTCTTGACAGTTTTAGGCTTGGTTCCCTTTACATTTTCCCCCATACGGGAACGCATACGGCAGGGGAGAGCTAAAAACTTGCGTTCCCTTATGCCTTTTTATGCGCTCCCGTATGTAATTCATTTCAATGAGCCGACCGCAGTGAAAAGTTTGGTCCGGTCGGATCATTTTTCCCCGCACCTAGAACCGTGGTCGACCATGGTTTTAGGTCCGGTTGTAAAAGCGCATACGGAGCAAAAATGAGCCGACCGGAGCGAACGTTTCACTGCGGTCGGCTCATTGAAATTAATTACATACTGGAGCGCAAGTTTTTAGCTCTCCCCTTCCGTATGCACTTCTGTATGGGGGAAAACGTAATGGGAACCAGGCCTTACACTGCCACATATGTGATTCCCTGTCTGTTCCTCTGCCTGTGGCATTGCTCAGCACAAGGACTGGGCAGTAACATCTGCATTTAAGTCCACACCAGAAATAACACAGCATCACTCTGCGACAGAGTTCACACTGTAAATGTGCTTAATGTATTACTCCAAGCCAAAGGAATATACTGGGTGCCATATTGTCACAGCAGTAATAAATTGTTTATACAAAGTGGCTGTTTGTAATGCAACAAACACAATGCACAATAAAACATGTTTTATGAAACAATATTTTTGTGTCTGTGTACTCCTTCTCACATTTGAGCAGGGAAAGAGTGCAGACCTGAACTCACCCGCAGCCTCTGTCCCTGCCTACTTACGTACCCACCCTAGGCAGTGGATCCGCAGTCGGTCCCTTCCTATGTAAGTGATGGTGGCAGTCAACACAATTAACTACAAAAAAAACATACACAGGTCGGGAACAGTCAGGAGGCACACTAACAGAAAACAACCTAAACACACGCACACACTGATACTAAGTTGATGAGCCGAGTCCAAGCCAAGAGGAATCAAAGTACAACAACGGAGTTACAAAGGGAAGTCAAAAGCCGAGCCAAGAGTCACAGTAAACCAGAATAAACAGTAGAGTAAGTTGCTAGGTCAATTCAAGAACTATCACAAGCAGGGAATGGCTGGAAAAGGCCTCCTTATATATGCCTGCAGTGAAATCAGGAGGATTCTAATTGGCAAAGCAAGCAGAACCACACCCAGGAGCACAGAGGCATCGTCCCAGCAACCAAAATAAACAAAAAGGCTAGAAAGCATTACCCTATGGGTTCTGGCAGAACCAGTCCTCACACTCTTACATTTTTCCATCAACATAGTCATATAATAGATTATTGTTTGTGTGATGGGTTTTTGTTTTTATTGGCATTATTTTGGGCACATAAATTTATTGAGTAGCCTAAAAAAATCAGGGGGAAGAATAAAAAAAACTAAACAAATCAGTAATGGTTTCTCAAGGTTTTCTTTTTTGTGTTTCAGATGCAATTTCAGTGAAATGCTTACACTACTGTTCAGGTCTCTACAATTTCAGCTATATTTTAAGTGTGTTTAATTTTGGTATTTTTACACCTTAAGAGCAGGGTCACACATGCAGAAATTTGCTGTGAATTCACTGCTGAATATTTCCCTAACCATAGAAGTCAACGCGTAGCAAAATCAACTGCAGAAAATACGAAGCAAAATATGCAGCAAAATGCAGCACGTGTGACCCTACCCTTACAAAGGAAAACAAATTTTTATGAAGAAAAAATATATATTTATATATTTTACAGTATTTTAACCCCTTAAAAAGGTACTCCAGTACTTACACATCTTATCCCCTATCCAAAGGATAGGGGTTAAGATGCCTGATCGCGGGAGTCCCGCAGCTGGGGACGCCCGTGATCATGCACGCTGCACCCCGTTTGTAATCAGTCCCCGGAGCGTGTTCGCTCCGGGACTGATTACGGTTGACCGCAGGGCCTGCGGCATGTGACGTCACGCCCCCACCCCTGTGTGACGTCACGCTCTGCCCCACAATGCAAGCCTATGGGAGGGGGCATGATAGCTACCACGCCCCCTCCCATAGGCTTGCATTGAGGGGCGAAGGTGTGACGTCACACGCCGCCGACCCTGTGGTCGACCACAATCAGTCCCGGAGCGAACACGCTCCGGGGACTGATTACAAACGGGGTGCCGCGTGCATGATCATGGGCGTCCCCAGCTGCGGGACTTCCGCGATCAGGCATCTTATCCCCTATCCTTTGGATAGGGGATAAGATGTGTAAGCACCGGAGTACCCCTTTAACCTCTTCAGGACATAGGGCGTATGGATACGCCCTGAATCCCGAGTCCTTAAGGACCGAGGGCGTATCCATACGCCCGTGGGAATTCCGGCCCCCACCGCTAGCCGGTTGGGGACCGGAGCCGGATGCCTGCTGAAATCGTTCAGCAGGCATCCCGGCATATCGCCCAGGGGGGTCATTATGCCCCCCCATGTCGGCGATCGCCGCAGATCGCTGGACAATACAGTCCAGCGATCTGAGGCGATTCCGGGTCAATCGGGTCTCCGGTGACCCGGTGACCCGGAATTACTGGCTGTTCGGGGCCGTCTCTGACGGCCCCGAACAGCCAGAGCCTGCAGGGGTGAGGTGGCACTGGTGCCACCTCACGATCGCCCTGATTCGTCGGCCGGATTACCGGCCGACCAATCAGGGCGCCTGCTGCGGGTGTCACTCCCGCACCCGCTCCGCCCCTCTTCCGGAGGACGTGAGCGGGTGCGGGACGTGCACCCCGGGTGCTGGGGACCCCGATCCCCGGCGCCCCTGTTGGGATCGGGGCCCCAGGAGCAGCTGCGGCGGCGGAGACGACGAGGGACTGACCTGCAGCGTCTGGATCGTTGGAGGTGAGTGACAGCCTCCTGCTGTTGCTTAGCAACAGCTCCCAGCATGCAAAAAGGGCATGCTGGGAGCTGTAGTTATGCAACAGCAGGAGGCAGACCACCACAACTCCCAGCATGCCCTTATGGGCATGCTGGGACTTATGGTTTTGCAACAGCTGGAGGCATATTCTTTCTATGGAAAAGTGTACCTTCAGCTGTTGTATAACTACAACTCCCAGCTTGCACAAACAGCTAAAGTGCATGCTGGGAGTTGTAGTGGTGCATCTGCTGGTTGCATAACTACAACTCCCAGCATGCCCGTTGGCTGTCGGTGACTGCTGAGAGTTGTAGTTTTGCAACAGCTGAAGGCACACTGGTTGTGAAACTCAGAGTTTTTTTTTACCTAACTCAGTGTTTCACAACCGGTGTGCCTCCAGCTGTTGCAAACTACAACTCTCAGCAGTCACCGTACACCATGCACCGTACATGCTGGGAGTTGTAGTTTTGCAACAGCTGGAGGCACACTGGTTGTGAAACACTGAGTTAGGTCACAAACTCAGTGATACATAACCAGTGTGCCTACAGTTGTTGCAAAACTGCAACTCTCAGCAGTCACCGACAGCCAACGGGCATGCTGGGAGTTGTAGTTATGCAACAGCTGGATGTCCCCCCCCCCCAATGTGAACGTACAGGGTACACTCACATGGGCGGAGGCTTACAGTAAGTATCGGGCTGCAAATTTGAGCTGCCGCAAACTTTCTGCTGCAGCTCAAATTGCCAGCGAGAAACTACTGTGAACCCCCGCCCGTGCGACTGTACCCTAAAAACACTACACTACACTAACACAAAAAATAAAATAAAAAGTAAAAAACACTACATAAACACATACCCCTACACAGCCCCCCTCCCCTCCCCAATAAAAATGAAAAACGTCTGGTACACCACTGTTTCCAGAACGGAGCCTCCAGCTGTTGCAAAACAACTCCCAGTATTGTCGGACAGCCGTTGACTGTCCAGGCATGCTGGGAGTTTTGCAACAGCTGGAGGCACCCTGTTTGGGAATCACTGGCGTAGAATACCCCTATGTCCACCCCTATGCAATCCCTAATTTAGGCCTCAAATGCGCATGGCGCTCTCACTTTGGAGCCCTGTCGTATTTCAAGGCAACAGTTTAGGGTCACATATGGGGTATCGCCGTACTCGGGAGAAATTGTGTTACAAATTTTGGGGGGTATTTTCTGCTTTTACCCTTTTTAAAAATGTAAAATTTTGGGGAAAACAAGCATTTTAGGTAAAAAAAAAAAATTTTTTTTACATATGCAAAAGTCGTGAAACACCTGTGGGGTATAAAGGTTCACTTAACCCCTTGTTACGTTCCCCGAGGGGTCTAGTTTCCAAAATGGTATGCCATGTGGTTTTTTTTTTGCTATCCTGGCACCATAGGGGCTTCCTAAATGCGGCATGCCCCCAGAGCAAAATTTGCGTTCAAAAAGCCAAATGTGACTCCTTCTCTTCTGAGACCTGTAGTGCGCCAGCAGAGCACTTTTCACCCCCATATGGGGTGTTTTCTGAATCGGGAGAAATTGGGCTTCAAATTTTTAGGGGTATTTTCTGCTATTACCCTTTTTAAAAATAAAATTTTTGGGGGAAAACAAGCATTTTAGGTAAAAATTTTTATTTATTTTTTACATTTGCAAAAGTCGTGAAACACCTGTGGGGTATTAAGGTTCACTTTATCCCATGTTACATTCCCCGAGGGGTCTAGTTTCCAAAATGGTATGCCATGTGTTTTTTTTTGCTGTTCTGGCACCATAAGGGCTTCCTAAAGGTAACATGCCCCCCAAAAACCATTTCAGAAAAACGTACTCTCCAAAATCCCCTTGTCGCTCCTTCCCTTCTGAGCCCTCTACTGCGCCCGCCGAACACTTTACATAGACATATGACGTATGTGCTTACTCGAGAGAAATTGGGCTACAAATACAAGTAAAAATTTTGTCCTTTTACCCCTTGTAAAAATTCAAAAATTGGGTCTACAAGAACATGTGAGTGTAAAAAATGAAGATTGTGAATTTTCTCCTTCACTTTGCTGCTATTCGTGTGAAACACCTAAAGGGTTAAAACGCTGACTGAATGTCATTTTGAATACTTTGGGGGGTGTAGTTTTTATAATGGGGTCATTTATGGGGTATTTCTAATATGAAGACCCTTCAAATCCACTTCAAACCTGAACTGGTCCCTGAAAAATACTGAGTTTGAAAATTTTGTGAAAAATCGGAAAATTGCTGCTGACCGTTGAAGCCCTCTGGTGTCTTCCAAAAGTAAAAACTCATCAATTTTATGATGCAAATATAAAGTAGACATATTGTATATGTGAACAAAAAAAAATGTATTCGTAATATCCATTTTCCTTACAAGCAGAAAGCTTCAAAGTTAGAAAAATGCTAAATTTTCAAATTTTTCATCAAATTTACGGATTTTTCACCAAAAAAGGATGCAAGTATCGACAAAAATTTACCACTATGTTAAAGTAGAATATGTCACGAAAAAACAATCTCGGAATCAGAATGATAACTAAAAGCATTCCAGAGTTATTAATGTTTAAAGTGACAGTGGTCAGATGTGCAAAAAACGCTCCGGTCCTTAAGGCCAAAATGGGCTCCGTCCTGAAGGGGTTAAGGACTGAGCGTTTTTCTGTTTTTGCACTTTTGTTTTTTGCTCCTTACAGTTTAAAAATCATAACCCTTTCAATTTTGAATCTACAGGCCCTACATTGTTTTTTGTACCACCAATTCTACTTAGTAATGACATAAGTTATTTTACCCAAAAATCTATGGAAAACAAAAAATATGTATTTGTGGGACAAAATTGAAAAAAGTGCGCCATTTTGTAAATTTTGGGGGCTTCCATCTCTACGGACCTGACACCTTATCTTTATTCTGTAGGTCCATACCATTAAAATGATACCCTATTTATAAAGGTTTGATGCACGAAAATTAATACGTTTAAAAATGTCCTCTTCTGACCCCTATAACTTTATTATTTTTCTGCAAACAGGGATGTCTGAGGGCTCATTTTTTGCGCCGTAAACTGCAGATTTTAGTGGTACCATTTTTGTTTTGATTAGACTTTTTGATAGCTTTTTATTCATTTTTTATGGTACAAAATGTGACCAAAAATAGGCTATTTTGGACATTGGAATTTTTTTTTACGTGTACACCATTGACCGTGCAGTTTAATTAATGATATATTTTTATAGTTCGGACATTTACGCACGTGGTGATACTGCATATGTTTATATTTATTTTTATTTACATAGTTTTTTTTTTTTTTTTGAACGTGAAAAGGGGGTGATTTAAACTTTTATTAGGGAACAGGTTAAATCACATTTATTAACAATTTTTTTACACTTTTTTTTTTGGCAATGTTATAGCCCCCATTGGGGACTTTAACATGCAATACATTGATTGCAGACGCTTTTCGGCGCAGTTTTCGGCGCTTGATTGCTCCAGTCTGGATCTAAGGCATGGAGCAATGAAACGACGATCGGACAACAAGGAGGCAGGTAGGGACCCTCCTCCCGTCCGTACCGCTGACTGGGACACCGCGGTTTCACCGCAGTGGTCCTGATCAGCCCGACTGAGCTGCCGGGAATGCTATTTTTTTTTTACTTTAGATGTGGCGCTCAACTTTGATAGACGCATCTAAATTGTTAATACCGGGCATCACCACGATCGGTGATGTCCGGTATTAGCCACGGGTCCCGGCTACCGTTATCCACTCGGACCGACCCGATATGATGCGGGGTCACCACGTGACCCGGCGTTATATCGCGGGTGCAGGGTGTACAGGTACGCCCTGCATCCTTTACAAGTTATTAACAAATATAAGTGATAGAGGCATAAAAATTTTATGTGCATGGTCAGGATTAGGTACTGAGTTAAATACTGATTTTCCCAGCAGCTGCTGCAGAGTACTGGCTCTGTATTACAGCTGGGATCCTACTACTTGATTGTAATAAAACAACCTGATGGTTGACAGAGGGAGCCTCCTCCTTTTGTCAAATCACATAGATACCCAAGTCACTACTGACCGAGGAACCTAAAGAATCACAAATCCTGGTCCTGCCTGTGTATTACAGCTGAGGTCCTGCTGCATGATACATGTACAACCCTTGGTCATTACTGAGTTAATATATCAGGCCATGTAGCATTAATAGAAGTTTATCATCCAATCTTTCATTACAACCCTCTACTATAAGCATGTGTATACATTGGCATCTACTGATTGTAATAGGCACCCTGAATGGCTAATACTGAACCCCTGACCTTCAAGTCTAGCTTTGCTCTGGAAAACTACAGGCATTCATAGAAATGAATGGATTTTCACTGATTTTAATCAGTACCCATGCACACTGCTAGGAAAACAAGCATTAACACTACAATTTTCCTATGGTAACAGCTGATAATGGGGAACCTTATGATGTGAAGAAGTGTTTTTCTAGCTAGTTGCCCCCCCCCCTTTATGTTCATATAGTCATAAGAGGAATCGTGCATCCATGTTTCTTAACATAGAATGTTAACCATGTTTTAAAGTGATGATGAGATTATGTATTATGACATTTATTATGACTCTACCGTCAAATAACTAAATGTGGGAAGCATAGAATTTATCAATCTTCACTTCTGTTATATTTAAAGTTTTATTCTGGCCACATAACATTTTTTAAACTGCACTTGGGGTGCTCTCAAAAAAAAATAAAAAGGAAGCATGCTCACCTGCCCTGATACCCCCCCCCCCCGACTGCTGTCTGTTCCTGATTCCCACTCCTCCCAGCTTTCTTTTTTTTTCTTCTTGTTTTTCAGTGGAGGAGTTAGTGGAAAAATGGGCTGATCCTGGCGCTGGCACTCTGGATGTGAAAGGATTAGGAACACTGTTGTATCCCTTTAAAATGTATTATTTGGTAGATACACAGGCAATGCGTTTCTGGTCTGTACCGGACCCTTTGCCAGGCAAAGTGTATGTAGTAAGACAGCACAGTGTTTTTCCTGCAGGAAATGCTCCCTAGGCCAATCACTGGTTGCATCAGTAATCCCCTTCAGTCAGTGATTGGCTGGTGGGATTTCCTGCAGAAATTACATGCCAGTGGAATTGGGGTCCAGAAGCCATCAGAATGACAGCTGTGAGGGATTGTTACGCCTAGCGCTCCGGGTCCCCGCTCCTCCCCGGAGCGCTTACGGCGTCTCTCTCTCCGCAGCGCCCCGGTCGGTCCCGCTGACCGGGAGCGCTGCACTGTCATGGCCGTCGGGGATGCGATTCGCACAGCGGGACGCGCCCGCTCGCGAATCGCATCCCAGGTCACTTACCCGTTCCCATCCCCTGCTGTCATGTGCTGGCGCGCGCGGCTCCGCTCTCTAGGGCGCGCGCGCGCCAGCTCCCTGAGACTTAAAGGGCCAGTGCACCAATGATTGGTGCCTGGCCCAATTAGCTTAATTGGCTTCCACCTGCTCCCAGACTATATCTGATCACTGCCCCTGCACTCCCCTGCTGGATCTTGTTGCCTTAGAGCCTAGTGAAAGCGTTACTGTGTTTGTCCATACTGTGTACTTGACCTCCTGCTATTACCTTATTGACTACGATCCTTGCTGCCTGCCCCGACCTTCTGCTACGTCCGACCTTGCTTCTGTCTACTCCCTTGTACCGCGCCTATCTTCAGCAGTCAGAGAGGTTGAGCCGTTGCTAGTGGATACGACCTGGTCACTACCGCCGCAGCAAGACCATCCCGCTTTGCGGCGGGCTCTGGTAAACACCAGTAGTGACTTAGAACCGGTCCACTAGCACAGTCCACGCCAATCCCTCTCTGGCACAGAGGATCCACCTCCTGCCAGCCGGCATCGTGACAGTAGATCCGGCCATGGATCCCGCTGAGGTTCCCCTGCCTTCTATCTCTGATCTCACCACGGTGGTCGCCCAGCAATCCCGACAGATCGCCCATCTAACCCACCAGCTGTCGGAAGTGTCCACCATGGTGCAGCAACTTCAGTCGCAACTTCTGCCTCTGCTACAGCAGCAACCATCTCCTCCGCCAGCTCCTGCACCCCTTCTGCAGCGAGTGGCCACTCCTAGCCTCCGCTTGTCCCTGCCGGACAAATTTGATGGGGACTCTAAGTTTTGCCGTGGCTTTCTTTCGCAATGTTCCCTGCACTTGGAGATGATGTCGGACCAGTTTCCTACTGAAAGGTCTAAGGTGGCTTTCGTAGTCAGCCTTCTGTCTGGAAAAGCCCTGTCATGGGCCACACCGCTCTGGGACCGTGATGACCCCGTCACTGCCTCTGTACACTCCTTCTTCTCGGAAATTCGAAGTGTCTTTGAGGAACCTGCCCGAGCCTCTTCTGCTGAGACTGCCCTGCTGAACCTGGTCCAGGGTAATTCTTCCGTTGGCGAGTACGCCATACAATTCCGTACTCTTGCTTCTGAACTATCCTGGAATAATGAGGCCCTCTGCGCGACCTTTAAAAAAGGCCTATCCAGCAACATTAAAGATGTTCTGGCCGCACGAGAAATTCCTGCTAACCTGCATGAACTCATTCATCTAGCCACTCGCATTGACATGCGTTTTTCTGAGAGACATCAAGAGCTCCGCCAGGAAAAAGACTTAGATCTCTGGGCACCTCTCCCACAGTCTCCGTTGCAATCTACGCCTAGGCCTCCCGCCGAGGAGGCCATGCAAGTGGATCGGTCTCGCCTGACCCAGGAGGAGAGGAATCGCCGTAGGGAAGAAAATCTTTGTCTGTACTGTGCCAGTACCGAACATTTCTTGGTGGATTGCCCTATCCGTCCTCCACGTCTGGGAAACGCACGCTCGCACCCAGCTCTCGTGGGTGTGGCGTCTCTTGATTCAAAGTCGGCTTCTCCACGTCTCACGGTGCCCGTGCGGATTTCTCCTTCAGCCAACTCCTCCCTCTCAGCCGTGGCCTGTCTGGACTCTGGTGCCTCTGGGAATTTTATTCGTGAGTCCTTGGTGAATAAATTCCGCATCCCGGTGACCCGTCTCGTCAAGCCACTCTACATTTCCGCGGTCAACGGAGTCAGGTTGGATTGCACCGTGCGTTACCGCACGGAGCCCCTCGTAATGTGCATCGGACCTCATCACGAAAAAATTGAGTTTTTGGTCCTCTCCAATTGCACTTCCAAAATTCTCCTTGGACTACCCTGGCTTCAACACCATTCCCCAACCCTGGATTGGTCCACAGGGGAGATCAAGAGCTGGGGTACCTCTTGTTTCAAGGACTGCCTTAAACCGGTTCCCAGTACTCCCTGCCGTGACCCTGTGGTTCCCCCTGTATCCGGTCTCCCTAAGGTCTTTATGGACTCTGCCTGCCATAAGAAGTGCCTCTCCCCCCCTCCCAGTCCAGTCAGGCAAGCCTCGGTGCCTCCTCATGGCCCCCGTCCTGGTGTCACACTGCCCCGTGCCAGGCCTTGCCCTCTGCCCTCCCTCCCCATTCCCACTCCTGCTGTACTGCCTGCCGTTGAGGAATCCCTCCATTCTTTCCCGGTGTCCTCATCCCAGGGGAGGCAGTTACCGGACAAAGAGAAGGGGAGACCTAAGGGGGGGGGTACTGTTACGCCTAGCGCTCCGGGTCCCCGCTCCTCCCCGGAGCGCTTACGGCGTCTCTCTCTCCGCAGCGCCCCGGTCGGTCCCGCTGACCGGGAGCGCTGCACTGTCATGGCCGTCGGGGATGCGATTCGCACAGCGGGACGCGCCCGCTCGCGAATCGCATCCCAGGTCACTTACCCGTTCCCGTCCCCTGCTGTCATGTGCTGGCGCGCGCGGCTCCGCTCTCTAGGGCGCGCGCGCGCCAGCTCCCTGAGACTTAAAGGGCCAGTGCACCAATGATTGGTGCCTGGCCCAATTAGCTTAATTGGCTTCCACCTGCTCCCAGACTATATCTGATCACTGCCCCTGCACTCCCCTGCCGGATCTTGTTGCCTTAGAGCCTAGTGAAAGCGTTACTGTGTTTGTCCATACTGTGTACTTGACCTCCTGCTATTACCTTATTGACTACGATCCTTGCTGCCTGCCCCGACCTTCTGCTACGTCCGACCTTGCTTCTGTCTACTCCCTTGTACCGCGCCTATCTTCAGCAGTCAGAGAGGTTGAGCCGTTGCTAGTGGATACGACCTGGTCACTACCGCCGCAGCAAGACCATCCCGCTTTGCGGCGGGCTCTGGTGAACACCAGTAGTGACTTAGAACCGGTCCACTAGCACGGTCCACGCCAATCCCTCTCTGGCACAGAGGATCCACCTCCTGCCAGCCGGCATCGTGACAGGGATCAAGGGCAGGTGAGTATGCTTTCTTTTTTATTTTGAGATCACCCCAAGTCCGATATAATATTTTGTGTGGCAAGAATAACCTTTTAAAAAGTAATGAACACTTTTACAAAGTCTTACATGTAGAATTAACTGTTACATGTATTGGTGACATTTTGATCATTGGAGATCTGGGTACTAAGACCACCACCAATCACTAAGATGAATGAGCACAAGCATTTAGCTAAATGATTTGTTGCTATATTTGCCTTTTCCTCAGCTTGGCTCTGCTTGAGAAGTTTGAGAGTCGTGCAGGCATAACATGGATTGATAGTATGTTATATTGCAGTATAATATTTATAAATTGTATGAGACATTCTACAAGTCTGTAGACTCAATGCTTAGCTTTTAGAGCTTAGTGCTTCTGTGAGATCGATGAGGGTCTCAGCACCCAGACCTACATCAAGTAAAGGTTCTGACATGTCACTATGACATGTCAGAAGTTTGTGCCAAGTGATAAATACCCTGTAAAGGAATTTTCTGTGCATAGTTCATACACTGTATTATGCCTCTATTATGCCTAGCACAGGGCCTCTGGGGGAGATGGCTTGCAGGGAACAGGAGTGTTATTTGAAATGCTACTGTCATACACTGCCCCTTAGGACCTGCACTGGGCTTTACTAAGTGTTCAAGTTAAGCCGAACGGGTTTGAAACATTTTATCATTTATTCTGTTAAATATATAGATCAATGTTTCCCAACTAATGTGAGTCATGCTATTGCAAACCTACATCTGGCAGCATGCCAAGACAGCCAAAGGCTGCTGGGAGTTGTAGTTTTACACTAGCTGGAGTCTCTACACTAGTTGGGAAGAACTGATCTACCGTAGATGTATATACCAACTACTGGTTTAATTTTGTTTTCTGCAGCCCCAGCAATAGCTTTTCAATTGTGATAACTGGTTCTGCCAGGACCCATAGAGTTAAATATTTCTAGCCCTGTTGTTTGTTTTGGTTGCTGGGATGAAGCCTCTGTGCTCCTGGGTGTGGTTAAGTTTGTATAGCCAATTAGAGTCCTCCTGGTTGCAGCTCAGGCATATATATATAAGGAGGTCCTTTTCAGTCATTCTCTGCTTGTGATAGTTCTTAGTGACTTACCTAGCTATCTCTGTGCTCATTCTCTTTATTCTGGTCTTGTGACTTTTGGCTTGGCTTTTGACTTCCCTTTGATACTCTGTTACTGTACTTCATGCTCTCCAGGTTTAGACTTGGACCTCTGACTACGTATTTTTGTGTGTGCGTGTTTAGGTTTGTTTTCTGTTAGTCGTGTACCTCCAGCCTTTCCCGACCTTTTGTCAGTTTTGTAGTTTATTGTTTTGACTTTTTGACTGTCCCTCATTATTTAGGAAGGGACTTTCACCGGGGTTAGGGACCTTTCGTCTAGGGCAGGTACGTAAATGGGCAGGGACAGGGGAGTGGGTGAGAATAGTGTGCACTCCTTCCCTGCCCAGACATGACATCAATGCAACACAGTATGGACAGTGTAACCATAGACTCACAAAAATTAGAAATGTAATCTTGTTTCGTAATAAATTGCTTGGTAACGATGTAATATAAAAAAAAAAAATACTAAACTTAAGAATTGAAACCAGTGGTCCCATTTTATTGCAGTGCATTGTATGCTAACCATTCGTCTAGGGTTTCCTGCTTTATGCCTCTTCAGAACAGAGAATACAGTAATTGCTGTACCTTCTGTGTCAGCCCAAGCCTCTAAGGACAGCAATGATAATTTCCACATCTCTATCTATAACCTAAACATTATAGGACTGAATGTTAAAGGAGGAGAACAAAAGACAGAGAATTAGATAAGGAAATCCCTTGTAGACTTTGTTAATGATTCATAATCAGCTAATAAGCTCATCGCTGAAAGAATAATGATCCACAAGCCTGTTTGCTCATTTATCACTATGTTTTACAACCAGGGCCGAGAAAGCTAATTAAGTCCCACAATCATTACAAAAGGATTCCTTTTAATATAGGTACAATGAGGCACCAGGGGCATTCCTGCAAGTTTTATCTAGAGACAGTGAATAAGAAGGTTTTACTTAAACTGAATCGGAAATCCCTAGTGTTGAATTCTCCTATTTCGCCTTGTAGTAAGATGATACAGGGAAAGCCATATGAACATGTGAGCTTCCCCTTGGCTTAATAAATATTCTACGACATAAAAAAACAATAATATAAAAATACTGTATGATTACATGATGATGCCATCTTACACTGTAAAATAAAGTAGAGGAGAGAAAATATGGGTGGAGGCACCATTCCAAAATATGACCCGAACACAGCAACTACCACTGGGATAGTAGTCCTGCACAAATCGTGTTCCAGAGTAAAGTGAACATTATTACGGTGGTGCACAGAAAAGCAGTAGAAGCCAAAAATACCAGACACTTTGTAAGAGGAGTTCATGTTCTGGCAGACCTGTATTGCATAGTCATATATAAATTTTCATTGTTGGTGCGTAGCAGTGCATTTTCAATGTGGTTGCTGACTTTGGAAATGTTATTTAACAATCCTTTTTAACTAAAAACACCTTTCCGATGCATGATGCGTATGCTTGTTGTGAAGGTCAGGCAACTGTGTCTTATTTAAGTGGATGAGACATAGCTGCACTACCTAACCCAGCTGCTATGAAAAGTAATCTATTGCGCAGTATGAACAATGTAAGGGTATGTTTACACAGCGGAATGTCCGTATAGCACTTGCCCGAGACCCATAAACCCTTCAAGCAGCTGATCATCAGAGAAACAGAGGGTTAAACCACAACTGATCTTATATTGTTGGCTTATTTTGAGGATAGAACCTCAAAACTCCTTTAAAACCAGTGTTCTTGCAGCAGTATTAATATATAAAATGTGTTTTGTGGTATCAGAAAATGCTATTGAAATAAAACTCACCCCAAAATATATAACTAACTAATATAGTGTCATCACAAATTTTGCTGGCTTCAGCGTGCTTTTTTGTAATTTACTCCTGAAAGAAAGTTGTGTAGCCTTTCAGTCTCAATGTGGTGTTGTCTCCAGCTACCTGGCTCCTTCCTCTCTTCCAAGACAATGCTTCATCACCTGCTGTTCAGAACATGTGGCTGGATCTTGTGTTTGAGCTCTAGCTCCACTCCCTGAGTGATGCCACTATCTTTGACCAGCCCCTCTGGCCTACATCACCATTTCCCTGTCATATAGATATATATCTTTATTGGAATATTTAGAGAGCTATGAGGTGTGTTTGCAGAATGCTGCCTTGTATTGAACAATGCCACAGGCAGAGTAGCAGACAGGGAATGAATAGTAGGCGCTGCAACATCACTCAAGAACTCTTAGGCAGGTGTTTTTGGGGCTTATTTCATTGCCTTTTTACGGAGAACCTATTTGCTGTGAATCAAACTTTTTGTAAACATTTGGCAAGCCTGCCAAACCAAACTGAAAAGTTTGCTCAACTCTATTGAGAGGTACGTGCTGTGTCACATATTTTCTCATTTTCTCTAGAAATAATAATATATGTAAATGTATTATCTATTCATGGTGTTCGTGTCTGACCCTGTGTTCTTATCAGATCCTCACTCTGATGGTCCATTGGCTGACAAAATGCTGCTGAAGTTGAGTTGTTCTTTTTCTGTCTAAGTGCTCTCTGATGACACCTGTCTCGGGAACTGTCCAGAGCAGAAGCAAATCCCCATAGCAAACCTCTTTTACTCGGTGCAGTTCCTGAGAGAGCACGGTGGCCAGACAGAAAGGAACAATTCAACTTCAACAGCTAATGATTATTGGAAGAATTAAGATTTTTTAATAGAAGTAATTTACAAATCTGTTTAACTTTCTGGAGCCAGTTGATATATATATATATATATATATATATATATATATATATATATATATATATATAAATGTTTTCCTGGAATACCCTTTTAAATATATATGAAGCAAAGTTAAAAGGGAAAGTAAATTGCAAGTGTTTGAATGAAAAAAAAAATGAAACACTGTAAATTAATACGCATCACTGGACCAGTAAAGGACACCTTTGCATGACCTACCCCTAAAAGAAGACAGCTTTGCAACAAAAGGCTGGTCAGGACAATATTTCAGCAGGGAAACAGGGTTGCAAATGCCATTAGTGTTAGATAGCAATATATCGTATTGCTTTTGGGGGCTTTACAGTTATCTCTAGGTCAAAAACCAGGAGCCACGAGTGGTGGGATAAACCAATATACCACACAGATAAACATCTGATTGGTAGACTAGCCAGGCAGTGTATACCTGAAGCCAGTGTGTCTGGCAGCCATTCGTAGGGCAGAAACATGCCAGATATTATACCTCTAAATTCATTAAGACTGAGCTCTGCTCCTTGCTAAGAATAAAGGATAAGCGCAGCCATTTAAAGTAATTGAGTTTTGGTAAATGGTGTTGGGGATGAAAATAAATAACAGGCAACAATGTAACCGTGACTCTCAAACACTGTGAAGACAAAGCAGGACTCCTGTGGCAATAATTAACTCTATAGGCTCCCCATTGGCACAAGCACATTAATAAATGAATATAATTTGCACAATGGGAGACTCAATGTGGATATGACTGGGTTGATGAAAAACTTTCTTGGGGGGGGGCAATCATCTTTACTTTCCCTGGCGTGTATATTTAATAGAAACCTTTTACGCTGCTGGCAACTATTTTAATTTATTAATACCTCTACAACAACATAAGGGTGGGTTCACACTGTGTTTTACTCTGTTTCACTGTTTTGTTATAGTATGTTGAATTTGTTGAATTTAGCATTCATACAAAATTGTAATAACCTGTAGTAATTGTAGCCACTATTGTGTGCAGCAATACAAAAAAAAAACAACATATATATTACAATCCATTTTTTTTTACAATGAAAGCCGATGGGAAACAGATTCTGCTCTATGTCTATCACATTATCCATTTTTAGCATCCGTTAACATATATACGTTTTTTCCACCCTTTTTTTGGTGTAATAAACATATAGGTTTAACGGAAACAAAAATGCAGTGTAAACTCACTCTTAGTTTTAATTTATATAAATCTATAGAAAGTATTCTTTTAAGAAATGTATTCATCTCTTCTCACTCTTTTTCCCCTTTCCCATTTTGCTTTATGCATGTAGTCCTCCAAATGTTATAAGGGAATTCCTAACTTACAAAGTTATAGCCCTATCCACAGGATAGGGAATAGCAAGCAGATTGGTGGGGCTCCACTTCTGGGATGCCATTCGATCATGAGAAAGCAGAAAAATTATCCCCTGAATAAACAGATCGCACTGTGCATTTGTGAGCAGTACTTCACTTATTTTCTGTGGCGCTTGGCAATGGTGAGAAGTACAGATGAGCCAGCCGCATCCAGGTTTCAACCAAAAATTTATGATTTTTTTTGGCTTGGCGAACACTCGAGCTTCTAATGGTTCGGCTCGCGTGGGCCGGTAAATATCGCGAAAAACGTGAAAGCATGTTTTTTTGGAGGGCAGGCAGAGAGCGGTGAGATTATGTCAGGGACAGCACCATATCACATGATAACCCAGGTCTGTCATGTGATTTGCTGCTTACTGTGTCAATCAGCACAAAGGCCAATAGGACACGGCAAGGGGGGAAGGCATTTTTCCACAGATAAGTGGGCAGTGACGTCACCCACTAAATGCATAGTGCCAAAACTTCTGGAGGGAGAGTGACAGGGAGAGAGTAAGAGGGAGAGAACTAGGGACAGAAAGATAGAGAGATATTGGTTAGAAAGAGAGAGAAAGAGAGATATACAGATTAGAAAGAGAGAACTTGTGTGTGAGTGTGTGTGTGTGAACAGGATTCAATCCCCATGCAAGAATCCTATGGGGGCTCCCATACACTAAAACAGCATATAAGGGGACATCCTAATCATAGCCTCTGAAGGGCTTATCTTTAGCTACCACAAATCCAAAGACTTTTTCAAGTCTCATACCTGCATATACCAAAATTGAATAGTGTTCCTTGACCAGCTATAGTAGCCAGTGAGGTGCAGTGATCTGTATCTAGCCTGTAGCATAAATCCAGTTCTGGTGCATTTCATATTGTTCTGCAAACACCTTCAGTACTCATTGTGCTGTCATCCCTGCAAAGTAAAAACTGTGTTTAAGTTACACGTATCTAGCCTGTAGTGTTAATACAGTTGTGGTGCATTTTATATTGTTCCGCAAACACCATCAGTACTTATTGTGCTTTCATCCCTGGCATGCAAAAAGTGTGTTGAAGTTACACGTATCTAGCCTGTAGTGTGAATACAGTTCTGGGGCATTTCATATTGTTCCAAAAAACACCTTCAGTACTCATTGTGCTGTCATCCCTGCAAAGTAAAAACTGTGTTGAAGTTACACGTATCTAGCCTGTAGTGTTAATACAGTTGTGGTGCATTTTATATTGTTCCGCAAACACCATCAGTACTTATTGTGCTGTCATCCCTGGCATGCAAAAACTATGATGAAGTTACACATATCTAGCCTGTAGTGTGAATACAGTTCTGGTGCATTTCATGTTGTTCCACAAACACCTTCAGTACTCATTGTGCTGTCATCTTTGCCATGCAAAAAGCGTGTTGAAGGTACACAAATCTAGCCTGTAGTGTTAATACAGTTCTGGTGCATTTCATATTGTTCAACAAACACCTTCAGTACGCATTGTGTCATCTCTGCCACAGAAAAAGCGTTAAAAGCTTTGAAACTTAAAGGAGTACTCTAGTGCAGAGTATTCCTGCTCCGTCCTGCCCGGGCTGCAAAATAAATGAAAATGAACCATCACTCACCTCCCTGGGTTACCGCGGAGCGCCAATACAGCTGATCGGTCCTCCGGTCCATCCTCTTCATACTTCCGAGTGTAACGAAGCGTCACATGGCGCTCAGCCTATCGCCGGCCGCCGCGATGTTCTGCCTCGGCCGGCGATAGGCTGAGCGCCATGTGACGCTTCGTTACACCCGGAAGTATGAAGAGGATGGATCGGAGGACCTATCAGCTGTAGTGGCGCTCCGCGCGAACCCAGGGAGGTGAGTGATGGTTCATTTTCATTTATTTTGCAGCCCGGGCAGGACGGAGCAGGAATACTCTGCGCTAGAGTACTCCTTTAATTTGACAAATAGGTTGGTGAAAATTCCCCCAAAAAGGATAAAAGTAATAAACATGTCTGGAATCAGGTAGAATCAGTGGTCGAGCCCAGCACAAGCGGGACTGGTGGTGGTAGGCGTGAAGGCTTCAAGGCGGCCATGCTGAGGACGAGCAAGGAGTCCAAGAAGTCCATGTAGAGAGGAAAGGAGTGGCGTGTACGATGAGGAGTTTGATGTTAATGATGATGTGGTGTTGGACAGGACATGGGAACCAACTGGGCATGAGCTGACATGTTCAGAGCAGAAGGGTAGTGTCAGCGCAGAAGAAGGTGTAGCCGAGGTAGGGGAAGAAAACCTGTGAAATGTAACAGGCATAGGGCTGCTGGTCTGATGAGCTCAGGTGATGGCGACGCTGCTACATGTTCAGGTTCTATTAAAAAATGATCCTGCGGAGGGGCACAGTCAGGCCACCTTACCTGATGCAGAGAATGTGACAATATGTTGTCTCTGCAAACAGAAAGTAAGCCGTGGCTAGGGTCCGAGTGTAGAAACTACATTTCTAGGTATGCATATGGAGCCTCACCACAAGGCCACGTGGGACAGTCGAGACACCCCACAACGTGAGGAAAACGCTGATGCTGCTACTGATGATCATCCAGATGTCTCCCAACTGTCTAACAGCCAGGCCTCTACCACAGGCAGCACATTTTCAGGTTTTTCTTCATCAATGTTGTCCCCTCCTCCTCCCCAATCCCATCAATTATCCATTGGGGAATCCATGTCCTCCAGACAACAGTATTTTCCTAGTCCCGGCCTTCAGGAAACTAAGGGGTGTGACCAGCCCAGGTGGTGCGCACCTAGTCGCCATTATTTTGCAAAGTAAGCCATCCCCGCTTTGCACAATCATGTGACGGAGAGAGTGGGCCACTCCATGAATATGTCTGTGTGCAGAACAATGCATGCGACAGTTCATATATGGAGTAATAGCTACGGCCAGGGGCAATATGTGTCCTAAAAAAAAGTTTTGCTCCATTGCTGTAGCCTGGGCCACCTGGCTCGGGCAAAATTCTAATTTATTGCCTTTGCAACCCTGCGGCCAACTAGGGCTGCTTGCCGAATTAAAATTAATTTTTTTAAAGGTTTCTCAGCCTGCTGCTGTACTCAGCATACTACAACTTCCTCCAGCAAACCACAGTGGCATGCTGAAGGTTGCTATTGCTCCCTCTCACCAGCCAGCCAGGCCTGGGTCAGCTGGCTGGCCAAATTTGAATTAATTTTAAAGGTGTCTTAACCTGCTGCTTTACACAGACTGCTACAACTTTCTCCAGTAAACCACTGTGACATGCTGAAGGTTGCTATTGCAACCTCCTTCCATCCCTCCAGCCAGCCAGGCCTGGGTCACCTGGCTGGCCTAATTTGAATTAATTTTAACCCCTTCACGACCACGGACGTAAATGTACGTCCTGGCCTGGCGGGATTTTGCGCACCAGGACGTACATTTGCGTCCTGTGTATGACCGTGTGTACATTTACCTCCTGTGTATGCTAGCAGCAGCCGGGGACCCGTCCGTAATGGCCGACATCCGCGATCGCGCGGATGTCCGCCATTAACCCCTCAGATGCCGTGATCAATACAGATCACGGCATCTGCGGCATTGCGGTACTTGGATTGGATGATCGGATTGCCCGCAGCTCTCCAGCATGGCGGCCGTCTCCCGGTGTCTTCTGCTCTGGTCTGCGATCGAGCAGACCAGAGCAGAAGATCACCGATAATACTGAGCAGTGCTGTGTCCTATACATAGCACTGCACAGTATTAGCAATCAAAGGATTGCTATAGATAGTCCCCTATGGGGACACAAAAAGTGTAAAAAAAAAAAGTAAAAAAAAATCCCCTCCTCCAATAAAAATGAAAATTGTCAGTTTTTCCCATTTTACCCCCAAAAAGCGTAAAATATTTTTTTAATAAACATATTTGGTATTGCCGCGTCCGTAAATGTCCAAACTATCAAAATATAATGTTAATGATCCCGTACGGTGAATGGCGTAAACGTAAAAATAAAAAAAAGTCCAAAAATTATGCTTTTTTGTCACATTTTATTCAAAAAAAAATTTATAAAAAATTATCTAAAAGTTTTATATATGCAAATGTGGTATCTAAAAAAATTAAAAAGAGGACGGCGCCAAAAATTAGCCCTCATACCGCCCTATATACGGAAAAATAAAAACGTTATAGGTGGTCAAAATAGGGCAATTTTAGATTACTGATTTTGTACAAAAAGTTTTAGATTTTTTTTTAAGCGGTACAAAAACATAAAAGTATCTAGCCATGGGTATCATTTTAATCATATTGACCCACAGAATAAAGAACACATGTCATTTTTACCGTAAATTGTACAGTGTGAAAACGAACCCCTCCAAAATGTGCAAAATTTTGGTTTTCATTTAAATTTCCTCACAAAAAATTTTTTTTGGGGTTCGCTGTACATTTTATGGTAAAATGAGAGGTTTCCTTACAAAGTACAATTGGTCACACACAAAAAAAAGCCCTTCTATGGGTCTGTAGATGGAAATATAAAAGAGTTATGGATTTTAGAAGGCGAGGAGGAAAAAACAAAAACACAAAATAAAATTGGCCTGGTCCTTAAGGTGAAAATGGGCTTGGTCATTAAGGGGTTAAAGGTGTCTCAACCGGCTGCTTTAAGCAGACTACTACTTCTTCCTCCAGTAAGCCACTACAGCATGACATGTTTTGCTGGTAGTTTCAGCCAAGTCTGCACATACACAACCCATGTATGTCAGCATGTCAGCATCACCAGTTCAGGAACTATATAATTGAATTTTTATTTAATTTCAAAATTAAAAAAAACTTCATTGAAACTTTTTAAAATGTTATTAAGCCCTTTAACTACCAAGGATGTATATTTACGTCCTTGGCCGGCTCCCGTGATATAACGCGGGGTCACGCGGTGACCTCGTCATATCGGATCAGTCCCAGGATGTAACTGAAGCGCGCACACTAATAGCGCACAGCAGCAATTGCGCTATTAACCCTTTAGACGCGGTGTTCAAAGTTGAACGCCATGTCTAAAACGAAAGTAAAAGCTTACCGGCTGCTCAGTGGGGCTGATCAGGACCACTGCAGTGAAAATGGCCCTCTTACCTTCCTCTGCCACGTCCGTTCGGCGATTGATTGCTCAAAGCCTGAGATGCAGGCTTGAGCAATCGACCGCCGATGACACTGATCAATGCAAAGCTATGGCTTTGCAGTGATCAGTGTAAAAGATCAGTGTGTGCAGTGTTATAGCCCCCTATGGGAGCTAGAAAACTGCAAAAAAAAGTGTAAAAAAAAGGTAATAAATGTGATTTAACCCTTTCCCTAATAAAATTTGAAATCACCCCCCTTTTCCCATTAGAAAAAAAAAAACATGTAAATAAAAATAAATATAAACATATGTGGTATCGCCACGTGTGTAAATGTCCGAACTATAAAAAGATATCATTAATTAAACCGCACGGTCAATGGCGTACGTGCAAAAAAATTCCAAAGTCCAAAATAACGTATTTTGGTCACTTTTTATATCATAAAAAATTATTAAAGATCAAAAAGTCTGATCAATGCAAAAATGCTACTGCTAAAAACTACAGATCAAGGTGCAAAAAAATTCTCATACTGCCCCATAAGCGCTAAATTAAAAAAGTTATAGGGGTCAGAAGATGACAACTTTAAATGTATAAATTTTCCGGCATGTAGTTATGATTTTTTCCAGAAGTACTACAAAATCAAACCTATATAAGTAGGGTATCATTTTAACTGTATGGAATAAAGATAAGGTGTAATTCTTATCAAAAAATGTACTGCGTAGAAACGGAAGCCCCCAAAAGTTACAAAATTTCATTTTTTCTTCAATTTCGTCACACAATGATTTTTTCCCTTTCGTCGTAGATTTTTAGGTAAAATGACTGATGTCACTGCAAAGTAGAATTGGTGGCGCAAAAAATATGCCATCATATGGATTTTTAGGTGTAAAATTGAAAGGGTCATGATTTTTTAAAGATGAGGAGGAAAAAACGAAAGTGCAAATACGGAAAAACCTGTGGTCCTTAAGGGGTTAAAAACCACCACCTTCCTGCTAGTACCAGTCCACCATCTCCTGCTGTACACTATTGATATAACTCTGCAATCTCATGTTGTACACTAGTGACATCAGTCAGCCACCACCTGCTGTACGCTTGCTACTACTGGAAACAGCAATCCACCAACCCTCTACTTCCATCCAGGCCTACACATACACAACCCATCATCAACAAAAAAAAGGGATCATTTTTGGCACACTTTGAAAAAGCCACTGGGTCTTCCCATGCCTCCATGTGCATATTAACACCAGCAGGCGTCTACGCACAACCAGGGATACTTTATGCCGCTTTATTTAGTGTCAAAATGCCTTGAAAAATGGGCAAGCTTTAATAGTTACCATGGCATGTCCAAATAACTGAGTCTTGAAAACACTTTAAAACTACTTAAATCATCCCTAACAGTGTTCGACAGGGTTTAAGAGCTGTTAGGTAGTGTTATAAATGTGTTTAGGGGCTTATTTCATTGCAGGTTTAAGTTGAAATGACCTGAACCGAACTTGCCATTTCCAAGCATGTCAGTCCATATAAATAAAGGTTGCATAATAAATATGTATATGTGATCATGTTGTGCCATCTTAATCCCATAAGTTTTTTTTTTTTTTTTTGCACTTTCTTTTTTTTTCTTCTCATCTTCTAATGCCATAACGCTTTTAATTTCCCACCTTCAGACCCATATGAGGGATTGTTTTTGTACTACCAATAGTTTTTTTGCAATGACATCACTCATTTTACTACAAAATCTATGGTGAAACTGAAATAAAAAAAATTGGGGGGGGGGGCAAATTTTGGGTGCTTTTGCATGCTTTTTATTTTGGACTTTTTGATCGCTGTTTATTTTTATTTTTTGGTATATGCCATATTTTGATAAACGCAATTCTGGACTTTAGTATTTTTTATGATTACACCATTGGCTGTGCAGTTTAATCATACATATATCAGTTATATTTTAATAGTGTAGACACTTATTCATGTGACAATACCACATATGTTTCTGTTCATTTTTTTTTTTTTACATTATTATTTTATTGAGAAATGGGAAAATGGTGTAATTCAAACCAATATTAGAGAACAGGCTTATTCACATTTACTACCCTTTTTTTAATTTTTAATTTCTAACTAATTTTTAGTCCCCATGGGGTCTATTACTTCCTTGCAATCTTTAGACTGCATACACTGTTCAATGCTGTTTGATCAGTGTTATCGAAACTTTATTCTACAGGCTGCTGAGGGTGCCTGCAGGACAAGAGCGGTATGAGGCACAAAATGCTAAGTGACCTCTACTCAATGAGCCCACTAAGCTGTCCAGGATTAGTTTTGATTGCGGTGTCTAAAGGCATCAGCCTGATTGGCGATGACCACAGTGCTGTCTGCTGCCAACTCTGTCCATGTCAGGAAATGTCCAGAGCAGGAGAGGTTTGCTATGGAGATTTGCTACTGCTCTGAACAGTTGCTGACAAGGACAGATGTGGCAGCAGAGAGCACTGTGGTCAGTCTAAAAATAACTACACAACTTTCTCTGGAGCCTACAGCATCTCATTAATACTGAAATGCTTAAGATTCTTAAATAGAAGTAATTCACAAATATTTTTGGCACCAGATAATTTAAAAACCTTTTTACTCCCCTGGAGTACCCTTTAGGGTGTTAAATGCAATGCATCATCATAAAATTTCCTATTGTTAAAATCGGGTTTATATGTTAACCATATTTAAAGAATTGTTGGTGTTTTTTATTTATTTTCCTCATTATTATGAATATTCTATAACCATCCTGAACTCTTTACATTCTGGCGTAATCTTTCTGCTTTGTACAGATAATTTTCCATCATTGCCTTTATTCTCAGGAGCACAGATCTATCACCATTCACCACTCATCAGCCCCCCACCCCCATCCTTCATTCTTTAACCACTTAGGGACCCAGGATGCACAGGTAAGCCCTGACACCCTGGTACTTAAGGACCAAGGGAGTACTTGTATGCCCATGGGAATTTCGGTCCCCGCCGCTAGCCGGGCAGGGACCGGACTGGGATGCCTGCTGAAATCATTCAGCAGGCACCCCGTGCAAACCCCTGCAATCTGTGGCGATTCCGGATTATACAGGTTTGCGGTGATCCAGAAAATAAGGGGATCAGCTGGAGGGCTACAGTTTAGAGATCACTGTGCAGTGGTCTCTAAACTGTGGCCCTCTAGATCTAGCAAAACTACAACTCCCAGCATGCACGAACAGTAAACGGCTGTCTCGCCATGCTGGGAGTTGTAGTTGCGTACCTCCAGCTGTTGTATAATTACATCTCCCAGCATGCCATTTGGCGATCAGGAAATGCTGGGAGCTGTAGTTTTGCAACAGCTGGAGGCACACTGGTTGGAAAATAGTGAGTTAGGTAACAGAACGTAACTGAAGGTTTTCTAACCAGTGTGCCTCCAGATGTTGCAAAAGTACAAATCTGTCAGTGCATGCTGGGAGTTGTAGTTTTGCAACAGCTGAAGGTTTGCCCCTCCCCCCCCCATGTGAATGTACAGGGTACATTCACACGGGGGGTTTACAGTGAGTTTCCTGCTTCAAGTTTGAGCTGCGGAAAATTTTATGCCGCAGCACAAACTCCTAGCGGGAAACTCACCGTAAACCCGCCCATGTGAATGAACTCTAAAACACTACACTACACTACACGAACACAAAATAAAGGGTAAAACACTACATATACACCCCCTTACACTGTCCCCCCAATTAAAATGAAAAACGTATCGTACGGCAGTGTTTCCAAAACAGAGCCTCCAGCTGTTGCAAAACAACAACTCCCAGCATTTCTGAACAGCCACTGCATGTTACATAGTTACATAGTTACATAGTTAGTACGGTCGAAAAAAGACATATGTCCATCAAGTTCAACCAGGGAATTAAGGGGTAGGGGTGTGGCGCGATATTGGGGAAGGGATGGGATTTTATATTTCTTCATAAGCATTAATGTTATTTTGTTCCATGAATGTATCTAATCCTGTTTTAAAGCTGTTAATTGTTCCTGCTGTGACCAGTTCCTGAGGTAGACCGTTCCATAAATTCACAGTCCTCACGGTAAAGAAGGCGTGTCGCCCCTTGAGACTAAACTTTTTCTTCTCCAGACGGAGGGAGTGCCCCCTCATCCTTTGGGGGGGTTTAACCTGGAACAGTTTTTCTCCATATTTTTTGTATGGGCCATTAATATACTTATATACGTTTATCATATCCCCCCTTAAACGTCTCTTCTCAAGACTAAACAATTGTAACTCCTTTAATCGCTCCTCATAGCTAAGATGTTCCATGCCCCATATTAGTTTAGTCGCGCATCTCTGCACCCTTTCCAACTCCGCAGTGTCCCTTTTATGGACAGGTGCCCAAAACTGAACAGCATATTCCAGGTGAGGCCGTACCAATGCTTTATAAAGGGGGAGTATTATGTCCCTGTCCCTTGAGTCCATGCCTCTTTTGATACATGACAATATCCTGCCGGCTTTGAAAGCAGCAGCCTGACATTGCATGCTATTCTGTAGTCTGTGATCTACAAGTACACCCAGATCCTTCTCTACCAGTGACTCTGACAGTTTAATCCCCCCTAAGACATATGATGCATGCAGGTTATTAGTACCCAGATGCATAACTTTACATTTATCCACATTGAACCTCATTTGCCAAGTGGATGCCCAGACACTTAGTCTATCCAAGTCATCTTGTAACTTATGCACATCCTCTATAGACTGTACCGTGCTACAAAGCTTGGTGTCATCTGCAAAGATAGAAACAGAGCTGTTAATACCATCCTCTATATCATATTGATAAATAAATTAAACAACAGCGGGCCCAGTACTGAACCTTGGGGTACACCACTAATTACCGGGGACCAATCAGAGTACGAATCATTGACCACCACTCTCTGGGTACGATCCATGAGCCAGTGTTCAATCCAGTTACAAACTAAAATTTCCAAACCCAAAGACCTTAACTTACCTGTCAGACGTCTATGAGGGACAGTATCAAACGCTTTAGCAAAATCCAGAAACACTATATCCACAGCCATTCCTCTGTCAAGGCTTCTACTCACCTCTTCATAAAAGCAAATTAGATTGGTTTGACAACTTCTATCCTTAGTAAACCCATGCTGGCTATCACTTATAATACAATTATCCCCTATGTATTCCTGTATGTAATCCCTTATAAGTCCTTCAAACAGTTTACCCACAATGCACGTTAAACTTACTGGTCTATAGTTTCCTGGGGAAGACCTAGAGCCCTTTTTGAAGATTGGCACCACATTCGCCTTGCACCAGTCCCTTGGCACAATACCAGACACCAGAGAATCTCTAAATATCATGAACAGGGGTACAGATATTACTGAACTTACCTCTCTAAGAACTCTTGGGTGTAGTCCATCCGGCCCTGGGGATTTGCTTACATTTATATCACTTAACTTACCTTGTACCATCTCTACATTAAGCCAGTTCAGTACATTACATGATGTGTTACCAGCACTGACCTGGCCAATGTCAGCTCCTTTTTCCATAGTATATACAGAACTAAAGAACCCATTCAGTAGCTCCGCTTTCTCTTGATTGCCTGTGACAACCTCCCCATTATCATTATTAAGGGGTCCTACATGCTCTGTCCTTGGTTTTTTTGCATTTATATATCTAAAAAAATATTTAGGATTAGTTTTGCTTTCTTTGGCCACCTGTCTCTCGTTTTGAATGTTTGCTGTTTTTATTACATTTTTACAGATTTTATTAAGCTCTTTGTACTGTTTAAATGTTATCGCTGACCCATCAGATTTGTATTTTTTGAAGGCTATTTTTTTGTTGTTTATTGCTCTTTTAACATCATGTGTCAGCCATGTAGGATTTAGTTTTAATCGTTTATATTTGTTCCCCTTTGGTATATATTTAGATGTATAGTTATTTAGGGTTGATTTAAAGATGTCCCATTTACCTTCTGTATCAGTATTTGACAACACCTCCCCCCAGTCTATGTCCTATAGTGCAGCCCTCAGCCCAGGGAAGTTTACCTTTTTAAAGTTATATGTTTTTGCCTTCCCCGCCTGTCTTTGTTTTCTACATTTTAAGTCAAAAGTAACTATATTGTGGTCGCTATTACCAAGGTTTTCCCGCACAGTTACATTACCAACCAGCTCTGCGTTGTTGGAAATGATCAGATCCAACAAGGCATCACTTCTTGTTGGGTCCTCCACAAACTGAAAATCTGAAAACGTTGGGAGTTAAGCAACAGCTGGAGGCACCCTGTTTGGGAATCACTGGTGTAGAATACCTCTATGTCCACCCCTATGCAATCCCTAATTTAGTCCTCAAATGCTCATGGCTCTCTCTCACTTCGGAGCCCTGTCGTATTTCAAGGAAACAGTTTAGGGCCACATATGGGGTATTTCCGTACTCGGGAGAAATCGCATTACAATTTTTTTTCTCCTTTTATCCCTTATAAAAAGGAAAAGTTGGGGTCTACACCAGCCTGTTAGTGTAAAAAAAAGAAAAATGTTTACACTAACATGCTGGTGTTGTCCCATGCTTTTTATATTTACAAGAGTTGAAATGAAAGAAAGACCCCCAAAATTTGTAACACAATTTCTCCTGAGTATGGAAATATCCCATATGTAGCCGTAAAATACTCTGTGGATGCACAACAAGGCTCAGGAGTGAGAGCGCCATGTAATTTTGAGGCCTAAATTCGTGATTAGGACAGGGGTGGTTGATTTTACAGCGGCTCTGACATAAATGCAAAAAAATAAATACCCACGTGTGACCCCATTTTGGAAACTACACCCTTCACAGAACGTAACAAGGGGTATAGTGAGCCTTAACACCCCACAGGTGTTTGACACATTTTTGTTAAAGTTGGATGGGAAAATGAAACAAAAAATTATTTTTACTAAAATGCTGGTATTACCCTAAATTTTCATTTTCACAAGGGAAAATATGAAAAAAAGCCCACCAAATTTTGTAACCCCATTTCTTCTGAGTAAGAACATGCCCCATATGTGGATATAAAGTGCTCTGCGGGCGCACTACAATGCTCAGATGAAAGGGATCGCCATTGGGCTTTTGGAGAATTTGGCTGGAATTGAAGGCCATGTGCGTTTACAAAGCCCCCATGGTGCCAGAACAGTGGACCCCCCCCACATGTGACCCCATTTTGTAAAATACACCCCTCACGTAATCTAATAAGGGGTACAGTGAGCATTCACGCCCCACATGTGTCTGACAGATTTTTGGAACAGTGGTCCCTGAAAAGGAAAAATGTAATTTTTCATTTGCACAGCCCACTGTTCCAAAGATCTGTCAAACGCCAGTGGGGTGTAAATGCTCACTGCACCCATTATTAAATTATGTGAGGGGTGTAGTTTCCAAAATGGGGTCCACTGTTCTTGCACCATGGGGGGCTTTGTTAATGCACAAGGCCCCTGACTTCTATTCCAACCAAATTCTCTCTCCAAAAGCTCAATGGCACTCCTTCTCTTCTGAGCATTTTAGTGCGCCAGAAGAGCACTAGATGTCCAAACATGGGGAATTTCCCTACTCAGAAGAAATGGCTTACAAATTTTGGGCGGCATTTTCTCCTATTACCCCCTGTAAAAATGTAAAATTTGGGGAAAAAACTTAATTTTATTGAATTTTTTTTTCATTTACACATCCGACTTTAACGAAATGTCATCAAACACCTGGGGGGTGTTAAGGCTCACTGTACCCCTTGTTACATTCCTTAAGGGGTGTAGTTTCCAAAATAGTATGCCATGTTTTTTTTCTGTTCTGGCAACATAGGGGCTTCCTAAATGCTACATGCCCCCCAAAAAAACATTTCAGCAAAATTTGCTTTCCAAAAGCCAAATGTGACTCCTTCTATTCTGAGCATTGTAGTACGCCCGCAGGGCACTTGACGTCCACAAATTTGT
The DNA here is from genome assembly GCF_029499605.1 of Hyla sarda. Classification (NCBI taxonomy): domain Eukaryota; kingdom Metazoa; phylum Chordata; class Amphibia; order Anura; family Hylidae; genus Hyla; species Hyla sarda. The sequence goes on along the minus strand of NC_079190.1, from coordinate 263,884,103 downwards.
TATTTCCATACTCAGAAGAGATGGGGTTCCAAATTTTGGGGGACATTTTCTCCTATTACCCCTTGTAAAAATGTAACTTTTGGGAAAAAACTGCATTTTAGCGAAAAAAAATATTTACACATCCAACTTTAAAGAAAAGTCATCAAACACCTGTGGGGTGTTAAGGCTCACTGGACCCTTAGTTACGTTCCTTGAGGGGTGTTGTTTCCAAAATAGTATGCCATGTGTTTTTCTTTTCTTTTTTGCAGTTCTGGCATCATAGGGGCTTCCTAAATGTTACATGCCCCCCAAAAACCATTTCAGAAAAACTCACTCTCCAAAATCCTATTGTCGCTCCTTCCCTTCTAAGCCCTCTAGTACACCCACAGAGCACTTTACATACACATATGAGATATTTTCTTTCTCAAGAGAAATTGGGTTACAAATTTTAAGGTGATTTCTCTCCTTTTACTCTACAAGAACATGCGAGTGTAAAAAATTAAGATTTTGAATTTTCTCTTTCACTTTGCTGCTATTCCTGTGAAACACCTAAAGGGTTAACACACTTACTGAATGTCAATTAGTATATTTTGTGGGGTGCAGTTTTTATAATTTGGTAATCCATGGGGTATTTCTAATATGAAGACCCCCTCAAATCTGCTTCAAATCTGGACTGGTCCCTGAAAAATTTGAAAATATTGTCAAAAATTTGAAAATTGCTGCTGAACTTTGAAGCCCTCTGATGTCTTCCAAAAGTAAAAACATGTAAACTTTATGATGCAAACATAAAGTAGATATATTGTATATGTGCATCAATGTATAATTTATTTGAGATGTCCATTTTCCTTATAAACAGAGTTTCAAAGTAAAAAAAAATCAACATTTTCAAATTTTTCGTCTAATTTTAGAATTTTCCACCAAGAAATTATGCAAGTATAGACAAAAATTTACCACTAACATAAAGTAGAACATGTCACGAAAAAACAGTCTAGGAATCAAAATGAAAAGTAAAAGCATCCCGGAGTTATAATTGCTTAAAGTGACAGTGGTCACATGTGAAAAAAATGCCCGGGTCCTTAAGGTTAAAATGGGCTGGGTCATTAAGGGTTTAAAGGGGTACTTTGGTGAAAAACAAATGTTTTCAAATCAACTGGAACCAGAAAGTTAAACAGATTTTTAAATTACTTCTATTAAAAAATCTTAACCTTTCCAGTACTTATCAGCTGCTGTATACTACAAAGAAAATTGTGTAGTTCTTTTCAGTCTGACCACAGTGCTCTCTGCGGCCACCTCTGTCCATGTAAGGAACTGTCCAGAGTAAAAAAGAAAATCCCCATAGTAAATCTCTTCTTATCTGATCAGTTCCTGACATGGACCGAGATGTCAGCACTGTGCTGAGCACTGTGGTCAAACTGGAAAGGACTACACAACTTACTCTGGAGCACACAACAGCAGATAAGTACTGGAAGGATTAAGATTTTTTTTAAATAGACATTATTCACAAATCTGATTAACTTTCTGGCACCAGTTTTCAACCTGAGTACCCCTTTAATGGCATTTCTGATTTCACCAAGATGTTATTTTGCTACAATATGCCACGGCTTTACGGTCGATGGGGCTACACTACTTCCAGTAACGGCTGAGGAAAGGTGGATCCACTGACCTGTGGAGATGATGGCGTGGCCTGTACCAGGGAGAGGAGTTTAAGGTGCTGCTGGTTTTCACCAGAGCCCGCTGCAAAACGGGATGGTCTTGTTGCGGCAGGTGGCACCCAGGTTGCTACCCCTGGTATGACTCGTCCCCACAGGCAGCCGAGGAATAACTTGGCACAGGAGGGTAGAGGCACAGACATAGTCAGGGTTGGCAGGAGGTCCAGGCAGGCGGCAAGAAGCGAGGTCTGGTCATGAAGCAAGTAGGTCAGAAGTCAGGCAGCACAGGAGCAAGGTCAGAGTACGTAGCAAAGGTCAGAGGCAGGTGGCACAGGAAAAAGGTCAGAATGCGTAGGTAAACGGTGAGGCAAGACACAGGAATATGCTTTCACTAAGGCAACAAAGATCCAGCAGGGGTCAAGGGGAAGTGAGAATTACTTATAGGGTCAGCGCCCAATTATTTGTGCGCTGGCCCTTTAAATCTCAGAGAGCCGATGCGCGCATGCCCTAGGATGTGGGGGCAGGTGCTCCGGCAGAGAGAGAACACAGAGGAGCGTGGAACACTGCAGGGAGCATGTCCACCGGCTGAGACAGAACGGGGTGGCGAGATAGAAGTGCACCCCATGGCCAGCATGTCTGGCCGCGGGGCCACTAGTAACACTTCCATTGATTGTGAGAATGGAGAAGATACAACAGTAGCATGAAAAAGCATTGATATCCCAAGATTGAGTTACAGGTGTGCCCACTAGGTGACAGAGATTTCCCCTGGAAACAGTTTCATACCCCAGTTGCATCCCAAAGACCCCTCTGATCCTGCCCTCTACAGCAGGAGCCTAGCTGTCATTAGAAAGCTGAGCTATTATTTGAGCTTATTTTTTTAGACTAAAATTCCATTGTCACAGCTATAAGGCATATTTGCAGTAACTAAAGGGTTATGGTATACAATATAAGTACTTACCAATAACAGCTAGTATTTTCAATTATTGAAGCAGTGAAGAAAGATATAATAGGTTTACTTACTGTTGTTTACCCAGACACATGATTATAGACTTGAAAACAGTAATTTTGCCAAATAATAGGAAACCTAAATAACTGAGCGATATTCACAATTTTTATCCTACATAAATACAGTATTGATCTTGTTTGCAGTGTTATACCTTACTGTTTGTGCCGGAATCTCATTGCTCAAATTCCCCAATCTCAACAAACTTCCACACGTGATCAAACCTCTTTAAACTATAAAGTTTTTGCCTCCTGATCATTGACTTTATCCTGACATTGACCAAAAAATACAAATGTGACAATACTTGAACTTAAGTAATTAGCGAGCGAGGTATTGGAATTGAATGCATGTAAAATGTAGTGCAGCCATTCTTTTAATGCATAGAATCAATGGGTTACCTTATTACAGGGTTAACAAGGAGAGGTAACAAGAGGAAAAGATGTTAGCCCGGTGTTCCACACACATCGTTATGTTGCTGGAATTAGCTCTGATCTATATAATACATTAAATTTTAGTGCTAGCCATTATTCACTCCCGTAATGCTGCAGTAACTATATATTCAATAGCTCTAATGATTAACGCTGAGGATAGAAATGTACCTGCTTCCAGAACCATTTATCTCTCTGGGTGAAATCTGCCCAAACAGAGAAAAAAGACCATGCAGAAAAAGGGGCCCTTCCAGCTGTGGCTATTAATTAAAATAAAAAATAAGAACTTTAAGTGGCGTCTTCGACTGGCTACCAATTCATGTAATTGAAGTATTGGTCCTCTAGGGCTTTCACAGATGTCCCATTTTTTTGCATTTATTAGTGTCTGACCCTCTTTCCGTAGGAACACCTTCACATTTGTTTTCTAGTAATGCAGTCCGGGGGGAGATAGGACATAAGAGGGTATAAATAATCATATTATTTTCTCCCACTCCTGAAGAAGGATGGTCTGCTCAGGACATCTTAAGGCCCTGGTATTAAGTGGAGGAAGCAGATTTCCTGTGGGCTTTATAAGTAGTGATGGATATGGTCAAGATCAATGCATGATGTGATGAGGTTAGATTATATTTAGACCTTATAATATTTGTATGCTTTCTTTAGAGCGGCTTGTTCTTACTTTCTTACTTAAGAATGAACGGTCCTTCAGGTGAAAATGTTGCTATATCATAAAACTCAATCAAGCTTTTTGGAATTGCATAAAGATGAACTTCACATAAACTTTGATGACTCTTGTTTTAAATAGAGTGGGTGGATCTGAGTTTTACTAACATAAAATAAGAAACATTTTATGATAAATATTTTAATTATTTGAATGCATACTACAAATAATTTATCAGTTACATTAATATATATTAAATATATATATATATATATATATATATATATATATATGTCAACAAGTTAATGGAAATGACATCTATTTGTGCTTGTTGAAGAACTCAATCCAAACTATAGTAATGTAGGAGGAATGTTAACCCTTGTGCTTTATCAATGTTTATCCTTTGTAAAAGTGTTCTCTCTGATGGACTGCAGATATCTGTATCCATACAGCACCAATAACATTAATGAGGTCAGGCACAGATGTGGGGAGAATGACCTGGTCCGTATTTGAGATCCCATTTCATACAATGGTTTTCCAAGAGGGTCAATGTAAAAGAAAATAAAAATCCATTTAAATCTAAAAAAAATAATTTTATATGGACAATATTGGTGCTTGTTTGATGAAATAGTGTTCCAGTGAGACCACATATAGAATACTTTGTTCTGTTCTAGAGACCTCACAGATAAAAATGCATTCATGAAATGGATCCTAAGATGAGTGACAAAAATATAAACTTAGTGAGGAAAATCTTTAAAAACTGGCTAATTCTGAGAAAGTGAAAACATATAAGGGCAGTCTAAGATTGCGCCAGACTTTTAAAAGTGGCTCAGACTGTTAGAGGTGAAAGTGTTAGATGCGCCAAGAATTAACAATACACATTTTTGGGCACATATTATAACTTTTTTGGTGCCATTTAAACAACACCACCGCACATGTAGCAAACGAAGGAAAAATCATGTGTAACCTAATTGAAAATGTTGCACTAATAACATGCAGTAAATCATTCCCCCCCAGGTTTACCTGTTTAAAAACCTTCACTATTTAGTTAGATCAACCTGACTATATAGTTAATTAAACAAACTCTTTGTTTATGTTTCCGTGTGGAGCATGAAGGAATGCCTCAGATGTAAAATTTTGTTTTTATAATTATATACTGTTATGTTTTAGATTTTTTTTTTTGTATTACGCATAGTGGTGAGTGACAAGGCGAATTTATTGCCCTCAATGCCATTATTGACCCCTTTATACCTTCATGGTGAGCAGCTATTTCTCATTCTCTCCATTTCAAGGAATAGGACTAGAGATACTGTTTGCCAGTAGTGCACTGAATTTGCTGGCACTGTACTAGAGGATGATTAACCCAGTACAGTAAAATAGATGTAAAGGAAGAAATTGACACGAAATTTACACAAATGGAAGAAATCAAAGACACGACAGCAGCACATCAAGGAAGGGGTTACACTAATAAATAAACTGCTGCTAAAAAAATGAGGGGGAGCTTTCATTGCAGCAGTGAGGACACCCAGCATTAGTTAAACTGCTATTTCAGCAAGGTTCAGAGAAATGAGACACCAAGCAGCCAAAGCTTTAGACCTTTTTTTCTTTTTTCTCAAGAATACATATGTACAATAATGAGCACAGAGAAAAGAGGAGGTCACCAAATTAGGTCAGTAATGGAATATATCACCGGATACAAACCTAATTCATATTTTAAAGTTATCTGACCACCTTTGGAAATCTTTTAAACCCCATCCAGAAGTATTTTGTAAAAATGTTATAATATTATATGTCAGTAGGATTTGGAAGGTACTGAATAAAGTGTCTCCCTTTCTTTAAGAATTATTTGGCTGTAGCCTCTTTATTTTTAGTTGCATCAGTCGAGAATGTTGGGTAGCCTGGAGAATTTCCAATGAGTAAGGTACTGTGGATTGTAGCCAATGTCTTAACAGACATTTCAACACATTGAAAAGTAAGAAATGCATCCCCTTCATAGCTAGACATCTACCTGAAACATTGGTTCCCAAATAGGGATATTGTGGAATACAGACCCAAACCAATATCATGTTCCCATATAGTAAGGATCAGCAGTTTGATCCGTCTCCAAGAGTGAGCAACTGAATTGCATTGCCAAATGCAGTGCAAGAGGTTTGTTTTGGGAGTAGACATTTAGGGTATGCAGTAAGATAGGATGTGTGCAAGCGCTTTGTCCAGAGAAATATTAAATGCATAGGTCAGCCTGTGTAAAATGCACCACGGTATTTCACACAGTGGCTCGCTTGAGGTAAAGGACCTAACATAATGAAGACCAGAACGATGTTTGAAGTAGGTATATCTCCATTACCTGGGCATACCCCTTCTTATTTATTAGAGATTTCCTCTAGAGAGACATGCTAGACAGCTCTACAGTATATAAATGGTATTTGAGTTGAAATTAACAATAAGGGGGTCAAACCTATTAGTGGCAAATCTGGGGTATTATTGTCTGGAGAATGTTATGAAAAAAGTGCACAGTCTCAGTCTAGGAATTTCTTAATGGTCTCATCAAGCAAGTCTCTAAATATTAGTGTGTTGTCTTCTCGGCTCTCTATGGAGAGGAATGAGGAAGGGTAGGCATAAGCCACAGTGGAAGAAGGGGTGGGTAATTTAATAAGCAGAGGGACCATGGCGTATGTCATAATTTGATGCCCAGGTAGGTCATATGTGAATGTGAAGATTTGAATGGCAGGGTGAGATGAGCATGCTAACACATGGCTTATAATAACATGTACGTCCGCCATCAGAGCTGTATGCGGCATCCTACTACAGAAAGCCGAAACAATTTTTCATAAATAATCGGAATGCTGTAAAAACATGATTCCTGATGAGACGGACAGCAAGAAACGCGTTGAATCCCCAATAGAACCTGAAACAATTTCAATAACCAGCTGTACCATTTAAAACATTTATGGATCTAATGCACTACTGAAAAGCACCTTAACATGCTGAGCACACTGGCAGGATTCAATACGGACCTCTGCACCACCGGAGGACTGCCATCCACTCGGAGGATAAATTACTGCTATTAGCTGGAGGACACATCCGTTCGAAGCAAGTTCGGGACAACAGGTTATATATTTTTTCTATGCAATTTATAACTCCTGGAGAGAGACTATGAGTGTTAATACTTCTTTGCTGCTGGTAATAACCTGTGTGAGAATTGTGGTACATTGCGGTACCGGACTGTGTGAATATATAGTACTACAATTCCCCAGCATAGAAATCACACCTGAGGCAATCCCTCTCCTGCCTACGCTATAGGTGTAGCTCAGCGGGAACATTATATATCTACATCATCGTGCATGTACATCTATTCACAGTGGATGGCGGCTGAACTTTATTTTGTATATATATTTTGTTGGGCACATCCATGTATATGTTTTTTTTTGGGGGATTTTCACTCAATTAAGTTGATTTTGTGAATATAAGATTTTTTCTTTTTTCATCTTTTTTTTGTCAATATATTAAAAAAAAAAGTAAAATAAAAGTGACGTTTTAACATTATCTCACTACTTCGTCAGTGCTTATTACAAAGATTCTAAGTGAGAATATTTTTGGTGAAATCACTGTTATACATGGATCAGTGCTAGAGATGAGCGAACTTACAGTAAATTCGATTCGTCACAAACTTCTCTGCTCGGCAGTTGATGACTTTTCCTGCGTAAATTTGTTCAGCCTTCAGGTGTTCCGGTGGGCTCGAAAAGGTGGATACAGTCCTAGGAAAGAGTCTCCTAGGACTGTATCCACCTTTTCCAGCCCACCGGAGCACCGGAAAGCTGAACAAATTTATGCAGGAAAAGTTATCAACTGCCGAGCCGAGGAGTTCGTGACGAATTGAATTTACTGTAAGTTCGCTCATCTCTAATCAGTGCAATAAATATAACACATGGCTTCCAAGATAAAAAAGTTGACATTTTTGTACATTCATCCTATAACCAAAGAATGTTGCAAAATAGGTTTAGGTGTCCTCTCCTAGCTGGGTGTCTAGTGCATCTTGGAACAAGAGGGTGTCATCATCTGGGATTGACAAAATTGCTTTAAGGCTCTATGAAATAGGATGGGGAAGAATGGGCACCCTTGTCTGTTCCCTTTTGTAGGAGGAAGACCTCTGACAGAATAACCTCTATGCACTCTAGCCCTAAGTGCTAACTGCTAAGTGTAGAGTCTAGAGATATGAGTGAAAGGGTCCCTGTATCCCAAATTTATCTAGAACTCTATTCGACCAGGCCCAGTTAGCCAAGTTTGTTCTGCATCTAGTGTAAATAACCCCAGGACCTGGTTAGAATACTAGAGACTATATGGGAGATTTATCACAACCTGTCCAGAGGAAAGGTTGCTGAGTTGCCCATAGAAACCAATCAGATTGCGTCTTTGATTTTTCAAAGGCCTTTTCAAATATGAAAGAAGCAATCTGATTGGTTACTATGGGCAACTCAGCAACTTTTCCTCCGGGTAGGGTTTGACAAATTTCCCCCTATGTCAATAATGTTCACAAATTGGTGACTGCAAAACCTGCACAGAATTGTCACGGTGGGGTCCAAGCAGTTGGGCCAGTATCTAATTTGATATCTAGTATAATTAGAAAAACAGTGGTGGATATTTACCATCAGCTTGAAACCCTAATTGTCTATAACATTTTTATAATGTGGCTCATAATAAAGTGATACTTAAACAGAGAAAGGCCCTTATAACCCCTATAAACATACTGGCCCTGATTTATCAATCAGCCAGAAACCCTATTTGTCTGTTTTTTTTTCACAGCAACCAATCACAGCTCAGCTTTTGAATCTTCACAAGCTCTTGTAAAGTGAAAGTTGAGCTGTGATTGGTTGCTATGGTAAAAACCAGACCATTAAGGTTTTAGGCTGATCGATAAATCAGGGCCAGTATGTTTATAGGGGTTATAAGGGCCTTTCTCTGTTTAAGTATCACTTTATTATGAGCCACAGTAAATGTCCAGGCACAACAGGAGAGATTTATCAAAACCTGTGTAGAGGAAGAGTGGTACAGTTGCCCATTGCCAAAATACCAATTCCTGTTCGGGCTTGCGCCCTTCTGGGACAAAATTTCCAAACTAGGGAACCCTATTAATATTAAAACTCCTCTTTATTAGTTCATATTTAAAACTTAACAAAAAAGTGTGAAAATCCAAATATGATGTGTATTAACTCCTTAATGACCACAAGCGTATGTTTATGCTCGTGGACGGTTTCCTATATGTACCTGCGGGGTCCCGGTTGCTATCAACAGCCAGGACCCGTGACTAATACCAGTCATCGCCGATCAGGCTGATGTCCGGTATTAATCCTTTAGACGCCGTGATCAAAGTCGGTTGCAGTGTCTAAACCGGGAGTAAATACTGCCGGTTAGCTCAACGGAGCTGTTCGGGACCGCAGCAGTGAAATCACAGTGTCTTGAACCACTGAGTGGACAGTGGGAGGGTACTTACCTTTCTTCCCGTTGTCCGATTGGCGTTTGATTGCTCCAAGCCTGAGATCCAGCAATCGAGAGCAGATAACACTGATCAATGCTATGCTATGTCATAGCATTGTTTAGTGTATGCAATCAAAGGATTGCATGTAATAGCCCCCTATGAGGGCTAAAAAAAAAGGGTAAAAAAAAGTTTTTAAAAAAGTAAATGTTTTAACCCGTTCCTGAAGAATAGTTTGAATCACCCCCTTTTCCCCATTAAAAAAAAAAATATTTAAACAACAACAAAAATAAACATATGTGGTATCACCGCATGCCGAAATGTCCAAACTATAAAAATGTAATGTTAGCTAAACCACACGATCAATGACGTACACCTAAAAAAATTCCAAAGTCCAAAATTGCATATTTTTGGTCACTTTGTATACCCTAAAATTTTTTTTATAAAAAGTCCCATCAAAACAATCATGGTTTCGATAAAAAATTCAGATCATGGCACAAAAAAATAAGCCCTGTATACAGAAAAATAAGAAAGATATAGGGGTTAGAAGATGACAATTTTAAACATACTAATTTTGGTGCATGTAGTTATAATTTTTTTTAAGTAGTAAAACAAAATAAAAAAAACTATATAATTTGGGTATCAGTGTAACCGTATGGACCTACAGAATAAATATATGGTGTAATTTTTACGAAAAGTGCACTGTGTAGAATCAGAAGCCCCCAAAAGTTACAAAATAGCGTATTTTTTTTCCAATTTTGCAGTACAAATAATTTTTTTTCGGGATTCGCCATAAATTTTTGGGTGAAATGATTGATGACTTTACAAAGTACAATTAATGGCACAAAAAACAAGCCCTCATATGAGTCTGCAGGTGCAAAATTGAAAGCGTTCTGATTTTTAAAAGGTGAAGTGGAAAATACAAAAGTCCAAAAATGGAAGAACCTCTGGTCCTTAAGGGGTTAAAAACACAGCCAATGGATCAGTTCACCCACATATATGAGTGGGCATTTACATTTGACTCCATATGTCACATTCCTGCTCCCACAGTTAATAAACTCTCTAATTTGATAGCTTCTCCCATCAAATGGATTTTATTTTTGGCATGTGTTTACAAATAACACAATGCCCACATGGGTATGATCCCGCTGGGGGGCTGGGTAACCAGCTAGTCCTCTGCCCTGCTTCTACTTCCTTCTGGTTTATGAACTAAGAGGTCCCTCAAGTTTGGGCCTCTTTTGTATGTAATATTGGGTCTTGGGCCAATAACTTCCCTTAGATCTTTATCCACCTGGAGAATTGGCCAGGTCAGATCACTTCCTTCATTTTTAAGGAGGCTTGTGAAAAATGAAAGAAGCAATATGATTGGCTGCTAGGGGCAACTGCACCACTCTTCCTCTACACTGGCTTTAATAAATCTCCTTGTTCCTTGAAACATTTATTTCACTATAAATAGAATAGAATATTTTGTAAAACCTCCTCGAGTAGCCAGCTGGGCCAGGGACTTTATGGTTTGCCAAGTTTTTAATAACTAAGATCAGTTCTGATCAGATTGACAGGGCTGTTGAATCTCATAAGATCCTCTGAGAGAGCAGGGAGACAGAAAGCGTCCACATTTTTTTTTTCTGCAAACACATTTTTTCTATCTGGGACTCAAACAGTTTTTTCTAGAATTTACCTGCAAGTTCTCCAATCTAAATAACCCCAAGCTTGATAACCTGGTATTGTATTGTTTTGGTGTTATTTGTCTCCCTCCTCTGCACCCGATCCAGTTCAGCCAAAATTAAACACAATACTCCATGTTGAGCACAGTCTCATCCTTAGAGGTTTTCCCTCCCTGCTACTCTCTCTGCTCACTTGTAGGGAACTGTGTTACAGTGACTTACATAGCAGGCAGTCAAGGATCACTTGCTGTGCAAGAAAAGCTGTAAAGGGATAAAAAATAAAAAAAATGTGGTGTTATATACGCCAATAGACTGATTGTGACCAGGCAAAATCCGCTGCAGTTCAATGATTTAAAGCGGGCGCTTTAAATCATTGAAGTGCAGCAGCTTCTGCCTGGCCAGAGTCCCACTGCCACTGCCTGATTCCCTTCCCGTCCCTGGTTTTATAGTTATATGTCCCGCCACTCTCCTCACACCGCCACTGCCCGATTCCCTCCCCGTCCCCGGTATTATACGGTAGTTAAATATCCCACCGCCATTGCCCAATTCCCTCCCCGTCCCGGATTTATAGTTAAATATACCGCCGCCGCCACAACACAATTCCCTCCCCGTCCCCGTTTTATAGTTAAATATCCCACCGCCGCCACTGCCCAATTTCCTCCCCGTCCCCGGTTATATAGTTACATGTGCCCTGGGGACTGCGGTCCTTCATGCTCCGGCGGTCTCCTGATCTGTCACTGTGAGCTGCGTAATGACGAGTGACGTCCTCAACACGACGTCACTCGTCAGTCAGTGCGCGGCGCACAGTGACAGATCAGGAGACCGCCGGAGCAGGAAGGACCGCAGTCCCCAGGGCACATCTATATATATAAAACTCAACGTGTGTGTGTGTGTATGTATGTATGTATGTATGTATGTATGTATGTTCCACAAAAACATCCAAACGGCTAAAGATATTAGAATGAAACTTGGCACACATGTTACTTATATGTCAACAACAAACATAGGATAGGTGATTTAACCCTTACTCACCCCCATTTGCCAGGGGCAGGGTTTATGTTTAAAGTCCCATACAAGTCAATGGGAAATATATGTTGCTGCATAACTTCCAAACGGCTGGAGATATTTCGATAATACTTGGTCACATGTTACTTATATGTCCACTTAAAATATAGGATAGTTAATTTAACCCTTAACTACCCCCATGTGTGAGGGTCGGGGTTTTTGTATGCAAATCAATGGGAAATGTATGTTCCCACATAACTTCAGTACGGCTGGAGATATTTTAATACCTGGTACACATATTACGGGTCGAGATAGGAGGACGGGATGGAAGGACAGGATGGGAGGTCGGGATAGGAGGTGTAGATAGGGGTCGAGATAGGAGGTCGGGATATGAGGATGGGATATGAGGACGAGATATGAGGTTGGGATAGGAGGTCGAGATAGGAGGTCGCGATAGGAGGTCGGGATAGGAGGTCAAGATAGGAGGTCGAGATATGAGGACAGGATAGGAGGTCTGGATAGGAGGTCGGGATAGGAGGTTGAGATAGGAGGATGGGATAGGAGGTCGAGATAGGAGGTCAAGATAGGAGGTAGAGATAGGAGGTCGAGATATGAGGATGGGAAAGGAGGACGGGATAGGAGGTCGGGATAGGAGGTCGGGATAGGAGGACGGGATAGGAGGTCGAGATAGGAGGTCAAGATAGGAGGTCGAGATAGGAGGTCGAGATAGAAGGACGGAAAAGTAGGACGGGATAGGAGGTCGGGATAGGAGGTCGAGATAGGAGCTCGAGATTGGATGTCGGGATAGAAGGTCGGGATAGGTGGTCGAGATAGGAGGACGGGAAAGGAGGACGGGATAGGAGGACAGGATAGGAGGTCGGGATAGGAGGTCGGGATATGGGGCTGGGACAACAGTATATGGGGACTGGATATGAAGTCAAAAGCTTCCTCCTTTGTTTATTTTCCTCCCCAACAAGGATTAGGAAGGAAAAACAGGGCAACACTGGGTACATAGCTAGTGTAACTATAAAACTGGGGACAGGGTGGGAATTGGGCAGTGGCGGCGGCGGGATATTTAAGTATAAAACGGGGACGGGGAGGGAATTGTGCCACGGCGGCGGAATATTTAACTATAAAACCGGGGACGGGGAGGGAATTGTGCCGTGGCGGCGGCGGGATATTTAACTGTAAAACCGGGGACGGGGAGGGAGTTGTGCCGTGGCGGCGGCGAGATATTTAACTATAAAACCGGGGACGGGGAGGGAATAGAGCAGTGGCACTCTGGCCCCACAGAAGCCACTGCACATCAATGATTTAAAGCGCTTGCTTTAAATCATTGAACTGCAGAAGCTGCCAGAAACAGTTTATCGAGGTACACATGCACACACACGCACCCTAATTTTTCCGAGGATATTTTGGTAAAAAAACTTTTTTACCAAAATTTCCTTGGAAAAATGAGGGTGCGTGTTATAGGCCGGTGCATGTTATACCCCGATAAATATGGTATTTTAGGGGAAATGTATAAAATATTGTTGGCTTTTTCATAATTATTATATCTAATTTGTCAGTTGCTAACTAAGCATATTGTACATTCACCAAAGAACGTGCCTACAAGAGCAGGGACTACTGTTTCACCCTGTTGTACACCATGTAAACAGAGTAATGTGCCACCAATCATGTTGGCAGTTGCCATTTTTTCCTGTATGAAATTAAACAATAGGAAAAAAAAAACAGTGCAAAGGTATTGATAGCTTTTAATAAAGTATATTTAAATGCATATATTTGCATGCTCTACTGTTTTATAGTTCTACTGTACAATACAAATCTTTTATTTAGAATTTTATGAACAGAATTTATCACATGGAATCTGTAGCCTTTATGCGCCAGACACAAAAAACTGTTTAGATATGTTTTTATTACAAGGATAGAATAGCACTTCTGGTAAGGAATCTTAAAGGAGAACTGTATTGCAATATAACTCTATGGGATACATGGAGGGAGGGAAGGACACACCCTCTTCCAGCATACTGCCGCAGCCCCGTACAGGAGATAACGGGGGTCCCAGCAGTTCGACCTCTGGCGATTTAGAACTTATCCCTTATCCAAAGGGGATAAGTTATATTGCACTACAGTTCTCCTTTAATTTAGGCAAACTAAACAACTTAATTCTAAGATCATTTAATGCCCCATGACATGGTGGCACGGCACTAATATAAACTGCCATGGGATGAGGTGCCCTATATTATATATTGTAAGTAGACTTGGCTGTGTACCACACATATTAGAGAATTTCTATTTATTTCATGTTTTTAGATGTCACTATCTTTACAACATCATCATTTGATTCTCATTACTTTCTGTATTGTATTTAAGCCGTTATTTATTTATTTGTTGCCTCCTGGCGAACTCTGAGGAATTAATTGTCTACAGCCGCTACGTTTCATAACAATGTTATACGCTGATCAATGATTGCGCTGATCATTCAATTACAGGGGCTACTTGCCAAACTCACTCTGCAATTGACCACAATGTTATTCCATTTATTTTTGGCTGCCATTGTTGTCCAGTTACGGTAGGCCAAGAATATTTTCCGGTCTTTGGATCCATGCTGGGAAATCTAGAAACTGAAAATCAAGTCATGCATGGGAGATTAACCCCTTCACTTTCAGAAGTTGACCTGAATAATAATTATTCACAGTATAAAATGAACTTAAAATATATATTTTTAAGGGATTGTTATGCATTATAATTTTATTCTAGATATTAAGCCAAGTTTAATTTATTTCCTTGAAATTAGGTGTTGGAAAGGATTTATTTTATTTTCCTCACTTATATCACTTTATTTTAAGTGTGGGGAATTGCAATATACGTGTTTAGTGATACTTAAGTAAATACAGAATAGAAAAAAAAATTGTTGAAATGTTAAGGGACAAAAATGTTTACCCCTTTAGAGTAAATAACTATTTATATACCAATTTAAATAACAGGAAATAAAGGATAAAAACATTATAGGAATGTGTCATATTATATTGTTGTCACACTCTGCGCTCCAGCCGCAAGCATTGACTGTGAGCGCATTGTCTTTGTGTCCCCGACTGCCATCTGGGCTGGGATTCGCATTGCGGGATGTTCCAATGCAAATCCCAGCCCGTCACTCACCATGCTCTGCTTCTGCCTCCTCCTCTGTGTCTCAGCTCCGGTGCGCGCTTCCCCTTCTCCTAGGGCACGCATGCGCACTGGAGCTTTGAAATTTAAAGGGCCAGTACGCCCATAATTTTTTTTTACACCTGACACTACATTATAAAGTCCCTGCACCTCCCACACTTCCCTGCCGGATCTTCAGTGCCCCTACCCTGAGATTAAGCGTTCCATTTTGCCTGTTTGCCTTACCTGTGTATCCAGACCTTCCCGCTATGTTATTTGACTTCGCACCTTTTCCGCCTGCCTTGACCTTCTGCTACATTTGGCTATGCTACTGCATCATACTTTGGTACCTCGTCTTGCCCAGTGGTCAAGCCGTGTCGGGGGTAGCGACCTGGGTGTCGCCTGCCGGAGCAAGCCCATGCTGCACCTTAGACTCTGCTCCCCGATACGGTCAGTGTCATCATCCACACAGGTTAGAGGATCCACATCCTGCTCCTTAACAGCAAGATCCGTCTATGGATCCCGCTGTGGTTCCTCTGCCAGATAATCCGAATCTTGCTTCAATCGTGGTGCTCCAGTCACCGCAGTTGGCCCAGCAGGCACAGCAGTTGAGCCAGTTATCCGCCATAATGCTAACTGCTCAGCAACAGCGGCCACAACCACAGCCTCTCTGGAACAAAACTCTGCTTGTCTCTTCCAGAGAAATATGAGGGGGATCCCAAGTCCTGTCGTGGTTTCGTGACTCAGTGCTCCATGCACATAGAACTCATGGCAAAACAGTTTCCTACAGAATGAGCAAAGGTGGCCTTCATCATCAGTCTCTTAACTGGAAGTGCTTTGACCTGGGCAACTCCACTTTGCGATCACAGTGATGCTCTCACAACCAATTTCTAGGCTTTCCTGATGGAATTTTGGGGTGTCGTTGAAGAACTTTCCCGAGCTTCCTCCACTGAGATGGCATTACTGAGTCTTCGCAGGGCAAATCCTCTGTGGCATTCTGTGGCAAATCCTCTGTGGCCATCAGTTTCGTACCCTGGCATCAGAGTTATGAAGGAACAATGTAGCTCTTTGCGCCACCTTCAAGAGGGGATTATCTAGTCACATCAAGGATGCCATTGCTGCCCATGAATTGCCATCTAACTTGAATGAACTTATACAGTTGGCATCCTGGATTGATATCCGTTTCTCTGAGCCACATGAGGAACTTTGCCAAGAAAGGGAGTCTGCATGATCTCGGCGCTTTCCTCATCTGGCACCTGTCTTCCAGCAACCACTGCAACCTTCTACATTGCCTTGCACAGTGGAGGCTATACAGGCGGATTGGTCTCACCTGACCCTGCAGGAAAGAACCCGCTGATGAACTGAGAATCTATGCCTATATTGCACCAGTGCAGATCATTTCCTAAAATGATCTGCACTGGTCACAGTCACAGGGAACGATCGCACCTAGGGTTTGTGGGAGAGGCCTCCCTATGTGTGAATACCACCACTCCATGCTTAAATTTGACGCTCCAGCTTTTTCTACCCTCCAAAGAGATTGTCTCTGTTCTTGCCTTCTTGGACCCTGTTTCCGTGGGAAATTTTATTGATGCCTCCCTAGTACATAGGTATCATCTTCCTGTATCTCGATTGTTAAAGCCCTTGTACATCTCTACGGTCAATGGAGAAAGTCTGTACTGTACTGTGCTATACTGCACTGAACTGTTGTCTATGCAGTTCGGAGCCTTGAATAGAAGATTTTATTTTTCTATGTACTCCCTCATTGTACTTCTCCTCTCCTGCTTGGTCTACTGTGGTTGCAACTCCATGCCCCGCAATTGGATTGGAAAACTGGAGAAATACTTCATTGGGGACCACATTGCAAAAACCACTGTATTCAAATACGTCTAGGTTGGAACCATCTTCTTGTCCTCTGCCCGGATTGCCTTTGTTCATTCAGGACTTTGCTGATGTCTTAAGTGAAAAAACAAGCTGAAGTTTTACCACCACATTGTCCCTATGATTGCTCTATTGACTTATTGCCCGGCTCCACACCTCCCCGGGACAGAATCTACCCTCTGTCGGTCCCTGAAACTCAGGCTATGTCTAATTACATCCAAGAGAATCTGCAGAAGAGATTTATCAGGAAGTCTTCTTCCCCTGCTGGAGCTTTCTTTTTTTTTTTTAGGAAAAAAAAGACGGTTCTTTGCGACCTTGCATCGACTTCCGAGGCTTGAATAAAATTACAGTAAAGAACCCACTTCCTTTAATCTCGTAATTATTTGATCGTCTGCGGGGTGCCAGGATCTTCTCTAAGCTAGACCTTCGAGGGGCCTATAATTTGATTTCAATATGAGAAGGGACGAGTGGAAGACTGCGTTTAATACTCGTGATGGGCATTTCGAGTATTTTGTGATGCCATTCGGACTCTGTAATGCTCCAGCAGTCTTCCAGGAGTTTGTCAATGACAGTTTTCGTGACCTCCTATACTCCTGTGTTGTTGTCTATTTGGAAGACATTCTCATCTACTAGCCCAATCTTCACACTCGTTGTTCACACCTACGCCAAGATCTACAGCGTCTTCGAGACAACCATCTTTATGTAAAACTTGAGAAGTGTACTTTTGAAAAGACCAGCCTTCCATTTCTGGGGTATATTGTTACCAGTCAAGGTCTACAAATGGATCCTAACAAGTTATCCGCTGTACTGGAGTGGCCTCAACCTTCGCGCTTGAAAGCAATTCAACGTTGCCTCAGCTTTGCCATTTATTATCGGCAATTTATTCCTCACTACTCCACTTTGGTTGCCAAGAAAACTGCTAATCCGAAGGTCTGAACTCCTGAGGCTGAAGAAGCGTTCACACAGTTAAAATCTGCCTTCGCTTCTGCTCCTGTGTTGTCAAGACCCGATCCAGGCAAGCCATTTATTTTGGAAGTGGATGCTTCTTCAGTTGGTGCAGGTGCAGTTTTGACACAAAAATCCTCCAAAGGAAGGACTATAACCTGCGGATTTTTCTCTAAGACCTTCTCTCTTGTGGAGAGAAATTATACCATTGGAGATCGCGAGCTCTTGGCTATTAAAGGGGTACTCCTGTGAAAACCTTTTTTTTCTAAATCAACTGGTGCCAGAAAGTTAAACAGATTTGTAAATTACTTCTATGAAAAACTATTTCCAATACATTTTATGGGCTGTATATTACAGAGGAAATGGTTTTCTTTTTGAATTTCTCAAGATGTCATGACCACAGTGCTCTCTGCTGACCTCTGCTGTCCATTTTAGGAACTGTCCAGAGCAGCATATGTTTGCTATGGGGATTTTCTCCTGCTCTGGACAGTTCCAAAAATGGACAGCAGAGGTCAGCAGAGAGTATTGTGGTCGTGACATCATAGAAATCTAAAGGCATTTCCTCTGTAGTATATAGCCCCTAAAAAGTACTGGAAGGATTAAGATTTTTTAATAGAAGTAATTTACAAATCTGTTTAACTTTTCCTGCACCAGTTGATTTAAAACCCCTTTAAGTTGGCCTTGGAAGAATGGCGTCATCTCTCGGAGGGCTCTGTACATCCGTTTACTATTTATACTGACCACAAGAACTTGCTCTATCTACAGACTGCCCATCATCTCAACACTCGATAGGCTCGCTGGTCTCTGTTCTTCTCCAGATTTGACTTTTTTATTCACTTTCGTCCAGCAGAGAAGAATCTTCGGGCTGACACTCTATATAGATCTTCTGAAATACAAGACCAAGAATCTCACCTTCAACATATTGTTCCTCCTGATCGTCTCATTTCAGCAGCACCAGCAAGTCTTCAGCACCTGCCTCCTGGGAAGACTTACATAACTTCCCGTCTAAGACTCCGAGTCTTAAAATGGGGTCATTCTTCTTTGTTGGCTGGTCATGCCGGTATTCGTAAGTCCTTGCAACTCATCTCCCGACAGTATTGGTGGCCAACTTTAACCTGATAGCGACTATGGACGTCTATGCTTGTCCAATGGCCTTTAACGGGGTATGATGCGGGCTCCCGACTTGTGCCCGCGTCATACCACCCGGCCCCCAGCTGATTCCTGTAGCTGGGGGCCGATGTTATGCGCCAGCTATTAACCCTTTAGATCACCGCTGTCAAAGTTGACAGTGGCATCTAAAGGTGCCTGTATCCCGTCCCTGGTGGTCCAGTGGGGTGGATCGCCCCCCCCCCCCCACAGCGCGCTTGCGGGGGGGGGGGGGCAATCCACTGCTGGGGTAGCCTGAGGGCTTACCGCTCCTTTCATGCCGACTCTGGTGCTCAGAATGATAAAGCCTGGCAGGACCAGGCTTTATCAATCGAGCACAGAGCACACAGATCAATGGGATTATATGTAACCCCATATTGATTGTATGAGGAATCAAATGTTAAAGAAAAGTTAAAAAAAAAGGTTAAAAAAGTTTAAAAACACACACATTAACCTCTTCCTTATTACAAGTTTAAATCACCCCCCTTTTCCCAAATTCCATATAAAAAATATATAAACATAATAAAAATAAACATATATGGAATCGCCATGTGAGTAAATGTCCGAACTACAAAAATATATCATAAATTAAACCGTTTGGTCAATGGGGTACGCGCAAAAAATTCCAAAGTCCAAAATAGTGTATTTTTGGTCACTTTTCATTCAATAAAAAAAGGAATAGAAAGGGATCAAAAAGTCCAATCAAAACAAAAATGGTACCGATTAAAACTTCAGATCACGGCACAAAAAATTTGCCCTCATACCACTCCATACGCGGAAAAAAAAATTATAGGGGTCAGAAGGGGACAATTTTAAATGTATACATTTTCGTGCATGTAGTTATAATTTTTTCCAAAAGTACGACAAAATCAAACCTATATAAGTAGGGTATCATTTTAATCGTATGAACCTACAGAATAAAGATAAAGTGTCATTTTTACCAAAAAATTTACGGCATAGAAACGGAAGCCCCCAAAATTGTGTTTTTTCTTCAATTTTGTCGCACAATTCTTTTTTTTTCTGTTTTACCGTAGATTTTTGGGTAAAATTACTGATGTCATTACAAAGTAGAATTGGTGGCACAAAAAATAAGCCCTCACATGGATTTTTAGGTGCAAAATTGAAAGGGTTATGATTTTTAAAAGGTAAGGAGGAAAAAATGAAAGTGCAAAAACAGAAAAACGCTTAAGGGATTAAAACAGGATGACGTTGACTTCATTCCTTCCTGCTCGGTCTGTGCCCGGGACAAGACCCCTCGTACCAAGACTGCTGGACTGACATAGCAATGGATTTTATTGCTGACCTTCCTTCTGGAGGCAATACGGTCATCTGGGTTGTCGTGGACCGATTTTCCAAAATGGCTCATTTTGTGCCCTTGCCAGGTTTACTATCTGCACCGCAGCTTGCCAAGCTATTCCTTTGTCATATCTTCTGTCTCCATGGATTGCCTACTCATATCGTCTCCGACCGGGAAGTCTAGTTCATTTCTAAATACTGGAGGGCCCTCTGCTCACGTCTCCAAGTTAAATTGGACTTCTCAGCTTACCACCCTCAATCCAATGGTCTGGTTGAAAGGGTGAACCAGATCCTGGGGGACTATCTTCGCAATTTTGTCTCTGCTCGCCAGGATGACTGGGTCGATTTACTACCTTGAGCCGAGTTTTCCTACAACCATAGGGATTCTGAATCCACTGGGACTTCACTTTTCTTTGTGGTCTATGGGCTTCATCCTTGTCCTCCTCTTATCCTCCTCTTACTGTGAATGGTGCAAAAGAATCCCATTGAAAAAAAATGGGAGTCTGCTGCACTTTAATTTCTGAGCGGAATTCCACTCAGAAACACATAGTATGATTGGGCCCTTAGTCTTTCTACCTCATGTGTTGTGATACGCAGTATTGACAGAATATTGATTTAATACACAGAAAAGAACATAAGGTATTTTATTGATACAAAAATTGTCATGAAATGCACAACAAATTGTTAAAAACAAGTAAAATGGATGTGGAGGTCAGAGAGAAATGTCCAGTAGGACAAGAACTAAAGACGGTGGCTAGGAAATTACATACAGCATAAATACAGGAAATTCAATTATGATCCCCACAGTATCACCAGGTACATTGAAGGTATTAAGTAAAGGAGTATCAACAACGGTGAATGCTATCAGATACAGTATTCTGTGTGTAGAATATTGATTTAAAAAAATGGTTAAAAATGGAGAAAATTTTTTTGTTGACTTTGTGACAGGTACTCTTTAATATCCGGCATTTGTATTCAGCTCCAGTGAGCGAAACAATAAACAGTATCTTGCATCTTATAAGATCCGGCTGTCTGAGTGCCGGACAGAGCTGAACACATTCCCCGGCCATTAGGTATGCACACCCTTGGCAAAGGAAGTAAGGCAAACACTGTAAAATGCTGTCCCATACATCTGACAGAATAGCAAGAAAGTTGGATGGGATACTAAGGGGGCGATCACCATAAAAAAAAACAAAAAACGATATTATTAGCCCCATCCTTTAAAAGAGAGACCAGTTACCTTTAGAAGAGAGACCATGGGTCTTCTTTAAGGCTGGTAATATTTTAAGAAAAATACAGCCGTAAAATAGGTATGAAAAACGGCGTATGTTTAACCGCTTGATGATGAGCGCCATCTGGGCTTTTACAACCAGTGATGTATATATATATATATATATATATATATATATATATATATGGCCATGCAGGAGGTTTATGAAGAAAGTGTACAAGCTACGCTCTCTTTATAGACAACTGACACTCACAGTCAATGACCATTATTAGCAAGTATGCTAATGTCGGCCATTAACTCCACAAATGGTACAACATTTCAGAAGTTCCTTGACAGGAGCAGCGGCTTTCACCTGTATGATCACACACCCCCATCCCCCAAAATGCTGGGTGCTGATTGGTTTCCATGACAGCTGGAAACCTTCTAAAGGACTCTGTACTGTCCACAGGCTGATCTGCTAATAGAGTCTGCTGCAGGCAGAGCGCTGATCTGATTAAGCAATTAAAATAAAAAGAGATCAGAATGGTACCAATAAAAGCAACAGATCATGGACCAAAAAAATTATCCCACAGACAGCCCCATAAACAGAAAAATATGGGAGTCAGAATAGAACAATTGCATACTTATTTTGTTAAAATAATAATAATAATAGATAATAAAAAGTAGTAAAATAATGCAGAAAAATATGTAAATATGGGTATAATTGTAATCGTATTGACCCACAAAATAAAGATAACACGTCATTTTACTGTAAAGCGCACTGCATAAAAACAAAACTCACCAAAATTTGCAATACAATTTTTTTTTTTCCATATAAAACATATTCCCTCATTTTATTGGCCCTCAAGAGTGGGGTGTCGGTTTGTGTTTCTTTTTTGTGTTTTCATACTTTTTTTCACTTGGTATTTACTAATCTGTCGCACTTTTCCTGATATTTTTAGTCGCAGGGAAAAATTCTGTTGCACGGTAATTTCTGTCGCATAGTTCTGTCGCACGGTAATTTCTGTCGCACTGTAAATTCTGTTGCAGGCAGGTTTATTTCTGTCACAGAGTTTCTTCTACAGAAGTACAGATGTGGGAGGTAGGAATCCCAGCAGGGGTTTCCTTGACCTCCCAGTGAATATCTGACTTTGGCACTGGAGCACTACATCGGCGTGGTGACACAGGAGTCGGGTATAGATTCGTAATTGCTTTTTGTTGAAAATCATAAAAAGTGGCAATACATGGTAGGACTACGTGTTTCTGAGGGTCTCCCTCCTTCCTCAGGTCCGAGTTACAGTGTGTGGATACAGTACTTTATATATACATATTTCCATGAATAAATTAACCCATTAAACATTTTAAGTTTGCCGGGTCTAAATGCCATTGGTGGCTGAGTATGACGTCAGCCTCCAGGGTGTATTGGTGGTGTATAGGAATGAATGGGCTAGATCTATAACATTGTAATTTTTTGCCAGTTGAAATCAATGGGCCCCTTGTGGTCTATGGAGAATGTGTGGCAAACAGGGCAGAAAGCTAACCAGCAGGGTCCTGGTATTAACATGGAAGGGAGACCCTGGTGTAGGTTCAATTTCCAGGTTAATATACAGTGTTGGGATTATACTTTAAGTAGGATAGACATGATTTTTTAAACCATGAGAACTAGGTCAATTGGATACCACACATTTGGGGAGATTTATCAAAACCAGTCCAGATGAAAAGTTGCGTTCAGAAAAATGCAAGAAGCAATCTGATTGGTTTCTATGGGCAACTCAGTAACTTTTCCTCTACACAGGTTTTGATAAATCTCCTCCTGTTTCAATTAACCTAGTTGCCCATTTATGGTATCCAGCTGACCTAGTTCCCACGGTTCAAACACTTTCTTAAAGGAGAACTCCAGAATATAAAAATTGTCCCCTGTACTGCCGGCAGTAAAAAAAAATAAAGATGTACATACCTTCCTTCGCTCCCCGCCGCTATCCTCTTCCTGGTGGTCAGCGAGTCATACTGCACTCAGCCAATCACCGGCCGCAGTGAAGTCCCAACTCGGCCGGCGATAGGCTGAGCGGCAGTGTGACGTTTTTGGCCCCGGCAGCAGGTGCCGGTGTAGTGAAGAAATTTGTGTCTTGAAGCGCTCTCACACTGCCGCTCAGCCTATCGCCGGGACTTCACTGTGGCTGGGGATTGGCTGAGCGCAGTATGACTCACCAACCACTGACAACCAGGAAGAGGATTGTGGCGGAGACCGGAGCCCTTGGGGGAGCGAAGGAAGGTATGTACATCTTTATTTTGTTTGACTGGCAGTATGGGGGACTATTTTTATATTCTGGAGTTCTCCTTTAACTATCAATTGACCCATATATGTCTACCCTAATTAAAGTATAATCCCAACACTGTATATCAACACAGAAATTGACCCACACCAGTGTCTCCCATCCACTTTACTACCAGGACCCTGCTGTTTAGCTTTCTACCCCATTTGCCACAAGATCTCCATAGACCACAATGGGCCCATTGATTTCAATGGGCAAAAAATTACAATGTTATAGATCTAGCCAATTCATTCCTACACACCAATAGACCCTGGAGGCTGACATCATATTCAGCCTCCAATGGCATTCAGACCTGGCAAACTTCAAATATTTAATGGGTTAATGTATTCATGGAAATATGTATACATAAAGTACTGTATCCACACACTGTAACTCGGACCTTAGGAAGGAGGGAGACACATATAGATAGATGTATTAAATGAGTATATATATATATATATATATATTTTTTTTTTTTTCTTTTTATTGGAATCACCATCATTACTGAAACGATAGGGAAAAAAGTGTTGAAAAGGCTCATAGAAAATGTGTTAATAAAGCTAATACCTTGCTTAAAAATTTAATTGTGCAAAAAAATAAAAAATTACAAGTAAGAATTGCTTGAAAAAGACAAGGCAGGCAAAGGAGCAAACAGCCAGAGAATTTACTCCGCTTTCTGAAACTTTATACATGCTTTAAAGTGTCGGGTTTTCTTCCCAGATAATTCACATGAGTGGTTTTAGGAAATTACAAATGATTTAGGCTGAAATGTTGGGAACACGCCCCTTTTCCCGAAAACAACGCCCATTTTGTAGGGTTTTTTTTGGGTTGGGTTTTTTCTGTTGCACATTCTGGCTGTTGGTAAATGAGGGCCATTGTTTTAGTTTTACTGTACATTTTAGGGGAAAATTAATGGTGTTATTACAAAGTACAATTAGAGTTGCAAAAAACTAGCCCTTTTATGGCTCTGTAGATGGAAAAATAAAAGAGTTCTGGCTCTATTGTAAACCACACCTGCTTTTGTCAGGTTGTGCATAGGGTTGCCACCTTTCTTGCAAAAAAATACCGCTCATGGTAATTTGCATAGTTAATTATATATATGCATGACATCACAGGAAGCTCCACCCATGCCCATACATGTCAAGTAACGTAATGGCACAGGGGGATCAGAAGGGGATTAAAATGGCATGGGGGGATTAAAGGGGGTTTGAAATGGCACAAGGGGGATCAGAGGAGGGGGATTGAAATAACATAGGGCTGTTGTGCCATTTCAGGCCCCCCCCCTCTGATCCCTCCTCCTGTGCCATTTTGGTCCCCCCCCTCTGATCCCCCCATGTGCCATTTCAGTCCCCCCCCCCACCAAACCTCCTGGGCCATTTTAGTTGATTCCTCTGTACCATTTCGATTGATTTCCCCCTGATCCCCCTAACATATACATTTTAATTGATTCACCGCCCTCCGGTCCCCACCCATATGCATTTTAATAGATTTCCCCTACCCCCCTCGCTTTCTCAGTCAGTCATATGCATTTTAATTGATTTTTCCTACCCCACCCTCGCTGCCTCAGTCAGTCATATGCATTTTAATTGATTTCCCCTACCCCAGCCCCCCCACCATGAGCTATATGCATTTTATCTGGTTTCCCCTACTCTCCCTCCCTTGATCAACCAGCCATATGCATATTCCCCCGCCCCTTTGCCCGGTGGCAGTCTAGCGATGCACCTCACCTTGCCTGTCTGTCTCCAGGCTCAGTGTGGGTGGCACTGACATGACGACTGTCACCCCTAATGTAGCGCAAAGGAACCGAGCAGGAGGACGCCACTTGTCCCTTCCGGCAGCCAGCGCTACAGCTCACTAAATGAAAGTGCTGCCTGTTCAGAAGCTCAGGCCACGGCCACTTAGAGCAGTGCTGCACCGGGGCTAATGTGATTCTGGACGGTGCTCTTTACTGAAAAATACAGGCCATGCAAATTACCAGCAGGGACATTGAAATTCAGTCTGGGTGACAACCCTAGTTGTGCACCAAAATGTGGTGCAGTGTAATTTGTGTCTGCGATGGATTTTTTGCGGCATTGTGCCAAAATAAACTTACTGACTTTACAAACCTTAAAAGGGTACGCGGTCAGCTCGAAAAGGGGCTTATTCTCACAATCCGACCTATTCATTATTGAATTCACAGAATAAATGGCTGGAAATGTCCACCAAAAAAAAGCAGGTTAGAAATTTCCCGACCTGTGTGTCCTGATTGTAAATAGAGCAGAAACTGCATTCCACACTAATAAAAACCCAATGATGGAGACTTCATGTTATTACATCAAAAATAGGCATTTTTTTAATACTTATTTTATGGTCATATTTTCATATTTTTCATGTAATTTTATGATATGTGAGCCTAGCCTAATTCTACTTGAAATAAAAATTAAAGAAAAAACATAGATTCACTATATCAGCTGTTTATACAAAAGAAATAATACAAAATGTAAAGATCTCATATCTAAGTGATGGAGGGATTCAATGTTATGTTTATAAATCTCAATCTGGTCTCCTAACTGCCGAGACTTATTCGGATGCAATTTTAAAAAGCGTATTGATCTGAGGTCTCTCTTGAAAGCGTAATTTTATAAAAGGTCTATTAAAAGAGCATTCTTTCTTACTAAACAAATTCATATAAATATCCCATACAGCCAGAATCCACCAGCATATCTGATCAGCTGCATTTGTTTATTAAAAAGAATATCTATCTATCTAAATACAAGAAATCCAGCAGCACACCATGTACGGTGAAATATCAGTGTGGTTTATTCACCCAGTGTCTTGCGATGTTTCGGTTGCCCAATTGCACCCTTTCTCAAGCATTCTTGAGAAAGGGTGCAATCGGCAACCAAAACGTTGCAAGACACTGGGTGGATAAACCACATTGATATTTCACCGTCCATGGTGTGCTGCTGGATTTCTTGTATTTGGATATCACCATAGACCCTTGACCCTTGCCTGCACCCAGCATCTATTGCATTGTATGGTTGTGCTGCTTCTTCCTTCTTTGTTGTGGAGATCTATCTATCTATCCATCTGTCAACTATCTATTTGTCATCTATCTATCTGTCTATCTATTTCTTGTATCTATCTATCTAGCAAAAGGAAACTTTCTACAGCACACAAAATTGGTTAAAAAAAATCCTGCTTGAAAAAGACTGGGTGAGCCAGTCAAAAAGTAGCGTGAGACACAGTTTTTTTGCCATGGAATAAACACTTAGATTTTTTTCACCAATTTTGTGAGTTGTGGGAACATTCCTTTTGCTGTCTGAAGTGGAGGGCCCCTAACCCGGGCTCAAGAACCTGCATGCACCAACTACATCTATTCAAAGAAAAAAAGGGATGGGCTGTTTTTTAACACTATGGGGGATATTTATCAAAGGATTAAGACTGTTTTTTCCTGTCTAAATTTTTCGCACAGAAAGTCGCAGTCTAAATATGTGCAACTTTTTTGCGACTTTTGCTCTAGAGGATTTTTAGAACATGATGCATTCTAGTCTATTTTAGACAGAAAAATGCATTGGTGCTGAATTTATCAAAAGCGACTTTTCAGCGACAAGTTGCATCGGCTGAAAGTACGCCGAAATGTCAGACCATACTGGAGCAGGTTTAAATACAGTCTAAAGCATAGATCCCGAAGTCTGTGCGCAGAATTTATCAAGAGCCGGGCGCAAAATAGAGCGGCCTAACCCTCTGTAGTTTGGTCTATATTGATGCGGGACATAGACAGCTTTGATAAATATCCCCCTATCTATCTATCTCATATCTATCTATCTATACATCATCTATCTCATATCTATCTATCTATCTATCTCATATCTATCTATCTCCTATCTATCTATCTCATATCTATCTATCTATACATCATCTATCTCATATCTATCAATCTATCTATCTCATATCTATCTATCTATATCATCTATCTCATATCTATCTATCTATCTCATATCTATCTATCTATCTATATATCATCTATCTCATATCTATCTCTCTATCCCATATCTATCTATCTATATATCATCTATCTCATATCTATCTATCTATATATCATCTATCTCATATCTATCTCTCTATCTCATATCTATCTATCTATGTATCATCTATCTCATATCTATCTCTCTATCTCATATCTATCTATCTATCTATCTATCTATCTCATATCTATCTATCTATCTCATATCTATCTATCTATCTATCTCATATCTATCTATCTATATATCATCTATCTCATATCTATCTGTCTGTCTATCTATCTCATATCTATCTGTCTATCTATCTCATATCTATCTATCTATCTATCTATCTATCATCTATCTCATATCTATCTCTCTATCTCCTATCTATCCATCTATTTATTTATCTATCTATCTCATATCTATCTATCATCTATCTCATATCTATCTATCTATCTCACATCTCTCTATCTATCTTATATCTAACTATATATCATCTATCTCATATCTATCTATTTATCTATCTGTCTGTCTTCACAGTGCTTGATAAAGACTGTGCAGACAGTTGAAACGTTGCTTGCCACATATAAGGAAATAAACTACACTGCTTTTCACCATATATTGGAGTTCTGTGGGACGCTTTCTACTTCTGTCTGTCTTTCTATCTATCTATCTATCTATCTATCTCTATCTATCTATCTCGCATCTATCTATCTATCTATCTATCTATCTCATATCTATCTCCTATCTATCTCATATCTATCTATTTCATATCTATCTATTTATCTCACATCTATCTATCTCTATCAATCCATCTACATAGTCCTTGCCTTTCTTTGTCTGTCAATTTGTTATAAATTCTATTCACCCATTTTGAAAAGCTGAATGACAAATAATATTACAGCTCTTAAAGGACAATCACTTTCTAAGACCCTGAGTAACTGAGTACCATGACAGTGCTACACTTTTACATAATTAGGCAGAATTAATTCTCATGACTGTGTTTTCCTGTTTTTTTATGTTTATTTTCCCCTCTTCATAAAGAATAAGATGACTTTTCCATCACATTTTTAAAATATAAAAAAATATTTCAGAATTTTTGTACTGTCTGACTGTACTGAACACTCTTACATTGCACTAAAAGGCATCCCTTAAAAGAGTTTGTGACACAGTAGCAAAAACAGTTGCCCATAGCAACCAATCAGATTGCTTCTTTCCTTTTTCACAGGCCTTTTCAGAAATTAAAGGAGCGATTTGATTGGTTGCTAAGGGCAACTCAGCAACTTTTCCTCTAGACAGGTTTTGATAAATCTCACCTATGTCTGTACAACGTAAAGGTGGTCTAGTAAAATGTCTACATGGTGCTCAGGTCGGTGGGCTCTGTAGGAAGGGAGAAAGGCCATATTTTTCAAACACATCAAAAAGTTCTCTGATTCTTCATTAATAAATGGGTTTAAATAAAAGAAAAATAATAATAAATAAATAAATAAAAATAAAAACCTTTAAAGTGTATCCGTCAGATTCAACAATTTTTTTTAAATATATCACTCAGTACCTAATCCTGACCTGACAATTTTTATGTGTCTAGCACTTTTGTTTTTTTTATTTTTTATTACACTTTTAATTTAACTCACTAGTCTGAATTCCTCTAAAAGGGAGGGGGCGTGGCCTCACTGTGCAGGTCTCCGCCCTCTCCCTCAGTATGCTGTCTGCTCACATCTCCCCTAGCATTAGCAAAACTACAACTCCCAGCGTGTCCTCACTGACAGTAGCGGGACACAAGCTGACAGTGGGAGGATTTTTCCTCCAGCTGTGACTCCTGTGCTCGCAGGTGTCAATCAAGGAAGTGTGTCCATGACATAGGTGATGACGCATGGACACAGCAGGACTAGTATGTGTCCAAGCAGGCAGGGGGGCAGTAATACTGAAATTTTTCTAATGAAAGCAATTGCAAAACCTTTTAGTTTTGCATGCTTTACAACATATCAAAAGTTTTTGTATCTGACAGTGCCCAAGGAAATACCCAAGAAATTTAATACAGGGCTGCATAAAACAAATAAGCTTTCTTAAAAACCAATTAGGTTTGAATTTGAAAAAATTAGCTTTTTTCAGTGTTATCATTTTTGTGGCACTTGTAAAGGAGGGAAAGTCACAGTTAAAAACACATTTGATCACTGGGATCTGATATTTTTTTGAGAATTTTTTGGACGAGGTAGAAGATCTCTGCTTTCGACATATGTATTTATTTATTTATTTATTTATTAATTTATTCTAATTGTAATGCTGTAAATATTTCTCCTAATTCACATCATTAACTCATGTTTCCCTCATTTTCTGGGATAAAGATTTTTTTTGTCAGTCTAAAAGAAAATAAAAAAAAAAATAAAAAAAGAGGCAAGCTTGTTTTATGTCAATTTGCTTCTTGTTGTAATATCCTTACAAATCAGCAAGCCTCTGCGATAGCAACACATTCCCTGAAAGAAACGTTTTCTCTGGCAGACTTATTGTCATTTTCTTGTCAAATAACTTCCTACATACACTATATTTCCTAGTATCATTCTTTTCCATTGTCTATGATCCATATGCTACCAAAGAGTACATTGACTTAATTAATTTTAGATTTAAAGCAACAGAAAGGCTCTTTATTAAAACAGCAAGCCGGGAAAAGAATGTTGCCATAATTAAAATGTCAGCGTGGGGATCCCTTGTGAAAGTATGATTAGTAGGTGTTTCACTTAAGAGCAAGCAGGTCGGCTTCAAATATGAGTTATAAATTTAAGGAACTCATACACTCATCACCTGCCTCTATTATTAGCATTTTTATTTGCTATGTACCTTTGGAAAGAATGTCAGATGGAACGGGAAGCTCTGGTTAGAGAAATACAATCCTCTGAATTGCTTTACTTTTTACATTTGGTTGCTGTTTTACTTTGGATTTCTGATTATATAGAAAATTGAATAGATCAAATACATTTAGTGCTGTATTTCAGAGGAAGTTTTGTCTGAAGCACAACTGGTAAGATAATTTCAAAAATCAAGAATTTTAATGGAAATCAAGGTATTTTAATCCCAAGTAATATGACAATGTAGTGATGTCACCTCTATATGCTGTGTGATGAACAATAACACTTTTCTCTAAACTAAACAGAGCCACTGCCCCCCCCCCCCCGCCCACATCACTGTATGAGTCAATGCGGTTCTGCTGTACCACGCACACAGAGGAAACATCTGCTGCAAAATTACCGATACGAGCCTCCGCCAAATGAACTGACATGTCAATTCTTTCGGCAGAACCCTCTTGAAAATATGTTGCCTTCTACTGAGACAACGCATTTCCAAGCGGTTTTAGCGATGGATAGGATTATACAGTAATGAGAATGTTCATTGAGGGGCATGTATGCCTAATACACACCCCCTGATTGTATAATCCTGCCCATTACCTAATAGTCACTCCCATTGTTAAAATTGAAGGGGTGCCCTGGGAAACTAAACCTATAGCCCATCCTTTCCCTCTAATCAACTTACTTAATTGTCTAAATATCATTCATTACCTGTATAGATCACTTCCCCTCTTTGATTGTCACTTACATGCATGAAGTGAGGAAATGGCATCATCCAGCCATCTGTCTCTGTCCAAATCCCTCACTGAAAGCAGCCCCCACCCTCTTGAGAGACACAGACTATGTGATTTCTGCTCTGCATGATGAGTCATACTCTTTTTAGTGCTGAAAACTGGGAGGTGTGTGTGCAGCCTTAGTCAATGAAACACTGAACTTCTCAGTGCTGCTCATAGCAGGATGGTGGGGCTGCTCTGAGAGAGTGAGCTGGCTGGCAGAGCAGCACTGCAATGATTGCTGGAAGATGTAGGCAAGAAGAGGGAAGGATGGCAAAGAATATCAAGCAGCCAGACAGGAAAACAGGGGACACAGGAGCCATGCATATCAGGAAGGACGATTTACAGGGAACATATCCAGGTAGTATGTGGCTTTGGAGCATATATATATATATATATATATATATATATATATATATATATATATACATCCCTGAGTACCCATTTAAGTTAATGTCCATCTGACTGATTCTCTGAATTGTCAGACAAACTATAAACCCACATACAGTTTCTCAAGAAAGGAAGACCATATCAAGAAACTGTTTGTATTCAGGGTTCCCTAAGCTATTTAGTGATAATGATAATGTTTGTTATAACTCCCATAGACTTTGCTAGCATAGAGATATGCAGAATGAAATACGCAGCGTCAAATGCGCTATGTGATACCCTTCCTTTAAAAGGGTTTAATGTTTTTGTATCTGAATTGATGAAAAAAAAGAGAAACAGGGGGCGCTCCCCTGTGTAGCATTATTTATCAGAACGTGTGCCAACATCCACAACACCACAGTGATATAGTGATATAGTGATATAGTGACCTTAGAAAAATATTTTTTGTGAATAGCACACATCACAGTGGCAAAGATACTGAGCAGGATCATCTCTCTCTGGATCAGCTCTGAGACTAAAACCATTTGCTTCCCAGGGGAATATATCTGGTGGACCTGATGAAGGCTCAAGAGTGTGCCGAAATGTGTTGTCCATGATGAAACCAATACATTTTGTGTTATCCTGTGCTACGCTTGTGTTTCAATTTGCTTCTACACATGAGCAGTGCCTCCCAAGACCCCTTTTGCCAATCCTTCTCTCTATGTATTGTATCTGAATTGGCATTTAGACTCTATAAAAGCCGCTACGACTACGAAACAATATTTATGTCCATGATTATGTGCATGGAAATAAGGTCATGCATAAGTAAACAGGTGGGCTTATATAACAGCCTCCTTTGTGTAGCCCAGAAGTTGGCACCATCTTATTTACGAGTGGGAAAGTCAGGATTAATGGGAACCTGTCATCAGTTTCATGCTGCCTAAACTACGAGCAGCATGAAAGAGAGACAGGCTCCTTTATTACAACCATCTGTAATTTTCTCTGAAAGGCTGCAACATTTACAGGATTCACTGATCTGCTAGATAGATCTTCCCCTATACAAATAGATATGGATCTATTAATCTATTTATACAAAAAAGCCTCATTCAATAAAAATCAGCTATATATTTCTAATCCTGTGCATCCACTTTAGTTCTAATTGGTACAATATACCCACCCTTAAATACGTAAAGAGACGACACTTGTTACAGTGCAGATAAACAATGCATCGTAGTGTTGATGCTGCATTACTACAGGATTTAAAAATGTTATGTATTATTGGTCTTCTATACTTCATACAATCTTCTACAATGCCATGGCCACACTTTACAATCTCTTTCTATAAATTGTTTTCACTAAGAATTGACTTTGATCAACACAAATGCATTAATTCCGTTAAATGAAATAATAACAGTATAATCATATGTGGTAGAAAAGAATCTATTAAACTATCTTTTCTCCAAAGCGTTTTGCTGTACGTAATCTGTAACATATGACTATAAGCAGGGATGATTTGGCAATGGAAATGACTGTATCGTGAATATTAGCATCTCTGCCATCATGAGACCAATTTGCTGCATTGTTAACTGGCTCACATTTTCTAACTAAAGAAAAATAAAGCACAAAAAAAATTAATGGACAACACAGATAGTATTTTGGTTCAATGCCTTGTTCAAGGACTCATGGACAAGAATGTTCTGTTTTTCTTAGTGAAATTAATGGGGATTTGGGGGCTGGAGATGAGAGCTTAGGTGCTTGTGGAGGTCACTAACTGACAATAGAATCATAGCTTAGGAAAACCTCTAGGGTTTTTTCTCAATGCAAACTAACAAGACGTTGTGATCATTTCGTAGAGAATGGCCTTGTATCAAGCTGGATTTAAATGCAGATTATAAAGTGAACTGCATACCCCCTCTAGTATTATCGTAGAAGTGAGAAAAGAGAAAAATAGGAAGAAAAAAAACACAGAAATACACAGAACATAAATGGGCTTGGAAAGTGGTCTCCATTGAGGCAGTATGAGCTGTCAATCAAAGGTGTTGACAGGCTGTAGAGATTGACAGACAAGCCCTCTCTACTGACTCCAGCTATCAGGGGGAATGAGAGAAAGTGTCTACAAGAACACGCTAAATTGCCAAAGTCATTACGAGTCGCCAATTACCAAAGAAAAGATAACAAGGTGTAGTTTAGAAGAAGAAGGGGAAGGAAGAAAGAAAAAGAAAAGAAAGGATAAAATCGATGCTGTCTTGGAGAAATTCAATGGATCGTGTGTTTCAGAAGTTTAGGAAAACAAAATGAACCATTTAGGGAATACACAATGAAGTTCTGTCAGCAGTCAGCACAAGCTCGCACCACATAGGTATTTCTTTGCATTGCTCACTGCTAAACAGCACACATTGTACAGGGTATATATATATACTGTATATATATATATATATATATATATATATATATGTGTGTGTGTGTGTGTGTGTGTTATTTAAAGATGGCGCTATATTATTTTTTTATTAAACGTTTGTATAATTATTTTACCTTAATAATATAGATGATAACATTCACCTACACTTACTCTCCCCATGGTGCGAACTGAAGCTGTGGTTGATCTGCGTGGACAAAGAATAGAGCAAAACATAGTACAAGACTGTTCTCCAATTATATTGCCCCATAGCAACAAATCATACTGTTTTACAGTCCCTATGAATCATACATTATGCAAATACTAGTACTCAAGTACCTATGTACTCAAGTAGTACTCAAATAATATTTTTCTATGCTGAAATAACTATAGCAAATTTCATGTAAAATCATTACAATACATTAACACTATAGTCAAATAATACCAACAAATGCTTCTTATATAATAATATACCAGCCCATCACTCCTAAATAATATTTCTATAGTATTACCAAATGATACCAACATACAGTACCACTCCACTCTTTTAGGGTATGTAAAGACAGACCAGAACAAAATCTCTAGGTTCCTAAGGTGGGGGTTCCAAAATCCCCCCTTTCTTCCATCCTAGTTTTCTGAATTTAATCAGAAGATTGGTCATCCAGTTGCCGGCTAATGGCCATATTTCCCCTGTTAATATGTATGTATTTATATCTGTGCATTGCATGTAATGTTATCATACAGTATGTATATACAGCTATTTCCCATTAGTATAGAGTGATCCCTCAACTTGCAATGGCCTCAACATACAATAGTTTCAACATACAATGTTTTTTTTCTGGATCATTGTAACTTGAAACCAGACTCAACATACAATGTACAGACAGTCCAGATCTGAGAGACCTGTCACAACTGGAGGTACTGACCAATCAGAATGGGCATTTTATTGGTAAATCACCTGTATTACTGAAGTGTATGCAATGACTGGCTGTCTGGTAGCGCCCCCTACAGTACAGGGAGATACTAAATATTCTGTACACTTTACCTGTGCCAGGGTTAGCTGCTCCTTTGGACACCAAGTAAGGGCGGCTCCATTTGGGACACTGTGTGTACTGTACAGGACCCTGAAGAAGCTCCTGTCCTCTACATAAACCATTGTTTCCCAACCCGGGTGCCTCCAGCTGTTGCAAAACTACAACTCCCAGCATGCCCGGACAGCCAACGGCCTGGTTGGGAAACACTGACATAGACAGTGATATACAGCTCCCAGCAGCTCTTCCTTACTTTTATATGTAAGGACTTGCTTTATTTCTATACGTTATCTACTTATTTTTCTTTAATCCTCACCTTTTCCTATTTTTGGATGACATTTTGGTAGTTTCAGAACCAATTACCAGGTTTCCATAGAGTTCTGGTCTCAACATACAATGGTTTCCACATACAATGGTGGTCCTGGAACCAATTAATATTGTAACTTGAGGGACCACTGTATGCATGTGCATCTGTATATTATTATTATTTTATTTTATTTATTTTTTTGCCATTTTTTGCTGAGGAAAACCAATGGAAATATTTTGCAGACTAATGAATCTACTTTATAAGGGTGATCTACCATATTCTACCATATTCCTAGTGAATATCAGGAAGCTTTACTTGGCAGATCCATCATGCCTTACTGCATGCAGGGTCATAGTCATTGGGTGAAGTGGCAAACATGGTTGAAAAAAGAATACCAATTAATAGTGAATATGGCAAATTAACCATTCCTTTGTGAAAATCTGGGTCTTAAATGCGCCCATTTTATGTGTGAGAACATGGATTGACAGGCCCCGGTAGTTACCAGATAATAGCCACCTGATTAGCACTCACTTTAATTATTTACTATAGTTTCTTCAGACCCATTTTCTACATTTTTTTTTTTTTTTAAAGGAAAGTCTCACAATATCTAGTCGCAATAATAAATGGAGGCCTAGTGATTTGTGATAAATAGAATGACACATACGGTGTTCATCCATATATAAAAGACATATTATAACAGCACATAATAACATGCCTATAATAGCATATTCCTATAGACGGGTTTACATTTTCTTCCAATGACTACTAACAGGTCATCTCATTGTTATACTGTGTTTGTACATCATATATGTATTAGGACAGAAAAGATCTTAAGGGATACATATATGTATTGATTTCTATACACTTTTCCTTATGTGCTTGTGTCCTTTGGTTCTTGCCACAAGTATAATTATCTGTAGGGTAAAGTTGAGTCCACTACCAAATAATTAAATCTAAGCTTGTCCTTTCTGACCTCTACCAGCCAAGCGGCAACATCTAGTGATACTCTGCTATAATAATAAAAAAAATCAATCATCTAATTCATTAGACAACTTGTTTCATGGGCACGCTACAATTCAATGATTTACTGACGATTTGACTTTCTTTTTACTAGTCTTAAATCTTTTCTTTTGTATTTTTTTTTTAATATCCTCTCAGTATAACTATGCACTATCTATCTATCTATTATCTATCTATCTCCTTTCTATCTATCTATCTCATATCTATCTATTATCTATCTATCTCATATCTATCTCATATCTATCTATTATCTATGTATCTATCTCATATCTATCTATCTATCTATCTCATATCTATCTATTATCTATCTATCTCTCTACTATCTATCTATCTATCTATCTATTTACAGTATATCATCTCCTATCTATCTATCTATCTATCTATCATCTCCTATCTATCTATCTATCTATCTATCTATCTATCTATCTCATATCTATCTATTATCTATATATCTCATATCTATCTCATATCTATCTATTATCTATGTATCTATCTCATATCTATCTATCTATCTATCTATCTATCTATCTATCATCTCCTATTTATCTATCTATCTATCTATCTATCATCTTCTATCTATCTACCTATCTATCTATCTCTCTCCTATCTATCTATCTATCTATCTATCTATCTCCTATCTATATATCTCCTATCTATCTATCTATCTATCTATCTATCTCCTATCTATATATCTCCTATCTATCTCATATCTATCTATCTATCTATCTATCTATCTATCTCCTATCTATCTATCTATCTATCTATCTATCTATCTATCATCTATCTATCTATACAAGAAATAAGTAAATCCAGCAGCACACCAATGTAGTGAAAAAACGGTATGGAGGTTTATTCACCCAAAGTCATGCGACGTTTCGGCCGTCCAATTACAGCCTTTCTCAAGCAAGATGCTTGAGAAAGGCTGTAATTGGACGGCCGAAACATCGCCTGACTTTGGGTGAATAAACCTCATCTACCACAGTAGTGCATCCATATTTACATCTACCACAGTAGTGCATCCATATTCTTGTATTGTATTCTAATTGTTACATATCCACACCGTTTATCTGGTGTAGGATTCTATTGTGGCACTTGTAGTCCGCTGCAGGCATCCTCCATTGTATGCATTTTTATGCTGGGGATCGCCCCTAGCAACGGACTACAAGGGCAGGATCTGCTCCCCCAGTATAAATGCACAAACGCATTTGGGGTTGAGCACTTCCAGCCATTTGAAACCACGTTTTTTGTTGTTTGTTTAAATTTTAAATTTGGAGGTGTGTAAACTCCAACATTAATGCGCCTTGAATATCTACCAGGCAGCATTAAGGAAGCACCTGTGAGGCCAGGCACCCATAATAGCCAACTCAGGTGGGGCTTGCAGCTTGCCTCCCTCCTCCCATTGCATGTGTGCGTAGTAACACTGGAGGGTATCTGGAAGGAAGTTGTGAGCCAGCCGAATGCTGCCGTAATTGCCCACTGGCCCCTGTTCTGTTTATCAAGCACAGGTAGGACTAGCGTTAGGTCTCGCACCAAAATGAGAAACCTTGGCGTTGGTGTGCGGGCTCTGGTGTGTCCTTCATATAAGGATACACTGGCGAATGTCTCAATTTTAACATCAGTGTTGAGGGATAGCCAATGTATTGTTTACATCTACCACAGTAGTGCATCCATATTCTTGTATTGTATCTATCTATCTATCTATCTATCTATCATCTATCTATCTATCTATCTATCTATATATCTCACATCTATCTATCTATCTATCCATCTATCTCATATCTATCTATCATCTATCTATCTATCTATCTATCTATCTATCTATCTATCTCACATCTATCTATCCATCTATCTCATATCTATCTATCATCTATCTATCTAATTATCTATCTATCTATCTATCTATCTAATTATCTATCATCTATCTATCTATCTACCTATCTCATGTCCGATCTATCTATCTATCTATCTATCTAATTATCTATCATCTATCTATCTAATTATCTATCTATCTAACTAATTATCTATCATCTATCTATCTATCTACCTATCTCATGTCCGATCTATCTATCTATCTATAGATATGAGATAATATAGATAGGATATGCTGAATACAAAAGGAGCAGTATCTGGCATGTATTGTATGGTGCATTATTTAACAGAAAGAATACACATGATCTTGTTACGTTTCTCTATTACATGAAGCATTTTTTAGGATGTGATCTCAGATGTTGGTTCTGGTCTTATATCAGAGATCCTTTTGCTTCTTTTATGCTTGTTGATGATAAGAAATACTGTATATTGTTTATGTGCTGTATCATCCATTAAATCATATCCTAATCTAAACATTTAGATAAACATAGCTCTTGACCAGCCAAATGCGCCCTGCTGGTTGTGTTCAGAAGTATTAAAAGATTTTCTTTATAACACTGCATTATTTGTGTGGTTTTGTATAGTTAATACACACACAAAATTGGATCACATTATTTCTCTTTTTTTGTTTTTTATCATACGATTTTACCAATCCTGATAAATTACAGTGAAACATGTATGCATAAATTATCGGAACCCTTTAGGTATTAAGAAGAATAATTAATGTAAAACATATAAAGGAAAAAAAAATCCCAAACACCATTGTTTAAAGGGCCAATGAATTCTACGGCTTTTTGTTCTACTAATACCAAGTAATTTGCAGCTTTTTATGAAGCACTAATTACAAATATTCATCCGATCATAAAGCTGTAATCACTTGAGATGGGAAATTAGAGAAGCTCTTGTGCAGATTGCCATCGCCATAAAAAGGGATAGTTTAACCCTATGTGTCTACAATGGCCAATCCTGGCATGAAACAAACAGCTTCTACTCTTACAACTTTTATGTCCTCCCTAACTGGTGTCAACAGAACAACTGCCAGATGATCCATCTTGTGTATTATGCGTTCTACTGCAAAAAAATGAAGCTTAATTGAGGGAAAAGCAAGTCCTTCCTCTCATCCATTAATTTTTTTTTATACCATTTTTGCCATAGAAAAGACAGCATTTTTAAACTCAGTAGAAAAAAACTTGGCTTTTAAAGTTAAAGGGGTACTCCGGTGGAAAACATATATATTTTTTCTTTTATAACTGGTGCCAGCAAGTTAAACTGATTTGTAAATTACTTCTATTTAAAAATCTTAATCCTTCCAGTACTAATCATATGCTGTATACTACAGAGGACGTTCTTTTCTTTGTTCTTTTCTCTCTGCTGACACCTCTGTCCGTGTTAGGAACTGTCCAGAGCAGGGGAGGTTGCTCACATGGACAGAGGTGTCAGCAGAGGGCACTGTGGCCAGACAAAAAATAACTATTTAACTTCCTCTGTAGTATACAGCATCTGATAAGTACTGGAAGGATTAAGATTTTTAACCCCTTAAGGAGTCAGGGTTTTTCCGTTTTTGCACTTTCGTTTTTTCCTCCTTACCTTTTAAAAATCATAACCCTTTCAATTTTCCACCTAAAAATCCATATTATGGCTTATTTTTTGCGTCGCCAATTCTACTTTGCGGTGACATTAGTCATTTTACCCAAAAATTCACGGCGAAACGAAAAAAAAAATCATTGTGCGACAAAATCGGAAAAAAAAACGCCATTTTGTAACTTTTGGGGGCTTCCGTTTCTACGCAGTGCATATTTCGGTACAAATGACACCTTATCATTATTCTGTAGGTCCATACGGTTAAAATGATACCCTACTTATATAGGTTGGATTTTGTCGCACTTCTGGAAAAAATCATAACTACATGCAGGAAAATTTATACGTTTAAAAATGTCATCTTCTGACCCCTATAACTTTTTTATTTTTCCACGTACAGGGCAGTATGAGGACTCATTTTTTGCGCCGTGATCTGAAGATACCGGTATGATTTTTGTTTTGATCGGACTTTTTGATCACTTTTTATTCATTTTTTTAATGGTATAAAAAGTGACCAAAATACGCTTTTTTGGACTTTGGACATTTTTTGCGCGTACGCCATTGACCGTGCTGTTTAATTAATGATATATTTTTATAGTTCGGACATTTACACACGCGGCAATACCACATATGTTTATTATTTTTTTTTTTACACTGTTTTATTTTTTTTATGGGAAAAGGGGGGTGATTCAAACTTTTATTAGGGAAGGGGTTAAATTACCTTTATTAACACTTTTTTTTTAACTTTTTTTTTGCAGTGTTATAGGTCCCCTAGGGACCTATAACACTGCACACACTGATCTCCTATGCTGATCACTGGCGTGTATTAACACGCCTGTGATCAGTGTTATCAGCGCTTGACTGCTCCTGCCTGGATCTCAGGCACGGAGCAGTCATTCGCCGATCAGACACCGAGGAGGCAGGTAAGGGCCCTCCCGGTGTCCGGTCAGCTGTTCGGGACGCCGCGATTTCACCGCGGCGGTCCTGAACAGCCCGACTGAGCAGCCGGGTCACTTTCAGTTTCACTTTAGAAGCGGCGGTCAGCTTTGACCGCCGCTTCTAAAGGGTTAATACCGCACATCGCCGTGATCGGCGATGTGTGGTATTAGCCGCGGGTCCCGGCCGTTTATGAGCGCCAGGACTGACGCGATATGATGCAGGATCGCGGCGCGATCCCGCTTCATATCGCGGGAGCCAGCGCAGGACGTAAATATACGTCCTGCATCGTTAAGGGGTTAAATAGAAGAAATTTACAAATCTGTTTAACTTTCTGGCATCAGTTGATTTAAAAAAAAAATTCCATCGGAGTACCCCTTTGATTCGATGTTGTTTAATATGTTTGTGCTGTTAGTATGAAAGCAAATTGACAAACATACCTATAGTATGACACGTAGTATGTGGCTTTGTTCAGACTGAAATAATTAATTAAATTCATAATGGAATGATGGCAGACATGGCAGCTATGTCCATCAGGTTTTAGTCTGGGTTCAGGTTAGTTTGATGGCAAGAATATCACTACAAACTGTTTTATTATTGCTACTAAATATACAAAAGCCTCTTATGGAAACAGCATAGCCTAAGGCACTGTTTACACTGGCTCCAAGACAGATCTGTTATAATCCATCATGATACTTTGTGATGCTTTTGACCAATCCTTTACAATTTCTATGTTTCTTGTTTTTT
Source organism: Hyla sarda (assembly GCF_029499605.1). NCBI lineage: Eukaryota > Metazoa > Chordata > Amphibia > Anura > Hylidae > Hyla > Hyla sarda. The sequence goes on along the minus strand of NC_079190.1, from coordinate 263,842,468 downwards.
TTTTATCCATTTAGGCTTCACTACCCATTGTCTTATAAGAAGTCTATCAGAACTCAGGTAAATGAAAATGAGGCCTTCCTTACTTTCTCTCACAGAACTATTGTTGCAGAGTATTTCTGCAATAGCTACTGATAATATATGTTCACTACAAATTTAATATCATGCATAGTTCAGGCTTTCAATCTGCTTAAACTGGAATATGGTGGGACAGGGCTTTAGATAGATGGGAGATTAATAGATAGATAGATAGGAGATAAATAGATAGATAGATAGATAGGGGATAAATAGATAGATAGATATGAGATAGATAGATATATAGATAGATAATAGATAGATAGGAGATAGATAGATAGATACATATATATATATATATATATATATATATATATATATATATATATAGCGAGAGAGAGAGAGAGAGAGAGAGAGAGAGAGAGAGAGAGAGAGAGAGAGAGATGGGGTTCCCTGTTGTTGGAACATTACCAAAGCAAATCAGCAAGTGATAGCATTACCTAACTATAGGAAAGAAGATGGAAAACCATTTTTTAGGCATTCAGTAGATTTCAATGATATATTTACATTCAAATTGTAATAAAGAGGTTATACAGGGGTAAAAAAAATATATATATAAATATATATGGGACTTGGGGTGGGGTAAAATAAAAAAGAAGCAATACTCGTTTACCCCAATAGCCTACAGCTGCCGTGCTGACACTCCCAGCCTCCCATCCTCTTAGTTACTTTCTGGATGCTGCTGATTCACCATCTCCACAGGAACTTCTCTGCTCAGCCAATCACTGACTAGGGCAGGACTGCGGCATGTGGTTGGCTTAAAGAGGTTGTTTCTGCAGGAATGGCACATCAGAAGCAACCAGGACATAGCCAAAAGAATTGGGGACCAGGAGCATCAGCAAGGTAACTTCAGTGGGACAGAGGTAAGGTAAGCATTCTATCTTTTTTAACCCCACTCCCAGCCACATATACAATTTTTTTTTATTATTATCACTCTATAACCTCTTTACATTTTTGAGACTAATGGTTTATTACATGTCTATAGAAGCCACCATATCCAGTAAGTACTGCATATGTAACATGAAAAGATATAACTATATTTATTTTATATTTTTACATATATAGTTATATTGTACAGTTATGCCCCCATTTGTACCATTTACTTGACTCTAGGCAAAACCAATATATTTCTTTTTTGGAATAGCTGGATAATCGTATAACATTATGCATTGTACACTTTGTGAATCTGTCTTGTTATTCTGCCATTTTTCTGGCAATTTCCCCATTTCACTTCTTGAAACTGATACATGTCTACAACTGGGGACAGTAGGCGTAATTTATACAGTAAGTCTATGGGACTCGTTGAAATGAACCAGTGAACCATTCTGAATAAACTAGACTGTATCACAAAGCATTAGATGCCTTCTTGTCTCCAGATAAACAGAGAAACAATGGATACCAGGGATATACAGTATAAAAGATGCGTTTGATCTTATGGACGTTCCCAACCCACAAAGCACCATTATGGTTAGCAACCACAATAGACACAATGACCTTAGCCTATGAATAAAATGATCACATCAACATTAATTTATTGTGACACTAAAGGGTCAAAATTGCTAAGTAGACACAAAGTGCTCTTCCTAGTCATTCTCTATTAACCCTTTCTAAAATAATTATGGACTAACTGATGAAGTTGGTTGACTGCTTTTTTAAAAATGTTTTATTGATTGTTCCTATCTTTTTTTTTTATCTTTTTAAAAGCCTTAGGTGTCATTGAAGCAAAACTATTCTGATTATTAATTAAAATGAAGGTTTTTATACAATTTATTAAAACATTCACTTGCATAAAATGGGCATCTTTTTTTTTACTATTGCGAATTGCTCAAGAAAAATAAAATAAAACATGTAGTTGATTTTCACACCGTGTAAACATAGCCATAAAGTTTTTCCAAATTTTCTCTTAAATGATCATTGCTTTTAGTAAATAACCATTGTTTCTATGTAGAAACCACATTTGAAAAAACTATCAGTAACAAACTTTAGAATTAATGCAGGTAACACTTGTTCTCTAACATTCCAGCCCAATACATCATCACCATTTCTGCTCTAGCTTCCTGCCATGTTCTCCACCAGTGAGGTGGCCATTAATAAATCACGTCCTCCAGCACGTCAGATTGTATCTGTGTCTGTCATGCAATCTTCTTACTTTGCAGATGGGATTTGATACTGGTTAGGACATGCATATTATTAAACAGAGCAGAATGTGAGTTTCCTATCGGCCTTGGATCTGAGAAGGTTTAGACGAATGATGAAATGAAACACTCGAGTAGAGAAATTTGTCATCCCTAGTAACAAAGTCCTTGCCGAGTTAAGTTACAGATTATCAAGTTCATCTCCAGTAAGGAACATATATATGGCTCCTTAAGCCAAATTTCATGTTAGTTGTGATATAAAAATAAAATGTATACAAATAATTTTTATAGATGCTTTACAAAATAGTTTTTTGACAAAAACCTGTATCAAAGTTAGATACATAGATTTTAAATTATCGTTTTACTGAACATCTGTGTCCTTCCTTTTATTGTAAGGTTTTGTGGCCTATTTTTCATCCTTTATCACATCAGGCATTTTTCTTCTGTAGATCATTTATCACTCCCATTTGCTACCCTATTTTTAAGGTTCACAATTAGGTATATAGATCTGTAGAGATAAGCAACCTTTTAACGGGTCTCAGCATTTCCTTCACCTGAACATCTTGGTCTTAAATCCAAGGCATTGGACCAATGTTTGGTTCCTTGTTCCTAGAAAGAAATGGCAAAATACAACTGCACATTTTAAAGCCAAGATGGCCTTCGTAAAACCAGAAAAGAATAACAAGGCCTTGCCCCTATAATTCTTTTCTGGTTTGTCAAAGGCCGAATTGGGCTAAATGATGTAATGAGGAATTTTATCTTGTGAACATTTGTCCGGTGCCTTGGCTATTATATAAAGAAGGGACTAGGTGGGAGGCTACACCGTGGTTAGAGAGTTTCAATATGATCATAAAGTTCTTGCACTTTTTTGACTGTTACAGATTAAATTTCTCTACCATTACTGATTGCACTAATGTCTGCTATATCTTCATCTACTGAATTGAAGATAAAGCTTTGTGGCCAGAACCAACTGTTGAAATGCTCTGGCTGTAATCTCATATGCATTGCTTACCCTTCTTCACACTAACTTCCTGTGATTACATGTCCACACTTATGTCACAGTCTTGTCCTGGATCCGTTCCTATCTCACCCTTATAAGTTTCAGTTCCTATCTCACCCTTGCATAGATATCATGTGGTACAAAATATCTTTTTTTGCTCCTCCATTGATGTCAAATTTTACTGATGGTGCACTTATTCAGCAGATCATTGGGCATATGATGTCACAAACAAAAAACAGTAATGTATCTCAGCTTGTGTCCAGACAATCCATAGTCGCTTGAAACTTGAAATTGACTAGGCAAACATTCTTTGTTCTGGTTAGAAAATTTTTACTTTTGAGCTTTTTTTCAGGATTTCTTTCCTAAAGGCCACATAGTAGCTGCTTGTGCTGCTACAATGATCGATTCACCCCTATTAGAACCCTCCGTTTGTTTTCATTATGGAAAATATACAGTGTTTTATCAATTTCAATGCCTTCTCTTCCTTATTCACCAAGTACAGCATTCCTACTGAAACTAAAACCCAACATTATACTGTATTTTGGTTCTACAGAGAAGTTTTTATTTCAGCTCTTAGTTCACAAAGATATGTTTAAAGGGGTTCTCCGGTGCTTAAACATCTTATCCCCTATCCTTTGGATAGGGGATAAGATGCCTGATCGCAGGAGTACCGCCGCTGGGGACCCCCGGCACCCCGTTTGTAATCAGTACCCGGAGCGTGTTCGCTCCGGGTCTGATTATGGTCGACCGCAGGGCTGGCGGCGTGTGACATCACGCCTCCGCCCCTGTGTGATGTCACGCTACCCCCCTCAATGCAAGCCTATGGGAGGGGGCATGATAGCTATCCCGCCCCCTCCCGTCGGCTTGCATTGAGGGGCGGAGCGTGACGTCACACAGGGCGGAGGCGTGACATCACACGCTGCCGGCCCTGCGGTCGACCATAATCAGACCCGGAGCGAACATGCTCCGGGCACTGATTACAAACAAGGGGGCCGGGTGCATGATCATGTGGGTCCCCAGCGGCGGGACTCCCGCGATCAGGCATCTTATCCCCTATCCTTTGGATAGGGGATAAGATGTTTAAGCACCGGAGTACCCCTTTAAAGAAACCAAAATATTCCATAATACCTCTAAAAATAGTGCATTTGAAAATTGCCTTAGAAAAATTGTCACCTATTTATTTACTTGAATGAAGTATAGCTACTGACTTAAAAATTGGGTTGCCATGTACAGTACATAACAAGGATGATCTGGGCAGGAGAAAGGTGAATTTACAGAAACGTAGTATCTTGGGGGTCAGCATTTTCTTTCAGTCATTAATCCCTTCAGATTTTTCTCTCCTACGAGGCATTGAGAGGATGGAAAAAGCCATCAGTTTTGATTTAGTCTCCGAGGACGAGGACATGTCCCCAGTACACTTCTACACTGGAGGTGGGTGAGCAGGTTAAGAGCATTTCCTTTGTCTAGTTTCCATTAAACTTCAATCAGCGGTACAGAAAGAGAAATTCCTCTAGGCTTTCACACATCCAGGTATTGGGCCCGGCTGACTTTAATAAAAGTCATAACTGATCTCTCGCTAGGAGGTCCCCTGTGGAATGAGCTAAGCAAAAATTCAAGTAACTCCTTTGAGAAGCAAAACAAAAGCCCGTCTTAAACATCACATTATCCTAATAATCCCATTGCTACTGAAGCCATTCAATTATTTTAAAGGTCTTAATTTGCAAACTGTGGTATTTCAAAGTTTTTTTCAATGTTATTGAAGGATGGGGACAGGGGTACGTGTAAATGAATGTCATTTTAGCTTACAGTATACTTGCGTAGGTCTTGTTAATTGCATGGTAAACTCTTTCACTTAATGCTTCATTTGTACCTGTCTTAAACAACATCTGTAATATCTGCATTTATGAGAATAAGGGACATTAGAAAATAATGCCTTGCAAGAAATGTGCAACATGAGAGTATGCTTGACTACAGCAAGGACTTTTACGTCTTTCTATAAGAGTAAATTCGGTTTGTCTATTTATGATAATCTTGCCTGTAGTAAACTATTACCAAGGATGAAAGCTGCATTCAAATATGTGAAGAGTGTGAGCAGCCCATTAATGGAAATTCTTATGCACATGACCTGGGGGGGCTCGGTCCATCTGGCCAGTACAGCACACAGAGAGCCAGTGGATCTGTTCAATTGTTTATTGCCAACCACAACATTGTGCCATTTCAGTTGATACACACAGCCTTTATCAAGTTTAAGGCAAAATGTTGTTGTGGTAGCCAACGTACGCAAACATTGATCTGTTGGCTTTTTGGAAGCTGCCACCGAATCCCTCTTCTGTTCTGGCAAGCAGCATTTAGGCGGTTGAGTAGTACCAGAAAATATGCCTTCTAAAGAGGCCTTCAGGCACCTCCCATTCAACTCAACAAGACAAAAAGATCTAGTGGTAGTGGGGTAAGTAGAGTACTGAACAGATTTGGCACTCACATGATCAATCGACTCATATTAGATATTATAAAGGCAATTGCACTTTTGATTTCGAGACGAAGAGGCAAGTTGTAGTGAGAGTGATCCAAAAGAAAAATACTGTTATAGAACAAGAAGAAAATCCAGCGCGGCAAAGGAGGATGAAAACTTGTGGATTTATTCCATAAACCAGGTGTATGGATGTAAGTCCAGCTCTCTACCTCGAGCACCATGCGCACGGACTGGCGTGGGCAGCGCCAAATGGATAAGCAGAAGAAAGTGGAATGTCCAGCGCAGTATGGTCCAACGAATTCACTTTATTAATTAAAACCCAGGATACATGGATGCAGCAGGCACAGGTGACGTGTTTCGGCTCAAGGATGAGCCTTAGTCATACAAGGTGTATACAGCAAAACCTGTCTTTTATAGGGCAGACCGTACCAGCTACCTCCCAACAAAATGAAGGAGGAGGAGACCAGGTATCGTCAGCCGACTTCATTTGCACAGGTGTACACGTCAAGATGATGCCGTGTTCAGACCCAGCAAATGAAGGTAGCATTAATAAAACATCCGCATACCACAAAAATACGGGATACATATGAACAAATGTAAAAAAAATTATAAGAAGTTATGTGTGCTACAGTAAAACATGATATAAACAAGTTGCGATCAGTTTGGAAGATAATAAATAATTACATATTGCACAAACTCTGCAACAAAAATAATCATGTTAAAAGACTAAGTTTCATCCTATTCTTTCTCCACATATGAGGAAGATTATGAAAATATGAATATATATAAAAAGCAACTCCGCGATCTATACTGAAAAAGAAAAATAGGAGCCGCAAGCAGTACATAAGGAAAGACCAGAAAGTTAGCTTCAGTGAAACCCATCTGGACTTGGCCATGTCTGCATCTGACACGGAGGAATTACTTCCACAGTCCAGCACTCCACTACCCGATCCGGCTGTGGGACCATCACCCATGGCAACCAATAATCCTGCCAAAGTAACCCGGTCAAAAAACGCTGGAGGGCTGGTAAGAAACACCGGCGAAGGTGCCCGCAGATCAGGGAGACAAAGGAGGTAATTCCTATCTATAATCTGTCTCTAAGGTTTTTTCCCCTGCACAATTATCGATTATGGCTAAGGGACTGTTTTTTTTCTCCATCGACTCACTTCGACTTGTATCGAACATTGCTGGATGTGAATAGATTCATCCGAAACATCACTGTCAAGAAACATTTTAAAGCCTGCGATGTATTAGATCCAGAGACAGTCATGGTTCAGGAGGACTCTATGCAGGACGGTACAGAGTATAATCCTAATGTTGAAGATATTAATGATGATGTGATACATGTTTCTTCTAATACAAGCACTTCACAAATTCTTGCTTCACATGTTGTACCTGAACACGATACATCGTCCTTTTCCTTTCAGGATTTAATCATTGTGTCAGAGTTACAGGATCTCCACATCAATCCTCAAAATGCTGGGCCTCCTCCTTTCCTTACTTCTATTCCTCTTTTTTTATCCTGTGAGCTCTTGCTCCCCCGCACTGGATATTTTCCAGGATGCGGTGGAGAGAGATCTCACAGAGATGGCTAGACATCTGCCTAAAATTTAATATAATCTAACCAATAGGGAGAGGAAGTGTCACGTACCGGCAGGACTGGAAGTGGATCCTCTGAACCAGAGAGGCGATGACGCGGGTTGTACCAGAGGACCGGTTCTAAGTGGTTACTGGTTTTCACCAGAGCCCGCCGCAAGGCGGGATGGACTTGCTGCGGCGGTAACCACCAGGTCGTGTCCTCCAATAGCAACTCAACCTCTCTGGTGGCTGATATGGCGTGGTACACAGGGAGCAGGCAAGAGCGTAGTTGGACGTAGCAGAGGTCAGGGCAGGCGGCAAGGATTCACAGGCGAGTATAGGTTAGCAAAGGGTTCGGCAACTGGTTAGGCAATAACACTGTAGGGAACGCTTTCTCAGAGGCACAAGGCACAAAGATCTGGCAAGGGCAGGAAGGGGCAGGTGTCTTTTATTGGGAATTGACAAGGGAGGTGTGGAACCAGCGCACCAATTACTGGTGCACTGGCCCTTTAAATTTACTGAAGCCGGCGCACGCGCCCTAGAGAGTGGGGCCGCGCGCCGGGAACCAGGAACCAGGGACGCCGCACAGGGAGCAGGTAAGCTTATCGGGGATGCGGCGCATGAGCGGGGAACAGCCGCCACGCTAGCCGCGTCCCTGCCAGGCTGAGACCCGCGCTCCCGGTCAGTTTGTTTAACCGGGAGACGCCGGAACCCCAGAAGGGGAAACACAGGCAGCGGGCACTCCGGTCCGGAGGTGGAGGCCGGAGCGCTTGCTGTGACAGGAAGGCCCTAAGAACACTATCGGACATGGAGGATGTGGTGATCCGCCAGGCAGATAAAGGGGGGTGTTGTTATTTTAGATAAGGGCCTGTATGCCTAATTGAATTTAAATTTATTACAGGATACCAATACATACAGGCCACTTGCGGGCGACCCAACAGCCCCCTTTAAGAGGGATTTGTCACTCCTTGTGGACCGTGGATCAGCGAGTGGAATCTTTTCTGCAAAACAAGCGGAATATATGATTATTGATAAACCTGTTATTCCTATCTTTCACTCGCTGCCCAAGTTCCACAAGGAGTGTTCCCCCCCCCCCCCTGTCAGGCCCATCGTTGCTGGGATCTCGTCCCTCCACAAACGGGTCTATTCATGGGTTGATAATACTCTGCAGCCGCTTATCAGACAAATACCTGGCTACATTAAGGACACTGGACATGTCCTCCAGATGTTGGATCACATGAAGTGGGACAGCGATCTGGCTTGGATTTCAGCAGATGTTGTCTCACTTTATTCAGTGATCCCCCATGGATTGGCCATTTCTGCATTATCTTGGTTCCTTAAAACTTATTCCTCCTATACATTGGATCTACAAGATTATATCCTTCAGGTTGTGCACTTTTTGTTACGCCATAACTTTTTTATGTTTAACAGGAAATTCTATCTCCAAATTACGGGAGCTTCGATGGGGGCGAAGTTCTCCCCCTTTCTCGCCAACATTTACATGTGCTGGTGGGAGAGGGGGACAATCTTCTCCCCATCGAACCCTTTTATGTCCTCTGTTGTCTGGTATGGTTGCTACATTGATGACCTGCTCCTTATTTGGAGGTCTGGAGTGGCGACCATACCAGACTTCAAGTCATATCTTAATGACAATGTCCACAACCTGAAATTCACGGTCTCATATCAGGAAGACTCTGTGAATTTTTTGGATCTTTGTTTGAGGGGATGCAGTGATAATGGCAACATTACCACCTGTACGTTTAGGAAAAACACGGCAGTAAACGCAATTTTGCATGCTAAATCCTGCCATCCCCCCCATGTGGTAAAAATCTGCCTGTGGGGGAAATGGTGAGAGCACGCAGAAATTGCTCTGCGGTTTCCGATTTTGAGCAGGAAGATCCAGACACGTCTTTTGAGTTGGGGTTACCGAATGCAAGATATTAATCGGGGCAAAAGAGTCGCCCAACAAAAAGATCGAAGGGCACTTATCCATACAGTGAGATCTCGCAAAGACACATCCACCAAACCAGGCAGGGACTCACCTGTAGTATTCTCCACCAAGTATAGTAATGAATATTACCAAATTTGTGACATTATACACAGGTACATGCCCATTATAACCTGTGATCCCGCTTTTCAGGGAGTTCTGTCACAAGGGTACAGGTGTGTATCCAAAAGAGCCCCCATCATATCCAAGAGTATTTCTCCCAGCTTATTTGTGGAGAGTACCTCCGTTCATCAATCCACCTGGCTCCGTCACTCCGGCTCATTTAGATGTGGTCACACAGTGTGCATATGCTGTAAATTTATGAATAATTCACACTCTGTGGTGTCCACCTCTACAGGAGAGGCCCACACCATTAGACAGTATATCAACTGCAACACCTCTAATGTTGTGTATGTCTTTACGTGTGTGGTGTGCCAGGTACAGTATGTGGGGTGTACTATGACCCCACTTAAGGTACAGGCTCGGAAACACCTGTCGGATATCAAGCACTTTAATACTAGACATATATCAATGGTATCGCAAAATTGTGCGGAAGCACACCATGGTAACACCTCCTCCCTTATACTGCAGGGGCTCGGACGGGTTATACCACCCGTAAGAGGGGGTGATGCCAGGCAGAAACTTTTGGATCGCGAAGTGTATTGGATCTTGAGACTCGACAGCCAGGTCCATAAGGGGCTTAATAAGAGATTGGACGCCATCTTACATATATATATATATATATATATATATATATATATATATTTTTTTTTTTTTTTTTTACCATTGTTTTTCATGTGTATCCTGACTTCCCCTTTTCTGTACACCATCTTTTTTCTATTTCTCCTATGTCTTCTCCACATTTGTTTAGGCAGACTTACAGTTTTTTTTTATATATATTCATATTTTCATAATCTTCCTCATATGTGGAGATAGAATAGGATGAAACTTAGTCTTTTAACATGATTATTTTTGTTGCAGAGTTTGCGTAATATGTGATTATTTATTATCTTCCAAACTGATCGCAACTTGTTTATATCATGTTTTACTGTAGCACACATAACTTCTTATAACATTTTTTTACATTTGTTCATATGTATCCCGTATTTTTGTGGTATGCGCATGTTTTATTAATGCTACCTTCATTTGCTGGGTCTGTACACGGCATCACCTTGACGTGTCCACCTGTGCAAATGAAGTCGGCTGACGATACCTGGTCTTCTCCCCCTTCATTTTGTTGGGAGGTACCTGGTACGGTCTGCCCTATAAAAGACAGGTTTTGCTGTATACACCTTGTATGACTAAGGCTCATCCTTGAGCCGAAACGCGTCACCTGTGCCTGCTGCATCCATGTATCCTGGGTTTTAATTAATAAAGTGAATTTGTTGGACCATACTGCGCTGGTCATTCCACTTTCTTCTGCTATTCCATAAACCACATACACAATAGGAAGGCAGAATAGGAAGTGGTATATTTCAGGTGTAGCACACCCTTAGTCATATGACTAAGTAAGTAATAAACAAAAGTTATCTGAAACAACAGCTAATTTTTGAATTTAAGCATTTTGGCATCTACAGATTGTCACACTGTTTTGTGTGGGAATCCCAGGTAGTATCAGGACAAACAAACAAACAAACCAAAAACCTAGCCTCAATAACCTTTTATCCCTTGACAAGGAAAATTGAGTGTTTTACATAGCAGTTAACATCTAAAGCAGAGTTAGAATCTTCCATATGTGTACCATCACTGTCAAATAGAAAGAGGCAGAGAGTTATATAATACTGTTACAGTACATCTGGTAGCCAATAGTTACGGTCCTGCTGCTATCTTGAAGGAAATGGCGATTTCTGTTGGGATTTCTATTAAGGGTTTTCCCTGAAGGTGGAAACCCCTTAAAGGAGATTTCCAGGATAGAAAAACATATCCTTTATCCAACTAATGGCACCCCGCAATCTCCTGGCTGGTAACCCGGCTCTCCTCCTGAATGGTGCGTGGCCGACATGCCCCCTTAATATATCTCTATGGAAGGGCCGGAGCTCTGCATTCACAGAGCTCTATCTCCAGCTCTCTAATATCGCTGCATTGGCCCCAGCTTTGGGCAGTAGTCGACATGCTCCATTTAGGAGGAGAGTCGGGACACCGTACGGGAAATCATGAGGGGTCATAATGGGTACAATGGACGATATATTTTTCAATCCCAGAGTGCTCATTTAAGGGTTATATGGTTTATTGATTTGTCCTGGGACCCTCAGGGACATTTGTTATTTAGTTATTGTCAGGATGAGACCCTTTAAATTATGCCATGTGTAAGCTGAATTGCTGGGCACCACATTTGACTCTAAATTGACATCCTAGGTGAGTTTTTGGATAGGAGTAGGGGAAGTGTCTCATGTTGCCCTGAATCACAAGTATAACAGAAGGAGAGGTAGGCTACAACCAATAATCAGAAAAATATAGAAATAGAATTTAGAAATATCATTCCATCCATTAGATTCTTTTAATTTTGTTCCAAGAACGATCAATTGCACAACACAAACAGACCTTCCCAATGCTATCCGCCATGTTCCAAGCATCATACAGTGATAACGGAGGTCTTCCTTCCCCCTATGCAATAATGTGTTACAGATATCACTCGGCCTACAGGACTGTGTAAAAAGCAAGCAGCCTGTAGAAGGCAATCAGTGAATGAACACTAAGTGTGTGCCACCAGCAGCCCATCTGTATTGTGTTGTGCTGAGCTTAATTGCAAGTCAAGTGCCATTTCTAAAGAATAGAGTGGAGCCAGCCATTTGAGTGAATTGAACCTCAGCTGAGAGAGAGGAACATTGTACAATACGCACACTGAAGGCCATGGCAGATGCTTTCAGAAAGACACTACACTTATTATGAATGGGCAAAGGGCACTTACTGAGCTCACAATAATCACACATTCCTCCATTTGGAGAATTACTGGTAAGTAGGTTTAACTCTTTCTTCGCTCCGAAGGAGGCTCTACAGGAATGTATTTCGTTTTCTTCCAGTGATGCAAAAAAGGTACAAAGAAGGCAAAGGTCACACAAAAGACTAACACGGAAGATGTGACACTGAACAGCCACAGCGTTGATGATCATGAACTTTTCTGTATCTGGCTGTTTGGATAAACAGGATTGAATGAATAGCTCTACCTGATTCTTTACATATACTTGAAGCAACATTTTGTTTAATGGGTTCTTTTAGTTCAGAGCGCAAAGGCATAAGGTTGCTGTTTGTAAATAAACTTGAATGTAGAGCAGTGTTTTCCAACGAGGGTGTCTCCAGCTGTTGTAAGACTACAACTGCAAAACTACCACTCTCTGTATGCCCAGACGGCTAAAGGCATGCTGAGAGTTGTGGTTTTGCAACAGCTGGATGCACTCTGATTGGGAAACACTGACGTGGAGAATAATAATATTATTATTAATAATCATTTTCATTATTAGCATGTTCTGATTATTATTATTATTATTATTATTATTATTGTTGCTGCTGCTGCTGCTGCTACTACTACAACTACTACTACTAATAATAATAATAATAATACTAATAATAATAATTATCAGTGACAGTAGTAGTAGTAGTAGTAGTAGTAGTAGTAGTAGTAGTAGTAGTAGTAGTATTAATAATAAAAAGCAGTTTACAAATAATTACACTGTAGCTTAGAAGGAAAGACTATAAGCATTTCCTTAATCTTCCATAAGTATAAATAGTGCTGCACATGTTTCTAAAACATTCACAACCCCAACAGTGGAAGTGGTATGTGTCACATTTTTGGAACTGTCTAGTAACCCGCAAAACGACAATGAGGTTTCAGCAAGAGGACTGCAATTTGAACGTTTATGTTTATTTTTGTTTACTTTATTCTATAAAAAAAAAAAAAGTGAAAATATGGATGCTTTAAACTTTTAATAGGGATGGGGCTTATTCACATTTTATTATTTTTTTCCCACTATTTTATAGTCACCATAAAAATAGCACAGCATTAATCAGTATTATCAGTTCTCCTTCAGCCATCCGGTCAGCTGATTGGGACCACGCAATTTCACTTCAGTGGTCCCGACCAGCACCCTGAGCTAACTGCCAATGCAATTTTGTCACTTTCAGATGCCACGGTCAACTGCGGCGTCTTAAGGGTTAAAGGGGTACTCCGCCGAAAACCTTTTTTCTTTTAAATCAACTGGTGGCAGAAAGTTAAACATATTTGTAAATTACTTCTATTAAAAGATTTTAATCCTTCCTGTACTTATTGGCTGCTGAATACTACAGAGGAAAATATTTTCTTTTTGGAATGCTCTCTGATGACATCACGAACACAGTTTTCTCTGTTGACGTTATTATAATGATAATTACGCTTTATATATTGTTGTCCTTAGTGGGATTTGAACCCAAGTCCCCAGCACTGCAAGGCAGCAGTGCTAACCACTGAGCCACCATGCTGCCCTTAGCATACATCTGCTATGCATCTGTTATGCATCTGCTATGCATGGTTGCTAAAATGGACAGAGATGTCAACAGAGAGCACTGTGCTCATGATGTCATCAGTGTTCCAAAAAGAAAGGAATTTCCTCTGTAGCATTCAGCAGCTAATAAGTACTGGAAGGATTAAGATTTTTTATTAGAAGTCATTTACAAATATGTTTAACTTTCTGCCACCAGTTGATTTAAAAGAAAAAAAGGTTTTCACCGGAGTACCCCTTTAATGCCGGAAACCACCCTGATCTGTAATGCCCGGCATTAGCAGTTGATGGTTCAGCTCAGAATGACAATTTTTAGAAAGATAAAAGGACATTTGCCAGTTAGCACAACAGATACATAACTGTTCTATTCCAACATATTTAACATATCAAAATATTTTCTCGAATATGTCACAAAATATTATTAGTGCTATGATCCTCAATTATAGTTTTATAAAGAATGTTTTTGGTGAGAGCTGTGTCTAGACAACAATGATGTTCCCTGATGGCCTAGAGCAGTGTTCTCCAAACTGTGGCCTTCCAGATGTTGCAGAACTACGACTCCCAGCATGTCCGGACAGCCATTGGGTGTCTGGGCATGCTGGGAGTAGTAGTTTTGCAACAACTGGAGCAGGGGCGTAGCTATAGGGGTAGCAGAGGTAACATTCGCACTGGGGCCCTGGTGCCCTGGTGCCTAAGAGGGCCCAAAGCACATCTGCCCCTAAGAGACCAGTATTATTATTGGCATTTGGGGCCCTGTTGCAGATTTTGCATCGGGGCCCAGAAGCTACAAGCTACGCCTCTGATCTGGATGGCCACAGTTTAAAGGCCACACTAAAGGAGTCTCAGTGGGTGGATAAAGTAAGACCCGCCAAAAAATTATCTTGGTGCATCTACGCCCTTAAAGGGGTACTCTCTGCCCCTAGACATCTTATCCCCTATCCAGGGGATAAAATGTTTAGGGGCGGAGTTCCACTTTAACCCCTTAAGGACGCAGGACATAAATGTACGTCCTGGTGAGGTGGTACTTAACGCACCAGGACGTACATTTACGTCCTAAGCATAACCGCGGGCATCGGAGCGCTGCCCGTGTCATGCGCGGCTGATCCCGGCTGATGATCGCAGCCAGGGACCCGCCGGCAATGGCCGACGCCCGCGATCTCGCGAGCGTCCGCCATTAACGCCTCAGGTGCCGGGATCAATACAGATCCCGGCATCTGCGGCAGTTCGCCATTTAAATGAACGATCGGATCGCCCGCAGCGCTGCTGCGGGGATCCGATCATTCATAACGCCGCACGGGGGTCCCCTCTCCTTCCTCCGTGCGGCTCCCGGCATCTCCTGCTCTGGTCTGTGATCGAGCAGACCAGAGCAGGAGATGACCGATAATACTGATCTGTTCTATGTCCTATACATAGAACAGATCAGTATTAGCAATCATGGTATTGCTATGAATAGTCCCCTATGGGGACTATTCAAGTGTAAAAAAAAATGTAAAAAAATGTAAAAGTAAAAGTTAAAAAAAAGTGAAAAATCCCCTCCCCCAATAAAAAAGTAAAACGTCCGTTTTTTCCTATTTTACCCCCAAAAAACGTAAAAAACATTTTTCATAGACATATTTGGTATTGCCACGTGCGTAAATGTCCGAACTATTAAAATAAAATGTTAATGATCCCGTACGGTGAACGGCGTGAACGAAAAAAAATAAAAAAAAGTCCCAAATTCCTACTTTTTTAATACATTTTATTAAAAAAAAAATATAAAAAATGTATTAAAAGTTTTTTATATGCAAATGTGGTATCAAAAAAAATTAAAGATCATGGCGCAAAAAATGAGCCCCCATACCGCCGCTTATACGGAAAAATAAAAAAGTTAGAGGTCATCAAAATAAAGGGATTATAAACGTACTAATTTGGTTAAAAAGTTTGTGATTTTTTTTAAGTGCAACAATAATATAAAAGTATATAATAATGGGTATCATTTTAATCGTATTGACCCTCAGAATAAAGAACACATGTCATTTTTACCATAAATTGTACGGCGTGAAAACAAAACCTTCCAAAATTAGCAAAATTGCGTTTTTCATTTTAATTTCCCCACAAAAATAGTGTTTTTTGGTTGTGCCATACATTTTATGATATAATGAGTGATGTCATTACAAAGGACAACTGGTCGCGCAAAAAACAAGCCCTCATACTAGTCTGTGGATGAAAATATAAAAGAGTTATGATTTTTAGAAGGCGAGGAGGAAAAAATGAAAACGTAAAAATTAAATTGTCTGAGTCCTTATGGCCAAAATGGGCTGAGTCCTTAAGGGGTTAAGGACCGCAGGTTATTTTATTTTTGCACTTTCGCATTTTTCACCTCACCTTCTAAATATCAGAAAGCTTTCAATTTTGTGCCTACAGACCAATATGAGGGCTTGTGTTTTGCGCCACCAATTGTACTTTGTAATGACAATGACATCAATCATTTCACCAAAATTCATGGTGAAACCAGAAAAAAAATATTTGTAGGGCAAAATTGGGAAAAAAAACGCAATTTCATAAATTTTGGGGGCTTCCGATTCCACGCAGTGCATTTTTCGGTAAAAATTACACCTTATTTTTATTCTGTAGGTCCATACGGTTACAAGGATACCTAATTAATATAGGTTTTATTTTATTTCACTACTTTAAAAAAATTATAACTACATGCACCAAAATTAGTATGTGTAAAATTGTCATCTTCTGACCCCTTTAACTGTTTCATTTTTCCATATACAGGGATGTCTGAGGGCTCATTTTTTTTTCACCATGACGTTTTTATTGGTACCATTTGTTTTATGGGACTTTTTGATCACTTTTTATTAAAAAAAAATTGCGTATAAAAAATGGCCAAAAATACACAATTTTGGGCTTTGGATTTTTTTTATGTGTAGGCCATTGACCGTGCGGTCAATGATTATTTTTAATTATATTATTTTATTTTTTAAAAATGGTAAATGGGGGGTTATTCAAACTTTTATTAGGGGAGGGACTTATTCATATTAATGATTTTTTTTTTACACTTTTTACTTTTTTTTTTAGCCCCCATAGAGGGCTATAACATGCAATCTTTTGATTGCATACACTGTTCAATGCTATGCCATACCATAGCATTGATCAGTGTTCACTGTGCTCGATTGCTCCCGCCTGCATGGCAGGCTTAGAGCAATGGAACACCGATCAGGCAGCAAGGAAGAAGGTAAGCACCCTTCTGCTGTCCCAAACAGCCTGCTGAGCTAACTGGCAAGTGTTTTTCTCTTGTTTTAGATGCCACAATCTACTTTTAATACCGGACATCAACCCGATCGGCGATGTCCGGAATTAGCCGCGAGTCCTTGTTGCTAATACCAATCAGGACCCAGCAGGTATGAAGGCGCACAGCTCCTGAGTCCGCTTTACATATCAGGAGCCAGCCACGGACGTAAATATAGTTGTGGTCGTTAAGGGGTTAAAGGTCAATTCACACTACGTATTTTCAGATTGAAATTACACTTCGGAATTACACTTGGAAAATAGGATGCAGCAGCCTCCCATTGTTCTCAAAGGGATGCTGCTTTACCACTCATACTATGGAATTCTGCCATGGAATTCGGACATTCTGCCTGGAAATTCTGGACTCCACGGAAAGAATGATCATGTTCATCCTTTTGGCAGAATCCACTCTGAAATGGATTGTCATTTCCTGTCCTAGCGCCAGTTGTTTTGCCAGCATCCCCTCCCAATGGAATCTCTGCTTGGAATATCTACTTGGGTGTAGTACACAGTGACTGTGTTCTGCAGCACTGGTGTGTACAACAACTAAAAAGCTAATAGTAGTCAGCCAGTTAGGGTGAGCAGAGCACTAAAAGCCATAATCTCATTCTACTAGTGACTGAGTAGAGGAGCATATTGTCCTCTATTAAGTGTAACCTGTGCGTACAGAGATGGTTTTCCTGTTAAAGTCTTAAGGGCCTAGTTACTGTAAAAGTCCAGTCAAAAGTACACACTTGCTGCTGTTCTAGACACATACTGTTTCAAGCGTAGTGGAGAGCATTGTTCTCCCCACATAAGTGCATACCAAGTATGTACATCTAAGTGGTATACCATTTTGTTCCTGTCATAGTCCTAAGGGCCTAGTTACTGTGAAAGGCCAGCCAAAAGTACACACCTGTTGTCGTAGACAAATACTGTTTTAAGTGTAGTGGAGTGCATTGTACTCCCCTCATAAGTGCATACCACGTACATACATTTAAGTGGTAAACAATTTTGTTTCTGTTATAGTCCTAAAGGCCTAGTTACTGTTAAAGGCCAACCAAAAGTACACACCTGCTGGTGTTGTAGACAAATACTGTTTTAAGCGTAGTGGAGCACATTGTACTCCCCTCATAAGTGCATACCACGTATGTACATCTAAGTGGTGTACCATTTTGTTCCTTTTATAGTCCTAACAGCTTAGTTACTGTGAAAGGCCATCCAAAAGTACACACCTGCTGCTGTTCTAGACAAATACTGTTTTAAGCATAGTGGAGCATATTGTACGTCCCTCATATATGCACCAAGTATGTCATGCAGAGAAGTGCCAGGATGCACACAGAGGAGGGGCAGGGGCCTAAATTCATCAGGCGCAGGCAGAGGTCGCAGCAGACTAGGGGCGAGTGGCAGCAAGAGTCGCAGCGAGAGGCCATAGCTTCTGGTATCAGCTAGCGGTCATGTCTCGACCAGCAACCCATCTGCTGTTATCGGCTGGTCTACACGGTCATCCACTTCATCACAAGTGACATCTGACAAACCCAGTCAACAGTCGGTGGGTTCCTCAGACACAACCATCAGTTGGCATGGCCTGGGAGCAATCCCTGTCCTCCAATTGCCTCTGTCCTCTGCTGTTCCCTCTCCCATAGAAGTCTCCTATGCTGTGGGTTCAGCTCCACTTTTTAGTCAGGAAGATCTACTAGAGGACAGTCAGCAGCTACTGCCCAGCCAAGAAGTAGAGGAGAAATCATCCTCTTCCTTTGCTAGGTTGGCAAGTAGTGATGAGGAGAGTGGCATGGCAGGTGGTGTTGGGAACGTTCAGGCTCCTGAAACACACACTGTTGAGGAACCACTGAGGAGGACATCAGTGACGTTCAGACACAACTCGATGATGATGATCATCCGGAAAAGAAGGTGGCAGGTTGCCCATGAGGCAGCAGTTGAGCCCGTAAGGTGGTAGCATGGTTGGGAATCAGCATGGTGGCAGCAGTGGGAAGTCTGTAGCCAAACATGACCGGGGTAGAACACTTGCTTTGCAGCAGCCTACCTGCCTGGGATGTAGTGAAACAGGGGTCCCTGGAGTCGGCGGCAGTAGCAATCAGTCAGTGCGAACTGTTGGGGGGAGAATCAGCTACTCTGCAGTGTGGCAGCTTTTCATCATGTATCCGGAGGATGGTAACATGGCCACATGTAATTTTTCAAAATATATTTAATTATTTCAATTGTGATTCTCTTTGGTCTCGTCCGGCTGCTGCCACCTCCAGGCTGTGTCATTCTGTCACCACATGGTCTCCTCTTGCTGCTGCCACCTCCAGGCTTGGTCATTCTGCCAAATTTTGGACTCCTCATGCTGGTGCCACCTCCAGGCTGTGTCATTGTGCCGCCATGTGGTCTCCTCATGCTGCTGGCACATTACATAACATTTTTTTATGTTAACCTATTTAAAATCTTCAATTTAAATGTTAAACTAAATCTTTAATCTTTTCAATTGTGAGGCCCTATGGTCTCCCCATGCTGCTGGCACATTACATAAACATTTTTATGTTAATCTATTTAAAATCTTCAATTTAACTTTTAAAATATATCATTTATCTTTTCAATTGTGAATTAATTTTAATAAATTAATTCTAATTAATTTTAACAAAAATGCCCTTCCACAATACCATGTGTGCAGGGCACGGTGGTGTCACACTGTTCTTCACATGGTTTACCTTGGCGAACGGAGTGACGCAGGGGAGGAACTGCTAAAAGTCATTCATCAAGAAATCGAATCATGGCTTATTCCACGAAAACTGGAAATGGAAACCATGGTGACTGACAACGGAAAGAACATCTTGTCTGTGCTGCTTTAAGGAAGTTTGAGCCATGTGCCCTGCATGGCACACGTGTTCAATCTGGTTGTCTAGAGTTGTTCCTGAAGTGTTTGCCCCATCTGTAAGACATCCTAAAAATGGGAAGAAAACTTTGTATGCACTTCAGCCACTCGTACACTGCAAAGCACACCCTCCTTGAGCTGCAGTGTCAGAACGGCATCCCCCAACATAGTCTGATTTGCAACATTTCCACACTTTGGAATTCCACCTTCCATATGTTGGACTATTTCTTGATGATCCAAGTAGATAGGGGGACTCCCCTGTGTAACTTCAATGTCAACCAGTGGCAGCTCATACGTGACACCTGCCATTTGCTCAGGCCCTTTGAGGAAGCCACATTATTAGTCATTCGCCAGGATTACAGGATGAACAGCATCATTCCACTGCTTCATACCCTACAACTCGTGTTGGAAATGATGGCTGGCCAGGGCACTGGAGACGTGGTGCCTACATCTCAAGGCCACATGAGCCCTATGGGGGTTGAACTGGAGGAGGAGGGGGAGGGAGACAGTGGAGCACAGGCACGATTTTTTGAAATGGGTAGTTTTTGTAGTCATCTGACAGGAGAGAAGGAGGATGTGGAGCTACAGGGTGATAAGGAAAACGAGACAGAGGACCCAGACACACCGTGGCCATGTGGTCTCCTCATTCTGCTGACACATTAATTAAAAATGTTTATGTTAATCTATTTGAAATCTTCAATTTAACTGTTAAAAAATATCTTTAATCTTTTCGATTACGAGGCCCTATGGTCTCGTCAGGCTGTTGCCACCTCCAGGCTGGGTCGTTCTGCCACTATATGGTCTCCTCTTGCTGCCGCCAATTCCAGGCTGTGTCATTCTGCTGCATTATGGTCCCCTCATGCTGCTGCCACCTTAAATTAAACTTTTAAAATATTAATCTAAAATCTTCAATTAAATTTTTACTAAATATCTTTAATGTTTTCTATTGTGAAGCCCTATGGTCTTGTCGGGCTGTTGCCACCTCTAGGCTCTGTCCTTTTGCCGCCATGTGACTCCTTGTTATATTGGGTTTTGTGGTCATACAGTATTAGTTCAAATTAAATGCTTCGAGCACCCGGGACATTAAACTTGTGAATCTAATCAAAATCTTAAATTGAAATTTATAAAAAATCAATGCAATCTTTTTAAGACTGAGGCCCTATGGTTGTCGACATCATATATTACCTGTGGAATTACCACAAGAATCCAATGAAACAGGTTGGAGGGATAACAATGAACCATAACTGATTAAATGAAACATTCACACTTTCACAGTCGAGGGGGGCGCTGAGAGGCAGGGGCTGAAATGGGTGTAACTCGCCTGGCGGAGGACCGCCAGCTCCATTTTATGATACAAGTACAAGCTTTTTCACTGCAGCCACTTCTAGCTTAATGCGCCCACTTATCCAATGGTACAGAAGCTGAATGTACTCCTGTCCAAGAAGCTGGTGCTGCAGTCCCTCCCATTTCAAGTGGACACTCAGAGCATGTGGGTGCGCTGAGAGGCAAGGGCTGGGAAAGGCGGTAGCTGGCATCACGGTGGACCGCCAGCTCCATTTTAAGATACAACTTGGAGCCTTTCCATAGTTTACACTGCAGCAATTATACACAATTGGAGCTGGAATTAAAAACGGCTGCTGGCACCAGACTTTCCATCCAATGGGTCCTCAATAGAGATGAGCGAATCAAATAGAACAAATCAGATTTTAAAAAATTCACTCCTCTCTAGTCGTCGTCATATATTACCTCTGGAATTACCACAATAATCCAATGAAACAGGTAGGAGCAGGAACCATGAACCATAACTGATTAAATGAAACATTCGCAGTTGCACACAGAGTAAGACAGCCGGGGTAGGGGGGGGGGGGGCGCTGAGAGGCAGGGGTTGGGACAGGTGGTAGCTCACCTTGCAGTGAACCACCAGCTCAATGCTCACTAGAATAGGTCCTCAAAAAATGATTTTAAAAAGTTAAAATAAATTCAAATAAAATAAAAAAATAAAATAAAATAAAAATGTCTCTTTAATCTTTTCAAATGCGACGCCATATGGTCTCCTGACCCTGCTGCCACATCCAGACGCTCTGCGTCAGTGATTATAATAGTAGTGCCTGTAATCTGCATGTCATACTGAATAACAGTATTATTTCACTAACACAGCACACTCCCTATGCGTGTTAGGACAAGTCAAAGTGTTCTACACCCCTGTTGAGGCTCTCTGTAGGCCAGAAATAGCCGTTTTTTAATAGAGATTTGCCGTCAATAAATTTGTACTCATACTAAGTTTTTGGGAAAATTTGGCGAATGGGGCGAATCAAATTTTTTTAAAATTCACTCATCTCTAATCTAAACCATGGCGCATTAGTCCCCAAAATACCTACCGTATTTTTCGGCGTATAAGACGCACTTTTTCTTCCCCAAAACTGGGGGGAAAAAGTCGGTGCATCTTATACGGCGAATACACCCCTATCGCGGCGGTCCCTGCGATTTCACCACGGCGGTCCTGAACAGCCCGATTGAATAGCCGGATTAGTGCTTACAGGACACCGGGAGGGACCTTACCTGCCTCCTCGGTGTCTTCTCCATTCAGGGATCCCCTGTATGGCCGGCGCTCTCCTTCCTCGTCATCACGTCGTCGCGTACGTTCATCGGCGTGCGTAACGACGTGATGACGGCGACGGAGAGCGAGGATACCCGGCCGGCAGCAGAGACGTTCCGGAGCGACAGGGACACGGCGACAGCGATGGAGCGACATCCAGGGCAGCGGTGACGGGTCCGGAGCGGCGGGGACACGTGAGTATTAAATCCTATGCAGTGGTCTTCAATCTGCGGACCTCCAGATGTTGCAAAACTACAACTCCCAGCATGCCCGGACAGCTAACGGCTGTCCGGGCATGCTGGGAGTTATAGTTTTGCAACATCTGGAGGTCCGCAGGTTGAAGACCACTATTGGTTTCAAAAACTAAAATTTTTTAGATTTTGCACCTAAAAATAGGGTGCGTCTTATACGCTGGTGCGTCCTATAGGGTGAAAAATACGGTAAGTACAGTATAAACTATATATATATACATATATATATATATATATATATATACACACACCTATCAAGAAAAGTTATTTGTTAACTTTTTATGTTGTACTCAAAAACTATATGCCAAATATATCCGTGTACCACATTCATACCAAAAAGAATAGACCTAAATTACCAGATATCCCACCCTCTATTACTAAATATCATATCAGAAGGACATCAGATAGCGATTATATTATTGTTTCAAAATACCTGTATGTATTTAAACCTTAGTGATTAGACCGGAGATCCACAGCTCTGTTCATCATTAGAGATGAGTGAATCGAATCTGACTAAGTTGAATTTGCTCCGGATTTCATAAAAAAAATTCAATTTGGACCGAATCCGAACTTCAACTCAATTTGAACTAACAAATTTCTTCATTAGTGACACCCCTGCAATCATCCTATATAATGTATAGATGCAAGTGGCTTTCTTTCTTCTGCGCTCGCATCTCTGCAATAGATAGGATGATTGCGGCAGCTGTCAGGAGTGGCACCTGCTGTGATCTGTCCTCAACTGCAGGTACTACTGCTCCCAACATGGAGCACAAGCTGCTCCATGCTGGGAACTGTAGTACCTGCATTAACCCCTTAACGACCAAGGACGTAAATTTACGTCCTGGTGCTGTGGTACTTAGCACACCAGGATGTATATTTACGTACTATACATGACCGCGAGTATTGGAGCGATGCTCGGATCATGTGCGGCTGGTTCCGGCTGCTGATCACAGCCAGGGACCCACCGGGGATGGCCGACATCCGGCAGATGTCTGCCATTAACCCCTTAAGGACACAGCCCATTTTCACCTCTAGGACGCAGCCCTTTTTTGCACATCTGACCACTGTCACTTTAAACATTAATGACTCTGGAATGCTTTTAGTTATCATTCTGATTCCGAGATTGTTTTTTCGTGACATATTCTACTTTAACATAGTGGTAAATTTTTGTGGTAACTTGCATCCTTTCTTGGTGAAAAATCCCAAAATTTGATGAAAAAATTGAAAATTTTGCATTTTTCTAACTTTGAAGCTCTCTGCTTGTAAGGAAAATGGATATTCCAAATATATTTTTTTTGGATTCACATATACAATATGTCTACTTTATATTTTCATCATAAAATTGACAAGTGTTTACTTTTGGAAGACACCAGAGGGCTTCAAAGTTCAGCAGCAATTTTACAATTTTTCACAAAATTTTCAAACTCGCTATTTTTCATGGACCAGTTAGGTTTGAAGTGGATTTGAAGGGTCTTCATATTAGAAATACCCCATAAATGACCCCATTACAAAAACTGCACCCCCCAAAGTATTCAAAATGACATTCAGTAAGTGTTTTAACCCTTTAGGTGTTTCACAGGAAAAGCAGCAAAGTGAAGGAGAAAATTCAAAATCTTAATTTTTTACACTTGCATGTTCTTGTAGACCCAATTTTTGAATTTTTACAAGGGGTAAAAGGATAAGATTTATACTTGAATTTGTAGCCCAATTTCTCTCGAGTAAGCACATACCTCATATGTCTATGTAAATTGTTCGGGGGGCGCAGTAGAGGGCTCAGAAGCGAAGGAGCGACAAGGGGATTTTGGAGAGTACGTTTTTCTGAAATGGTTTTTTGGGGGCATGTTGCATTTAGGAAGCCCCTATGGTGCCAAAACAGCAAAAAAAAAAAACATGGCATACCATTTTGGAAACTAGACCCCTTGAGGAACGTAACAAGGAATTAAGTGAGCCTTAATACCCCACAGGTGTTTCATGACTTTTGCATATGAAAAAAAAAAAAAAAATTCACTAAAATGTGTGTTTCCCCCCAAATTTCACATTTTTGCAAGGGTTAATAGCAGAAAATACCCCCCAAAATTTGTAACCCCATCTCTTCTGAGTATGGAGGTACCCCATAAGTTGACCTGAAGTGCATTACGGGCGAACTACAATGCTCAGAAGAGAAGGAGTCATATTTGGCTTTTTGAGAGCAAATTTTGCTCGGGGGCATGTCGCATTTAGGAAGCCCCTATGGTGCCAGGACAGCAAAAAAATACAACATGGCATACCATTTTGGAAACTAGACTCCTTGAGGAACGTAACAAGGGATAAAGTGAACCTTAATACCCCACAGGTGTTTCACGACTTTTGCATATGTAAAAAAAAAATTATTTTTTTAACAAAAATGCTTGGTTTAGCAAAAATTTTACATTTTTAAAAAAGGTAATAGCAGAAAATACCCCCCAAAATTTGAAGCCCAATTTCTCCCGATTCAGAAAACACCCAATATGGGGATGAAAATTGCTCTGGGGGCATGCCGCATTTAGGAAGCACCTATGGTGCCAGGACAGAAAAAAAAAAACACATGGCATACCATTTTGGAAACTAGACCCCTTGGGGAACGTAACAAGGGGTAAAGTGAACCTTAATACCCCACAGGTGTTTCACGACTTTTGCATATGTAAAAAAAAAAATATTTTTTTTACACTAAAATGCTTGTTTTCCCCCAAATTTTACATTTTTACAAGGGATAATAGCAGAAAATACCCCCCAAAATTTGTAACCCCATCTCTTCTGAGTATGTAAATACCCAATAAGTGGACGTGAAGTGCACTGGGGCGAACTACAATGCTCAGAAGAGAAGGAGCATCATTGAGCTTTTGAAGAGAGAATTTGGCCATGTGCATTTCCGAAGCCCCCCCCCCCCCGTGGTGCCAGAACAGTGGACCCCCCCACATGTGACCCCATTTTTAAAACTACACCCCTCACGGAAGGTAATAAGGGTTGCAGGGAGAATTTACACCCCACTGGCATTTGACGGATCTTTGGAACAGTGGGCTGTGCAAATTTAAAATTTTATTTTTCATTTTCACAGACCCCTGTTTCAAAGATCTGTCAGACACCTGTGGGGTGTAAATGCTCACTTTACCCCTTGTTACATTCCGTGAGGGGTGAAGCTTCCAAAATGGGGTCACATGTGGGTATATATTGTTTTGCACTTATGTCAGAACCACTGTAAAATCAGCCACCCCTGTGCAAATCACCAATTTGGACCTCAAATTTACATGGTGCACTCTCCCTTCTGAGCCTTGTTGTGCGTCCCCAGAACACTTTGCGCCCACATATGGGGTATCTCCGTCCTCAGGAGAAATTGCGTTCCAAATTTTGGAGGCTTTTTTTCTTTTACCGCTTGTGAAATTTTAAAGTATGGGGCAACACCAGTATGTTAGTGTACAAAAATGTTTTTTTTTACACTAACATGCTGGTGTACACCCCAACTTAACCTTTTCATAAGGGGTAAAAGGAGAAAAAGCCCCCCAAAATTTGTTAGGCAATTTCTCCCGAGTACGGAGATACCCCATATGTGGCCCGAAACTGTTGCCTTGAAATACGACAGGGCTCCAAAGTGAGAGCGCCATGCGCATTTGAGGCCTAAATTAGGGATTTGCATAGGGGTGGACATAGGGGTATTCTACACCAGTGATTCTCAAACAGGGTGCCTCCAGCTGTTGCTAAACTCCCAGCATGCTTGGACAGTCAATGGCTGTCCGGAAATGCTGGGAGTTTTTGTTTTGCAACAGCTGGAGGCTCCGTTTTGGAAACACTGCTGTAGGATATGTTTTTCATTTTTATTGGGGGGGAAGGGGTGGTGGGGGGGCAGTGTACGTGTGTATATGTAGTGTTTTACTCTTTATTTTATGTTAGTGTAGTGTTTTTAGGTTACATTCACACTGACGGCGGATTACACTGAGTCTCCCGCTAGGAGTTTGAGCTGCGGCTGCTGCAGCTCAAACTTGAAGCAGGGAACTCACTGTAATCCGCCGCCAGTGTGAATGTAACCTGTACATTCACATGGGAGGGGGGGGGGGGGCAAAACTACAACTCCCAGCATGCACTGACAGAACGTGCATGCTGGGAGTTGTAGTTTTGCAACAGCTGGAGGCACACTGGTTGGAACATATTGAGTTAGGTAATAGAACCTATTACCTAACTCGGTATTTCCAAAGGGAATGCTGGGAGATGTAGTTCTGCAACAGCTGGAGGCACGCAAGTACAACTCCCAGCATGCTGAGACAGCCATTTGCTGTTCCTGAATGCTGGGAGTTGTAGTTTTGCAAGATTTAGAGGGGTTCAGGCTGGAGATCACTGACAGTGGTCTCTAAACTGTGGCCCTCCAGATGTTGCAAAACTACAAATCTCAGCATGCTAAGACAGCAAACTGCTGTCTGGGCATGCTGGGAGTTGTAGTTTTGTAATATCTGGAGGGCCACAGTTTAGAGACCACTGTCAGTGATCTCCAGCCTGAACCCCTCTAAATCTTGCAAAACTACAACTCCCAGCATGCCAACGCAGCAAACAGCTGTCAAGGCATGGTGGGAGTTGTAGTTTTGCAACATCTGGAGGGCGACAGTTTAGAGACCACTCTCTAAACTGTCGCCCTGCAGATGTAGCTAGGCAACAGACTCGCGGACACGCGGCGTCATACTCACCTCCACCGCCGCCGTGATCACAGCCTCCGCCGGGTAAGTGACCGCCGCCGCTGCCGCCGCCGCTACTACACGGTTCCCCCCGCTGTGCCCGGACACCGATGGGTGGGCATAGCGGAGGGGAACCGAAATTTAACCCCCCTGCCCCCAGTCTGCTATTGGTTGGTCGCTCGGCCGATCAATAGCAGGGATAGGAGGGGTGGCAACCCTGCCACCTCACTCCTATCTCTTCAAGGGGGATCAAGGGTGTCTTGGACACCCCCGATCCCCCTTATTTTATCGTGGAGCCGCCGTTGATGGGCAGGGGGAGAGCGCTCCCCCTGCAAACACCATAGATGCCGTGATCAGAACTGATCACGGCATCTATGGGGTTAATGCTGCCGGGACCGGCGCGATCGCGGCCCCGGCAGCTGCGGTGGGACTCCGGCTGTGATTGACAGCTGAGTCCCACCCGCGATCTCCTGCGCTGCCCGCGGCAGAGCAGGAGATCGCTTGGACGTATGCATACGTCCATTTGCGCGAACGTGTAATTCGTCTGGACATATGCATACGTCCAATAGCGGGAAGGGGTTAACCCCTCAGATGCCGTGATCAATACAGATCATTGAGAACAGCGATCAGATCATTCAGAACGGTCCCCTCTCCTGTGTCCACTGCCTTCCAGGGGTCTTCCGCTCTGGTCGTAGATCAAGCAGCCCAGAGCAGATGATGACCGATAACACTGATCAGTGCTATACCCTATGCATAGCACTGAACAGTATCAGCAATCACAGGATTTCTATAAATAGTCCCCTATGGGGAAAAAGTTTAAAAAAAAGTTATACAATATGTGAAAAATCCCCTCCCCCCCCCCAATAAAAATGTAAAATGTCATTTTTTCCATTTTTCCTCCATAAAGTGTAAAAAAAATATTAATACACATATTTGGTACCGCAGCATACGTTAATGTCTGAACTATTAAAGTATAATGTTATTGATCCCGTATGGTGAATGTAAAAAGAAAAAAAAAACACATCCACCTATGGATATTAGGGGGCTTTTTTCCTATTTTCCCTTGTGAAAATGAAAAATGTAGGGTAAAATCAGCATTTTTGTGAAAAAACTATTTTTTTTTTCATTTTCACAAATCAACTTTAACGAAAATTCGTCAAAAACCTGTGGGGTGTTAAGGTTCACTATACCCCTTATTATGTTTCGTGAGGGGTGTAGTTTCCAAAATGGGTTCACATCTGGGTATTTGTTGTTTTGTGTTTATTTCAGAACCACTGTAAAATCAGCCACCCCTGTGCTAATCACCAATTTAGACCTTAAATGAACATGGCGCTCTCTCACTCCTGAGCCTTGTTGTGCGCCCGCAGAGCACTTTATTCCGCAATATGGAGTAGTTCTGTACTTAGGAGAAATTGTGTTACAAATTTTGGGGGTCTTTTTTTCCTTTTACCGCTTGTGAAAATTAAAAGTATTGGGCAGCACCAGAATGTTAGTGTAAAAATTATTTTTTACACTAACATGCTGGTGTAGACCCCAACTTTACCTTTTTATAAGGGGTAAAAGGAGAAAAAGCCCCCCAAATTTTGTAACGCAAAGTCTCCCGAGTACAGAGATACCCCATATGTGTCCCTAATCTGTTTGAAATGCAACAGGGCTCCAAAGCGAGAGAGCGTCATGCGCATTTGAGGCCTAAATTGGGGATTTGAATATGCCACAAAAATACCCTACGGCAGTGTTTCCCAAATGGGGTGTCTCCAGCTGTTGCAAAACTTCCAGCATGCCTGGATAGTCAGTGGCTGTCCGGCAATACTAGAAGTTGTGGTTTTTCAACAGCTGGAGGCTCCGTTTTGGAAACAGTGCACTACAAGACGTTTTTTTTTTTATTGGGGGGGCTGTGTAGGGGTATGTGTATATGTAGTGTTTTACATTTTATTTGGTGTAGGTGTAGTATAATGTTTTTAAGGTACATTCACACGGGCGGGTTTACAGTGAGTTTCTCGCTGGGAGTTTGAGCTGCAGCGGAAAATTTGCCGCATCTCAAACTTACAGCAGAAAACTAACTGTAAACCCGCCCATGTGAATGTACCCTCTACATTCACATGTGGGGGAGGGGACCTTCAGCTGGTGCAAAACTACAACTCCCAGCATGCACTGACAGACCAGACATGTTGGTAGTTGTAGTTATGCAACAACTGGAGGCACATTGGTTGTGAAACACAGAGTTTGTTACTTAACTCAGTGTTTTGCAACCAGTGTGCCTCCAGCTGTTGCAAAACTAGAATTCCCAGAATATACAGTCTCTCAGAGCCTGCTGGAAGTTGTATTTTTGCAACAGCTGGAGGCACACTGGTTGCAAAACCGTGAGTTAGGTAACAAACTCGGTTCCGCAACCAATGTGTCTCCAGCTGTTGCAAAACTGCAACAATCAGCATGTATTGTCAGCCGAAGGGCATGCTGAGAATTGTAGTTTTGCAACAGCTGGAGGCACACTGTTACAACTCCCAGCATGCCCTTTGGTAGTCTGTGCATGTTGGGAGTTGCAGCTATGCAACAGCTGGATGCACACCTCCAGCTGCCTCCAGCTGTTGCATAACTACAACCCCCAGCATGCACAGACTACCAAAGGGCATGTTGGGAGTTGTAGTTGGAACCCCTGCTGTTGCAAAACTACAACTCCCAGCATGTCCTTTGGCTTTGCATGCTGAGTTGTGCTGCTGTATCGTGCCGCTGAGACCGCCGCCACTGCTGCCACTGCTGCCACCGATCCTAAGGGGACCCCCGCCAGACCAGGGAAAGGTAGGAGACCCCCGCCGGCCCCATTCGTCCCCATGATCGCCATCCTGATCACCGCCCAGTAGGGTCATTATTAGTCGGTTGTTCCGACCGATCTATCACGTGATCGTAAGGCGGAACCCGTGCCACCTCACTTCTGCTGGGTAAGGGTGAATGGGGCTGTCTCGGACAGTCCCATTCACCCTTTTTTACCGGGTCACCAGAGACCCGATTGACCCGGAATCTGAATTGACCGGCAATTTGCGGCGATCGCCGATATGGGAGGAACTCAGGACCCCCCTGGGTGATATGCCGGGCTGCCTGCTGAACGATATCAGCAGGCATCCTAGTGTGGTCCCTGCCCCGCAAACAGCAGGGGCTGGAAGAACGCAGGGCATACCCATACGCCCAGAGTCCTTAAGGACTTGGAAACGGCTTTTTTAGGAAACGCCCTGTGTGCTTAAGGGGTTAAACATGCTAATTTGGTTAAAAAATTTGCGATTTTTTTTTAAGCGCCACAATAATAGAAAAGTATAGAATCATGGGTATAATTTTAATCGTATTGACTCACAAAATAAAGAACACATGTCATTTTTACCGTAAGCTGTAAGGTGTGAAAATAAAACCTTCCAATATTAGCAAAATTGCGGTTTTCTATTTAATTTCCCCACACAAATAGTATTTTGTTGGTTGCACCATACATTTTATGGGAAAATTAGTGATATCATTATGCAGAACAACTGTTTGCGCAAAAAAATAAGCCCTCATACTGGTCTGTGGATGAAAATATAAAAGAGTTACGATTTTTAGAAGACGAGGAGGAAAAAACGAAAATGCAAAAATGAAATTGGCCTGGTTCAAAATGGGCTTGGTCCTTAAGGGGTTAATAGACAGATCATAGCGGGTGTCACTTCTGACACCCAATGCGATCGTCCTGTATAATGTATAGATGAGGCCGGGTGGCCAGTCTTCTCTGGTCTCACTGTAATATGAGTATATGCTGTATATATATATATATATATATATATATATATATATATATATATATATATATATATATACCTATTATTCATGTTTCCCGCAGAGATCTGTGATTGGCTGGAACCATCTGGCCAATCACAGCTCTCAGCGGGAAATATGAATAAGTCATGTGAATTCTATTCACATCACTGGCAAGCTGGAGTATAGTGCAGTGATGCGAGCACAGGAGAAAGCTGATCCATCTCTGCAATAGATGGACAATTGCATCGGGTGTCAGGAGTGACACCCGGGGCGATCTGTCTATTAGTACAGGTACTACAGCTCCCATCATGGAACAGTCTGTTCTATGCTGGAAGTTGTAGTACTACCTAAAAAATGTAAAAACTAGAGAAAAACACACTTTATTAAACATAATATTAAAATACATTACTAAGAAAATATTTTTTTTAATTAATTACCAAAAATATATTATTTTTTAATTTAAATGGCCCATTTCTAAATTTTTATTGTTGTTGGCTTCATTTTTAGGTCCCTGCCTGCCCACATAAATTGATCCCTTTTTTAAAATGAACATAACATTTTTCAATTTTCAGGAATGGGCAGGGACCAGAAAATTCAGCGCAGAGTGTATTTCATATATTTTTTTTATTTTCACTTTACTTTTTTAGCCCCATTTATTTAATGTTTTGCTGCCCTCACAATTATTCACGGCACCACATCTAAATGCCTGAAAAAAATTAAATAAATGGGGCTAAAAAAGTAAAGCGAAAAAAAAAATGATTTAGAACGAAAACTAGAAAAAAAATTATGAAATGCACTCCTCATTCATTTTTAATATTGAGCGCTGAATTTTCTGGTCCCTGCCCGCTCCCAAAAATTGAAAGACAAAAAAATAAAACATAAAAATGTTAATGTTCATTTTTAAACAGGGATCAATTTATGTGGGCGGGCCAGGACCTAAAAATGGCCAACAATAATAAAAATGTAGAAAGGGGCCATTTAAATGTAAAAATAATATATTTTTTATAATTAATTTTTTAAATAGTTTTATTAGTAATGTATTTTAATATTGTGTTTAATAAAGTGTGTGTTTCACTGTTTTCTCTCCATTTTTATGTTTTTTAGGTAGTAATACTACTCCCTGCATGGAACAGACTGTTCCCTGTTGAGAGCTGTAGTACCTGCACTAATATGGGGCACTGATATTACTAGATAGGTAAATTAGGTCTCCCAGAAAAAGTACTGTATATACTCGAGTATAAGCCAACACGAATATAAGCAGAGGCCCCTAATTTCACCCCGAAAACCCAGGAAAAGTTGTTGACTCGACTATAAGCCTAGGGTGGGAAATACATCATCCCCCCCTGTCATCATCCAGACCCCCGTCATCATCACACTGTCATCATCCAGATCCCGGTCATCATCACCCTGTCATCATCCAGACCCCCGTCATCATCACCCTGTCATCATCCAGACCCCCATTATCATCACCCTGTCATCATCCAGACCCCCATCATCATCACCCTGTCATCATTCCTACCCCGTTTCATCATCACCGCCTGTCAATCAGTGGTCTTCAACCTGCGGACCTCCAGATGTTGCAAAACTTTGAACTCACAGCATGCCCGGACAGCAATCGGCTGTCCGGGCATGCTGGGAGTTGTAGTTTTGAAACATCTGGAGTCCGCAGGTTGAAGACCAATGCCGGGCCTTCGTCATCATCCAGACCCCCTTTTAGTTTTCTACTCACCTCCCCTCGGTGGGAAGGAAGGGTGAGCTGGTCCGGGCCATCTATGCTGCAGGGACCATCCAGTGGGGAGGGTTAGTCATTCCGGGCTGTCCATCTTCACCGGGAGGCCCTCTTCTCCGCTCCGGGCCCGGCCCCAGACTAGTGACGTTGCCTTGACGACGATGCACAGGGACGTTCATGTGCAGGGAATAGCCTTAAAAACTCGGCTTATACTCGAGTATATACTTGAGATGATGACGAAGGCCCGGCAGTGGTCGATGGCTGTCCGGGCATGCTGGGAGTTGTAGTTTTGCAACATCTGGAGGTCTGCAGGTTGAAGACCACTGAGAAGGGATTGACAGATGGAGAGTTCACTCGAGTATAAGCCAAGGGGGGTGTTTTCAGCACGAAAAATCGTGCTGAAAAATAAGGCTTATACTCGAGTATATACGGTAATAGAAGAAAAGTGACTGTACAGGGAACCTTAAAACTTAGCTTTTATTATGCTAGTATAAAAACAGCAATAATGTGTCAAAAATCTAGATAAAATAGCAAAAAAAACCATTAAAAAATATTCAGATTAGGTCGCCATCAGATTGCTGTCCTTCATTTATAGCAGTGTATTCATCTTAGGATACCAAAGTCTATGGATGTTTCACTTATAGAATATGTAATGCTCAGCACAAGTTCACATCTTAAGCATCACCACTTAGCTTGGGGATCCGTTACTGTTGCATAATATCTGGATTCATCCCTATGGAGAAGATTTTCTACAGTTGGCAAGACATCATTTTCACAGCATGCACTGTAATAGTCCTAGTGTAAATATATCAAATATATACCGTATCTTCAAGTGCCATTTACCATAGATGATGCTTAGATACAATTCACACTGATATTGCGTTTTCTATGAATTACTCATACTAGGTAGTTCCGTTCACGGACTCCAAGCACAATCCACACTACCAATGTGTTGGTTATTGGAATGACCATAGCATATATATATATATATATATATATATATATATATATATATATATATATATATATGTCAAACACGTTTTACACTGACATAGCGTTTACAATTCTAAGGTTATGTTATGTATTTTTATTATTATTCACCCAAGACGTAATTCACCCTACTGATCTGTCAGTGCTTTCAATGACCTTAGTATATACTCCGAGATAAGTTCACAGTGACTCACAGTATTTAAAATTCCCCAACAGTGATTGTGAATACTTCTACTTTTGAATTCAAATGCAAGATCAGTGTGAATTATGCCCTGAGTATATGCTATGCACAGACTTTGAACTTATCTCAGAGTATAAACTGTGGTCATTGAAAGCACTGACAGAGCAGCAGTGTGAATTACGTCTTTAGTGTCGGTAATATATGCTGTGGTCATTGCAGTAATCAACGCATTGGTAGTGTGGATTGCGCTTGGAACTACCTAGCATGAGTAATTAGTAGAAAATGCAATATTAGTGTGAATTGTACCAAAGCATCATCTACAGGGTGGGCCATTTATATGGATACACCTTAATAAAATGGGAATGGATGGGGATATTAACTTCCTGTTTGTGGCACATAGTATAGTGAGAGGGGAAACTTTTCAAGATGGGTGGTGACCAGCGTGAACAAGCAGATCTCCTGCGAAACAATTTGTCGCTCCTGTTCAGCTCCACGGAGCTAATGTCCCCTCCCTCCTCCCTTCCGTTCTACCTGTATGTACAGCACGCTTGAATAAACCCTTCACTTGAAAACTTAAAACATGGTGAGTGCAACAATTTCTTTTTACTTGATTTTTGCATTTACAAGTTTCTGACCACTTATAAAATGTGTTCAATGTGCTGCCCATTGTGTTGGATTGTCAATGCAACCCTCTTCTCCCACTCTTCACACACTGATAGCAACACTGCAGGAGAAATGCTAGCACAAGCTTCCAGTATCCGTAGTTTCAGGTGCTGCAGAATGAGCAAAACAAAAATTGGAACAGGACCCTCAGTTTACGCAGAAGATTTTGTTCAGTGATGAGGCAAACTTTTATGTGAATGGTGAAGTTAACAAACAAAACCACCGCTATTGGTCTGACACTAACCCACATTGGAGAGATCCCTCCAAGACTGTTGGAACACAAAAAATGATGGTATGGTGTGGTTTATGGGGTACAAAGATAGAGGGGCCATTCTTCATCAATGGAAACCTCAAGGCCACTGGCTATGCGAAATTGCTACATGATGATGTGTTTCCCTCTTCATGCACTGAAGCTGGCATGTTCCCTGAGTTTTTCCAGCAAGATGGTGCACTACCACATTATGGGTATCAGGTCCGAGCATTCCTAGATGAACAGTTTTCTGGAAAGTGGATTGGTCGTCGTGGGTCAGTTGAATGGCCCCCAAGGTCTCCCGATCTGACCCCCTTAGACTTTTATCTTTGGGGTCATCTGAAGGCAATTGTCTATGCTGTGAAGATACGAGATGTGCAGCACCTGAAACTACGGATACTGGAAGCCTGTGCTATCATTTCTTCTGTATTGTTGCTATCAGTGTGTGAAGAGTGGGATAAGAGGGCTGCATTGACAATCCAACACAATGGGCAGCACATTGAACACATTTTATAAGTGGTCAGAAACTTGTAAATAACTCATGAAAGAATAAAGTTATGTTAAATCCAAGCACATCATTGGCTTACTTGTAAAATTCCCAATAAGTTTGATGTGTCACATGACCCTCTTCCTATTGGAAAAAACTAAAGTTGGATTCAAAATGGCCAACTTCAAAATGGCCGCCATGGTCACCACCCATCTTGAAAAGTTTCCCTCCTCACATATACTAATGTGCAACAAACAGGAAGTTAATATCACCAACCATTCCCATTTTATTAAGGTGTATCCATATAAATGTCCCACCCTGTATAGTAAATGGCACTTGAAGATATATACTTGATATATTTGCAGTAGGACTATTACAGTGCATCCTGTGCAAAGGATGTCTTGAAAACTGTAGAAAATCTTCTCCATAGAAGATGAATCCGGATATTACACAACAGTAACGGATCCCCAAGCTAAGTTGTGATGCTAATGGTGTGAACTTGTGTTAAACCTTACATATTATATAAGTGAAGCATCCATAGACTTTGGTATCCTAAGATGGATACACTGCTATAAATGAAGGACAGCAATCTGATGGCGACCTAATCTGAATATTTTTTTATGTTTTTGCAATTTTTTTCTAGATTTTTTACACATTATTGCTATTTTTATACTAGCATAATAGCATCTAGTAGCATCTAGTACCTGTACTAATAGACAGGTCGCCCCAGATGCAATTGTCCTTTCTATTGCAGAGATGGAGCGGCTTTCTCCTGTGCTCCCATCTCTGCACTATACTCTGGCCGGCCAGTGATGTGAATAGAATTCACATCACTTATTCATATTTTCTGCAGATGGTTCCAGCCATTCACAGCTCTCTCAGGGAAATAAGAATAATAGGTATATATACGGCATATACTACTACTACAGTGGGACCAGAAAAGAGTCAGAATTGACACCCGCTGTGATCTGTCTGTTAATGCAGGTAATACAGCTCCCAGCATGGAGCAGAGTGTTGGGTGCACTAGTACCTGCAGTTAAGGACAGATCACAGCAGGTGTCACTCCTGACACCTGATGCGATCGTCCTATCTAGATGCGAGAAAGCCACCCACATCTATACATTATACAGGACAATTGCAGCAGATGTCAGGAGTGACACTGGGGGCGATCGGTCTATTAGCACAGGTACTACCACTCCCATCATGGAACAGTCTGTTCCATGCTGGGAGTAGCAGTACTACCCAAAAAATGTAAAAACAAGTGAAACACCCATACTTTATTACACACATTATTAAAATACATTACTATTTAATGGATTTAATCGATTTTTTTTTTTATTCCCTGAATCGGCCAAATCAAATTTTTCAAAAACTTGCTCATCTCTATCCATCACAATTGACATAAAATATGCCTATATATAAAAAAAAATATATATATATATATATATATATATATATATATATATGAAAATATCAAGTACATATGTAAACCTATTATCCCATAATAATCAAAAATATTAATAATGTTACATCCATGAATATCCTCACTCCGTAGTTTTGAGGTCTATTTCCTAACCACCTTTCTTTGAGTCAGATAAAAATACAAAAGAAAAAAAGAAGAAACAAAAATATTTACACTACTACAAATAATAAGAAGAGGATATTTGCAATATTCCTAGTCACTATCCACATGTAATGTTCAAAAAAAGCCCCAAATATTCAATTCAGGGCAAGTCTATTGCTCCCATATTGTGTATATAATCCATGGGCAAGGCAAGTCAATTGTTCCCATGTTAGATATGTAATCCCAGAACTCCTATTTTGGGAGGGTCCCATCAGTTTCTTAGACACCTGACAGTGAAAGATCATTATCCATATGCCATGAGGCTCCAAAGCTTCAATTGTACTATATCAATGTATCAATGGTGAACTGTGTTAAGTCCATTAAGAAGACTCATTCACTCCTTAGCCAGGATAATATGCAGTGATCCATTTGGGGGTAACGCCACTACATCCTCATTTTCAACGTTCAAGTCCAACATCTAGGATGGTTCCAATCAAGGCTCACTTGACTGGGCATGAACAAAAAGATTTTTTGTTACATCTAAAAAGAAAGTAGATACATACAGTAAGTATATGTAATGAGAGAAGAAAAAGGGGGGGGGGGGAGAATGTGTGTTGGAATTGTGACATTATAAAATGATGTGTAAATATGTAATAACAATAAAAATATTGAACTATAGTGAACTTAGTGTACATGGTGTGTGGGTGATGTGTAAACACTTTCTAAATGGGTAATGATAGTGTGAAAATGGAAGTGCATGTGAAATAAAGAAGAAAAAAATGTAAAAAAAATAAAGGGAAAAAAGAAAAGTGCTTAAAAAATCAGGTGAAAAAAAGAAAACCAAAACTTTATGAAAACACACTCCTGTGCAAAAAAAAATTTGAAGTTTGTAAATAAAGTATGGCTGTGTTAGGGACGTTTTAGTAAGTCAAATGCTGAGTATGCAAATTATATAACTACTCACCTAGAAATCCTGTAAATAGAAGATCTTCATTGAGACCTGCCGGCGACTCAATACCCAATAGGTAGATGCATCTCGACTCGCATTGTAGTAATTTATTTATTTAACGGTTCCACCTCAAAGATCAGTAGGAACCTCTCTAACCCCACTATCTTCATGCATGTCGTTTGTCCGGAATGAAATCTGTGAAAATGTGAAGCTACAGATGTTAGGGTTTTATCTTGCCAACCCAATAGTGGACAGATGTTTTTGCATGCGCTTCCGCAACTGCTGGCCCGTCTGCCCCACAAATACTTTTTGGCAAGGACATGTAATCGCATAAATCACATTAGTTGATCTCCAATTAATAAATCCCTTAAAGGGGTACTATCCAAAGGATAGGGGATAAGATGTCAGATCGCAAGGGTCCCGCTGCTGGGGACCCCCGGGATCTCTGCTGCGGCACCCCGTTATCATTACTGCACAGAGCAGACTCACTCTGTGTGTGATGATGGGCATCACAGGGGCCGGAGCATCGTTATGTTACGGCTCTGCCCCATTGTGACGTAACGGTCCGCCCCCTCAATACAAGTCTATGGGAGGGGGCGTGGCGGCCATCACGCACCCTCCCATAGACTTGCATTAAATGGGTGGGCCGTGAAGTCATGAGGGGCGGGGCCATGACATCACGATGCTCCGGCCCTTGTATCGCTGGTCATTACGCACGTAGCGAGTCTGTGCAGTAATGAGAGCGGGATGCCACAACCGAGATCCTGGGGGTCCCCAGCAGCGGGACCCCGGCGATCTGACATCTTATCCCCTATCCTTCGGATAGGGGATAAGATGTCTAGGGGTGGAGTACCCCTTTAATTGAAAATTGCTAGGGTTGACAAATTTTTTTTGTTGCAGCCATAAACTGACAGACATTGCAGTTCCCACATGCAAATGACCCTCTACACTTACTTCCTCTGCCCAAGTTCACTGTAGGTAAGTCTGGAAAGGACTTTGTGTTAAGGCATCTAGTGAGCTTGGTGCTCTACGTGACACAATCAGGGGTCTCTCAGGAATAATGGCACGTATCCGGTTGTCCGACAATAAAATGTTCCATACCTGTTCATGTGCCACAAATTGAAATTTACACCAGTTATGAGCAGGTGTTTCCTTTATATTACGGGTATGGGAGTCCAAAATTTACAAAATGCTCACACTGGTCTTTACGTATGTATGGCTTATCTATACACTTCCATATGGGTCCTCAAAATAAACAAAAAACATTAAAACAGTGTCTCGAAAAGTATTCAATAAGGGTGGGTTCACACTATGTTTTGAAAACCAGGCGCTCCTGTATCCCAGCTTGACCCGGCCCATATCTCATTCATTTGAATGAGCCAACCGGAGTCATGTAGTGAATCCGGTCGGCTCATTTTTGCCCCGTATCTGGTTTTGTGACCGAACCTAAAACCGCGGCATAACCCCAGCCGGATCCGGTGACCATATCTTCAAAACGTAGTGTGAACCCATCCTAATTCAGATTTACTGCCCTTTTAATGTTTTCGTATGAAAAGTTTGGAAAACCTCCATAATCCCTATAGTAAGAAAAACATATTGCTAAGATTGAAAATCTGAAAAACCTAAATGAAAATGATGTCTCTGAATACACTTTATAGCTTGAATACATTTGCCTATTAATTATATTTTTTGACAATGTTTCTGTTTTTAATATTGAATTGGCTTTATCTGTGGCATCTTTTGCGAATAATACACACACGCTTGCCGTCAGGCTATTTGTAATGATTTACAGGTTCCGGTGTTTGCAAGAGCCTGGATGGTAAACATTGAAAATGTTACAAAAAGACATCCATCATGTTTTTTTTGAACCTCAGCATATTACATCTGTCCTACTTGGAAGTGCAAGTTTAAATAAAGCGGAGGGTTAGTAACACTTTCACACTCCTGCTACCCACACAGCAAATGATCCATCTCCTCTCAAACTGCACGAGATAAGAAAAACATGCTTTCCAAAATTCAAGGGGCTTAAATTGATTACCTTATAATGAATACCTACAGTTCACAGCAATGCTGCTTGCCCTGAAAACAGGATCAAATTCTGTGTGAGGTGCCTGAGTGAATATTTATCAAAGCAGCCTGGAAGAAGCGGTGTCCTTAATAATCTCACTCTGACAGGGGAGAACTAAGACCGGTCCTGTGGAGTGATCAGTGCATTTACTTCTCTTAATTCACTTGCTTTGGTTTAAGTCAACGCTTCACAGCGGTAATTAATAGGAACGTTGTGTGCGCTCGGACAAGCCTGCACTTTATGACTTTGTTGGGAGGTCAGCACAAAATGGTTTAACAGAGCTAAATTTGACTTAAAGCTACAAGTTGGATCTTTCATTAAATAGAGAAATAGATGGACAGATACATTTAGATAGATAGATAAATAGATAGAGGACAGATAGTAAGATAAATAGATAGATAAATAGAAGAAAGAATATCAGCAGCACACAGATCCGTGAAAAAAATAAGTGTAGATTTATTCCATCAAAACAGTGTCCAAAAAGCAACGTTTCGACCAGCTCGCTTGGTCTTTCTCAAGCTCAAGCTCTCGTCTGGTCTTTCTCAAGGGGAGCTGGTCGAAACGTTGCTTTTTAGACACTCTGTTTTGATGGAATAAATCTACACATATTTTTTTCACGGATCTGTGTGCTGCGGATATTCTTTTTTCTGTGTATACAAAGACCCCTGACCCTGGTCTGGACCCTGGTCTCAATACATTGATTAATATTATACAAGGAGGTGATGTTTTTGTAGATAGATAGATCGATAGATAGATAATCCAAATAAAATCAGCACATCAAGCAATAGTAAATATAGGTAGATTCGGGGTGCTCGCATAGTTGGAGCCTGGGTCCACCGGTTCCTTAATCCAAATACAAAGTATAGGATGCAGCACACCACAAATTGCAATCAGGAGTGTAGGTTTATTCCATAAAGTGCAGAGGACAATGTTTCACCAGCCTCACGCTGGCTTTCTCACTTGAGAAAGCCAGCGTGAGGCTGGTGAAACGTTGTCCTCTGCACGTTATGGAATAAACCTACACTCCTGATTGCAATTTGTGGTGTGCTGCATCCTATATTTTGTATTTAGATAGATAGATAGGAGATAGATAAATAAATAGATAGATAGATAGATAGGAGATAGATAGATTCAGTAGACAGATAGATAGATAGAAAAAGAAGACAACTGCACCACTCACATTAATGCAAAAGCAGGTGGTTTTATTCCATTATCAAATACAACATGCAAAGATACATTTGGGCCTCTAACCAGGGCCATCAGGACTGTATCACCTTACTTTAATGTCTTGATGTGCTGCTCTTCCAGCTGCTTGCTAGATAGATAGATAAATAGATAGATAGATATGAGATAGATGATAAACAAACAAATAAATAAATTGACCAATCGATAGGTAGACAGATTAGATAGATTGATGGTCAATATGTAGATAGATATTAGATCTGATAGATAGATAAATAGATACTTCCAGAAGCAGGGCAGCACTTGGAATAATTGCTGGGTGGTGCCGGCTATAGTTAGACTTGGTCACAGTCCCAAACATATCCATACAGAAGAAA
Organism: Hyla sarda; assembly: GCF_029499605.1. Classification (NCBI taxonomy): domain Eukaryota; kingdom Metazoa; phylum Chordata; class Amphibia; order Anura; family Hylidae; genus Hyla; species Hyla sarda. The sequence continues at coordinate 263,800,893 of NC_079190.1, read as the reverse complement.
ATAGCAGCACTCCAGTTTCACGTGAAAGAAAGTGTATGGCTTTATTCACCAAACTCTGATGTTTGGTGAATAAAGCCATATACTTTCTTTCACGTGAAACTGGAGTGCTGCTATTTTCTTCTGGATAGATAGTCTTGGAATCAGAAAGATTTATTTTTTATTTTTTTTATTTTCCATACACCGTAACACTTTGAATGTTTTGTATTTCGGACAAAAGGGAAAAATTATCAAGACCTGTGTAGAGTAAAGGTTGACCAGTTTCCCATAGCAACCAATTAGAGCGTTTTTTTAGGAGCTTGTTTTTTTTAAATGAAAGAAGCGATATGATTGGTTGCTATGGGCAACAGGTCAACTTCCTCTACACAGGTTTTGATAAATCTCCCCCGTAATTTGTAAACTGCCCTGTATGCTGTGTGTCACAGTACAGTGCGCTGCTTCATGTCCTGTATCTTCAAATTTTTCTGTATATATGGACATTAGGTGAGATATATCAAAACCTGTCCAGAGGAACAACGGTGCATTTGCCCATAGCAACCAATCCGATTGCTTCTTTCATTTTAAAAGAGGCCTCTGAACAATAAAATAAGCAATCTGATATGTTGCTATGGGCAACTGCACCACTCTCCCTCTACACAGGTTTTTTATAAATCTTCCACATTGAACTCACCTCGTGTTCTGAATGCTGGGTATAATCTTAGTGATTTCATTTTTAAAAAGGCCTCTGAAAAATGTAAGAAGAAATCTGATTGGTTGCTATGGAAAATTGGTAAACTATCCTCTGCACAGGTTTTGATAAATCTCCCCCAGTGTCTTATGTGTTTCTGTATGTACTGTATGGGCACTTGAGCATACAGTAGCTGATAAGTATTGGAAGGATGGAAGATTTTTAAACAGTAATAATTTACAAATCTGTTTAACATTCTGGTACCAGTTGATTTATAAAAAAAAAAATTTCCACAGGAGTACCCCTTTACATAAACCCTGTTTACTTGCATGGAATCTATTTCTGACATTTCATTCTCTTCACTGGCAACCTGTTACTTGGCTACTATAACATGTATATGGATGAAGGGGTGGGAAGTACCATTTTACTTTTTTGTGTCCGGCAGCAGAAAAGGTAGATGCACCCCTGAGTTATAACACTTGATAAATGTTGACTTCAGTAGGGCGCGCAGTGCTTTTCATATAAATGATGGCAGACTGACTGATGTTCTCTTTATTTGCCATCATTAAATAGGGTAGTTAATGTGGTTTATAGTAACATCTTTGGGGTCTAGGGCAGATAAAGCTTTAATATCTGCATGTAAATGGTCTAGGGCAGTGAAGGGGTAACTGCCCATTTTTCTTGCATACTCGGTGCCCTGTGGGTTACTGGCCCCACCAGGCTGTAGGATGACTGAGACTAAAATAGAAAGCCTTCCCCTTCTCTCACACAGACTCATATACATACTGTCTCCCAAACAGCTCCATGTGCCCCTCTGTACAACAGACTGCTACTTATAGCTCCTTCCCCCTTGTACATTTCTCCACATGCCTCCTTCTTCCTTACAGACTGCTCAAATGGCCCCCATCTCTTTCATAGACTGCTTCTATGGCCCTCATCTGTTTCCCACAGATTACTCCACATGCCCCCTTTTATTACACATACTGCCCTCTACACACAGACATCTTCGCCTGCACAGAGGCAGCTTCCCTTTCAAAAGAAACAACTGTCCCAACCATGCAGCTCCCTCCTCCACAAAGACAGCCCCACCACACATCTCCCAAGTTCCCTCCCTACAGGAAGCCCCCCTTCACAGAGACTGTCCCCCTCTACAGAGATGGTACTCTCTCTTCATAGAAAGCTCTATTCCTCCACAGAGACATCCCCACTCCCTTCTTCCTACTTGCTTTGATCCCCTAGAAGGAACATAAACACTGAGGGCTCAGCTTCTTGCTTCCTCCCTGCATTCATCATGGAGATGACAGAAGAGAGAGGTTTAGAGAGTCATCAGGTCTCTCCGAGTATTCAGTTGAGAGCTCTGGGAGTCAGTGACAATAGTGGTCCTGGTGTAAAAATGGTCAGAAGCAGGGATGTAGTGAAAGGCTCAGCTCCTATAACTCTCACCCCCACACAACTTCTTTCTATGGCCTGCCAGTAACATTCAGCTGCATGGAGGGAATCTGCTGCCAAGTTGCTGCGCTTTTTGAAGGCAATGTACAGTGGTGACTGATCCCCGATTCCAAAGTACCAACGCTGTGTCTTGCATTTGTTTTATAGAAATCCCTATTTCTGAGTTGCAGAGTGTACTAGTTCTACCAATGATATGAGGGTGCTCTGTAGTCTGGTATATTTATGAGCTGCTGTTGCCCATCTATTGCTGATTGTAAGGTTTTTTTGCCTATATTTATGGGTAGTGACATTTTATGAATATGCTGGAATGCAGCTCGTGTGACCCTCATTTGTAGTACCATGCTGCTCTGCAGTTCAGAAAGAGTAAACATTTTTAAACAAATGCAAGTAAGACAGCACTACAGCCTGCGTCTCTATTAATACATATAGTGTACATGTCGTATCAAAGACTAAAAAATAATGCTTTTAAATGTTACTCACTTATGTGTCTGGCTTCTGTATTTGGCTTACAAACTCTTCCATTCTGCTGCTCACTGATTCTGATATCTATTACTCAGGAAGGGGAGTGTCCAAGGCAAGCTCTCACTCACCATGCATTCACTTTCTTCTGAGTCTCCAGTGCTGTGCTGGGTCTCTTCATCCAATCACTGCAGGCCGCTCTGGAACCCTTTCCTCTCACTTACTAGACTTTGTCTCAGCCTGTGCTACAGCTGGGACAAAGGTGATGCTGCTGCCAGACAGGCTTATGTATTACCTTTAAGAGACAAAGCAATGCAACTCTAGCAAAGGCTATTGTATTTGCTTAGCAGTCACTTATAGCATAGCAACATACTGTTTGTGTGTGGCATACAATGCTGATGGGGAATATAAGTGATGTCTGTGTATTAGAGGTTTGTTTTGTGTGCCTATGTGCATGTGCACACTTGTGTGTATGTTCATAGACCTAAATGTTGACAATAAGCGCTGTCAGAATTTCTCTCAACAATATATACTGTATATCTTAGATGCTGGGCTTCCAATGATCTGTTCAAATGATCTTTCTCTGTTATTTTTCATTTTGTAACCATTTTGTAACCAATGTCTACATTGGTAAAATCAAAGAAAAATACAAGCAAGCTACAAAAGCTAATACAAAATAAAACAAAAAAACAAGGACCTTGGTTTTCAATTACTTATAACTTTACTTATATGATCATTGTTCACTAGGAATGAAAAACAAACCTTGATTTTTTACATGTTTTTGAAGATAATAATGAAAAAAAAAAACTGTTTGTGGTTGTGTCACAAGGTACAAAATAAACTGCTACATTTCTCTGCAAAAACATATGACTTTTTTGAATGCAGTTATGTCCAAGGCTGCCAGGTATAGACATTTCTTCTGAAACTAAAGTAAACGCATACCTGTCAGAGCCCACAAAAAAATTATATTGATATGTTACTCAGTACTTAATCCTTACCATGTACATCTAGTTTTTATGCTTATCTCCTATATTTATTGTAAAAATAACTCTTTTCATTAGCTCACAGTGTTAGAAATCCTCTCAGGGAAAGGGGGCGTGTCTCTTCCGTGTCGTGGTGGGAGGTGATTGGTTGGTCTGCTCATGCAGCCTTGTCCATGAGTCATGGACATGCCTGATTCTGCTGCAGAACTGATTAGTGTCCCAGTAGGTATGGGGACCCCTAGTGGTGGGATTTTCAGGAGCGTTTTTATTATTATTATTAAATAATAAAAAAAAATTAAACAACCATATTACAGAAGGTCTTTAATCTTTAACAGTAACAACATATAAAGATTTTCTGGATCTGACAGTGCCCTTTTAATTACACTTATTTCATTAATGTAATCTTTCAACTACAATTCACACAGGGCTCCTGTACCAATCTTTATGTATACTGATAAGCCATACCATTAAATTATAACTATATAGTATGTACCATGTGCCTTCACAGGTCTACAGTATAAGCAGAATGTCACTAGGGGGACTGAGCCAAACAACAGGTATGGACAGCAATTTGCCATGAAGTGAGACACCCAGTGGCCAAGATTTTTTTCTGGGGGTAAGAAGTCATTTTTAGTAAATGTGATGTATAAATATGTTGATATGTTAAGAATCATCTAGGTCATCAAATTAAAGTAAAATGTTTAAATTTACGGGGACAATTTATGGGGCTCAAAAAAATAAATGTGCAATGCAAGAAATTCCTGCTCAGGTGTTTGTTTCCTATGAAATTAACAATAGTTTTTATTTGAAAACCCTTTGCCAGTTTGAAGTTTTAACCCATTTTGCCCCCAGCTGGCCACCCGTCCAGTACCACATGTCATTAATGAGATATGCAAATGACTAGATTGTATGAATAGACATTTCTGTCCATTTGGCCGGGAGTTGTTTTATTTACACATGTAGAAAACTGTTCCAGTTTCCTCTGGCTGCCCAACAGAACTGTCTTCTCTGGATTATGTTGGCATATTAGCTGTCTTTTGTTTTTTCAAAGTAACCGTATTATCCTAACTCAAATGAGCCAACATGAAGCAGCAAGCCAAGGAAATCCGGAACAGCAGAGTAAGCAGATGGAAACCCCATTTTTTTCCTCTTTTCACAATGGACAGTGTGAAAACTGATTTTTAGCTATCATTTTTATTTGAAAATGATTGTTATTATATGGATGACATAACATACTGTACATTGTGCATTTATACTATTCATTTACTATTTATAATTAAAGAACATGCAGTCAAATGAGTATGAGTCTATGCCGCCACACAAGTGCTCTATATAATGTACAAGAAATAACGGATGTGTTTATACTTAACTAAATCTGTCCAGCATGTTGTCAGTTCCATCATTTAGAGAATGCAAATACAATGTGGGAGGATGATGTTGTACTTCTCTATCTATCATCACTGTTGAGGCCATGCAAAAGCTGCTTCACTATGACAGTGGTTTGCTTCAGAATATATTGCAGATTGCTAGATTTATATTCAGGAACAAAGCCAGTTTTATCAAGGAGAGCTTATAATGGCTAGCTGGCCTGAGGAGCTTCATCACCGGAGATTTGTAAAGGAAAGGCGCAGGGAGGGTACATAGCACTTCACCTATTATGTTTTACTGATAAATTACATACATACACACATTGTAGTGTCACCTTTGCAAACTGTCCAAGCACATTGTAAGTATATGGTCATCATATACAAAATAAAAGACATCGCTTTAATGAACTGGTGTGCCTATGAACTGTTAAAGGGGTACTCCTCTGGAAAACATTATTTTTTAAATCAACTGGTGCCAGAAAGTTAAACAGATTTGTAAATAACTTCTATTTAAAAATCTTAATCCTTCTAGTACTTATCAGCTGCTATATGTTGCACAGGAAGTTCTTTCCATTTTGAATCTCCTTTCTGTCTGACCACAGTGCTCTCTGCTGACACCTCTGTTCATTTTAGGAACTGTCCAGAGCAGGATAGGTTTGCTATGGGGATTTGCTTCTACTCTGGACAGTTCCTAAAATGGACAGAGGTGTCAGCAGAAAGCACTGGGGTCAGACAGAAAGGAAATTCAAAAAGAAAAGAACTTCCTGTGCAACATACAGAAGCTGATTAGTACTGGAAGGATTAAGATTTTTTATATAGAAGTAATTTACAATCTGTTTAACTTTCTGGCACCAGTTGATTAATTTTTTTATTTTTTTCCAGAGGAGTACCCCTTTAAGGCCCAACATTTAGTGTGAATGGAGTTTCAGACATAGTCACATAATACATAGCTATTACTTCCAGTAACTCAAAGGTGACAACAGGACCGGTTTTAGGCTTAGCATGGCCCTAGGCAAAATCAAAAGGGGGCCCCAAAAGTCGTAATAGTGCACTAACCAGATTTGAAAATTTTTGGTCACTTCAAATACCATAAAAATATCTAAAAAGCAATTGAAAAGTCCCATCAAAACAAAAATGGTACCGATAAAAACTACAAATTACAGTGCAAAAAATGACCCTCATACATCCCCATATACAGAAAAATAAAAGAGTTATAGGGATCAGAATAGCACAATTTTATATTTTTGTATAGTCCCCCCACAGTAGGTAGGCAGTATGATCCCCCACATTAGGTAGACAGTATAGTACCCCCCTCCCCACATTAGGTAAAGAGTATAGCTCCCCCACATTAAGTTGGCAGGATACTTCCCCCACATTAGGTGCAGTATAGTTCCCCACATTAGGTGCAGTATACAGTAGTCCCCCACATTAGGTGCAGTATAGTTCCCCACATTAGGTGCAGTATACAGTAGTCCCCCACATTAGGTGCAGTATAGTTCCCCACATTAGGGGCAGTATAGTTCTCCACATTAGGGGCAGTATAGTTCCCCCACATTAGGGGCAGTATAGTCCCCCCCCCCCATTAGGTGCAGTATACAGTAGTTCCCCCCCCATTAGATTCAGTATGCAGTAGTTCCCCCCCATTAAGTGCAGTATACAGTAGTCCCCCCCCCCTATTAGGTGCAGTATACAGTAGTCCCCCCCCCATTAGGTACAGTATACAGTAGTTCCCCCCATTAGGTGCAATATACAGTAGCCCCCCCATTAGGTGCAGTATATAGTAGTCCCCCCACATTAGGTGCAGTATACAGTAGTTCCCCACATTAGGTGCAGTATACAGTAGTTCCCCCACATTAGGTGCAGTATACATACAGTAGTCCCCCACATTAGGTGCAGTATAAAGTAGTTCCCCACATTCGGCGCAGTATACAGTAGTCCCCCACATTAGGTGCAGTATACATACAGTAGTCCCCCACATTAGGTGCAGTAGAAAGGAGTTCCCCACATTAGGTGCAGTATACAGTAGCCCCCCACATTAGGTGCAGTCTAAAGTAGTTCCCCACATTAGGTGCAGTATACAGTAGTTCCCCACATTAGGTGCAGTATACAGTAGTTCCCCACATTAGGTGCAGTATAAAGTAGTTCCCCACATTAGGTGCAGTATACAGTAGTTCCCCACATTAGGTGTAGTATAAAGCAGTTCCCCACATTAGGTGCAGTATTCAGTAGGTTCCCCACATTAGATGCAGTATACAGTAGTCCCCCACATTAGGTGCAATATAAAGTAGTTCCCCACATTAGGTGCAGTATAAAGTAGTTCCCCACATTAGGTGCAGTATTCAGTAGGTTCCCCACATTAGATGCAGTATACAGTAGTCCCCCACATTAGGTGCAATATAAAGTAGTTCCCCACATTAGGTGCAGTATACAGTAGTCCCCCACATTAGGTGCAGTATAAAGTAGTTCCCTACATTAGGCGCAGTATACAGTAGTTCCCCACATTAAGTGCAGTATACAGTAGTCCCCCACATTAGGTGCAGTATACAGTAGTCCCCCACATTAGGTGCAGTATAAAGTAGTTCCCCACATTAGGTGCAGTATACAGTAGTCCCCCACATTAGGTGCAGTATAAAGTAGTTCCCCACATTAGGTGCAGTATAAAGTAGTTCCCCACATTAAGTGCAGTATGTTCCCCCACAGATATACAGCCTTCAGCCATATACAGTGTATGGCTGGAGGCTGTATGCCTGTTTACAGCCCCACTTCAGTGTTCCGACCACCGCTCCGGGGTCACGGTCTACTGCTAGAGCGGCGGTCGGAACACTGAAGATGACCGCTGGTCACTTACCATACCCGCGCGTCCTCCTCACTGCTCCGCTGTACTGTTGCTATGGGCGCACGCACGGGACATCAGTGACGTCACTGCGTGCGCTTCCTCCCAGCGGCCCCTGCATTTTTAAAATTAACGCGGGGCCGCTATGAGGTAAACGGGGCATCCTTATGTCCTGAAAAGATTTTTCGGGACACAGGGATGTAGTGTTGCTCGCGAATATTCGCTATGCAAATTTTATTTGCGAATATTGCATATTTGCGAATTTGCGAATATTCGCGAATATAGCACTATATATTCGTAATTACGAATATTCATTTTTTTTTTTATCACAGTACACATCACAGTGATCATCCCTCTCTGCTTCCAGCTTGTTTGGTGTAAAGAAGACTCTAATACTACAGTGTGAGACTGGCGTGCGAATTTTCGCATGTACGAACATTTGCATATGCTAATTTTTGCATATGCGAATGTTCGCTTATGCTAATTATTGTATATGCTACTTTTCGCATACGCGAATTTTTGCGCATATGCAAAAATAAAACGAGAATATTACGAATATGCGAATTTAGCAAATATATGACGAATATTCGCCCATATATTCGCGAATATTCGCGAATTCGAATATGGCCTATGCCCCTCAACACTACAGGGATGTCCCGAATGTGACGGGGGCCCCCTGCAGGCATGGGCCACAGAGCTGGTCCCTGTTTTAAAGTGATCGCGGCCGGGCTGCTAATCTTTAACAAGCAGCCAACCCTGCGGCCACTTTAAAACAGTTTAGCAGCCTTACTGAGCAGCTGGCAGGGGGCCCCCTGGGGGATGGGGGCCCTAGGCAATTGCCTGGTTTGCCTCGCCCTCACGCCGGCCCTGCATGCTTTCCTTCCTTTCTTACCTCAGACCATACCCTTTAAAAATAATCCAGACCTCAAAACAGACCCCTAATTACAAACACCAGACCCCAAAATTATTTCAGACCTCATATTAGATAGCAGGGCTCATTCTATCTTGCATGTACCATTATGCCAAGAGCCTAGTGAGCTTGTCACACTCTCTCACAGTTACACTGGCCTCTTTTTCTGATGGACTACAATATAAAGGTATCTCTCTAGACCTCAAGGCAGGCAGCTTCTCACAATCCACTGGATTTAGAGCAACCAGTATTTCAATATCCACTTTCTATCTACTTCCGAGCTGTCACTTCTTTAGCCCTCACTATCACATTGTTTTCCAGCCCACAGGTTTGTATCAGCTTGCCAGATTGTAAGATATAGGGCATTCAGTGACACAAACAAGAAATAGTGGAATGTTAACTTCTAATTCTCAACTTTGATCAGAACAAAGTACATTTTTCTACAGGATCAAACAATTGTCCTATAGTGTATAGACTCCTGTCATAACAGCATGGCTGGCCCTACCATAGAACCCACTGGGTCCGTAGGACATTTGACCCAGATTCCAAAACGAGAGAGCACCGCTTTCAACTGTATGTGCATACAATTGAAAGCTACCTGTCAGTAACAGCAGACCGTGACCTGTTCTTAACAGCACAGAGATATAAATACTCACGAGCACACTTATGCCAGCAGAGTGTGCATGTAGAACTGGAGTAATGCACTTTATCATTACTAATATATTTGTGTTTCAATTTATTTCACCGTATTACTCATTCTCATTTTATTTTATTTTTATTGTGAATATTGTGGAACATTCACTTTTCCCTACCAATACATTTATCTTTGACATATTGGTAGTAGATAGGAGCTCCCACCACCTCAATAGCTGCAGGGTTATCTAAACTGTGACAATAAGAAACATAGCTTCGGTATATTTTTGATTAGTTTAATTATATAATATAATGCATATGGGGATCTTTTATTTGGTGTCATTTTATTGTGGGAGGGGGGAATGTGTGTTCCAGTGATACATTTTATAGAGACCTTAGAGCTTTAGATATAATGTCAGGTTTGAACAGAAATATTAAGCTCTGACATTTATCTATGACTGGCACCAGGACCAGACAGGCCTACCAGGATACTGGAAATTTTCCCAGCAGGATGTCTGCCCTGTGGGCAATCTGGGGCTACCCCAACATACTAACCAGCGCCAGACTGCCCATCAGGCAAACCGGGAATTCGCCTTCCGGTCCAAGACGCATTAAATTATAAGCACGTCTTAATGCTGTGCTTATAGTTAAATGTGGTGCTCGGGTGTTTAGACAGAGCAAAGAGCCATTGGCTCCCCTTTCTATCAATCACTCTTGTGGCTGCTAGGGGGGGGGTGGAAATAAAGCAGAGGCCACACTGCGGACTGAGCAGGAGCCAGGTAAAGGAAGCCATTTAGCTTTCAGGAAGCCATTTAGCTTTCGAAAAGCTTCATATGTGTTTTGTCCTTTGCGAATACCTGTATTGGAGTCACTTTCACAGGTATGAGAGACAACCGAGAACTCCGGCAAGAAGGGATTCGGTAGAGACGTCGCTGGCCAGGGATGTCTCACGACCCTCTTAGATACTGCTATCCACGAATAACCCCTGGAATCCTTTTTGTCTTGTATTATGACTCCTATAGCTAGTATATATCATAGAGATATGATTGCAGAATCTTGCATCTACAGTGGCAGAAGGTTGCACAGTGAACTTACAAGTAAGACCCCTACTTCATTGCTAGAAGTCTGATGATATAATCACTCTATGAGATATGTCATAGATAAACACTTGCATAAAACATATATTCTAGTCATTTTTTTATGTCCCTAATTCCGAATAGCGCTAATATATACAGTAATATAATATATAATACATAGTAGAATGAAGATAGAAAAATGTCCGCACTCACCATGCCATTTCAAGTGATTCGCTTTATTGGATTCTTCAGATTTCCATTAGAAAGCATGTAACAAAAACACCCGAGTGCAGGGAGTGGGAGCTGCTCCGGGCAAGGAGACTAGGAGTGGCTGTCAGGAACAACAGCACCGTTTCGCGTTATTCACGCATCTTCCGGTTGCGTGAATGCGTGAATAACGCGAAACGGTGCTGTTGTTCCTGACAGCCGCTCCTAGTCTCCTTGCCTGGAGCAGCTCCCCCTCCCTGCACTCGGGTGTTTTTGTCTTATGCTTTCTAATGGAAATCTGAAGAATCCAATAAAGCGAATCACTTGAAATGGTATGGTGAGTGTGGACATTTTTCTATCTTCGTTCTACTATATATGAAAGACTGTCTCTTTGATTGTCCAGCACCATATACCAGCCATACACCCGAATACATTGATTGTTGCACCTGCATAATGGTTCTCTAGCAGTGCCCACCCATTTTTTCTACTTCTATAATATATAATACATTTGCTTCTACTACTACTCAAAGTGGGCTGCTACTTCTACTACTCAAAGGGAACTGCTGATACTACTACCTAAAGGGGGCTGCTGATATTACTACCTGAAGGGGAGTTGCTGCTAACATCTATCTAAAGGGTGGCTGCTACTACTACCTAAAGGGATCTGCTACCAATTAATATATGGGAGCTGCAATTATATACAGGGAACTGCAACTATATACAGGGGACTACAACTATATACAGGGGACCTACCAACAGGGAGCAACCCCTACTTATAAGGGGCTTCTACTGTGTACAAGGCGTAACTTTCTACAGGTGGCAGCTATCTTTACAGGCCAACCTACAGGTGGCACCTGCATAATTGGGGAAACCATGTGAAGGGACCTGTCTACCTACTGTAGCGAGCTAACTATCTAATGGGGGACCTACCTACTCTTTCCCAACCCGCTTATCTACCCACTGTACTGTGAGGGACACTAAGGGGGTTATTATTACTGTATGGAGCTCTGGAAAAGTGCAGAACATAAAATGTTTGTCTGACAGGTTCTATGGAGGCAAGTTGGGGCTGAAAGAAATGACGGACTGGGCTGGATGGAGAAGAAAAACTAAAGTGAATGCCTCAAAACAAAAGACGTCATCTGATGTTACTGTAAGTAATCACTAATATGATCTGCAGAGCCTGTGTAGAGCTAATATCTACCACTATATTTTCACTGCATGGGGAAAATATTTATCCTAATACCATATTGTATGTGTCAGGAGTCTGGACATGTGACAGGGGAGTATGAGTTTTACAATGCCAGACTTGCGCTCACATTACGAGATTTTAGTCAAATGACCTGTTATGTGATACGCAAGCCTTCCGGACATGCGCATTGCAATTGTTTACAAACGGGCGTAGGATGGATCGGGCCTGGTGAGTGACCAACTGTTAGTATAAGATAAAGCCTACCAGATTCGCCTCCCAGTTAATGTATTAATGTATCTTGTGATTGTTTTGTAATGAACTTAATGTATATTCCCTTGGAATCAGACATTACATGATATTACATTACTGATCACATGCACTGATGTATGCACGATTGTTTTGATTATTCCTAATCATGTATTGTTTATGTTTTGAGTAGTGATTTAACAAGTATTCCCCCCTTTTTGGGAATGTTTCACTAATAAATAGCCCTATAAATGTTTGACTGACATGCTTGAAAAAGACCTAATTGAGAAGGTTGAAACGTTGCACCGTGTACTGACTGATGTGTGAATAAACCACTCAATTATTTTTCCCATTATGTATCCTATTATACCCAAATATGATTGACATTTGACACCCCCCCTTTTGTGGCTCTGCTTTTCCATAGCCACACCCATGACAGAAATGGGCTGCTGAGTTTAAAATGCCCAAGCCAATCTCTTTCGCTACTATAGCGTCAACTAAGTGGCTGTTCAGTTAGGAACTATGGCATATCAACACACAAACCTAGATTACACAACACACAACCACAAACACACACACAGCGACTGCACTTATAGGGTATATAAAAAACAAATACTGTTATCAAAGGTTAGACAGTACTGTATACTTCTTGATCATCCGTGGCAGCACAACAATGGTTTAATGGAATCTCATTAACCTGGAACAGAAGATCAGACAAGCAATAGCGTAGAGACAAACTAACTAACATAATGAACCTAATAGCCCCCTCCCCTAAGGCTATTAGTAGCCCACAGAAACACCAGGCACACAAATTTTTTTCTTTTCTTGGGACAGAGAAGAGGACGTAGAGACAAGTGGCCTCCAAATCGCGCGTTTGCCCGATACCTGAGGCCTGTTATACGGTGGCCGTAAACCGGGAGTTTTCCTGGTCCCTCAGCCCCGTTCCCTCCCCTGACGGTACCGGTGTGGAGTTTCAAGCACTCAGGTAAGTAAGAAGTACTCCTCACCTGATTCCTTGTGTCTGTGAAGTTCTCTTGCTGTCTGAGCTCCGGGGGAGGAAGCTGCGCTTATGCATCGGGCAGTGAGTCCGTTTGCACATGTGTGGGGTCTGAAAAGCCGTCAGGACATTTAAAAATGGCCGGGGATTCATTTTGAGTCTAACACTCTGCCAGGGCAGCAGATCCTTGTTAGGCTCAGGTTGGTGCAGCTCCCCTGCTGCTTTGAGGTTGTTTTCCTGTACTTCCTATTAACCCCTTCCTCTCTATTTTAGGATGTCGGGTGTTCAAGGGAAAAGTAAGAGGAAATCTCGGCATAATATGTGCCTAAAATGCTCTCAACCCCTGCCAGAATCTTGGGATCTGGACATTTGTGACGGATGTTTAACCCCAAGTCGGCCAGCACCACTGGACACGGGATCGTTCCTGGGGTGGTTTAAAGGGGAACTCTCCACAGCCTTTAAAGAAGTTGTATCTTCTGTGACAAGTAACAAGAAGATCAAACCTACCTCGGGTCATAACTCCCCGATTTCAGAAAACTCCTCTGATGTTATTTCATTGTCGGAGTCTGAAGAAGAGGTGGATATGGAGGACTTGTACCTTTTACAAAAAGAGAAAGTTCCTAAATTGATTTCAGCAGTCAAGGAGATTCTGGAGTCTAATAAGGACGTTTTGGCTAAGCCTGCAAAGGACCGCCTCTTCTATTTTCCTCCCTCTCAATCAATCCCTCTTCCTTCTCACCAGCTTATCACTCAGTGGTGTGAAAAAGATTGGAAGAATCCGGAGAAACGCACAGACCCTGGCGCAAAATTCAAATCAGTCTACTGAATGAGAGGTCCACCTTAGCCCGGCAAGGTCTTCCAGATAAGGTCATCAACATCCTGATGGAATCCAGAAAGCCGGCTACCAGAAGAACATATTCTAGAATTTGGTCCTTATACTCTGGCTGGTGCGCAAAACAAGAGGTCCCTACTTCTGAAGTCTCATCTCTTCTCCAGTTCCTTCAAGAGGGATTTGACAAAGGCCTGAAGCCAAATATCCTTAAAGTTCAGCTTACTGCTATAAATTCCCAATTGAATGGAGCATTCTCCAATGTGCCTCTGGTGTCTGGGTTTTTCAGGGCCATCAGCAAGTTACGCCCTGTCCGTCCATGACCCAATTCCTTCCTGGGACTTACCACTAGTTCTTAAATGCCTACGAGAAGAGCCTTTTGAACCAATGGGAGGAGCACCAATTAAGCTCATTTCTTTCAAGACCATCTTCTTAATCGCCATCACATCGGCAAGAAGAGTTAGTGAGTTGCAGGCGATCTCCAGCAGAGAGCCCTACCTAAGGATGCTTGCAGACGCAGTAGTTCTATGGACTATGCCGGGGTTCCTGCCTAAAGTCCCTTCGGAGACGAACATTAACCAAGAGATTGTTCTCCCTGTTCTCACCTCTAGAGAAGATAATATGCATTTACTGGATGTTAAAAGGGCAATTAAGATTTATCTTCAAAAATCAGAATATTTCAGACAGACGAAAAGTCTTTTTCTTCAGTTTCAAGGCCCTAACAAGGGGAAAAAGGCAAGCAAAGCTACCCTTGCCAGATGGCTGAGGGACACTATCAAGATGTGTTATGCTATAGAAGGTCGCCAGTCTCCTTTGACCCTCAAGGCTCATTCCACTCGATCAACTACGGCTTCCTGGGCGGAGAGATACCACATCCTCATGGACCAGATCTGTAAGGCGGCTACGTGGGCATCTCCATCGACCTTCACTAAGCACTACAGGATGGATATCGCTGCCTCTCAGGGATCGGCCTTTGGTTTGAGTGTCATCCAAGGAGCAGTTAGTAGTTAATTTTCCCACCCTTTATATTACTATTATATTAGCACTGCTGGGATGGTTCCATTGTTGTGCTGCCACGGATGATCAGGAAGTGGAAAATTTACCTTTCCTGAAATTTTCATTTCCTGGAATCCGTGGCAGCACGGATATACCCACCCAAATAAATGTGGTCACTGCTGCATAAAATACGTCTGCCTGGTGTTTCTGTGGGTTACAAATAGCCTTATGGGAGGGGGCTATTAGGTTAATTATGTTGGTTAGTTTGTCTCTACGCTATTGCTTGTCTGATCTTCTGTTCCAGGTTAATAATATTCCATTAACCCATTGTTGTACTGCCACGGATTCCAGGAAATGAAAATTTCAGGAATGGTAAATTTTCCACATCTATATCACCGTACATCTTACCATCAATATACAAGGAGAAAATCCACTATACAAACACAAATATTTTCCCTCATAATCTGAACTATATAGTGGTAGATACAAACTCTAAAAGGCTTTAACCCCTTAAGGACGCAGGACGTAAATGTACGTCCTGGTGCGGTGGTACTTAACGCACCAGGACGTACATTTACGTCCTGTGCATAACCGCGGGCATCGGAGCGATGCCCGTGTCATGCGCGGCTGATCCCGGCTGCTGATCGCAGCCAGGGACCCGCCGGCAATGGCCGATGCCCGCGATCTCGCGGGCGTCCGCCATTGACCCCTCAGGTGCCGGGATCAATACAGATCCCGGCATCTGCGGCAGTGCGCGATTTAAATGAACGATCGGATCACCCGCAGCGCTGCTGCGGGGATCCGATCATTCAGAACGCCGCACGGAGGTCCCCTCACCTTCCTCCGTCCGGCTCCCGGCGTCTCCTGCTCTGGTCTGAGATAGAGCAGACCAGAGCAGAAGATAGCCGATAACACTGATCTGTTCTATGTCCTATACATAGAACAGATCAGTATTAGCAATCATGGTATTGCTATGAATAGTCCCCTATGAAAAATCCCCTCCCCCAATAAAAAGTAAAATGTCAGTTTTTTCCTATTTTACCCCCAAAAAGCGTAAAAAATAAATTTTATAGACATATTTGGTATCGCCGCATGCGTAAGTGTCCGATGTTAATGTTAATGATCCCGTACGGTGAACGGCGTGAACGGAAAAAAAAAGTCCAAAATTGCTACTTTTTTAATACATTTTATTTTAAAAAAATTATAAAAAATGTATTAAAAGTTTTTTATATGCAAATGTGGTATCAAAAAAAGTACAGATCATGGCGCAAAAAATGAGCCCCAATACCGCCGATTATACGGAAAAATAAAAAAGTTAGAGGTCATCAAAATAAAGGGATTATAAACTTACTAATTTGGTTAAAAAGTTTGTGATTTTTTTTAAGCACAACAATAATAGAAAAGTATATAATCATGGGTATCATTTTAATAGTATTGACCCTCAGAATAAAGAACACACGTCATTTTTACCATAAATTGTACGGCGTGAAAACGAAAGCTTCCAAAATTAGCAAAATTGCGTTTTCTTTTTAATTTCCCCACAAAAATAGTGTTTTTTGGTTGCGCCATACATTTTATGATATAATGAGTGATGTCATTACAAAGGACATCTGGTCACGCAAAAAACAAGCCCTCATACTAGTCTGTGGATGAAAATATAAGAGAGTTATGATTTTTAGAAGGCGAGGAGGAAAAAATGAAAACGTAAAAATTAAATTGTCTGAGTCCTTAAGGCCAAAATGGGCTGAGTCCTTAAGGGGTTAAAGACCATATATGTGATTTCAGTGCAGCAACATTTAGTGACTCACAGGTGACATCTTTTTTGAGTAAATCACAGGTGATATCTGCAACTGCAACTGCACCTTCTGCCCCCCTACAGTTACACCCCTAATTAACCCCTTAACGACGCAGGACGTATATTTACGTCCTGCGTCGGCTCCCGCAATATGAAGCGGGATCGCGCCGCGATCCCGCATCATATCGCGTGGGTCCCGGCGCTATTCAATGGCCGGGACCCGCGGCGATGTGCGGTATTAACCCTTTAGAAGCGGCGGTCAAAGCTGACCGCCGCTTCTAAAGTGAAACTGAAAGTATCCCGGCTGCTCAGTCGGGCTGTTCGGGACCGCCGCGGTGAAATCGCGGCGTCCCGAACAGCTGATCGGACACCGGGAGGGTTCTTACCTGCCTCCTCGGTGTCCGATCGACGAATGATTGCTCCGTGCCTGAGATCCAGGCAGGAGCAGTCAAGCGCCGATAATGCTGATCACAGGCGTGTTAATGCACGCCAGTGATCAGCATAGGAGATCAGTGTGTGCAGTGTTATAGGTCCCTATGGGACCTATAACACTGCAAAAAAAATGTAAAAAAAAAGTGTTAATAAAGGTCATTTAACCCCTTCCCTAATAAAAGTTTGAATCACCCCCCTTTTCCCATAAAAAAAATAAAACAGTGTTAAAAAAATTAAAATAAACATATGTGGTATCGCCGCGTGCGTAAATGTCCGAACTATAAAAATATATCATTAATTAAGCCGTACGGTCAATGGCATACGCGCAAAAAAATTCCAAAGTCCAAAAAAGCGTATTTTGGTAACTTTTTATAACATTAAAAAATGAATAAAAAGTGATCAAAAATTCATATCAAAACAAATCATACCAATAAAAACTTCAGATCACGGCGCAAAAAATGACTCCTCATACCGCCCCGTACGTGGAAAAATAAAAAAGTTATAGGGGTCAGAAGATGACATTTTTAAACGTAAAAATTTTCCTGCATGTAGTTATGATTTTTTCCAGAAGTGCGACAAAATCAAACCTATATAAGTAGGGTATCATTTTAACAGTATGGACCTACAGAATAATGATAAGGTGTAATTTTTACCGAAATATGCACTGCGTAGAAACGGAAGCCCCCAAAAGTTACAAAATGGCGTTTTTTTTCCGATTTTGTCGCACAATGATTTTTTTTTCCGTTTCGCCGTGCATTTTTGGGTAAAATGACTAATGTCACTGCAAAGTAGAATTGGCGACGCAAAAAATAAGCCATAATATGGATTTTTAGGTGGAAAATTGAAAGGGTTATGATTTTTAAAAGGTAAGGAGGAAAAAACGAAAGTGCAAAAACGGAAAAACCCTGAGTCCTTAAGGGGTTAAAGAGGTACTCCAGGGAACTAAACCCATAGCCCATCCTTTCCCTCTCACCAACTTATGTATTTGTCTAAATATCATTCATTAGCTATATAGAGCAGTTTTCCTCTTTCAGCTGTCACTTACATGCAGGAAGTGAGAGAAAAACATAATTCTCAAATCCACCTTGTCTTGGTGTAAACCCCTCACTTAGACTAGCCCCCACCCTTCAGGACAACACTACGTGATGATTTCTGTCTGGTCTAGAGCTCTTGCTGTACAAGCACCCCTTCTCTTCGTGTGTGGGGAGCTTGTGAGCCCTGAAAGAAAAGCAGTGAATATTCTCAGTCACAAAGCTGCTGTTTTTCTGCTGAAGATCTAATCACTGACTGCTGCCATTCAGAGCACAGCATGATTTATTGCTGGGGGAAGGATAGTCTGAAAGAAATGACATGTACAGTGTGTGTGCGCTGCAGTGTAAGCATGCACACAGACAGTGAAAGCAGTTTGCTGGCAGCCATTACACAGAGCTGCACTGACTTCTGGGAGTTGTAGTCTGTGCTGCAAACAAGGAAAAAGTATTTAGGAGACATCAGGGGCCAAAGGAGCTGCCAAAACTACATGCATAACTACAGGGGACACAGAACAGGTATTGTAGTGGCTTTGGGGCATTTTTATTTTGGAGTACCCCTTTAAGCTCCTCTGCGTCCCAATGCAGGACATGTCTGTGCGTTTGGCGCTCATTCCCCTGCAGGTCCTACTTCCTGGGCTCCTTGTTTAGGCAGCATGTTACAGTGACTAGAAGTTCTTTGCTGCCTCCTCTGATTCACACAGTTGAAAGCTGCCCTTCTTCTGTGGGTGCGGTCACACATCCTGAGAATGTGATAATTATGCCCATGCCCCTTTGCATTAATTTATTGCAGTTTTCTGAAATTCTTTGGTTAAACACAACAGACCTATGTTTTTTTCCCCCAACCATACTATTTAAGTAGCTAAATAACCAGGTTAATAAACAAACATGATAGCATTTATTTAGGGCATTTACAAACAGTTTGAACCCCAAGAACAATCATCATAAAGGCATAGTCTAGGGTCATAACAGTAAACTATTTAAAAGATGGATGAAAACAGCAACATGTAGACCATCCCTCTTCACCCCAACCCCATAGTGAGAAAGCTTTTTCTTACAGTTAAATGACATGGTAATAGTCTATAATTTAGACATTTTTATATGTGAAATGGAACCAAGTGTACATCAATGTATTACCTAAGTGACTATTCATTCACTAGTATACCTTATTATTCTATTTTCTTCTGTTTTCGCATAGTCAGGACGTGGTTCTGTAGTGTTAACCCGCAATGTGGACAACAGACTTTACATAATATGAGTGCCTATAATCATCACAATCAGCCAAGTGTAGCGTGTTAGGAGAAATTCTGATGGAAGCTATTGCTTGTCTCTTTAAGGTAACAGGTGCTGACAGTGAAGCAGACTGCTCAATCTAAAAATGGAAAGATAGTACTATTAAGTAGATTAGTTCATAATGAAACAGGGAATTGCACACACTGCGCTACTCATAAGCGCAGTTACTGATTTTATTTACAGTACAATCAGAGTGATTTGAATCAAAAATTATTCGTAAAGATTTACATTAAAAAAAATATTAATCATTCATTTGACAGAAGTCAAATTAATGTATCAAAGCAAAAAACACTGTTTGTGATTACGCATCTGTGATTTAAGCTCTGCTTGTCTCTTGTACTAGGCCAAGATATGCACACTCTGTTCAACTTGTCAAGGACCGCAGAATACAGCTTATACTGTATATCTTTATTTAAGATACTTTAAGATATTTATTTTAAGATTCTTAAAGGAGTATTCTGACTTCCATGAAGGATTGAAGGGGGTTCAACCAGTGGACTTTCCCCCACGATCTCCATAACGACGTCCAACTCAATTGTTTTATTTGTACTCAGGGCTTCACACTCGTGTTTGTGGCTGCAGCGTAGCATACCTACCTGAGTGAATACCATAATCTTAAAGCGGTCAGAGGTGTGCCATAAACCGCGATCGAGGGCACGCCTTTAGTGGGCACACCCTAAGGATGAATGATTAAAAATGAGGGAGGGATGGCAGGTTCCGCAAAACGTCACTTATGCCCCGCCTTAGGTACAAGAAGCATTATATACTAATGCCCTCCTGTATTAACCCCTAGAAACTCCACCTAGGGGGTGGAGACGTGCTCAATAATTACGCCCCTCGTACAAATAAAGCCTGCAACAGGCTTACACTTGTACTCAGGGCTTCACACTCGTGTTTGTGGCTGCAGCGTAGCATACCTACCTGAGTGAATGCCATAATCTTAAAGCGGTCAGAGGTGTGCCAAAAACCGCGATCAAGGGCATGCCTTTAGTGGGCAAAAATCCACCTAGTAGGGTAAATGATCATGATTATAATTATCGTAATTAATACCTCGATACTAGCCATCTCAATCCTTTCCTGCCCTATGTTGGACTGTATCTCGCAAGCTGATTTGCAACTATCGATTTGGTCGTCACGTAAGCTGCCACCTAGCAACTGAGAATCTGTGTTAATCATGACCACTATGAAATACAGGGATCGTTACTGAAACCAGACCCGCCTGACCTACCGGCATAATGCATATTAAACAATATATGATAAGGCAAAGAGAAACCGCTTGACAGCCATGCAAACATAGTGTTATCTCGCTTCCCTGCTATTAATGGGCAAAAATAACTTAAACCGATGATAACCCTGACACCTAATCAACCTTTGAAAAATGCTGACCTTGCGCCGCAAGTTCACCAGCAGATATGACCGAGACTGGTGTAACAGCTTACCTGCAGATGTGACCTGACTAACACAGTCAGTCCTACCCTTGCTGTGAGACCTGAAGACGTTTGAGTAATGACCCTAAGTAGTAAATCCCCCCCGCTGCTGTTGCCGGTACTATGAATATATCAGCACCTAATATCGAGGTGTGCTTGAAACAATGTGTCGGGTACCGATAACCTGTGAGGTGTATCCCCTTGCCAGCCAGGCAGACATGACAGTTAAGTAACCACCTGTGTGACAGAAAGTTATTGCTCTGAAGACATGTCAGTAACAATAACCACGTGGTGTTTCCCCTACTGCTGTGTTGGGTATACTGGTAACCCGTCTGTATGTCGGAATGCTATTATTCAAAAGACGCGTCAGTAACAATAACCACGTGGTGTTTCCCCTACTGCTGTGGCGGGTATTACTGGTAACCCTTCTGTATGTCGGAATGCTATTATTCAAAAGACGTGTCAGTAACCGCAACCCGCGTGGTGCCTCCCCCTGCAGATGTGGCAGGCATAACGGGTAAACAACCACCTATGCATTGTGGAGTTATTGCTCTGAAGACGTGTCAGTAACAATAATCTGCGTGGTGCCTCCCCCTGCAGACATGGCAGGCATAACGGGTAAACAACCACCTATGTGTTGTAGTGTTATTGCTCTGAAGGCGTGTCAGTAACAATAACCTACATGGTGCTTCCCCCTGCAGACATGGCAGACATGACGGGAAAACAACCGCCTGTGTTGTCGTATTATTGCTCAGAAGGCGTGTCAGTAACAATAATCTGCGTGGTGCCTCCCCCTGCAGACGTGGCAGGCATAAAGGGTAAACAACCACCTATGTGTTGTGGTGTTATTGCTCTGAAGGCGTGTCAGTAACAATAATCTTTATGGTGCTTCCCCCTGCAGACGTGGCAGACATGACGGGAAAACAACCGCCTGTATTGTGGTATTATTGCTCTGAAGGCATGTCAGTAACAATAATCTTTATGGTGCTTCCCCCTGCAGACGTGGCAGACATGACGGGAAAGCAACCGCCTGTGTTGTGGTATTATTGCTCTGAAGGCGTGTCAGTAACAATAATCTGTGTGGTGCCTCCCCCTGCAGACGTGTCAGGCATAAAGGGTAAACAACCACCTATGTGTTGTGGTGTTATTGCTCTGAAGGCGTGTCAGTAACAATAACCTACATGGAGCTTCCCCCTGCAGACATGGCAGGCATGACGGGTAAACAACCACCTGTGTTGTGGTATCATTGCTCTGAAGGCGTGTCAGTAACAATAATCTGTGTGGTGCCTCCCCCTGCAGACGTGGCAGGCCTAAAGGGTAAACAACCACCTATGTGTTGTGGACGGGTAACACCTATGTGACAAAATGTTGTTGCTTGGAAAAATGTAACAACCACAATAACCTCTGTGGTACAACCCCCTGCGCACGTGGTAGGCTTAACGGGTGAAATGATCACCTGTTTGTCAGTGTCATTATTGTGCAATATGTCCGTGACAATGACCTACATGTTGCCCTGTGTGCTGTCAATGCTATGTATACACAATATAAATGTTATGAGTACCTGTCTGAAAAACTATATTCATTAAAATGCCATTTACAGGAACACTATGTAAT
Organism: Hyla sarda; assembly: GCF_029499605.1. NCBI lineage: Eukaryota > Metazoa > Chordata > Amphibia > Anura > Hylidae > Hyla > Hyla sarda. Next base: position 263,778,466 of record NC_079190.1, on the reverse strand, counting down.
CAGCAAAATTGTAAAATTTTAAAATTCTGTGAGTATAAGTTCAGTGTACAAAGCACAAACAAGTGTACTGTATGAATGAACAAACCTAAGTGCAGTATGATGGTTGCAGCTACTGTGTACTATAAGTATTTGTTTGCATGCCGTAGAAGGCTTTGTGCCTATGTACAGTGCAAAAGCTACAAACGTGTATACCGTATAAACTGTGAATATAGGGAAAATATGCCATGATACGAGCATGAACAGTGTAAAGCTACGAGCGTATGTACCGAAAACTGCAAGCATGTACCATACAAGCTACGAGCGTATGAACAGTAATGCTATGAGTGGTATGGGCGTAAGTACTATATGAAATGGTACAAACGTATGTGCAGTACGAGTGTACACTATGCCAACTATTAGCGAGTATGTGATACAAATTCTGCATCATGAATGGTACAATCGAATGTATAGTGTCACGCCTCTTACCATATGTACAGGATGATATCTACTACCATCTGTAATGTGTACATAGTACCAACATATGTCTCGTATCAACCGTAAATGTACTGTATGACAACTACCAATGTCTGTACTGTATAAATGACATCCATATATCGCTCATTTGACCTTAAAGTGAATATGTTTGTGTATGTACAATATGACTACTAAGTATGCACTGTATAAGTGTAAGGAACGTATGTCTCATATGAATGGTAAAGCTACAGTCAAGAATAAGTACTGGCTACTGTACGGTACTGTATGCATGTACACGCTAAAAATAGTACCAATGAATGTGCAGTATGCCATTACCAACCTCTGCACCGTATGAATGATACAATTCCTGTGTTGTGTAATTGATAGAATCATGTGCCCAGTAACTACAGATGTAAATGCAGTAGGACCACCAGCATGTACGGTACAACCACTATTAGCGAACGTCCCTTGGTCAACAGTGTGTGTACAGTACCAACAACTACAACATATGTATCGAACCAATGTTATATGCCTATATATTGTACAACTGGTACTGACATATGTACAATGCAATTACAACCTAAACACAGTGGGAATGGTACCACTGTATGTACAGAACAACAACTACTAGCTTATGTATCGTATAACTACTAGCGCGTGTCCCGTATGACTACTAGCGTGTGCCTGTATAATAACTACTAACATATGCTCACTATAAATGCTAGCATATGTGCATTATAACCATCTACTAGTGTACATACAGCAACCCAACTATCATCTTATGCACAGTGTAAATGGAACAACCTTGTTTGCCGTATAACAACTGCTAGCGCATGTACCGTATAACAACTACTGGTGTATTTACAGCATAACAACTACTGGCAAATGTACCACATAACAACTACTAGCGTATGTGCTGTATAACTGCTGGTGTATGTACCGTATAACTGCTGGCGTATGTACCGTATAACTGCTGGCATATGTACTGTATAACTGCTGGTGTATGTACAGTATAACTGCTGGCGTATGTACCGTATAACTGCTGGCATATGTACCGTATAACTGCTGGTGTATGTACAGTATAACTGCTGGCGTATGTACCGTATAACTGCTTGCATATGTACAGTATTACTGTTGGCGTATGTACAGTATTACTGCTGGCGTAGCATGTACTAGCATTCACTACAGTATAAAAAACGACTAGCATATGCAGAGTATACCGAACTGATAGCGTATGCACAGTATAGCCACTACTGGCATATATACAGTATGACAACTACTAGCGTATATACAGTGTGAAAACAACTAGCATATGCACAGCATAACTACTAGCAAATGTACAATATAGGAATGACTAACATGTGTACAGTATGACTACTTGTGTATGTACAGTATAAAACGACTAGCATATGTACCGTATCACACCTACTAGCGTATGTACAGCATAAACGACTAGCATATACAGTAAAACACCTACTAGCGTATGTACAGTATAAAACTACTAGCCTGTGTACAGTATAACCACTACTTAGCACATAGAGTAACTGTAACATACTTCTGTACCGAATAACAACTACTATTGTATGCATTGGTTATATTATGTGTGTAATCAAGTCGGTGCCGGGTCCTGGCTAATTGTATTAAGGTTTACAGGCCCCTGCTTGGTCCTGGCTGTATATATGTACCTGTTTAAGTTATTCAGGCCGGTACGAGGGCCTGGCTCATATGTCCCGGCATCCTAATTAACCCCCAGTGCGGGGTCCCAGGGGTGCATGGTGCATGCCCCGGAGCTTAAATACTCTGCTGATGCGGGTCTTGATGTTTCTGTGACTTGTGCCAGTACGTGGTCCGGGAGATCGCCTTACTACTGTCTGGTGCGGGGTCCCAGGAAGAGAGCGGATGGAGTCCCGGAGACTGATGCTAGGGCCCTTCCCCAGGTTAAGTTATTCTTACTTCCCGGGGTTGCCGCTGAGACTGCGGGACTTGTTGTTATGCAGCACGGGGTTCGCGATGATGCAGCAGTTGGATCCCGGCGCGTAACGGTGTCAGCAAACTGCACTCAAGCCGGGGTGAAGCGGTCACCCTCACGTGGTCCGAGCACGTGCATCCTCCAGCTGTTTTCTGGATGCTGGGCGCATAGAAGGTAAGAGGGCTAAAATGAGATGGAGGGGGTTCAGGATATTCAGACTCTCAAATCGTACTGATGGTACCTAAGCCTTATCGACAACCAGTTAGTAGCTGTAAGTTACTAGTTACAAATGACAAGGTACAAATTACAAATTTCCACTCAGAGGAGACTCTAACCAAGGCTGATAAATTCTTAGAAACTTGTTGTGAGTTCTCAACGCCCTCAAACCTACACATCTCCTCAAACCTACAGATCTGGTGTACTCTGGAAAGCCATTCATCCTTGGAGGGGGTGGTATTTTGGAGCCACTGAAGTGGTATTAATGTTTTTGCAGCAGCCAGTAAGGGGGTAGTGAGAAACTGACTACTCGGAGAGTATCCAGAGGAATGTAGACCGAGCAGCACAGCTTCCGAAGTGAGAGTTATCCGTTGTTTCACTAGAATTGATGGTAATATTCACTTCCCTCCATAAGGAAGTTATATTAGGGCAAGCCCACCAAATATGCAGGTGCGTACCTACATGCTCAGCACAGCGCCAACAAAGGTTTGTGGTAGATAAGTTGTGGGTATACAGAAACTCTGGCGTCTTATACCAGCGGGCGACTATCTTGTAATGTGATTCCTGAAGTCTAACACAATGCAAGAACCAAAGGGAATGTCTCAGTATCATGGCAATGTTGGCAACGAAGAAGGACCTCCCCAACTCCTTCACCCAAGAGGCTATGTAGTGTGGTGGAGAACGAGTGTGAGTAGAAGTAACATATGCTAGAAAAGAGGAAAGGTTACTATGCTTAGGCTGCGTGAAGAGAATATGATCCTCAAACTTGTCCATCTGCCTCAGTGGTTCATACATGTCTTTAAACACTGAACAACAATAAACAAAGTAGTGTATATGCATAAATGAGAATCTGTGCAATGGTAGCAATGACGTCAATGTCTATGAAGTTGGCGTCACTCCATCCTTAAATAATTGGGCTACCGTAACATTCCTTAGTTTGTCCCACATCACTTGGAATGTGGGGGATAATCTGTCCACAGCCACAGGTAACAGGTGAGCAGGAAGGAGGGGAGAGACAGAGGGGGCAAGGGAGGGGGACAGTTCTCACCAGGTACCTCATTCACTAGTAAGGCTGCTGAGGGGTTAGAGTACAGTGAAAAAAATGGCCTCAACGAATGCAACAGGAAAATTTAACTTCAGCAGTACTGAATCCATAAAGGGCCAACTAACTCTATCAAAGGCATCAACACCGAGAAGGACAAGGGGTTATTTTTCTTCCAGATGAGCCTTATGAATACTGATCAATAAGTGTATAGTGTTTGTGCGGCCTTCTCTTCGAGGGACAAATCCAGATTGTTCAATTCCTATTAAATGAGGAAGGAACTTTTTCATACGTAGAGAGAGCAATTTCGCCCATATTTTAAGGTCTAAATTTAGTAAGGAGATTGGTCTGTAGCTGCCGCACTCCTCGGGGGTTTTCCCCTCCTTAGCTAGCAGAGTTACATGAGCTTCCTGAGATTGTGCAGGTAATGATTCTCCCAGGAAGAGTGCCCCACAAAGATCAGTTAGACGGGGAAGAAGTGTACTTTTAAAAGATTTATAATAGAAGAGAGGTAGACCATCTGGGCCCAGACTTTTACCAGGAGGAAAAGAGGAGAGGATACTCCCGACCTCTTCTGGCGTCACAGGTGCCAGTAGCTCATGTACCATTGATGTGGTTAGGCTCGATAGTCGAAGGCATTAAGGAATTTGTCTGTTAGAACTGAACGGTTTTCCTGCTGTTCCAGAGTGCCAGCCTCTCTCAAATTATATAGTGCAGAATAAAAGTCTCTGAATGACTTGGCCATATCAGAGGAGGATGTGTGGATGACCCCCATTGAAGACCTAATGGCATAAATATGATCCTTTGTTCTGGTTTTTTTAAGTAGTCTAGACATGAGCTTGCCTCTCTTATTTCCATGAGAATATATTCTATTCCTGCAGTGGATGTACCCCTTAGTTGATTTCAACTGTAGGAAGGTGAGAAGCTGTTCTCACTTTTCAGCTCCTCCTGTATAGCTATAGCTCTGGTGCGTTTATGCATTCTCTCCAGTGAGGATATCCACGATAATAGAGGAGTTACTTTGCCATCACGTTCTTTCTTAAGTTTAGCCCCCCCAGGATATAAATGTACCCCGTATTTATGACTTGTGTGCCTCCCATACAACTGGCACTGGAGGGTCAGATTCAGAATTGATCTCAAAATATGTGTTCAGATGTTTCCCAATATCCTCCCTCGGCCTTTTGTCCTCCAATATACTTTTGTTGAGACGCCAGCACAATGGGGAAGGTGAGGATAAAGAAAGTGGCAAAGTAATGGTGGTGGGTGCGTGATCAGAGACTGTTATATAATCGATACCTGCAGCTGTGAGAGTGGGAAGGAGAGTAGATTGGATGAGGAAGTAATCCAAGCGCTGATTGGAGTTATGAACAGATGAGAAGAACGAGTAGTCGTTGACACCAGGATGGAGAGAAAGGCAAGCATCTAGAAGAGACAAATCAGATAATTTAGCCTGTAATTTAGCAATCACCCTAAAAGGAATGTGCCAGAAGTAGAATCCAAAATTGGATTCAAGGAGATGTTAAGGTCACCTCCCAGAACAATAGGTCCTTCTGCAAAAGGGGCCAAGGTGTCTAATGTCTGCAGAAGCCAATGGATTTGACCTTAGTTTGGAGCATACATATTTGCAATAGTGAACTTGGTAGCCTGAAGCTGAACTTTCAAGAATAAAGCCCTACCTTCAGACCCTCTGAAAGTGTCTAACACACGTAGAGGTAGTGACCGATGTAGTGCGATAGACACTCTCCTAGAAGCCGAAGTTTTGTGGTTGGAGTGGAGGTCAGGAGCTAAGAGGGGAAGGAAAGTCAGGCTTAAGAAACGGGTCTGCCTACCTTCCAAGACCTCCGAGTGGGCTGCAATTCCAGAACATGTTGCCTCCAGTGCCTCTGTACGAAACCTGATGAAGTGCACTTCTGTTTTGATTTCAGAAAGGTCGGTAATCACTGGCTTTAACCCCTTAACGATGCAGGACGTATATTTACGTCCTGCGCCGGCTCCCGCGATATAAAGCAGGGTCGCGCTGCGACCCCGCATCACATTGCGTCGGTCCCGGCGCTTATCAACGGCCGGGACTCGCGGCTAATACCACACACCAGTTAATACACGCCAGTGATCAGCATGAGAGATCAGTGTGTGCAGTGTTATAGGTCCCTATGGGACCTATAACACTGCAAAAAAAAAGTTTAAAAAAAGTGTTAATAAAGGTCATTTAACCCCTTCTCTAATAAAAGTTTGAATCACCCCCCTTTTCCCATAAAAAAAATAAAACAGTGTAAATAAAAAAGTAAAAATAAACATATGTGGTATCGCCTCGTGCGTAAATGTCCGAACTATAAAAATATATCATTAATTAAACCGCACGGTCAATGGCGTACGCACAAAAAAATTCCGAAGTCCAAAAAAGCGTATTTTTGGTCACTTTTTATACCATTAAAAAATGAATAAAAAGTGATCAAAAAGTCTAATCAAAACAAAAATCATACCGATAAAAACTTCAGATCACGGTGCAAAAAATGAGTCCTCATACCTGTACGTGAAAAAATAACAAAGTTATAGGGGTCAGAAGATGACATTTTTAAACACATACATTTTCCTGCAAGTAGTTATGATTTTTTCCAGAAGTACGACAAAATCAAACCTATATAAGTAGGGTATCATTTTAATCGTATGGACCTACAGAATAATGATAATGTGTCATTTTTACCGAAATATGCACTGCGTAGAAACGGAGGCCCTCAAAAGTTACAAAATGGCGTTTTTTGTTCGATTTTGTGGCACAATAATTTTTTTTTCCACTTCGCCGTAAATTTTTGGGTAAAATGACTAATGTCATTGCAAAGTAGAATTGGTGATGCAAAAAATAAGCCATAATATGGATTTTTAGATGGAAAATTGAAAGGGTTATGATTTTTAAAAGGTAAGGAGGAAAAAACGAAAGGGCAAAAACTGAAGTCAGCATAGTCAAGTTTGTCAAATCTAAAGTCAGCGTGGGACTGCCTCATTAAGTCCAAGTCAACTACAAGTCCCAGAGAGCCCACAAGTCTCTTAAAGTCCACTGGTCACCTCCTTGGGCCTAAACTGAGCTGTAAAGAATTTAAAATCTGTCTGCCTCAGTAAAGTACCGTTGTTCTGTAACCTTGCATCGGAGTGATTATTTGCCCCGAGCCTGGCCCAGGAACCAGCGGCCATACCTCGGGTGGTAGAGGATAACCACGTCCTGGCATCACAAATTAAAAAGGTAACAACATCTGCCCTTCATCACACCCCACACAACCTGGGTAAATGAAAGGATTGGAGTGACCTTGACAAGAGACAAATTGTGATAGCTTGACTACTACCAAAAAGGCAAACCATGTGGAACGTTCCCAGCAAGAAGTGGCTAATGCATGTGAACAGGTGTCAGAATCCCAGTTGCAAATAGCAGTGTTTCCCAACCAGTGTGTCTCCAGCTATTGCAAATCTACAACTCCCTGTATGCCCAGACGGCCAAAGGCATGCAGCGAGTTGTAGTTTTGCAACAACCGAAGGCACAGTTTTGAAAAAACCTTATGAGCTTCTGAAGTTAAGGTTGTTCTTTTCTGTCTAAATGCTCTCTGATGACACGTGCCCAGTTTAGAAGCAAATCCTAATAGCAAACCTCTTCTAAACTGGGCGGTTCCCGAGACACGTGTCATTTAGACAGAAAAGAACCCCATGGAAATACCCCATGTTTGGACATCAAGTGCTCTGCTGGATGGATCACTACAATGCTCAGAAGAGGAGCGCCATTGAGCTTTTGGATAGTGAATTTGTTTGAAATGGAAGTCAGGGGCCATGTGTGTTTGCAAAGCCCCATGTGCTGCCAGAACAGTCGACCCCCCCCAAATGTGATCCCATTTTGGAAACTACACCCCTCACAGAATTTAATAAGGGGTGCAGTGAGTATTTGCACCTTTGGAACAGTGGGCTGTGCAAATGAAAAATTACATTTTTCATTTTCACGGACAACTGTTCCAAAAATCTGCCAGACACATGTGGGGCGTAAATGCTCACTGTACCCCTTATTACATTACATGAGAGGTGTAGTTTCCAAAATGGGGTCACATGTGGGGGGTGGGGTGCATTGTTCTGGCACTATGGGGGCTAAGTAAACACACGTGGCCTTCAATTCCGGACAAATTTTCTCTTCAAAAGCCCAATGGTGCTCCCTCTCTTCTGAGCATTGTAGTTCGCCCGCAGAGCCCTTTATATCCACATTTCTCCGCTGCCATGTATGGGTAAGTGGACTTCGGTGCCGGTCCCCGTCGGTTTCGCCATTCTGCCCCACCTATAGTGGGTGGGCAGAACGGGGAAACCGAAAGTTAGCCCCCCGATCTGCTATTGGTCATCGTGTCTATATGACCAATAGCAGGGATAAGAGGGGTGGCACCCCTGCCACCTCACTTCTATCCCTTCAGGGGGACCAGGGGTGTCTTGGACAACCACGATCCCCCTTATTTTCGGGTTCACCGGTTCACCATATGACCCGGAATTGCGCAAATTGCAGGTGTGAATTCACCTGCGATTTGCCACAATCACTGACATTGGGGGGTCTGATGACCCCCCTGGGCATTTGCACGGGATGCCTGCTGAATGATTTCAGCAGGCATCCCGGCCCGATCCCCGTCACACGGGGGGGGGGGGGGGCTGGAATTGCCCATGACGTACATGTACGTCATGGGTCCTTAAGACCCAGTGTGTCATGACGTAACGTTACGTCATGGGTCCTTAAGGGGTTAATAAAAAAATGTAATGAAAAAACCCCTTAACGAAAATGTACATCCTGGTGTGGTGGTCCTTAACGCACCAGGACGTACTGTACATGACAGCGAGAATGGTGCTCGCATCATGCACCGCAGGTCCCAGCTGCTATCAGCAGCCAGGGACCCGCTGGTAAGGGCGGACATGAGCGATCACACTTATGTCTGCCATTAACCCCTCAAATGCCGTGATCAATACAGATCACGGCATCTGCGGCAGTGCGGTCAGAAAAATGGATGATCAGATTGCACGGCGCTGCCGCTGGGATCCAATCATCCATAATGGATGACGGAGTACCCCTCACCTGCCTCCATCCGTCTCCAGGGGTCTTCTGCTCTGATCTGAGATCGAGTAAACCAGAGCAGAAGATCGCCGATAATACTGATCAGTGCTATGCCCTATGCATAGAGCTGAACAGTATTAGCAATCAAATCAAAAGTGTTAGGAATCAAATCAAATTAGCAATCAAATGATGACAAAAAAATGTAAAAAAAAAGTTTTAAAAATTAAAAAAAGTTAAAAAATATGGAAAACTCCCCTCCCCCAATAAAAATGTAAAGTGTCCTTTTTCACATTTTACCCCCAAAAAGTATTAAAAAAAATTATAAACATATTTGGTATCGTCACATGCATAAAAATATAATGTCAATGATCCCGTACCGAGAATGGCGTAACGTAAAAAAAAAAATCCAAAATTGCTGCTTTTTTGTCACATCATATTCCCAAAAAAATGAATAATACATTTATTAAATGTTTTATATATGTAAATGTGGTATCAATAAAATTTACAGATCATAGCTCAAAGAATGAGCCCTCATACCGCCGTTATACGGAGAAGATTACCGGAGATCCCCTGCACGGAACGGGACAAGGTAAGTACCGTTGTCACCTGCAGTCCTTAAGGGGTTAAAGGAAAACTTCAATATTTTTTTTTTTTTAGCCCTTATGCCCGGGCTGCCAGATTAAAAAATAAGCATTAACCCCTTAAGGACCCAGCCCATTTATACCTTAAGGACCCGGCCATTTTTTGAACATCTGACCACTGTCACTTTAAACATTAATAACTCTGGCATGCTTTTACTTTTCATTCTGATTCCGAGATTGTTTTTTCAGACATATTCTACTTTATGTTAGTGGTAAAAATTTTTGTCGATACTTGCATCATTTCATGGTGAAAAATTCCAAAATTTTATGAAAAAATTTCATTTTTTTTTACTTTGAAGCTCTCTGCTTATAAGGAAAATGGATATTCCAAATAAATTATATATTGATTCACATATACAATGGAGGATATTTATCAAAGGATTTAGACTGTTTTTTCCTGTCTAAATTTGTCGCACAGAAAGTTGCAGTCTAAATATGAGCGACTTTTTTGCGACTTTTGCTCTAGAGGATTTTTAGAAGATAATGCATTCTAGTCTATTTCAGACGGAAATGCATTGGAAAATGCATTGTTGCTGAATTTATCAGAAGCGACTGAAAGTACGCCAATCTGCTGAAAGTACGCCAAAATGTCAGATCATGTTGGAGCAGGTTTAAATACAGTCTAAATCATAGATCACAAAGTCTGTGCGCAGAATTTATCAAGATCCGTGCGCCTTTTGATAAATTAGGTGCACAAAAGACCAGCCTAACGCTCTGTAGTTTGGTCTACATTGATGCGGGACATATACAGCTTTGATAAATATCCCCCAATATGTGTACTTTATGTTTGCATCATAAAGTTGACATGTTTTAACTTTTGGAAGACATCAAAGGGCTTCAAAGTTCAACAGCAATTTTCCAATTTTTCACAAAATTTTCTAAATCGGAATTTTTCATGGACCAGTTCAGGTTTTAAGTGGATTTGAAGGGCCTACATACTAGAAATACCCCACAAATGACCCCATTATTAAAACTGCACCCCTCAAAGTATCCAAAATGACATTCAGTAAGTGTGTTAACCCTTTAGATGTTTCACAGGAATAGCAGCAAAGTGAAGGAGAAAATTCAAAATCTTCATTTTTTACACTGGCATGTTCTTGTACACTCAGTTTTTGAATTTTTACAAGTGGTAATAGGAGAAAAAGCCCCCCCAAATTTGTAACCCAATTTCTCTTGAGTAAGGAAATACCTCATAAGTGTATATAAAGTGTTCAGCGGGCGCAGTAGAGGGCTCAGAAGGGAAGCAGCGACAATGGGATTTTGTAGTGTGAATTTTGGTGAAATGGTTTTTGGGGGGCATTTCACATTTAGGAAGCCCCTATGGTGCCAGAACAGCAGAAAACACCACATGGCATACCATTTTGGAAACTACACCCCTCAAGGCACATAACAAGGGGTCCATTGAGCCTTAACACCCCACAGGTGTTTGACGACTTTTCATTAAAGTCGGATGTGTAAATGAAAAAAAAAAATTCACTAAAGTGCATTTTTCCCCCCAAATTTACAATTTTTACAAAGGGTAATGGAAGAAAATGCCCCCCAAAATGTGTAAACCCATCTCTTCTGAGTATGGAAATACCCCATGTTAGGATGTAAAATGCTCTGCAGGCGAACTACAATGCTCAGAAGAGAAGGTGTCACATTTGGCTTTTGGAAAGCAAATTTTGCTGAAATGGTTTTTGGGGGGCATGTCACATTTAAGAAGTCCTGTGGTGCCAGAACAGCAAAAAAAAAAATACAAAAAAAACACATGGCATACTATTTTGGAAACTACACCCCTTAAGGAATTTAACAAGGGGTACAGGAAGCCTTAACACCTCATGGGTGTTTGACGACTTTTTGTTAAAATTGGATGTGTAAATGAAAAAAAAACATTTTTTACTAAAATGCAGTTTTTTCCCCAAACTTTAGATTTTGACAAGGGGTAATAGGAAAAAATTACCCCGAAAATGTGTAACCCCATTTCTTCTGAGTATGGAAATACCCCATCTGCTGGCGCACTACAATGCTCAGAAGAGGAGGAATGCCATTGAGCTTTTGAAAAGAGAATTTGTTTGGAATGGAAGTCAGGGACCATGTGCGTTTACTTTGCCCCCCATGGTGCCAGAACAGTGGACCCCCCCCCCACATGTGACCCCAGTTTGGAAACTACACCCCTTGCAGAATTTAATAAGGGGTGCAGTGAGCATTTACACCCCACTGGCATTTGACAGATCAGTGGGCTGTGCAAATGAAAAACTGTTCCATTTTCATGGACCACTGTTCCAAAAATTTGTCAGACACCTGTGGGGCGTAAATGCTCACTGTACCACTTGTTACATTACAGGAGGGGTGTAGTTTCCAAAATGGGGTTACATGTGGGGGGGGTCCATTGTTCTGGCACTATGGGGGCTATGTAAATACACGTGGCCTTCAATTCCGGACAAATTTTCTCTTCCAAAGCCCAATGGAGCTCTTTTTTCTCTTCTGAGCATTGCAGTGCGCCAGCAGTGCACTTTACATTTAACATATGGGGTATTTTCTTACTCAGAAGAAATGGGGTTACAAATTTTGGGGGGCTTTTTTCCCCCTCTTCCCTTGTGAAAATGAAAAATTTAGGGTAACACCAACATTTTAATGAAACATTTTTTTTTTCATTTTCCCATCCAACTTTAATGAAAATTTGTCAAACACCTGAGGGGTGTAAAGGCTCACTATACCCCTTGTCACGTTCTATGAGGGGTGTAGTTTCCAAAATGGGGTCACATGTGGGTATTCATTTTTTTGCGTTTATGTCAGAACCGCTGTAAAATCAGCCACCCCTGTGCAAATCACCAATTTAGGCCTCAAATGTACATGGTGCGCTCTCACTCCTGAGCCTTGTTGTGCACCCGCACAACAACCACATATGGGGTATTTCCGTACTCAGGAGAAATTGTGTTACAAATTTTGGGGGTCTTTTTTGCTTTTACCGCTTGTGAAAATAAAAAGTATGGGGCAACACTAGCATGTTAGTGTAAAAATTTACCTTTTTTTGCACTGGTGTAGCCCCCAACTTTTTCTTTTCATAAGGGGTAAAAGGAGAAAAAGCCTCCCAAAATGTGTAGTGCAATTTCTCCCGAGTATGGAAATACCCCATATGTGGCCCTAAACTGTTTCCTTGAAATACGACAGGGCTCCGAAGTGAGAGAGCGCCATGCTCATTTGAGGACTACATTAGGGATTGCATAGGGGTGGACAAAGGGGTATTCTATGCCAGTGATTCCCAAAAACGGTGCCTCCAGCTGTTGCTAAACTCCCAGCATACCTGGACAGTCAGTGGCTGTCCGGAAATGCTGGGAGTTGTTGTTATGCAACAGCTCGAGGCTCCGTTTGGGAAACACTGCTGTGCAATACGTTTTTCCTTTTTATTGGGGGGGGGGCAGTGTAAGGGGGTGTATATGTAGCCTTTTACCCTTTATTATGTGTTAGTGTAGTGTAATGTTTTAAGGGTACATTGCACTGGCAGGTTACATTTCCCGCTATGAGTTTGCGCAGTGGCAAAAAATTTGCCGCAGCCCCAAATTGAAGCAAGAAACTTACTGTAAACCTGCCCGTGGGAATGTACCCTTTTGCAACAGCAGGAGGCACACAAGTTGTACATTTGCAACAGCGGGAGGCACACTGGTTTGAAAACCTTCAGTTAGTTTCTGTTACCTAACACCAGTGTTTACCAATCAGAGTGCCTCCAACTGTTGTTAAACTACAACTCCCAGAATGTACTGATCGCCGAAGGGCATGCTGGGAGATGTAGTTATGCAACAGCTGGAGGTAGGCAACTACAACTCCCAGAATGCCAAGACAGCTCTTTGCTGTTTGGGCATGCTGGGATTTGCAGTTTTGCAACATCTGGAGGGCTACATTTTAGAGACCACTGCACAGTGATTTCCAAACTGTGGCTCTCCAGATGTTGCAAAACTACAAATCCCAGCATGCCCAGACAGCAAACTGCTGTGTGGGCATGCTAGGAGTTGTAGTTTTGCAAGATCTAGAGGGCCACAATTTAGAGATCACTGTAAAGTGATCTCCAAACTGCAGCCCTCCAGCTGTTGCAAAACTACAAATCCCAGCATGCCCAAACAGCAAACAGCTGTCTCGGCATGCTGCAGTTGTAGTTTTGCAACATCTGGAGGGCTACAGTTTAGAGACCACTGTATAGTGGTCTCAGACTGTAGCCCTCCAGATGTTGCTAGGCAACTCACCAGCTTCCGTACGATCCAGCGATCAAGCCACACGACATGGCCGCCCGCCGATCACCATCGCCCGCAGCCTCCGGATGGGTAAGTGGATCTTCTGCCGCCGGTCCCCGTCGGTTTCCCCATTCTGCCCCACCTATTGTGGGTGGGCAGAGCGGGGAAACCAAAAGTTAACCCCCCCCCCCCGCCCCCGATCTGCTATTGGTCGTCGCTTCTGGCAACCAATAGCAGGAATAGGAGGGGTGGTACCCCTGCCACCTCACTCCTATCCCTTCAGGGGGATCATGGGTGTCTTAGACAACCGAGATCCCCCTTATCTTTCGATTCACCGGGTCACCATAGACCTGTATGACCCGGAATCGGAGAAAATCGTCGGTGTGATTGCACCGGCGATTTGAGCCGATCGCCGACATGGGGCAATTGCGCGGGGTGCCTGCTGATAGATATTAGCAGTCACCCCGGTCTGGTCCCCACCCGGTGCGCGTCGGGGATCGAAATTCCCACGAGTGAATGGATACGCCCTGGGTCCTTAAGTACCAGGAAGCCAGGGCGTATCTATATGCCCTAGGTCCTTAACCTGTTCAGGACACGTATGGATAGGCCCATGGGAAATCATTCAGCAGGCATCCCGGCACATCGCCCAGGGGGGTCCTGATAGTTTGGAGACCACTGTTACAGTGGTGCCCAAACGGTAGCCCTCCAGATGTTGCCAAACTACAACTCTCAGCATGCCTGGACTGCCCAGGCATACTGGGAGTTGTAGTTCTGTAACATCTGTCCCTTCAGATTTAGCAATTTTCATGAATTTTTTGAAAATTGCTGCTCTACTTTGAAGCCCTCTAATTTTTTCAAAAAGCAAAAATATGTCCATTTTATGATGCCAACATAAAGTAGACATATTGTATTTGTGAAGAAAATTAAAAATGTATTGTGAATATCCATTTTCCTTACAAGTAGAGAGCTTCAAAGTTAGAAAAATGCTAAATTTTCATGAAATTTGGGAATTTTTCACCAAAAAAGAATGCAAGAAAATTTACCACCAAAATAAAGTAGAATATGTCACGAAAAAACTATCTCAGAATCAGAATATTTGGTAAAAGCATTTTCGCGTTATTAATTCATAAAGCGACGGTGGTCAGAATTGCGAAAAAGGGCTCAGTCCTTAAGGTGAAAAAGGGCTGCGTCTTTAAGGGGTTAAGGGGTTAAAGGTGTTATCCAGGAAAAAAAACGTATATATATATATATATCAACTGGCTCCAGAAAGTTAAACAGATTTGTAAATTACTTCTATTAAAAAATCTTAATCCTTTCAGTACTTATGAGCTGCTCAAGTTGAGTTGTTCTTTTCTGTCTAAGTGCTCTCTGATGACATCTGTCTCGTGAACCACCCAGTTTAGAAGCAAATCCCCATAGCAAACCTCTACTACTCTGTGCAGTTCCCGAGACAAGCAGAGGTGTCAGCAGAGAGCACTTAGCCAGACAGAAAAGAACAACTCAACTTCAGAAGCTGATAATTATTGGAAGGATTAAGATTTTTTGTAGAAGTGATTTACAAATCTGTTTAACTGTCTGGAGCCAGTTGAGATATATATATATATATATATATATATATATATATATATATATATATATATATATATATAAAAGTTTTTTCCTGGAATACCCCTTTAACTTACCTTCTACAGCTCCCCCAGTGCCGCCAATATCACCATCCTGTCCTCTGGTCCTCTTTTGGCTTTTGGTGCCCCACACATCACACTGAGCTCAGCTATTCACCAGCCGCAGTGATGTCCTGCCTCGACTAGTGATAGGCTAAGCAGCAGTGTCATGTAACGGGCCTGGGTCCTGCTTACTTTCCAGTGCCTGCATACATTACATGACACTGCTGTTCAGCTTATCACCAGCCTAATAGCTGAGCCTCAGCGTTACATGTCGGGCACCAATTGCGGAAAGAGGACCGGGACGTAAAATCAGGACGCTGATATCAGCGACACTGGGGGAATGGCAGAAGGTAAATTAATGTTTAACTATTTTTTATTTGGCAGTCCAGTCATAAGGAATAGAAAAAACATTTTCATTAGAGTTCCTTTAAGTGTAATTTGAAGGGGCTTTGAGAGAGGATTCAACCATCAAGATGTTCTGTGTTGTGGAGTGAAATAGGTACAGGGGCTGTGGGGTGGTGGAGACAAGTGACAACTCTTTAAAACTGAAGCATAGTTATCTAGTAGTCAATATATTCTAGGAACCATTTTTATTTATTTATTTTCTTATTTGGGGGGAGGGGGACACAAATAATAATTTTCTGATGCTCAACAATAAATAAGCTCCACATAATCTACTGTGACACTGTGGCAAGGGAAGGGTGTATTTCCATAGCTAACCCTGGGGAAGCCTCCACCTGTGGCCTAATTAATGAATTTGCAGAAAGGGGAAGTGTGTTTAAAAGGAAGTCAGACAGAATAGTTGGTTCTCTCCCCAGAAGACAGCAAGGTGGCTTTTGGGGGGGGGGGGGGGGCAGGGGTCCTGGTGAGGAACACACAGCCCGAGCTGTGAGTGGCCCCAATAGTGAAGTGTGAATGAGACACACAGCAAGAAGTTGCAAACGCTGTGTGTGAACAGTGATTAGAAGGTTGCATGAGGCATAAGTTTAACTGGCCGGGAAAAGCCCACCAGTGGATAGTCAGGGCATGCTGGATTGTTTAGTTAGTGACTAGATGGTCTAGGGTTTTGTTTGTTCCTGTATTATGTTTTTATTTATCCTGCAGCCTGTCTAATAAGGCTGGTGAGGGGCCGGACTTGCATAAAGTACTGTTGTTTGCCTGCTGATTGAAGTGGAAACGTGTCCTGTGGCGGTGTCAAGGACGATCCCAGAGCTATCCCCAGGGAGAAATCCTTACACTACATAATAATGCTGTTCAGCACCATGCAATTTAAGACACAAAATGTAGTACCATAATGTATTACATCCCCATGCTATATGAGGTACAGTCATGGCCGTAAATGTTGGCACCCTTAATTTCTGACAGAAAAAGATTGAAGTAACACATGTTTTGCTATACACATGTTTATTTCCTTTGTGTGTATTGGAACTAAACCAAAAAAGTTAGGAAAAAAAACAAATTGGACATAATGTCACACCAAACTCCATAAATGGGCTGGAAAAAATTATTGCCACCCTTAACATGATATTTGGTTGCACACCCTTTGGAAAAAATAACTGAAACCAGTCACTTCCTATAACTATCAATAAGCTTCTTACACCTCTCAGACGGAATTTTGGACCACTCTTCCTTTGCAAACTGCTCCAGGTCTCTCTTATTGGAAGGGCGCCTTTTCCCAACAGCAATTTTAAGATCTCTCTGCACATGTTCAATGGGATTTAGATCTGGGCTCATTGCTGGCCACTTCAGAACTCTCCAGTGCTTTGTTGCCATCCATTTCTGGGTGCTTTTTGACATATGTTTGGGGTCATTGTCCTGCTGGAAGACCCAAGATGTCGGACACAAACCCAGCTTTCTGACACTGGGCTGTACTGTGCGACCCAAAATCCATTGGTAATCCTCAGATTTCATGATGCCTTGCACACATTCAAGGCACCCAGTGCCAGACGCAGCAAAACAACCCCAAAACATCATTGAACCTCCACCATATTTCACTGTAGGTACTGTGTTCTATTCTTTGTAGGCCTCATTCCCTTTTCGGCAAACATTAGAATCATGTGCTTTACCAAAAAGCTCTATCTTGGTCTCATCTGTCCACAAGATGTTTTCCCAGAAGGATTTTGGCTTAGGGTGCATGCACTCCACGTTTTCAGGCTAACACTGCCGGATCTGGCTAGGGGAAGGGGAAAACAGTGTGCTCCCATACCCCAGCTAGACCGGCGCTGAAATCCATTAACTGTAATGAGCCGCCCAGAGTCACCATTTGACTCCGGTCGGCTCATTTTTTACCCGTATCCGTTTTTCTGACTGGACCTAAATCGGTATTCAATGGATTTCAGCCCTGATCCAGCTGGGGTACGGGAGCGCATGGTTTTCCCCTCCCCCAGCCGGAGCCGGCAGTTACAGCCTGAAAACGTGGTGTCCACACACCCTTACTCAAGTTCATTTTGGCAAAATGTAATCTTGCTTTTATATGACTGTGTCAGCAGTGGAGTCCTCCTGGGTCTCCCGCCATAGCGTTTTATTTCAATTAAATGTTGACGGATAATTTGCACTGACACTTATGCTCCCTGAGCCTGCAGGGCAGCTTGAATATCTTTGGAACTTGCTTGGGGCTGCTTATCCACAATCCGAACTATCCTGCGTTGACACCTTTCATACATTTTTCTCTTCCGTCCATGCCCAGGGAGATTAGCTACAGTGCCATGGGTTGCAAACTTCTTGATAATGTTGTGCATTGTGGACAAAGGCAAATCAAGATGGACTTTTAACCTATAGATAGTTGATATTTTTCCACAATTTTGGTTCTGAAGTCCTCAGACAGTTCTTTACTCCTTTTTCTGTTGTCCATGCTTAGTGTGGCACACACAGAAACAGAGTGCAAATACTAAGTGAACTTCTCTCCTTTTTATCTGCTTTCAGGTGTGCTTTTTATATTGCCCACACCTGTTACTTGCTTCAGGTGAGTTTAAAGGAGCATCACATGCTTGAAACAATCTTATTTTTCCACAGTTTTGAAAGCGTGCCAATAATTTTGTCCAGCCCATTTTTCGAGTTTGGTGTGACATTATGTCCAATTTGTTTTTTTTTTCCAAAATTTTTTGGTTTAGTCCCAATACACACAAAGGGAATAAACATGTGTATAGCAAAACATGTGTTACTGCAATCCTTTTCTGTGAGAAATACTTCCTTTTCTAGAAAAATGTCAGGGGTGCCAACATTTACGGCCATGACTGTATGTGGGCACCCTCTGCCCATCCTGGTGAGCCACTCCTTTCACTACAATATTAGCTGAGCCTGTATCTAAAGGAGTAGGTGGGGAGAGAGCTGACTGGAGAAAGCAAGCAATGGCTCAAGACAGTAAGTGGGAGGGGGTGGGGCATTACTAAGTCAACAACACTCTCCCTGGGATAAGAAGATCATAGCTTTTTTTGCAATAAAACTGGGACAGTTAACAAATATGTTAAAGCTGCTGCCTGTACAGAATGCAGGCAGTGGATCCAGGAGCTCCACTTCAGAGCCTGACAGTCAAAGCAGGGGAACAGCAGAGACACCTTTTTCTTGATGAGTTCTCTTGCAGTGTCTGCTGTGTCTATCTATCTATCTGTCTATCTGATTTATCATATTTTTTTTTAATCCCTACAGTTAATTGTGACAATAATTGTTATGATTTGTTTTTAAGTGTTTATATTTATTGTTCCAAAGTTTATCTATACAAACACATCAACAATAAATAACCATTTTTCATTGTCCATTAACAATGACTGTGCAAAAATCATCAATATCAGCCTTATCAATAAATGTAAATGTCATTTGTCCAACATTCACATTTCCAAAACACATGCTGTCAATGCATAGATGGATGGATAAATAGATAGATAGATAGATAGATAGATAGATAATAGGTGGTAAGCAGGTGCAATAGATTGATTAGACTGTGTGCCTTATTTTATCTACAGCTGTGACCCAATGCTACAATTTTATGGGTAACTTAATGTAAACTAATGCATAGACTGTAAAAAAAAAAAAAAAAAAAGCATAAACTGTTCTTTAAGTACTGATACATAGCAGCAGACACTGGATACATCTAGATGTGAATGCATGGTACTATAACCCCTCCATTATCACAAATATTAGTAATTGCCCATAGCTCAATACAAGTTCACTGCAGAGCAGTAAGGCCAAGAAAAGACTTCTCTTCAGGACCTCATTCTAAAGCAAGTAAATGTCCTCAAAGAGGTCTTGTCAGAGAAAACTTCATGAATGGTTTGTGGTTATTTTGTCCATATCACAAGCAAAGAGGGCATATTCGGTACAAATTAGAATGCAATGAGTTTCTGTAGTCTAAGCCCACAGAAAGGGTTAAGGTGCCATTGTCGCAAGCATGTAAAGGAGAAATTTCCCTTGTCCTTGCCTAAGTGAATGGCTGGGATTAAACTGACAGCCCACCTTAGTGATGGCGAAATAATTGGTTGTTCAGCGATGTCCTTGTCAGGAGCTCTGACAGTTCTGCAGATGTCCTGCTCAGCTCTCCAAAGGTTACTCTCAGCTGGGGCCGCTGCTCATTAATCATTCCGCCGTGACAGGCTTGGGAGAGGCCCACATCTGCCACCCTGTCCCCCATCAGAAGTCCCTGTCGCGCCAGCCCCTTGTGTCACCAGTCACTATGATATTAACCCCTGCAATATATTTGGGGGGAATGTGGGCAGGACAGTTGCATGAAGCACTACTACTGGTGGTCCATCAAGATGACTAGACTGGGCATGGAAATACTCAAGTTCTGCTCAACCCAGGTCCTACAATGTCTCATGAATGACTGCTATATTTCAATACAGGATATCAAGGTCCATGCTTGAAAAGCAGTACTTTTTTAAAGTTTTGTAAACTTTGGGTAAAATCATCCACTTATTAGATTTTATTATGTAGATTTAGTATCCATTAAGTGCAATTGCATACAAAGCAATTCCCAAAACTTTTTTTCTGAAATTTTCCCTTCACTGGTGGGGTGTATTTAAGAACAGCAGAAAAGATTAAGGTAATTCAAATTGCTAATACTTTCCATAAATATCATGAGAACATATGCATTAGGTATGCATTTCTGGAGTGTAATAATATAACATGTTATAGCCACTAGATTCTGGACAAGGGTCGTTGATCCAGTCACTCAGATTTGGAGCCAGGAATGAACTTTTCTCTCTAAAATGAGATAAATTGGCTTCTATCTCATGGGCTTGTTGCCTACCTCTGGATCCACACTATAGGGTAATGAGCTAAACTGGATAGTGGGACAAGTGCAAGTTTTTTGGTAGCTCCTCCCCCTCCTAAACTCTAATCTATTTGAAGATCCTTTTTTAGACACAGTAGCACGATATTACATGTATGGGTAGATTTATCAAGCCTTGTTGACCAGTTGCCCATTGCAACCAATCAGATTGCTTTATTCATTTTTAAAGGCCCTTTTACAAATAAGCTATTAAATTGGTGGCTAATGGCAACTGCTCCACTGTTCCTCTGTACAAGCTTTGAGAAATCTTCTCTATAGTGTTTTAAAGTGTGTTTTAAAACAAATAAAACACATTTGATAAACTGCATGAAACATGTGTGCGTCTTGAAAAGGCATATGTGTGTTGTGCTATTGATCAATGGTAATGATAAGAGATGTTCTAAAACATGTGTTTTCACATTGGGAAAGCTTTGGAATAACAGCTTACACATTCCCTCATCAGAGTTGCTCTCTTTTTCTTTTCCATCATGCTCAGACAGATATGGCAACTTCTTCTAGCTGTGTCTGCAGAATTGCCAACAAACATGTTAGGCGCAGCAGTTTTTTAGGAGCCTTGGCGCCTCTTTACAAACACCACATTTATAGGCCCTTAAATGGAAAGATTGCCATCCTTTGTGCCACCATACAGCAGGTAGGTAGACCCTCACATATTAAGAAGGCCCCCATTAAGTAGGCAGGCAGGTCCTCTCTCCATCTTAATAGTGCCTCCTGCACTTTTTCCCATATTCGGTAGGTAGGTAGATCCCTTCCCCCTTTTTTTTTTTTTACCTCTTATTTCCAAAATCTCACCCCACTTGGTAGGCATACATCACATTAGTTAGATAGGCAGACTCCCCCATAAGACAGATAGGATGACTCCCCTTTATTAGTTAGATTGTCCTTCCGTTAGATAGGTAGTATGACGGAACGACCAGGGACCTCTGTGACCCCCCCCTTCGCCAAGAGTGATTTCTCCTTCCAGATGACAATCCCCAGAATGCCACAGGCAATATCCCTAGGCAGAACTAGAGAATATTGTGTCCCATAACCAAAGGACCAGGCAACACCAGTCTCCTTTATTGAAGGACACGTGTCTCCTTTTATAGGAAGGAACATCATAGAGGGGAGCAATAGGCACCATCACAGGTGACACTAAGTCTGGAAGATAATCCAATAAAGCTAATTAGCTCTCCCTATCTTGTGCCTTGTGCAAAATAAGTACTCTGGGCAAAATATATGCCATGTGCAAAAATGTGCCTTTTGCTACAACAGGTGCCTTGTGCAAAATATGGGCCTTGTGCAATCATAGCATGAAGCAGCAAATAAATGCATTTTTTTTTATAATAATCCAATAAAGAGCTTTATGTCACTGGACAAGATTAACTGAGGGGCACAAACTGTGGAAATAGTGACATGCTAGAGTCCATCAAAGTCCCAGTCTTACTCATGCTCGGCCCTTTAGCTAGTTTTCTTTTTTTTAGATTTTTTAGACACTAGTACTGTATCCTAACTTCTGTAACCCATGTCTAGATCACAAGAAACTTCAGAGTTCCAGGGAATCTTGGTTTAGAAATAACTCAAAAGATTGTAAGTTGTGATAGGAAAATCTAGCTCTACCAGGTCTCCAATGTACGTGTAAACTGCATGAACATACGTGTATTATACCATAGCTTACACTAGTTCTTCTAAGGAACATGTCAATTCATGCCTTAGGTTAAGAATTTGTAGAGATAAATGATTTTTAGTAAAGTTCAGGTTTAGGTCCTCTTGGTCTGTTTTATTATGCCATTAAAGGGGTTATCCAGGAAAAAACATTTTTTTATATATATCAACTGGCTCCAGAAAGTTAAAGAGATTTGTAAATTACTTATATTATTTTTTTTTTAATCCTTTCAGTACTGATGAGCTGCTGAAGTTGAGTCGTTCTTTTTCTGTCTAAGTGCTCTCTGATGACACGGGAACTCGGGAACTGTCCAGTGTAGAAGCAAATCCCAATAGCAAACCTATTCTACTCTGTGCAGTTCCCGAGACAAGCAGAGATGTCAGCAGAGAGCAGTGTTGGCAGACAGAAAAGAACAAGTCAACTTCAGCAGCTGATAATTAAGGATTAAGATTTTTTAATAGAAGCAATTTAGAAATCTGTTTAGCTTTCTGGAGCTATTTGATATATATATATATATATATATATATATATATATATATATATATATATATATATATATATTAAAAAAAAGTTTTTTCCTGGAATACCCCTTTGAAAAAAGATCAGCTTTCTTGTTGCTTCCCTGCAGGCACTCTCAGCAATATAGGTACCAACCTACATTCTGTGAATGGCGGTCTTATAGAGGCTGTCACAGCGATAATGTGTTGTGACAGTACCTGGCGAAATGGAAGTCAAACTAGTTTTTAATAAATTAATTAGTGTGAAAGCACCCGTCTATTATTTTAATTTACTCCCACAGCTAAAAGAAGTTATTCCAACAATATCGGGGAGCTAATCATAATGCCTTACTTATATTACAAAGTATCTCCAAAAGGGATCTCTACTTTTTTAATGCATTGAATATATTAGGTAGCAAGAGAACAGCAGTTCATTGCTTTGAGGTGAGAAAAATGGCCTATCGGTCTAAGTAACTTTCACAGTGGCAAAAATGTGATAGCTAGATGACTGGGCAAGAAAATCTTCAAAAAGATATGTCTTGTGAGTTGATCTATAACTTAGATGATAGTTATAGATAGATATATAGATAGGTAGCTAGATAGATAAATAGATGATAGATAGATACATAGATAGATAGATAGATAGATAGGAGATAGATAGATAGATAGATAGAAAGGAGATAGATAGATAGATAGATAGATAGATAGGAGATAGATAGATAGATAGATAGATAGATAGATAGATAAGCCAGGTCCATATAATAGTTTTGAATCAATAGTGCTGGCTAACTTATCCTTTGGTTGTATTACACATACGGGGGAGTGGCTACCTCCATGTTGGCTCTTGCACCTCACCCACCTCTATCAGGTGTATATAAGGTGTCTTGGATGTTTCAGATCCTGCAATGCCTGCTGAATTGTTCACACAGAGGCATATTCATAGTGTAGGGTCCTTCCCAATGAGGTCACCTTACCGTGGTGGGACGGTCCAAGCTATTGAGCCGCCAAATTGCAAGCTAAGTACCTCACTATTTCTTAACTTCATCATTTTATATTTCCATTTCTTGCACCATAGCTGTATAGCTTTTCATGTTGTATCTATATACTCATGTTTTATCTATATCTTTGTGCTAACAGTGTGCTGCTGAATTCTCCTGTTGCTAGATAGATAGATAGATAGATAGATAGATAGATAGATAGATAGATAGATAGAAGGAGATAGATAGATAGGAGATAGATAGATAGATAGATAGATAGATAGATATGAGATAGATAGATGGATAGATAGATAGGAGATAGATAGATAGATAGATAGATAGGAGATAGATAATAGATATATAGATAGATAGATAGATAGATAGATGTGGGATAGATAGATAGGAGATAGATAGATATGAGATAGATAGATAGATAGATAGATAGATAGATAGGTAAATTGAGCTTACACCTTTTATAAGCTATGATGCGATAAAGAAAAAATGAAATGAAAAGAGAATTGTCTGCATTCAGCTCTTTATGTCTTGGAAAGCCTGTCTTTCTGAGTGATGGTTAAGCCACAAGAGGGGTCCAAACAATGTATGAAATGAATCTACATGTTTAATATGTAGAATGCCCATTAGGTATAGCTGCAGTCAATGAAGTGGAGAGAATACACATTGTGTATTACAGGGCACAAGCTTCATGCACACACCAAAGGAAATGTAATTCTCGCTTTGCACATTACTATTACAATTCATTTCTACTCCCACACATCCTAAGTTAAGGGACCACTATAATATGCACCAGTAAAATATTGTGTTTGTATGTTGTTTATAGTCATTTTACCCTATACAGCTGCTATAATGACAGGGTTGTTAGAGCCCTTAACCTCCATAAATCTTTGCTACTTGATTCTATAACTACATTCACATTTTGAAAATAAATTCAGTATAATTTTCGAAGGTGAGCTACACTAATATTTGCCAAGAAATCTGCATCTATACATGTATGCTCTCTCTCTCTCTCTCTCTCTCTCTCTCTCTCATATATGTATATATATATATATATATGTGTGTGTGTGTGTGTGTCTGATCAGCCACACTGGAGGGTACATGGGAGGAGGCTGGCCCCTGTTTTGCTTATCACGGACAGGTAGATTAGTGTTAGGTCCCGTGCCACTTGAGAAATCTTGGCGTTGGTGTGTGGGCTCAGGTATGTCCTTCATACAAGGATATACTGGCTAATGTCTCAATTTTAACATCAGTGTTGAGGGTTAGCCAATATCATTGTTTACATCTACCACAGCAGATTACACTGTTACACATCCACACCGTCTATCTGGTGTAGGATCTTATTGTGGCACTTGTAGTCCGCTGCAGGTATCCTCTATTGTATGCATTTTTATGCTGAGGATTGTCCCTAGCAACAGACCACAAGGGCAGGATCTTCTTCCCCTAGAATAAATGCACAAGTGTATTTGGGGTTGAGCATCTCCTGCCATTTGAGACCATGTCTTTGTTGATGTTTAAACTTTAAGCTTGGAGATGTGTAATCTCCATATGTAATGCGCCTTTAAATATCTTCCAGGCAGCATTAAGGTTCACCTGTGAGGTCGCCAACTATATCAGCCAACTTATGATGGGCTTGTAGTCTGCCTCCCTCGGCCTGATGCTGCCGTAAATGCCCACTGACCCCTGGTTTTGCTTATCACGCACAGGTAGGTTTAGTGTTAGGTCCCGTGCCACTTGAGAAACCTTGGCATTGGTGTGCGGGCTCAGGTATGTCCTTCATACAAGGATATACTGGCTAATGTCTCCATTTTAACATTAGTGTTGAGGGTTAGCCAATGTCATTGTATACATCTACCACAGCAGTGCACCTAGATTCTTTATATATATATATATATATATATATATATATATATATATATATATATATAGAAAAAATCCAAAGAGAACAGCACTCCTGTAGTTCCTTACAAAAATGATGAGGTGCACACAGTCACGACAGATCCAGGTCACAGATCTCGATAGATAGCAAACGAAATAGGCGACAGCACTCTCATAAGATGCAAATAAGCGGTCTTTATTCACATAGGCGTGGTGGCGACGTTTCGGCTAGCTCACCTAGCCATTATCGAGCAATAAAGTGTGCAAACAACAGAGTATATATGGCCGCGCAGGGCCCATTAATTAGTGACGTCATAAACAAAAATAAAACAGAAATACATAAATGCATACATGTGATAAAGTGATCAGTGCTTCAGTAAACACTAGTAAGGCATCCACAACCGGAATGCAAGGTGCGATCATACAGGTATACAAAAAATCATGATGTACAGTAAAAAATTACATAATCATGTTCATGTGTACGTGACGTTGTGTGATTACCTGGGCGGGGACACGGGAGCTCACCGGGTTGGCATGGGAGACAGCATATAAACAAAGACACATGTCTTGTGGTACGGAACGCCGCTCCTCACAGCGCGCATTCCGGAACAGGAAGTGGCATCACAGTCGGTCTTGATTCGCTGTCGCTAGGCTACGAGGAAGCTTCTGCCTGCGCAGGCGCTCTGAAGCTCTGGATCCCTTCGCAGCCATCTTAGTATAGGGCAATAGGTCACAGCACTCCCACTGAGCTTCTAGCACACTGGCCAATCTGAGTGGCTACGGAAACCGCGATCCACCCTGTTAACCCTTCCTTGTCCTCCCGGACCTCCACCGGACGGTAGTTGTAATGAGCAACGAGGGTGCACAGATCAGTTATCATGGGAAATGACCAAGCTGCCCGAGGTATAACGTGCAGTGCCGACCTTATATTGTTGCCATTAGTCCTGGATCTTTTCTTAGACAAAGAGTGTCCTGTAGCTATCACAGTCTCCCACCGTGAGAGCAGCCCGTGTCCTCCGTCCTGCAAAACAAACAAACGTGCCATTAAAATCATGATAACACACAAAAAAATAAAAAATAAAAATAAAAAAAAATATATATATATATATATATATATA
Organism: Hyla sarda; assembly: GCF_029499605.1. NCBI lineage: Eukaryota > Metazoa > Chordata > Amphibia > Anura > Hylidae > Hyla > Hyla sarda. Next base: position 263,751,803 of record NC_079190.1, on the reverse strand, counting down.
TATATATATATATATATATAAAAACACATACATATTCCCTTTCTTTCTATTTCATATACGGAGATGGTACATTAGCCTTTTATGCGTTACATATGTCATGCGTTATTTTAAAGTCTACATTTAGACCATGTGGCTTCAATGAATTCAACTCAAAAATCCACCAGAGTTCCCTTTTTTTAGTAGTGCTACACGATTGCCTCCTCTTTTGGATTTAGCTACCTGGTCCAACAACATAAATTTTAACTCGCTCTCCTTGTGACCCGCCTCTAAAAAATGTTAAGGTACTGGTAGATCACTGCGTCCTTTACGGATTGTGTAGCGATGCTGGTTTAATCTAGTTTTTGCATCACAAGTGGTTTCCCCTATATAAAGCAGGTGGCAGGGGCACCAAAGAACATAAACCACATGATCTGATGTGCATGTCAGATAGCTCTTAATCTCATATCTCTTGCCAGTCACTGGGTGTACAAATTCTTGACCTTTCTGCATATAGGTACAGTTTACACAAGAGCGACAGGGGAAGGAACCATGATTAATGCTAGATAAATATGTCTGGTGGGATTTATTTAATGCCACGTCTGTCTTTACCAATTTATCCCTGAGGTTGCTGCCTCTCCTGTATGACATCAGGGGTGGGCACTCAAACTCAGGGATATTGTCATGTCCTTTTTTCAAAATATGCCAATGTCTCCTCATAATGTTCGTAATGTGTTGTGATGCCTCAGAGTATGTAGAGACAAAGGCCACCCGTTGACCAGACTGTTTATCCCGGTCCCCGAGTAGCTCCCGTCTCTCAATCCCTGACACCTTTGTCCTACAGTCATCTACCAGTTTCCTAGGATAACCCCTGTGCATACATTTTTTTGCCATTGTGTCTAATGCCCGTTCTACATGTTGATGACTACTTATGATGCGCTTTGCTCTGGTCATCTGACTAATTGGCAGTGAGCGAACCATAGTTCTAGGGTGGTTGCTGTCAAACCTGAGTGTCGAGTTGCAGTCAGTCGGCTTCACATAAATGTCCGTAACAAGTTGATGTCCCGAAATCGTCACTTGAGTGTCCAAAAAATTAACTGTGGTGGGAGAGAAGGTGAAAGTGAATTTAATGCTATCGATCATAGAGTTTAAAAACTCATGAAAAGCCTGCAATTGGATGACTGATCCTGTCCATATCAAGAAAGGACGCAGTGATCTACCAGTACCTAAACATTTTTTAGAGGCGGGTCACAAGGAGAGCGAGTTAAAATTTATGTTGTTGGACCAGGTAGCTAAATCCAAAAGAGGAGGCAATCGTGCAGCACTAGTGGTAAATATCTCTTCTCTTCCATTATCTCCTGCTCAGACTCAACTATTAAGCAAAGGACTAAATTTCTGCCCAAATGTGGGCACAAATTGGTTCCAGTTTGAATTGGTCTTTTTACAGTTTGTTAGAAAGCTAAAACTCAAGGTTTGGTTTTCTAACAAAACTGATGATATATGCACTAATGCCGATGTAAATGCACCTACGTGTTCTAATATGCCAGAATGTTTTTCACTAGCTAGTAGTGGGATCAAAACCACTAGTGATTTTCAACCGAATATTGCCACTCCTATCATTGACACTTTTGCCAATCTGGTCAAGAAGGATATAGAGAAGGTCAAACAGGGGATGACTACTCTATCACATCCCAACATGACACACCAGCAGATGAGGGCCCTCAGTGAATTGATCCATGACCACAACCTGGTGGTGAAACCGCCCGATAAGGGCGGGGCGGTTGTGGTCATTGATCGATCCAAATACATCAGAGAGGTTATGCGACAGCTCAATGATTCTGAAACATACCGAGAGCTACCCTATGATCCCAAATGGGAAATACAGACACACATCAAAAGGGTGCTGATGGAGGCTAAGGATCGAGATCTCATTGATGCATCTTTGTACAACTATTTACTCATCTTACATCCAGTCACACCAATGCTTTATGTATTACCTAAAATACATAAGACATTGATTGACCCTCCGAGGAGACCGATAGTCTCCGGACAAGGGTCAGTGACTAGTCACATCTCCATATTTTTAGATGGGATCCTAAGACCTTATGCCTCATCAGCCAAGTCATAAATCAGAGACACTGGGTATTTTCTTAACAAATTGAGTGAAATTCACGTACCTGAAGGAGCCATTTTGGCTTCCTTCGACGTTGTAAGCCTGTACACCTCCATACCCATGATGGGGGTGTACAGGCTGTATCTTCCACCATTTCTGCAGATTTTTCACCTGCAAGGAGCACGTTCCTCACTGAACTTTTATACATTGTACTAATCAAAAACCATTTTATGTTTCATGACACCCACTACATACAGTGTAGAGGTACGGCTATGGGGACAAATGTGGCGCCAACCTATGCCAACATCTATATGGCGCACATTGAGGAAAGCATCATCTATGTATGCCACCACTTCGGTCAAGTGCTGAGGTGGTGGCGGTACAAAGATGATGTTTTCTTGATATGGACAGGATCAGTCATCCAATTGCAGGCTTTTCATGAGTTTTTAAACTCTATGATCGATAGCATTAAATTCACCTTGACCTTCTCTCCCACCACAGTTAATTTTTTGGACACTCAAGTGACGATTTCGGGACATAAACTTGTTACGGACATTTATGTGAAGCCGACTGACTGCAACTCGACACTCAGGTTTGACAGCAACCACCCTAGAACTATGGTTCACTCACTGCCAATTAGTCAGATGACCAGAGCAAAGCGCATCATAAGTAGTCATCAACATGTAGAACGGGCATTAGACACAATGGCAAAAAATGTTATGCGCAGGGGTTATCCTAGGAAACTGGTAGATGACTGTAGGACAAAGGTGTCAGGGATTGAGAGACGGGAGCTACTCGGGGACCGGGATAAACAGCCTGGTCAACGGGTGGCCTTTGTCTCTACATACTCTGAGGCATCACAACACATTACGAATATTATGAGGAGATATTGGCATATTTTGAAAAAAGGACATGACAATATCCCTGAGTTTGAGTGCCCACCCCTGATGTCATACAGTAGAGGCAGCAACCTCAGGGATAAATTGGTAAAGACAGACGTGGCATTAAATAAATCCCACCAGACATATTTATCTAGCATTAATCATGGTTCCTTCCCCTGTCGCTCTTGTGTAAACTGTACCTATATGCAGAAAGGTCAAGAATTTGTTCACCCAGTGACTGGCAAGAGATATGAGATTAAGAGCTATCTGACATGCACATCAGATCATGTGGTTTATGTTCTGTGGTGCCCCTGCCACCTGCTTTATATAGGGGAAACCACTTGTGATGCAAAAACTAGATTAAACCAGCATCGCTACACAATCCGTAAAGGACGCAGTGATCTACCAGTACCTAAACATTTTTTAGAGGCGGGTCACAAGGAGAGCGAGTTAAAATTTATGTTGTTGGACCAGGTAGCTAAATCCAAAAGAGGAGGCAATCGTGTAGCACTACTAAAAAAAAGGGAACTCTGGTGGATTTTTGAGTTGAATTCATTGAAGCCACATGGTCTAAACGTAGACTTTAAAATAACGCATGACATATGTAACGCATAAAAGGCTAATGTACCATCTCCGTATATGAAAGAGAAAGAAAGGGAATATGTATGTGTTTATATATATATATATATATATATATATATATATTTTGTGTGTTATCATGATTTTAATGGCACGTTTGTTTGTTTTGCAGGACGGAGGACAAGGGCTGCTCTCACGGTGGGAGACTGTTATAGCTACAGGACACTCTTTGTCTAAGAAAAGATTCAGGACTAATGGCAACAATATAAGGTCGGCACTGCACGTTATATCTCGGGCAGCTTGGTCATTTCCCATGATAACTGATCTGTGCACCCTCGTTGCTCGGGACAACTACCGTCCGGTGGAGGTCCGGGAGGACGAGGAAGGGTTAACAGGGTGGATCGCGGTTTCCGTAGCCACTCAGATTGGCCAGTGTGCTAGAAGCTCAGTGGGAGTGCTGTGACCTATTGCCCTATACTAAGATGGCCGCGAAGGAATCCAGAGCTTCAGAGCGCCTGCGCAGGCAGAAGCTTCCTCATAGCCTAGCGACAGCGAATCAAGACCGACTGTGATGCCACTTCCTGTTCCGGAATGCGCGCTGTGAGGAGCGGCGTTCTGTACCACAAGACATGTGTCTTTGTTTATATGCTGTCTCCCATGCCAACCCGGTGAGCTCCCGTGTCCCCGCCCAGGTAATCAAACAACGTCACGTACACATGAACATGATTATGTAATTTTTTACTGTACATCATGATTTTTTGTATACCTGTATGATCGCACCTTGCATTCCGGTTGTGGATGCCTTACTAGTGTTTACTGAAGCACTGATCACTTTATCACATGTATGCATTTATGTATTTCTGTTTTATTTTTGTTTATGACGTCACTAATTAATGGGCCCTGCGCGCCCATATATACTCTGTTGTTTGCACACTTTATTGCTCGATAATGGCTAGGTGAGCTAGCCGAAACGTCGCCACCATGCCTATGTGAATAAAGACCGCTTATTTGCATCTTATGAGAGTGCTGTCGCCTATTTCGTTTGCTATATATATATATATATATATATATATATATATATAATTTATGACATCTGTATAAAGATATGTCATGTAGGAACATATTAGTACATATTACCACATTAGGCTATCTTCTGTTTCAGTAAACAGTGACCACATTTCATGTATTTCACCAATATCAAACTCTAAGTAAGTATTTAATTGAAATTAATGAGCAACTTCCATACAGCATTTATTATATGACGAGGTTCCATAGATTGATGGTTCTGGTAATAAACCTGAAAATATGATAATGAATATTTTCTACTGTCGACATAGCTGGCCTATCAAGAGAGCCAAAGGAGGAACTGGACTATGGCCTCCACTATTCAGAGCCTCCAGCATCTATCCTTACCATTGGTAGGTCTAAAAGACATTTAAAGTTCAGGACATTTTTACATATTGCTATATCGCAACCTTGTGGTAAAATAATAATTAAAAAAATCATTCTGCACTAAATACCTCATAACGGAAGCATTAAAAAGAAGGGTTTTAGACGTTTTTGCTAATTTCTTAAAAATAAAAAATAAAATTTTACATGGACATAATTCCAACCCTTTGGTATGACACTTGAAATTTGGCTCTGGGGCTTCCCATTTCCCTTGCTCATCTTTGAGATGTTCCTACAGCTAGAACTTTTAGGCCCAATTCTAAACACCTGCTCACCACCTGCCAAATATCAACACCTGGTGGCTTAGGTACATCTTTGTAAATATCCTTGAGTGGCCTAACGACTGACCTAACATAAAGGGTTACTCCGCTCCCCAGCATGTTACTCCTCTCCCCAGCATCCGGAACATTAAGTTCCTGAACGCTGTGTGCGGGCTTCCGTGTTAACGCCTGCCCCCTCGTTACGTCACGCCCTGTCATGTGATGTAACATACCGCCCCCTCAATGCAAGTCTATGGTATCTAATGGAGGGAAAAAAATTGAGCAGAACTTCATCTAAGGGCAGTATGCAGCAGACAACGGAGGTAGCATCTATTGGATATGTGTTCACCTTGCTGGGTTGTGTGCCAGACACAACCACCATGAAGTGCTTGTAGGTATATAATTGCGGTGCTGCCTCCCGGGGATCAGTCTCGGAGTTCCCTCAGCTAATCTTGGACATCAAGTGGAAGGTAGGAAAAAAATCTGGGTATTCAGGCGCATACCGCAAGGATGGAGGAGCTTCTTTTTCCGCTCCATATCGGGGCTCCTGGTTCTTCTCCGGTACTATAGCCTGCGGCAGTGAAACTTGCGGGTAGCTGCGTGCCTGCCGGCATCTATGAAGTCCTTGGCGGCTGAACGCTGGCGAGCTTCCGGTCGTTGCAGTCAGCTGACTGCAGATCAGCTGATCGTGGGCTGATCACTCCCTTAGGATGTTCAGAATGGTAGTAGTGGCAACAAAGTCCAACATAGGTGGTATAATTGGAAACAGATAGGTGGAAGTGGATGTCCGGTAGTCAGGAAGATGGTGGTTAACCCCTTCTGGTCTGGACAGAGAGTGTTAAAGTCCGGCAGAGAATTTTAAAGTCAGGCGGAGTAACGCCCAGTGTGAATGTGGGTCTTGCAATCGCGATAGTTAAAGCGGTATTTTGTCCGGGCATATAATTTTCACCAAACGCCTTTCGGGGTATTCTAGGAAGTGTCCAAACCCCGCGACAGGACCGCAGGAGAATGGGGCAGGTGAGGAGGCTGGGATGCGACCCACGGGCGTGCCCGTCCCGCTACGCGGATTGCATCCCCGCCGGTGACAACAGAGCAGCGCTCCCGGTCAGCAGGTCTGACTGGGGCACTGCATGCTGAAGAACACCGCAAGTGCTCCGGGGAGGAGCAGGGCCCCGGAGCGCTCTGCATAACAGTACCCCCCCTTTGGTGTCCCCCTCTTTTTGGAGCCCAGGAATCTGCGGACAAGGTCTTTGTCCAGAATGTTGGCCTCAGGTTCCCAGGACCTTTCTTCAGGACCACAATTCTCCCAATCAATAAAAAAAAAATCTTTTACCTCGGACGATCTTGGAGGCGAGGATCACTTTGACAGAGAAGACATCAGAGGAGCCAGAAACAGGAGCAGGAACAGTGACCTTGGGAGAATAACGGTTAAGTATAAGAGGTTTGAGAAGAGATACATGGAAAGAGTTAGGCATACGAAGAAGGAAGGTGGAGCTTGTAGGAGACAGAATTGATTTGTTTTTTGATTTTAAATGGCCCGAGGTAACGAGGACCCAACTTGTTGCTAGGGACACGAAACCGTATGTATTTGGCAGAGAGCCACACTTTGTCACCAGAGACAAAGGCAGGAGGAGTTCTTCTCTTTTTATCCGCATGTCTCTTCATACAAGAGGAGGCCAGTAAGAGCGACTTTTGAGTCCGGGTTAATTCATCCATGACAGGAACTCCAGATGAAGTGGGAATGGGAAGGGGGGGGCAGCGGGTGATGGCCGTACACCACAAAAAAAGGAGATTTGGGGGAAGATTCAGAATTTTTGAAATTGTACGAGAATTCAGCCCAGGGCAGAAGGTCGACCCAATCATCTTGGCGGGAGGAGACAAAATGTCGCAAGTAGTTACCAAGAATCTGATTCACTCTTTCCACTTGTCCATTGGATTGGGGGTGACAGGAAGAAGAGAAATTTAATTTGATCTTTAATTGATTACAGAGAGCTCTCCAAAATTTTGACACAAATTGAACGCCTCTATCCGAGACGATATGCGTGGGAAGCCCATGAAGACGAAAAATCTGCAGAAAAATTGCTTCGCCAATTGTGGCGCAGAAGGAAGGCCAGGAAGCGGAATAAAATGAGCCATTTTGGAAAAAAGATCAACGACCACCCAGATGACCGTGAGATAAAGGAAGGTCAGTGATGAAGTCCATGGCTAAGTGGGACCAAGGCTTTTCAGGCACCAGCAGAGGAAGGAGAAGACCTGCAGGCTTCTGGCGTGGGGTCTTGTCACGTGCACACACTGTACAGGCTCGTACAAAATCGGTCACATCCTTTTCCAGGGAGGACCACCAATAGTGTCTGGCAATCAAGTGTATAGATCTTTTGATTCCAGCATGACCAGCCAGAAGGGAGGAATGGCCCCATTTGAGGATCCGGAGGCGAAGACGTGGAGGGACATAAGTTTTCCCTGGAGGAATAGACACCAGAGAAGCAGGAGCAGAAGAGATCAGACACTCAGGAGGGATGATGTGCTGAGGAAGGGTCTCGGCTTCTGAGGCATCGGTGGTACGTGATAGAGCATCTGCCCTGACATTCTTGTCTGCGGGATGAAAATGCATTTGAAAGTTGAAACGGGCAAAAAACAACGACTATCTAGCCTGGCGAGGATTTAGCCGCTGGGTGGATTGAAGATAAGACAAATTTTTGTGATCAGTATAGATGGTGACTGGATGAAGGGATCCTTCTAGAAGATGTCTCCACTCCTCAAGTGCCAACTTAATAGCCAATAGTTCATGGTCTAATATGGAATAGTTTTTTTCAGGAGGAGAAAAGGTTTTGGAGAAAAATCTGCAAGTGATATTTTTTCCCCTAGCGGATTTTTGTAGGAAATCAGCTCCGGCTCCAACTGAGGAGGCGTCAACCTCGAGAAAAAAAGGCTTCAGAGGATCTGGTCTGGACAAGACTGGGGCAGAGGAGAAGGCGGCTTTGAGGTGATTAAATGCTTCCTCCGCTTGTGGCGGCCAGGATTTTGGATTAGCATTTTTATTAGTCAGTGCTACGATAGGAGCAACGATGGTGGAGAAGTGGGGAATAAACTGACGATAATAATTTGCAAATCCGAGAAATCTTTGGATAGCTCGTAGGCCAGTGGGACGAGGCCAATCTACTACCGCAGATAGCTTATCAGGGTCCATTTGAAGACCTTGGCCGGACACAATGTATCCCAGGAAGGGAAGACTGCTGCGTTCAAATAAACATTTCTCAATTTTCGAAAGATCTCATTAACAAAGTCCTGAAACACTGCAGGGGCGTTGCAAAGTCCAAAGAGCATAACAAGGTACTCGAAGTGACCATCTCTAGTATTGAAGGCGGTTTTCCATTCATCACCTTGTTGAATACGGATGAGGTTATATGCGCCTCTTACATCCAGTTTGGTGAAAATTTTTGCCCAACACAGTCGGTCAAAGAGTTCGGAGATCAGAGGCAAAGGATAGCGATTCCTTACTGTGATTTTATTAAGACCGCGGTAGTCTATACAAGGGCGAAGAGATCCGTCTTTTTTAGAAACAAGGAAGAATACAGCTCCGGCTGGAGAGGAAGATTTTCGGATAAAACCTCTTTTTAGGTTTTCCTGAATGTTTTCCGACATGGCTTGTGTCTCAGGAGCGGAGAGTGGATAAATCCTTCCACGGGGCGGAGTGGTACCAAGAAGCAAGTCGATAGGACAGTCAAAGGGTCTATGTGGTGGTAAGAACTCTGCTTGCTTTTTACAAAAAACGTCTGAATAGTCCTGATAGGCCTTAGGAAGACCAGGCAATGGAGAAGCGATGGAGACTTGATTGACAGGAGCCGACTTAAGACATCGCTTGTGGCAGGAAGGTCCCCAACTCTTAACGTCCCCAGTGGCCCAGTCGAGGATTGGTGCGTGATGCTGGAGCCAGGGCAAGCCAAGAAGAATTTCTGAAGTACAATTGGGTAATACGAAAAATTTGATGTTTTCAAGATGGTGAACTTGAATGTTCATGAGCAGGGGTTCAGTGCGATAACGCACGGTGTAGACCATTCTCTCTCCTTTCACCGAGGCTATGAAGAGAGGTTTGACAAGACGGGTAACAGGAATATTGTACCTGTTGATGAGTGAGGCTTCGATGAAATTTCCTGCTGAACCGGAGTCCAGAAAGGCCTCAGCAGAGAAAGAAGACTTAGTGGGCAAGGAAATCCATACTGGAATGGTAAGACGTGGAGAGGAGGAATTCACACCTAGTAAACAACGCCTCTCCCACGTTCACTAGGTGCGCGCGTTTCCCTGACGCAGAGGACGAAGAGGACAGTCCTTTAAGAAATGCTCAGAGCTCGCACAGTATAGACATAAGTTCTCGTTCCTACGGCGAGTCCTCTTTTATTGGGTCAGGTGAGACCGGTCCACTTGCATGGCCTCCTCGGCGGAAGGCACAGTAACAGGTTGCAATGGATGCTGAAAGAGAGGAGCCAGGCGTGGATTATGCCTGGTGCGAACAAGATCTTTTTCTGGCGAAGCTCCTGGCATCTTTCAATGTAGCGCATATCAATGTGGGTATCCAAATGAATAAGATCAGACAGGGAGGAAGGTATCTCTCGTGAGGCCAGACAATCCTTGATGTAGCTGGATAAACCTTTCTTGAAGGTCGCGCAGAGAGCCTCATTATTCCAGGCCAACTCAGAGGCCAGAGTACGGAACTGTACAGCATATTCGCCCACTGTAGAGTCTCCTTGGATGAGGTTTAGCAGGGCTGTTTCAGCGGAAGAGGCACGGGCAGGTTCCTCAAAGACACTGCGTAGTTCGGTGAAGAAGGACTAGATGGTAGTAGTAACAGGATTGTTGCGGTCCCAAAGCGGTGTGGCCCAGGACAAGGCCTTTCCAGATAGCAGACTGACCACGAATGCCACCTTAGACCGTTCCGTGGGAAAGTGGTCCGACATGATCTCCAGGTGCAGCAAACACTGGGTCAGGAACCCACGGCAGAGCTTAGAATCCCCATCAAACTTGTCAGGTAGAGACAGGCGGACTCTGGACATGGAGGCGGCAGCTCGCTGTGGAGGAGGTGCTGGAGCTGGCGGAGGAGATGGTTGCTGCTGTGAAGGTAGAAGCTGCTGGAACATAACAGTCAACTGTGACAGCTGCTGTCCTTGTTGGGCGATCTGCGGGGACTGCTGGGCAATCACGGTGGTGAGATCAGCGAGGCTTGGCAGTGGTACCTCAGCGGGATCCATGGCCGGATCTACTGTCAGGAACCGAACTGGAAGCGGGTAGTGGATCCTCTGTGTTAGTGAGGCGATGGCGTGGGCTGTACCAGGGGACCGGTTCTAAGAAGTTACTGGTTTTCACCAGAGCCCGCCGCAAGGCGGGATGGACTTGCTGTGGCGGTAACTCCCAGGTCGTATCCCCTGATAGCGACTCTACCTCACTAACAGCTGAGATAGGCGTAGTACACAAGGACAAGGCGAAGGCAAGGTCGGACGTAGCAAGAGGTCAAGGCAGGCGGCAAAGGTTTGTAGTCAGGGGCAACAGCAAGGGTCTAGATACACAGCCTTGGGAACACACAAAACGCTTTCTCAGGGCACTAGGGCAACAAGATCCGGCAAGGACAGGAAGGGGAAGTGGGTTTTTGTAATGTGGGACGTGATTGGTATTGATTGGTCCAGGCACCAATTAATGGTGCACTGGCCCTTTAAATTTCAGAGAGCCAGCTCCCTAGAGAGCGGGGCCGCGCGCGCCGGGACAAGACAGCAGGAGGACGGGGCAGGTGAGGAGACTGGGATGCGACCCGCGAGACTGGGATCGCATCTCCCCCGGTGACAACTAAGCAGCGCTCCCGGTCAGCTTAACATAAGCTTAAAGCAAAG